>NW_026294562.1:142753902-143378277 GCF_007827085.1 Peromyscus californicus insignis | reverse complement strand
GGGTGAGCAAGGGATCCCTTCAGGAGGGTGAGTGAGATGCATGTTCAGGAGGGTGAGTGAGGGTCCCTTCAGGAGGGTGAGCAAGGGATCCCTTCAGGAGGGTGAGTGAGGGGCCCTTTAGGAGGGTGAGTGACAAGCTGCTTCAGGAGGGTGAGTGAGGGCCCCTTCAGGAGGGTGAGTGAGGGGCATCTTCATGAGGGCACACATTGGCAACTGCCCCTCCCATGCACGGCACCCAGTGCAGCACTCAGCAGTGTGTGTCTCCGTAGGTTCTGAGCAAAGAAGAGTACGCTTGCTGGTTGCAGAGCCACATAGAAGCAGAGGCATCTGTGGAAGGCCGTGAAGAGCTCCTCTTCCAGTCTGCAGTGCGCCTGGAGACGAACTTGCACCTGCTGGGTAATTAGCTTTCCAGATGCCTGTTGTACAGAGCAGTGCTGTTTGCAGGGGTCCTGGAGTGACTAGTGACATGACTGCTTCTCTTGCTCTAGACTGTGTTGAGCTTGTCTGGGGAACCACCTGGCTTTTAGCTAGCTTGTTCCCAGGTCGGAAGGAACATTTTCTGCAGGCTTTGTCCATGGGGCTCATATTGCCAGACACTCCAGGTTCGCTGTCTTCATGTCTCCTTTAAACCTCACTTTCCAACAAAAATGGCTATAAGGAGCAAGCCTTTTGACAATAGACCGTTGGAAAGATTTCAAACCCCTGGCAATCTACATGAACATGCATGGAAATGCTGAGTTTTGCATCTTATAAATTATTTCAGATTCATTTGGGATGAAAAGAAAATGGCTCATATTTCCTTCTTCATCCCTATTTACATCTAATAAAATCTAATTAGTTATTAGGAAGACATTAAGGTACTTATTACTTGGGTACCTATTTTAATATTTAATTTTTCAATATTTTAAGATTTCATATTAAAATAGTGAATACATTCAGCTGGGTATCCCATGGCTGTATATGTGATGTGTGCTCACAAGGAAACTAGCTGTGTAGTGTACGTACACCTCATTTTGTGAAATATTGGTCAGAATCCGCTGGGATTGCATAAAGCTCCAGAGAGTTCATCTTTTCTTATTTAACAAAGGATGCATTCCCTTGTCTTCATTTTCTGGCCAGAGGGATTAGGAAATCTATATTCCTATTGATACATATCTCTTATAATAGTTACTGTTAATATTTAATAGCATAATGTGCTCTAGACAGAATACCACTACATACTTTGTCCACAGTGTCTGACAGACCATACCCTACTCAGAAAGCCATTGGATTGGAACCCAGAGACTTAGTGAATGCTATCTCTAATAAATTAAATGAAGCCCCTCGAACAGTTTCTGCCTATTTTAAGCCACTGATTTGATTACTGAATTGGAACTGCTCTCATAAAGATACCCCTGTTTCCAGAAAGTCAACAACAGCCAGATAAGATGGTGCACGCCTGTAATTCCAGGATGGAGGAGGTACAGGCAGTAGAATATGAGTTTGAGACCATCCTGGGCTACACAGGGTCGGGGGGCAGTCTCAAAAAAAGGAAAAACAATAAAACAACATAAACCCAGAAAGGGCTTCTCTGGAATGTTCTTTATTGATGGCTAGAGTGGTAAGAGAGGGGGTGTTGAGCTTATTCTTCTGGACCACCTGTCCATCTTCTTTGATCCCAGGCACTCCCCCTTCATGGTTGAGGTGGTGAGTGGTGAGATGGTATTTCTCCTGGACAGTGCTAACTTCTCAGATGGAGTGAAGTTTGCTGCCTGGTCCACCCTTGTGGTAGGGGCTGGACCCACTCTAAAGCACTGCAGATGGTATCTCTTCCCTTTCCGAGTCATGAAAGCACAGCTCTGAGCAGCTTCACTGCCCGTCCCCACCATCCTCCTCAGTGTGGAGTCCTGGCTTGGTTATCAAATCCAGGTTCTGCCGCTTACTAGCCATGGAAGCTTGGACACGTTACTCAGTCTTTGTCTCCAAGGGCTCTTATCTGCTCTGTGGGGAAGGTGGCTGTAAGGGTGGGAGGAGGAGGTGGTGGGAAGCAGGGAGTATGGTTTGGGCTCTTGCACTCAGCCACTGGCATGCTGATGAATCTACACCTGAGATGGCCTGACTGGTCTTTTTTTCTACAAATTGTCTCTAGAAGAGGGGCCTCCGCCACTTCCCAGTCTTTGAGCCATGTCTCTGTTAACATACCTCAAGTCAGAACAGCCTTTGTAGACCTTAGTCTCACACTCATGGTGAGATAACTCACCTTTTGGTCTTTTGCGTGAACTTACAGCAATAGGCAAAATCCAACAGTCATTACCCACTTTCCACCTCCGAGCACCTAGAAAATTGATAGTTTAAGTGATGGAGCCCAAGTTTGAAAATGGTACCACTTAGCACAGCTTCACCAAGGGGCAAGGAGTTCAGGAAGTTTCCCGAGACCTCACTGAGCAGTTTATATCTTTAATATTCTAACCCAAATTCCTCTTTCTAAATCTTTTTATTTAGGTGGTTATGTTAAACAACCTAAGAGAACCACAAATAACATTTTAGCAGGAAGGGTCACCTTCATACTGGGTTCTTAAACTGGGCAAGAAACAAAATTCAGCTGTATCATTCTGCTCATTTACCCCAGAATTCTTGCTGGTTCCTCTAAATGTCATCTGAAACCACTCATTTCTTTCCCCTTCTATCAAAAACCACTTGACACGTGGTTATTGTAACATGGGTACGTGGTAGAGTTCAGAACTGAACTGGCATTTCCATGCATCATGGTCTTCAGGGACCCTCCTCCTGCCCCTTTGTGGCCTCATCTAAACATAATCTCCTCTCAAAGACCCCACCTCCTAACACTGTCACACTGGGAGTTAGGGCTTCCATCTGTTAATCTGAAAGCATTGGTGGCAGCTGGGGACACAGACCTGCAGTCCATTAGCAGTGCCCCAGCACCAGGAGCTTGAAGTAGGAATGGCAAGGAGCCTCGGCCAGGGCTGGAGCCCAGGAAGTCATGGCTCACTTTTAGAGATAGGAAAGCAGAAAGCATCTCACCAGTGTCCTCAGATGAGAAATGAAGGCAGACTTGGGCACATTTTAGCACTGAATACAGGTTGATTATTCTTCACCCAAAATTCTTAGGATAGGAAGTGTTTGGGTGTTTAGGATAGGAAGTGTTTTGAGAGTTTGTGCTTTCTTGTACATGCACAATGATAAATTTGGGGACTATGACCTTGCATTTTGTATACCTTCCACCTTATGCATAGCCTGAAGGCAATTGCAGACCCTTCAGACCCTTGTGTTTTGACTGTTATCTATCACATGAGATCATGTTAGATCTAAAAGTTTCCTGGAGCGTTTCAGATTTCATCTTTTTATGGTTAGAGATGTTCAGCTTGTTGTATATTTTCAATGAAGTCAGTAAGAGGAACTTGCCTCTTAAATTCTTTGTTTGTGGATAAGACATTCGTGATGATGTTGCTTAGAAAATGAATGAGTCTTTCTCTTCACCGTTGGTTTGGATAACAAATGGTTGACATGGTTAAGTGCAAACATTGAATTTCATGCGTGGAAACTTTCTGGATGATAGGAGATGGGTAACTACTAAGACTTTTCTTTTAATCCCTTGGGCATATAATGATTTCCTCCCTCCATAGTCTCTGTTTTCAGAGTATATGAAAAGTTAGCTGCTTGTTAGTCAGAAAGATTTCAAGGTATGCTTTGGTGAGTGTACATAACAGTGTTTGGTGACTCGCACTTGTTCCTCCTACGTATTCTTGACTGAGTCATGGCAATAGCTATGGTAAGCATCCAGCACAGTCCTGGAATAGTGGATCATTTTAGCTTGCTTCCAGAGGGACTTTTTGCCACTTAGTGTCATCTGGCAAGTGAGCCCCAAGAAAGTCTTAGGGACTTGGTAGTGCCGCATCTATCTTTGGTGTATTTGGTACATGGCATTTGTATGCCATCAGGAATTGTGAAGAGGGACTAGGGACTCACTGGAGCTGTCATACATTTAACCAGGTGCCACTGGAATAGAAGACCGCCTTCAGGATGGAGTTCCTGAAACCATCGCTAAATTACGACAAGCTGGCCTGCAGATTTGGGTCCTCACAGGTGACAAACAAGAAACAGCCATTAACATTGCATATGCCTGCAAACTGCTGGACCATGAAGAGCATGTCATCACACTGAATGCTGAGTCTCAGGTATGTAGATTCCAGAGAGACTGTGCCCTGTTCAAGGATGGCCTCATGTCCTGTAGGCTCCCATGACAGAACTCTGTTGGAAGGCCACTGAGGCTTCCACCTCTGGCAGCCACAGTGAGGAACATGTTTACCCACTGCATTCCCTTTTAGCATGTGTAATATTTCTGAGACTTGGGACATTCTTATCATCGTCTTGTGAGATGTAGACTTTTCTGGGATTTCTTTTGTTTTTAATATTTTATATTTTGAGATTGTAATGTAATTACATCTTTTTTTTCTTCCTTTTCCTCCCTCCAAACCCTCCCCTTTATCCCCCTCCTTGCCCTCTTTCAAATTCATGGCCTCTTTTTTCATTAATCGTTGTCACATACACATTTCTCCTGCTCTTAGCATTCCTTAGTTGTCTGTAGTTAGTTTTGTAGGATGAGGTCTTCTGGGCTTTCTCCCATCTGTGTTAACTTGCCTTTTATTGTTCTTTTGAGCTCATGTTTAGGCAGTCCTGTTGATAAAACTTCATGGATGTAGCTCCTGATATTTCCAGGAGAAACAATCTCACAGCAAACTCCCTGTTCCTCCTGTTCTTATGAGTGGTTGGCCCCCCTTTCCCTGTGCTCCCCAAACCTTCTGTCCTATAATTGTATTGTAAATGTATCCATTGATTGGCCGTGGTTTTCTGTAATGGTCTCTGGCTGTTGCAAAGAGAAGTCTCCTCCATGAAGGATGAGGACTACACTTATCAGGCTAGACCCTAGAAAAAGATGTCTTCTGGGTGGAGAGGTTGGATGTGGAATTTCTTAATACCAAAGGAATGTACATCTGGGTTTTATTAGTGCAAAGTTCAACTTCTTTTTTCATATCACTGGATTCTTTTTCATGAGGTCTTATGTGTCTAGGATGTGGAGCCAAGGTAGTGATCTATTTAGCATGAACTCCTCTGGTTTCATCAACTGCCTCTGGGCCCTTCTTTTGTTCACTCACATTTGTTTGGTTAAATCTACAAGTATGCAAAGGGTGTCTACTCCCAGCACCTCCCTGATCTAGGATCTGGTTCCTCCCATGAGCTCCACTTGAAATCTCTTCAGGCTACCCACAAACTTCTTGGTGAAGCCCAAGACTCCCTCTGTGTATATCCCCTCCTCAGGCTTCTTTAGGAGCTAAAGGCAATGATAACTTCTATGGGTTGCTGTGGGATAATGATTTTGTACACTGGTTTAATCAAACTCTGATTGGCCAGTGGCCAGGCAGGAAGTATAGGTGGGATAAGGAGACAAGGAGAATTCTGGGAAGAGGAAGGCTGAGTCAGGAGATGCCAGCCCACTGTCCAGGGAGCAGCATGTAATGGCACACAGGTAAAGCCATGGAAAACGTGGCTACATATAGATTAATAGAAATGGGCTGTGTTTAAGTGCAAGAGCTAGTCAGTAGTAAGCCTGAGCTATTGGCCAAGCAGTTTTAATTAATATAAGCCTCTGTGTGTTTACTTGGGTGTAAATGGCTAGGACCCGGTGGGTCACAGGAAAACTAAGATTTTCTGTGTCCCATCTGGTCTCTGTGTCCCACTCTGTGCCATTACATGCTGCTCCCTGGATGGAGGGCTGGTGCCTCCTGACTCAGCCTTCCTCTTCCCAGAATTTTCCTTGTCTGCTTATCCTTCCTATACTTCCTGCCTGGGTTGGCCAATCAGTGTTTTATTACACCAGTGTACAAAAGCATTATCCCAGAGCAATGGGTAATCATGGACTCCTTCTAAGTTCCACAGCCAGATCATTAGCTTTCCAGACCTCAGGACCCTGTCCCTGAGAGCCACATGTTCTCCTTGCTGTCTTGATGTTTGTCAGATTTCAGTGACACTTCCTCGCTTATTTATGACATTGGTGTTTTGTGTCTGTTCCTTGATTGCTTTTGATGCCAGCCTATCAGTTATACTGACTCTTCAAGAACAAGGTTTGGGCTGCTTTGATTTCTTTTCCTTGTTGGTTTATTTTCAGTTTTATTGATGATGATCTGGGTTGCCTTCTTCCTCCTCTTCATCTTCATCTTGCTTTATTTCCCTGTTCCCAAACATTTTTTTTCTTTTCTAATATAAGCAAAACATCTGTACCTCACAATTTTGAAATGTGTTTTCAGCTCTATACAGCTCAAGATATTTTTATAAATATTTCTTATGTTTACCTTCAAGTCTGTGGAATATTTCAAAGTGCTTTGTTTCATTTCCAACTATTTGGAGGTTGTCTTATCACCTTTCTGTTACTGATTCCTAGTTTGATTCCATTTTGGTTAAATAATATTTCTGGTTAAATAATATTTCAATTCATCAAACTTTGTTAGCTTTTCAGTAACCAAAGGAATGGTCTATATTGAGACTGCATTGTGTTGGGGCAGCTGCTCTCTTCTCTACAGTCAATGCCCTTCAGTTGATAAATGGGATGGTTCAGTTTTTGTGTCTTAAGGGTCAGGAGACAGGACTTCCTCCTCAGTCTCCTTGGCTCACCTCTTCCCTTGTGTCTGAAGCCATTGCTGTAGGGCAGGTCCACTGACAACAAACACTGTCTCTTTACTCAGGAAATGGCTTAACTGCATTTCCTTCTGGACCCATATCTTCACTGAATTTGGAAGACTGAAATGGCAATGATTTCCTTCCAGTACTCTAAGCGTATTCCACTTCCTTCCAGATACGTGGTTTCTAATGAAATTGGTGCAGCCCTTGTACCCCTGCTGTCTAATAACCAGTGACTGTTTTTGTGTGGCTGCTCCTGGGATTATTTTCTTTGCCGTTTGTCTTAAGCAGTTTGATCACGATATGTTTGTGTTTGTTTCAAGCTAACTGACTTCTATCTGTTATTGTCTCTTTACTACTAAGCCTGTATAGTGATGATTTTAGAAAATAAACTCCATATATAGAATGGTTTTATATTTACAAAAATGTTTGGAAAAGTCATTGGAGCATTCCCATATCATACCCAATTTCTCCCGATTAGCATCTTATAGGAGCATAGAGTATTTGCTATACCCACAAACTAACATTAACACATGCTCTAACAAAAACTCTTGCTATATAGATTGTCTTACCTGGCACCTGCCATCCTGTTTCAGGATTTCATGTTACATCTGTTTGTCAAAGCTCTCTTGAATGTTCCTGACTGTGACAGCTTCGCAGACTGTCTTTGTCTTTTGTGTCCTTGGAATTTTGAAGAGAACTGATAAAATTGTTTATAGACTATTTTGATCTTTAGGTTCTCCTGATATCGCTGTTATAATGAGAATGAAGCCATGAATGTTGTGTGGAGGGCATGAGGTATCATCATTTCATCACATTGTATAATCATGCCATCCTGTTGTTGATGACCTGGTGTTTGCCACTTGTGTTCATTTTACAAGGTCTACAGCTCCCCGTCCCCCTTTTCCTTTATTGAACTCTTTGGAGATAAGTCCCTGTGAACTCACACTTCAGGAGTGGGGTGCTGCAGTCCACCTGGAGGACAAAGGTTCTACATAAAGTATTTAGAATTGCATTCAAATTTCTACATAATCTTTCTGTATATGGCTTACAATCTTCCCCCCAAAACTGTTTTGCTACTGGTTTCCAGAATGCTAATGCTTGCTTGAAGCTTTTCTATGCTGGCTGCTTTAATGTCCCTGTTAGACTAGTCCAGTGTCAAAGGCACCTTCTGTCCATTGTGCTTGTCCACAGGAGCTGGGATGTCCTGATTCTTCTGGCACTGTGAGCTTTTGGCATGTGCATTATGGGTATTCTGTTATGACTCTCACCGTTTTTAAAGTTCTTCTGGAGTATGGAGTGTTAGAAGCAAGCTATCTGCCATGTTGGATTTGGAGCTCAGGCTCTGCTCAGCCTCTGGATGTGTGGTTTACTCACCCTTGGTCTGCTTCCAGTGCCAGCTTTGAATACACGTATTTCTCTTTGGAAGTCAGTGTAGAGCAGGGGTGGTGGCTGTGCCAGAGTATCATTCTCAGTGTTGCTGTCCCCTCAGGATTATGCCCATGTGTTCACATCATATAGTGAACCCCTAAATTCATAAATAGTATTTTTGAGCCAGCTAAGGCATCTTTCTTTTACCATCTTTCTAGTCCTTTCTAGTTTCTCAAGAGTCCCCTTTTCTGTCCTCTGGTGAGAAGGCCAAGGTGTATGTTACTCCTTTCTACTTCCCGTTTTCCTCCTCCTCCACCTGCATGTGGAGCCCAGGAATGGTAGGGCAGAGAAGAAAGGCAGTCATTATACTGCCATCTTGACACCACAGTGCCTGAGACAAGAGGCAGGTTCCACTCCTTCCCAATCTTCATCCCTAGATGGCCCTGTTCGCTGCCAGCATAGCCGAACCCATGTGATGGGGACTAGAAGACAGGAAAATAAAACAAACAAACAAACAAACAAAAAAAGCAGAGGTTCCCCGTGTCTTATCTGAGTATTGAGAATGCCCTTCCTCCCTCCTGCAGCCAGAGCCCAGGGTTTCTTCCTGAGCTGCTGGTCTCTGGCATCCACTTTCAGTTCTTGGAGACCTTGGGCCATGCCAGAGGCTTCCAGGGTGAAAACAGAACATTTGTCACCCTTTGGGGTCCTTATGATAATCTCCTTTCCCTATCCGAATGCTAGTTTTCTTTCAGAGTTCACAAATAGCTGCTCTGTGCCCCTGGCCAGATACAATATCTGCACCAGGGGAGAGACTGGATGGGGTGAGCCTGCTTCGTCTCACCAGGAACTCCCTGTGTGAGTCAGTGCTTTGTAGTAGGACCAGGTACCTCATGGGGTTTCTCCATCCACGTTCTTCTTAAGTCTTCCCCAGTTACCAGCATGTCCTCCTCCAGGAGAGGTTTCTATCTCCAGTCACAAGTCTGGATGTTCCCATCTGTGACTGGCAGTGGTCATATCCAGGGGCTTGCCTTGCCTTCCAGTCTTCCTAAGAGCAGTGGCAATCTCTTTTCAGATTTATTAGTTTTCTGAATGTGACAGACCAATAAGTATTGATTGGCCACAGCTGGTTGTCCACAGTATACTGCAAGGAACCAGGCTCTAGTGGGTTGTCTGTATGCAGAAGGACAGGAGCCTTTCAAACTTCTCTATGTGTGTTTGTTCTTGGGAATGAGCTCCCTCTTTGGTCTCTGATTCCTGCCCCCGAAGCCTATTACTATCCAGGTTTTCCTTCTCTCTGAAACTCAGATCCAGTTTGGGAAGGGCATGGATAATGAAAAATCACAGTAATTGGACCTTTTTTTCTTTCCCAAGTGGAAATGGAGAATTTAGACAGAACACTGAAATTATATTTATTGACTGAACCATAAAAAGCTGTGAAAGAGACTTGTGCACCACCATTGATGGATCAGTATGAGGCAGGAAGGCTTAGGTAAAGGCCCTAGAGAACTGTAGAGACACACAGGTTGAACCTTTAGCCGAACCCTGTAAGACAGAGCAGTAATGCACCCACATCCATGAAGGTGAACATGCTCCATATCAACTTCAGCACAGTTGCATAGGTAATAAAGTATAATCCAGTGGAAGCTGAGTTCTTTCTCTCCTATGCAGGAAGCCATCCTCTCCAGCTGAACTTCCTTCTCTGGAAGTCTAAAGAGCCATTCATGACAGCCACATGCCTTAGAAGGACATCAGCTTGGGGCATTGAGGCAGATAACCAGGGTCAGTAACATTACTCTACTGAAATACGTTGCTTGTCAATTTCAGGAAGCATGTGCAGCCCTCCTGGACCAATGCCTCCAGTATGTGCAGCCCAGAATCTCCCAAAGCACCCCTGAGAATACTGAAAGCAATGTGAGCGTGGGGTTCTCTTTCAACCCAGCCTCCACATCCACTGGCTCCAGCCCCAGTCAAAGCCTTGTGATTGATGGGAGAAGTCTGGCCTATGCCCTTGACAAAAGCCTGGAGGACAAATTTCTCTTCCTTGCCAAGCAGTGTCGCTCTGTCCTCTGCTGCCGGTCAACTCCTTTGCAGAAGAGCATGGTGGTTAAGTTGGTCAGAAGCAAGCTCAAGGCCATGACGCTGGCCATAGGCAAGTATCTAGGCCAATACTACATGGCCTGACCCTACAGCTGTCTTCTTCAACTTCTCCCTCTCTATGTGGCCTGAATTTCTGATCCTCTTCCATCTAACGCTGTGAAATAAGAGAAGCCTTATTCACCCGTTTCCACTTACAATATTCTACCCAAAGGGGAGCATTCCAGACATAAAACATACATCAAAGAGCCACAAGATAAGGTAGCAGACATAGGTACTCTTGCAAGATCAGCAACTGCTAATGTTAGAGGACAAGCTGGAATGTAGGCCAATGCTTAGGAGACAGGACATTAGATACCTACCTGTCCCACACAGTTCAGCCACAGTGATGGTCTTATGTTAGCACATGTTGACATAGCAGAGGCCTTTTTCAAGGGCTTAAGGGCTTTGAGTTGTCACATTCCTCTTGGGGTCAAGGTTGTATAATGTTCTAGGGACCCGGGCTGCACCAACCAGAAAACTCAGTGACTCTTCTCAGCTGAATTTGTTGACTGTTTTGAGACAAGCATCTCATTCAATAAATCCATTTCAAGACAGCACAACTTTGCATCATTTAAAGACAGTATCTAACCTTATTTTTCTTGCAGGCACCCTTGGCTGGGAAACCTTCTAGGTTCCCCTCCAATGACAGGGTAGTGGTCACTTAACACATTCTTAAGGAATCATCTCTTCCTATGTCTGAACTGGCTATAGTTTCCAGCATCAGTTCAGCCACTTCCTGGTGAGGGCCAGGAAGGCAGTAACTCTCATAACACCAATTATAAATATAACCCACTCCTAGGAAGTAATTGGCTCAGGGATAAAGTATCTTTACCAATTAGTCAGTCACCTATAATGACAGTATCATTTGCAGAAAGTCTGGGGTATTGCCCACTATCACCACGGGTACTTCATCTGCTAGGAGAAGTCAGCATTAAGTGTGAGACCTTGGTAGCCAAAGTCTGCACACCCTAAGAGTTATGAAGATCCACAGATGGACGAGGACACATGCTTAGGAGAGATGATCAGAGTGTTCACCATGGCTCCCCTGGCCCAGGCTGAGGGAAGATACCATCTCCTTCAGGGAAGGAGAAGCTAATCTCCCTTAGAATGTCATGTTGTTTCTTGGACCATATGTTCTAGTCTAAGGAACCCAGCAATTTAGACTTAGAGAGCACCATTGTGCATGATAATTCATTTTGAATAGGGGCATTATGGGACGCTAGAGAGATTCCAATTGTTTCACAAAATTTTAACTCAACAAATACTAATTGATCATCCATTGAGTTTAGCCCAATAAAGAACAATAAAATCACCTGAGGCCACACCTGGGAGCCCAAGTACTGAGAAAGTTGAGACAAAAAGATTGCAAATTTAAGGTCAGCCTTAGGGATACAGAGTAAGTTCAAGGCCATCACAACAAACTCAGACCCTGTTTCAAAATAAAAAGTAAAAAGAGGGCTGGGGGTATAGGTCAGTGGCAGAATATTTGTGTGGCGTTCAAAAACCCTAGGTTTGATTTCTAATAGTGGGGGAAGGCAGAAATAAAAGGGACAACGTACAACCACATTGTGAGTCACTCTGACTTTTGTATATCTACACCTGTTGTTTTTACAGCTTGGCATGTCTGCTATGTCTTGAGCTATTCTAAGCCTAATTCCAAGAATGGCTGCTATTGTCTCAAATTATAATGGCTATGTCAGTGTTTTGACATCCCAAAGATGTCAAGGTCTCTGACTTTTTAACGTTCACCAGTCAACAGCTTGATGGTACAATGGACGTTTTCTTTGCTATGCCTCAAAGAGCCAAAAAGCACATATTGGTTAATTCACTGAGGTAATCAATGTGCACAAAATGCTGAGCAGAACTTAACCTGTTTGATTTCGTAAGAAAATTGCTAAGGTGACTGTGAGTTGGAGAGGTCCCGGTGTCCAGCTGGAGGGGTTGAATAACTGCAATAGTGATGAGGATGTATTGTGCTGTCACATTAAGGGCCTTTTCTAAGCATATCTTGATAGTATAGAACCCAGTGAATAAGATGGTGGCTCAGTGCTGGGACAGCTTGATGTGACTGGCAGTTCCATGTTGTACTGTGCCTGATTCTGCTCTACGTGTCCCTGTGATTCTATGCATCTCAAAATCAATGATTCTTCCTGCCTGTGTTGTTTTCAGGTGATGGGGCCAATGATGTCAGCATGATCCAGGTGGCAGATGTAGGCGTGGGGATCTCAGGCCAGGAAGGCATGCAGGTAAAAGACCAATTGGGCTGTCCTATAGGACCAAATGGCCCTCATTGGCCTCTTATTCCATCATAGCACAAGTTATCCCAGCCTGTCTCCGGCCTTTAATGAAGCTGAAGGATTTGCCTTCAGTATGGGCCAGTGCTCACCTTCTGCTAAGCCAGTAGTAGAAGCTAAAGTGGAATGTCATTCTGTTAATGAAGCCACGTGCAATAAATGAATGAAGCCACACGTAATAAACGTCTTTGCCTCTGTCAACACAAGTATATTTGGGGAAACCCTGACTCCAAGAGGCAAGGTGAGTCATTGCCCCCCTGGCCCATCCCAGGAGGCATTTCTGTTTACTATTACTCAACAGTAACTGTACTCTGTAAAAGGTGCCTCGTGACACTGTTGGGACCTGAAATCACTCCGAAGATGGAATGTAGCCATCCTGACTCCCATGGAAGTTCCGTCTGTGCTTTGCATTTGTCTCTGTGTCAGCTCTGAATGTTCCAGAAATTGAAAACACTGGTTAATTTAAAATATGCTGCTTCTAGATATAGTATTACAACTTCTAACACTTGAGCAAGTTTGAGTCACATTTTTTTAAACTTTGGTAAAGCTTTTAGGGAACAGTTTATTCAGTGAGTGTTTAAAATCATAATGCTAATTACCATTTATTCACTGGTTGGATCACTCATTCAATCAAAAACTATTTGTGGAAAACTCACTATATGTTTGGCTGTGCAGAGAATATTCATTTTCTGGCTTGGTATTAAACTGCAGTCGGATAGTAGGGCCCCTACTGGAAGTATAGTACAGTTGCCCTTCAGTATCCAGGGAGAGCTGCTTCAACACCAACAGCCACAGATGTGTAAGTCTCCCACATAACCTGGTATATTTGCATAAATCCTACACACACCCATCTATACACTTTATATAATCACTAGATGATTTCTTGTACCCAATGCAATGGAAACACTATGTAAATAGTAGTTGTGCTGTGTTGTTTGGAGAGAATAATTTCTATATTTTCAATATAGTTTTTAACTGAATATTTGACATCCAGAGTTGTTTGAGTCTGCAGATTCTATTCCCACAAATACAAAAGGTTGACTTATATGCCTAATGGAACATCCAGTTCTGAACCAAATGCGTTATATGCTTTTTGATTCTTCAGTCATTTATCCCATTATTCATTCTTTCGAAAATCAATGAGACTGCACTATTGCCTGGCGTAGACTTAGAAACAGACACCATTAGACATAGTCAAAGGACAGTCATTGAACAGGAGCGAAGGACACAGCTCAGGAGTGGGGTGCTTACCTAGCACACACAGTGTGATCTCAAGTGCTGAAAAACAGATTAGTAGGCCACAGTGTAGACTTTGGGGCTGTCTTTGGAAATACCTTCAAATGCTGAGAATTCCTGAGGAGCTCACCTGGCTCTCCAGCCTTCTGCCTTTCCTACCCACCCCAAATCCAGTGCAGACACAGGGCCTGTTCCTACATAGAAATAGCCTCGGCCAATGCTTTCCGCTTCCCCAGCTGTCCTGTTAGAGACGGGGTGGTAGAAACTCTGTTCACTTTGTACCTGCCTCTGTCAGAGCTTGGCTCCAGGGACTGTTCCACAATATGGTAGACCAGAGGAGTCCACAGAACCTGAGTGTCTCAAGCACAGAAGCTCTGTTGTTCCTTCCAGCTCCTGGCCTGAGGTGGCTGTCACACAGTGGCCGGACTGGTGACCTCCTGCCTATCCTGACAGACCCATAGGGACTCAGTCCAGATTTCTCACATCTGTGCTTTACAAGAAGAGATCAGGATAGCATCCTCTCGTTTTCCAGAGTAACATACAAGCAACAGGGTCATCAGAAGAGGTCTGGCCATCTTGCATAATACATTCTCCATTACGTGTAACTTGAAGTACATACAAAAATATTCAGACACATCCTACCTAGAACTGTGCTTGCTCAACACCACCTGCCTTATGGTCCCAGCTGTTTCCATCACTGCTCACGTGACTCTAGTCACAAGTCTTATGGATGGAAGATTGTGTACCTGCCTCAAGCCTAAGAGCAGTTGTAGCAGCTGAGTCTCCCCCCAGGTGCTCACCATCAACGTCTGTAATACAAAGGCAAAGGTTGCCATGTGGTGGTGGTGGTGGTGATGGTGATGGTGCAGCACACCTTAATCCCAGCACTCGGGAGCCAGAGGTAGGCAGATTTCTGTGAGTTTGAAGCCATCCTGGGCTACAGAGTGAGTTCCAGGAAAGGCACAAAGCTACACAGAGAAACCCTGTCTCCAAAAAAAAAAAAAAAAAAAAAAAGGCAAAGGTGTCTTTGCATATGAGGTTGACAAGTACTGTCTAGTTAGCTTTTTCTTAAGGGAAATAGCAAAAACTGACAATGCTGAAAAATCTCTAATGAATTTTTCCTTCCATTCATTCAACAAATGTTGCCTGAGCTTCTCCATATGTGTGGTGCTGTGGGAGCATTGTGAAAAGACAGAGAGAGAAGTCATTTTCTCTTTTCTTCTTTTCCATTTCATGAGTGAGCTGGGATGAAGTCTGCAGGAGGGGAAGGGAAGGGCTGAGCGTGGGCCCGCACATAGCTACCATGTCTACCCGTCAGTTCAGCATCTGCAGATCCCAGCAGCTGAGAGGATGATATCAGGGAATGAAGTGCACAAGGGCCAGACATGTAGAGATCTTTTCCTTGTCATTCCTTAAAAACCGCAGTGTTTAACTTTCTGGGAGAGCAATCCAAAACACAACTCCCAATCCGATAAACATCAGCGGGTCATCGTTAGCTCATCTTTGAGATCTGGGTACAGTATAGAAATAAGTACCACTGGGGCCGGAGAAAGGTGAGGGAAATTCCATGCATCTCTAGGTTTTGAGGCTCGATAGGAAACAATATTAAGAGAAAAATTGAAGGCCTTTTAAAACTCATTAATCATATATCTAGTATTTGAGGCCTTAAACGGTTCTAGAAAGTGGCATCCCTGAAAACCAGTGCTTATTGAGTGGTTTTTCTTTTTAACTGAAGGAGTTAATAAGACGAAGCCACACTTAGCACTGTGTTTGAAGCTGGATTTTTTTTTCCTCCCGTGTTTGCTTTGCCTTGCCTTTGTTCTTCTCTGCCAAGTGGTCTGGCATCAGCAGTGATGCGAATATCTTTCCTTTTCAAGGCTGTGATGGCAAGTGACTTCGCAGTGCCAAGATTCCGGTACCTGGAGAGACTGTTAATCGTGCACGGACACTGGTGCTACTCCAGACTGGCCAACATGGTGCTGTATTTCTTCTACAAAAACACAGTAGGTATTTGGCACGGGTCTTTAGAATTTTTCAGTTAAAAGGCTTACAATAAGTGCTTTTGCACTGTATCAACTGCAGACTCACAGTCGAGAAAGAGGGACATAGAAGGCCTCTGTGACAACCCTACCCCACCCCCACACCCCAAAGGCTTACAGTTTGTCAGACTGATGCCTGCATAAGGCCAGAAGACCACCAGGGTCTCCTGCCCACTTTTGGGTTTGTATGAATGTCTGTGATAGTATCCTGGTCTTGTGCCCTATAATGTCTGAAAACTAACTCATGGGAAATGAAAACAGCTGCATCTTTAAGGACTAAAGGTCTTATAAACAGCAGGCAACACAAGAAAGTTCATGTATGACTTTATAAAGTAGCATAATGACAAGGCCAACAATTTGCAATGGGTCCAATAGACAGTAAGTTGCTAAGACTGTGTCGCTATCTGACCTCTGATTCTGTTCTTAAGTTCTCAACCTACATCCTTGTGTTTCTTAGGAGTGTTCTTAAGGTGTTCCTTAGGACTAGGGTGTCCACAGTGGGACACTGATTTCTCTGCTGTAGGCAAGGAAGGTTAAAACAGAAGTGTGTTCAGTGGCCTTGCAATCAGAAAATCACTTGATCTTGCTATATAGTTCAGACATTGAATGTTGAACTATCAGAGACACACTCACAACAGCTCTTGTACAAATCCCCAAGTGAGGCCTTGAACCTGGTAAGAAAGGGCCTTTTACACTCTCTTAGGCTTAGGGCAGATACACACTCTTCCAGCTAGCTTAATTGGTAGCTCCGTTTAAGTGAAGATTCCTAGGCCAGATGCACTGTGAACATTTGTGTCTCTTCAGGGGCTTTGAATACAGGGCCCTTCCTGATCTCTCCCATATAGTCCTCATGTTTAATCTTAGTTCTTTCATGCTCCACAGGCCTGAGGAATGGCCCACAGGATCATCACAAAACTGACTCATTTGTAAGATTTCTAGACACTCTCCTGAGGGGCTGCTGGTTTTGGCTCTGCCTCTGGCAGCTTGAGGCTGAGTGAACCAACAAGGAGACAAACTAAACTCTTGGGATAAATGACCTTCTAAGCTTGTCCCATAAATCTCACTGTCTAGATACCAGAACTCCAGGGTCAAGAAGATCTTGTGATCTACTGAAAAAGATTCAAATAAATTAAAAGGTTTTTTTTTTTTAATTCCATATGAAAACCTTCATGCTAACTCTAAGCTGAAGTCAGTACAGCTTTTTCTTGTGTTCTTAATGGTTCATTCTGGAGGCTGACACATACTTTCCCATTCCTAACTTCTCCCACCCACCCACTCACTTGCCTCATTTCTAAAATGTCTTCTAACAAATGAATACAGATGCTTGCAACCAATCAGGAAATGGCTAATTGAGTAGATTTGGAAATCAATTCAGATTAAGCTCCACCTGGGACCACATCCAAAAACATTGTTCTGTTTCTGCCTTTGTGGGTTCTTTTCTCCTTTCTTTATACCCCAGTATTGAATTGCCAGAATGGCGAGGCCTCAGATACCCAAAACCTAGAGGCTCCCACCTTCTCTCCCCAGGAGTGAATGGCCCCTTTGGAGTAGGTTAGACTGGAGTAAAGCCTCATTTCTTTCAGTCCTTAGTACTCAACTTAGAGTAGGGTTATGTTGTATTGATAACAATCCATCACAAGTTGAAGTATCACAAATGAAAAATATGTTTAGTACATTTAGGTCAACTAATATCATATAGCGTAGTTCAGAGTACACTGGAGCATTGTTGCCTTGTGACCAGCTAACTGGGAGCTTCGGCTCAAAGCCACTGTCTAGCGTTTCCTGAGAATAAAGCCCAGGAAAAGATCCAAATCAAAATTCAAAGTTTTGCAGAAGGCATATTGTTTTCACACCATCATCATAAACTTGAAAAATCCTAAACTGAGGCATCATAAGTTGAGGACCATGTCTGTTTGACTTCTATGGGTTATAATTTTTTTTTCATCCCCCAAAACAGAACTATGAATTAAGCTAGCTCAACTCTGTAATTCCCAGTTCAAGGCTGTCAAACTGAGAAGGTAGTGAGAGTAACATACTCCAAGCTTTCTAACATTTTAGAGGTAAACAGAGGCTAACACGGCAGCCTGCCATGTTAATCCTGTCCTTGTTGGAGAGCACAGGAGGAGAAAGAGCTGCCTGCCTGGTTTTCCTCATGTAAGATGCAGGGTTTTGTTAAGAGCATTCATCCACGTGAGCAGTTCAAGGGTAATCACTCCCCACAGGAGAGAGTCATTAATTTTAAGAATAAATTGGCCTTTCCAATAAAGAGCAGAGAAGAACAGTTTCTATAGTAACAGAGGCTTGGGAAGAAAGCTCTTTGGTACTATGAGGGGGGCTCTCAATTATCTAAGGATTTTTCTTCCTGTTCTTTTGACTCCATTTGCTCTACTATGACTCAGAAGGCTGAGCCCACGATGGTGGGTGAGCAAGAGTGAGCTGTGGGAGGAAGGCAGGGGAGCAAATCAATGAAGTCTGTCAGTGGCTGGTGTGGAGGGGGACATCGCATATTAGGAAGCTTAAGTCATAGATAAAAGCAGTACTTGGGGGATTTAGTCATAGCTTCCACCCACATGGACGAGCATTTTTTTCTGATCCTCAGAAGCCATTTCCAAGGCACGAAACCAAGGCTTAGAGAGGTAAAGTTAAGAGTCAGAGGCATAAGGCAACTCATTCAAGGGCCATGGAGAGCTCCATGAACCCAGAGGCAGTCCTCACTGTGCCCAGTGGAACATTCCTCCTCCACTTTACCACATCTCCTTTGGAGACTGGCTCCTGACACCTTAGGCCAAGATCCATTCGTGTTAGATTTATTACTCATCCTCTGACCACTTTCATATCTCAAACCTTAGTTTTCTGTAAATGTTAAGAGCAGCTTGAGCTTGAGTCTCAAAGGAAAGGAGGCCATTAAACTAGGAAGGGTATGCCTCTGAGAATAGCCACAGGATTCCAGGGATCTCACGAATTCTTTAAAGACACCTGGTCCTTTCATTCTCAACACCCTCCCTGGGAAGCTCTCACAGGTATGGCCGTGGCATAGACAGGGACACTGACGTAGAGAGGGTGACATGATCTATGCCAAATCACACAGTGAGTGTGAAAACACATTGTGTGCTAGTTTTGTATCACTCTAATGAAGTAACTGAAATAAGTAAGTTATAAGGGGAAAGTTTTTGTTTGGGGTTTTTGGTTTTGTTTTGTTTGTTTGTTTAGATCATGACGTCAGATGTTTTAGCCCATAGACTTGCTTTCCGTTTCCTTTGGGTCTATGAGGAGGCAGCACAACATGATTGGAACAAAGCTACTTACCACATGGTTCGCAGAGAGCCAGAGAGAATTGGGTTACCAATATTCTGTTTAAGGACATGCCCTTCCTGATGTAACTTCCTCTCACTAGGCCCCGCCTCTTTCAGCTTCCACTACCTCCAAATAGCTCTATCAGCTGTGAAACAAGCCTTAACTCAGGGGCCTCTGGGAGGCATTCAAGAGCTGAACCACAGTGTTTTATATCCGTCATCAGACTACTGTATTTCCCATGTAAATGTGCTCCAGCCACTGAAACTCTCAGCAGCTGAAAGCGGAAAGACATCTTGGCTGACTCCCACCATCATCGAGCAGGGGGTTGATGCTCTCTGTTTCTTACTTGCTTGCCTTTGCTCTTGTGCTCACGTGTGTCTTCCTCTTATGGAAAGTGTTGATGAGTTTCCACTGTTCCTTTCCAAAAATAAGGCAGAGGTGGGAGGACCATAACAAGGTTAGCCAGGGCTACATAGTTAAGCCTTGTCCCCTCACCCCATCCCCTAAAAAAGAGAGAAAGAAAGAAAATGGGGGGCATGGACTTACAGATGTATCCTAGAGTGGGTATTTGGGAAGACGGAAAAAAGGAAGGCCCCAGGGAAGAAGCCACAGGCCTTAAGATGTAAGCCATCATGAGCCCCACCTTGATCGTTTCACATTGACCATCTCCAACTCTTCTGGAACAAAATTTCATCCCTCCTTGGGATGCTCCTGGGAATTCCAAATTCCTGCTGCTGGTCTCTTGAGAACAGGGGACTGTGGTCGAAGAGGATTGTGAGCAGGCCAACAACAAGGATGGAGGCTTTCGGGAGAAATCACTGCCTAGCTACTTAATTACAGAAAATCTCTGCGGGGATATTGAGTCCTTCAGATGAGTCTCTGCAGGGACAGCTAAAAAATAACCTGTTCTTATGCCTCCTTTCTCTGTTGCAGATGTTTGTGGGCCTCTTGTTTTGGTTCCAGTTTTACTGTGGCTTTTCTGCATCTGCCATGATTGACCAGTGGTATCTGATTTTCTTTAATCTGCTCTTCTCATCGCTTCCCCAGCTCGTGACTGGGGTGCTGGATAAAGACATTCCAGCTGACATGCTGCTGAGAGAGCCCCAGCTTTACAAGAGTGGCCAGAACATGGAGGTAAGCACCTGTGATCTCTGCCTCCATCTCTTGGCCTCCACCCCCTCGCCTTTCACCTTCCAGAAAGTAAAATTCTCCCCAAATCCCTATTAGAAAATTGTCGAAATTGTAGAATGCATGCTGTATGTTAGACTCTGTAAGACATTGTGTTAGCTTTGCATTGCTATAATAAAATACCCGAGACAATTAACTTGAAAGAGGAAAAGCTTTTTTGCACACATGGTTATGGCAGTTGCAGTCTAGGATTGGGCTTCTGATAGGAGTGCCTGATTGTCATGGCAATGGTGAGAACCATATACTGGAGCAAACTGCTCATGTCCCAAACTAGGAAGCAAAGAGGAAGTAACCAGGACCTCACCATCACCTCAGAAGCACACCCCTATGACAGGGACCTCCTACTAAGCTCCACTTCCTAAAGGTTCCATCACCTCTCTCAAGTACCACTCCTGGAACCAAGCTTCAGTACACAAGCCTTTGGGGGGACAATGAATGCCTTTGCATTCATAAAGTATGTTGAATGAAAACCTTCTCTACCTCAGCTATTTCCAGGTTTCCAAGAAAAGTCTACATCAAATCTGACTTGGTCACAGGTGATAATCAGTTTCCCTAAAGCAAACAAAAGCAAAGAAAAACAAAGTGTCACTTACTTTCACCACAAATTAAGACAACACACTCAAAGGGAAACCACTGAATGAGCAGACAGATGTAAATGTATGCTTACATCAGCAATCCACATGTTTGTAAACTGAAGGCCAGCTGTCCTGCCAGTCCTTGCAGTAAACCATGTATGCTTCTCTTTGGCCAGTTCAGTTGTTACATGTGCAGAAAGAATGCAGCATCCTATCTCTTCCACATTATGTCTAACTCAGAATGTATTTGCTTCAAGTTACCTTCCTATAGCTGCTCTGCTGATGCTGAATTCTCAGAGGAGCAGGCTTCACAGCTCAGGAGACAGGTCATTAGGAGACAATTGGTTTTCTGGCTAGTACCTGTGGTCTTGACAGGGTTCTCACCCTAGCCAGCTTACTGTCCTTAGCCAGCCATGAGACAAGACACTGTAAGCTTGTCACATGGAATGAGGTAACCAATGAGAATGTCACCAGTGCTTTCCTTAAGTGGTGGTAAATGTCTTCCTGAATCCTGTGTGTATCTTGCAAGCCATTGAAGACTTACTAAGGTGCTGCTGAAGGGATGATGGGGTCCTCGTTGCTTCTTCTTTAAATACAGATTTCTGTTATCCAGATACTGAAGCATTCATTTGTCTGTATCAAGGCCATTTTTGCTGTTGGTATAGAGTTCTCATAGTGTGCTTGGCATTGATATAGCAAAATACCTAAGTTGGTGTTAGTTACTTCTCTGTTGTTGCAATAAAGCACCATGATCAAGGAAGCTTGTAAGAGAGTGTACTGGGGGCTTAATGTTTCAGAGGGTGAGTCCATAGCCACCATGGTGGGGAACATGGTGACAGGCAGGCATACCTCCTCCATGGCCAAACCTCCCAATCCTTCCCAAATAGTTTCACCAACTGGGAACCAAGCATTCAAATACATGAACCTATGAGGACCCTTCCCACTCAAACCACTAAAGTTGGGCTATTTAGATATAAGTAGTTGTCTGGAGGTCCAAGGTTGAAGAGCTGCATCTGGTGATGGTTTTGATGTTGATGGAGCTTGAAAGCATGGCATGGCCTGGCAGTCATAAGGATGTGTCTCTTCTAGTCTCTTTCATGTAAGTCAGTCATGGGGGCTCCTATGGTTTATCTTAACTATCTTCCAAAGGCCCAGCAAGTTTCCACTCTCTCAACATTTTACAGTGAGGATTAAGCATTAGTGAATCAACCCTCGGGGACACACTGAAACCATATCAAAACCGAAGTAATAATTTCTTTGTTGGAGAGATGGCTTGGTGGTTAAGAGCACTTACTGTTCTAGGCGATGCATACACATCCTGCACATATGCAGACAAAAACACTCATATACATAAAAGAAAAATAGGTAAATCTAAAATTCCACTAGGAAACATCCATCATCTAACTTTAAAAGCTAAGGCTCATTGTTAAGAGTCTTTATAAAGGACTCATCATAAAACCTTTTCAAAATGGAAGACTAGGAAGGCCCAGGCCAGGGGGTCCAGATTAGGGGGCAGGGCAGATCAGGGGGTAGGCCCAAGATTTCAGCTGTTCTTTCCTGAGGAAAAGTTCCTTTGTAAAGCTTAGTGAGCAGTGTCATCATGTCCTACCCCGCCCCCCTGCACACCACGACCAGGGAATTTCATGAGTACTGACTGTATTGACATCATTTCTACCCTTTTTCTCCACTCAGCTCCTCCCATCCTTCCTCCGGACTCCCTCTCAAATTCATGACCTCTGCTAACATATACCTATAGGGCTCATGTTCTGGGGTTCAAAGGCTCCCAGTGATTCAGCTGCCTACAGCTATGAGCCTGCCTGGTTTGATTTCTCATCCACTATGTTGGAGCCTTGCTCTCCTCAGGTCCTGAAACAGTACATTTTCCTCTAGTGCTTGACCTAAGTATTTAAGGTATCACATGCTCAAGAATATGTAGCAAGCTTTCTTGTCAGACTATCTTTGGATCGCCAGCCCCCGGACAATGACACAGAGACTTATGAATTATGAAAGCTTGGCTTCTAGCTTAGGCTTGTTTCCAGCTAGCTCTTATAACTTAATTTAACCATATTTTTTAATCTATGTTTTGCCACGAGGCTCAGTAACCTCTTCTCAGTACAGCACATCCGACTTGCTCCACGTCTGCTGGTAAAATCCAAGCGTCTAGATTCCTCTTCCTCCTCCTTCTCTCCCTAGAAGCCCCACCTATTCTCTCTTCCCCAGCTATGGGCTGCTTAGCTATTTGTTAACCCAATCAGAAGGTGCCTTGGCAAAGACAAGTGTCTTTGTACACTTCACAGTGTACAAAAAGATTATCCCACAGCAAGAACGCCTTGGAGGGGACAAGCCCTTCTCTGTAAATCCTTTCTCGTTTCTGTGTCCCAGGAATACCGGCCACAAGCATTCTGGCTAAACATGGTGGACGCCGCCTTCCAGAGCCTGGTGTGCTTTTACATTCCTTACCTGGTAAGTGGAACCCAGCGCGGGTTTGTTCCTCAGCTGCCTCTAGGCACCTACAGACCACAGAACTTTGCCCTTGTGCTTGTCTTTCAGGCCTACTATGACTCCGATGTGGATGTATTTACCTGGGGGACCCCTGTCACAGCAATAGCACTGTTCACCTTCCTGCTGCACCTGGGTATTGAAACCAAAACCTGGGTGAGAGCCACGGGCAAAGTCACACTCCAAAAGGGACCCATGTTGCGGGCCACAAACTTCCCAGCGGGTGTTTTACACATGCAGGAGGCTGCAAAGCTGCCCTAGCTGTGTGATAAGAGGGAAAATGATGCCTACTTTCCTGGGAAAAGGGACAACCCACCACCCACCATCCTGAACAGTACTTATCTACCGGTCTTCTCGGTCTCCTTCACTGCTATGCCCCTGCCTTGCCCGCTCCTCTTCCCTTTACAGTCCTGTCCCAGCCTGTTCTCCTAAGACCAACCAGCCACTGACAACAAGAGTCTTCACTAAGACCTGGAAGGCACACCCCTAACCCTTCCCCATAAACCCATGTTGTTGTCATGGTTGACACTCTTGAAGTGAAGTAAAAGCCCTTTCTCTCTGGTTGCTTTCAGACCTGGCTCAACTGGTTAGCCTGTGGCTTCAGTACCTTTTTGTTTTTCTCCGTGGCTCTGATCTACAACACGTCCTGTGCAACATGCTATCCTCCATCTAACCCTTACTGGACTATGCAGACATTACTGGGTGACCCTCTGTTTTACTTGACTTGTCTCCTCGCGCCTGTTGCTGCACTACTGCCCAGGTGAGTATCAGTTGGTGCCTCCCGCTGACCAGCAAATGCAGCATACACGCTGTGCATGGGCCTGCCTGAGCCTCCTAAAGCTCAGTCTTGGCCCTTTAGAATCTGATTCTTTTTCATGTGTTCTTTCTAGACTGTTTTTCAAAGCCCTCCAGGGGAGCCTTTTCCCTACCCAGCTCCAGCTGGGGCGCCAGTCAGCCAAGAGATCTCCCAGCAAATTCAGTGCTCCCAAAGAGAATTCTGCTCCGGGACAACCACCTGGAGACTCAGAAACTGAGCTTTCAGAAAGGAAGACCATGGCACCTTTTGAGTCCCTTCCCAGGGATTGTGCCTGTCAAGCTCCCCAGCTCACACAGCAGCTGGCCTGCTCCCCAGAGGCCAGCGGGGAGCCCAGTGCAGTGGATACGAACATGCCCTTAAGAGAGAACACCTTGCTGGAAGGACTGGGCACTCAGGCTTCAGGGCCCACCATGCCTGGGGAGGCTGTCTCAGAAGAGTGTCCTGGGGACTCCAAGAAGAAACCCACCAGTGCTAGCCAGACAGCCTCCTTATCGTCACTGTTCAATCTGCCCAGCTTTGGCTCACTCAGCTGGATCTCTTCCCTGTCGCTGGCCAGTGGGCTGGGAAGTGTCTTGCAATTGTCCAGAAGTAGTTTACAGATGGATAAGCAGGATGGTGAATTCCTGTCCAGTCCCCCACAGACAGATCAGGACCTGCACAGCTTACAGGGACAAGTCACAGGCTACTTCTAGTATCACCTCCAAAGGGTCACAGCCAATTGCGGTGACAAAGAAATCCTTGAAATAGCCTTTTTATTCTGTAACAGATGTTAATGTTATTTATGTTTATTATTTGCACAGAAGAGTTCTAGGAAGATATATTTTTTAAATGTTTCCAAGACAAATATAGGAAACCTGAGGTACCAAAAAAGAAAGTTTATTTTTTAAAGTTCTAAGTAGAGTATACTGATGAAAAAATAAGAGCATTTATCTTTATCTGTCTATCTGTATATAAAGTTTAAAGAAGAGTGACACTTGGAAAGTGTGTCTAGATTTATTTTTTCATCTCATTTTGTAAGGAAAAGCAATGTGCTTTGTTTCCTCAGCACATGTGGCCCTGGCTTTCTGCAAGCAGGCATAAACATGTGACTAGTCCAGTGACCCCTAGGGTGACTCTGATGGGGATGGACACAGGACCAGGAGGAAAGAAGGCCGAGGGGAGGGGAGGGGAAGGTGTGTGACCTTTGAGGCAAATTCCTCCATTGGCTTCCAATGCTACCAACAGCAAAAGGAAAGTGAAAACTCAAGAAAAACTCATGTGAAGTTCCTGCCAACAACTCAGTTCCGTACAGGCATTTCATAAAGTTCACTTCATAGGTCTGACAGCTCCAATGTCATGTGTGTTTCTTGCTAAAATCCCCACAAGCAATAAATAACCTCCACTTTGCAAAGAGTGTGTCTGGTAGCCACTGTTGTGTGAAGATGCTGGCGTATGACCTAAGTGGGTGTGTTCTGAACACTGTGTGGTCACTTCTTTAGGCAAGTCCTTTAGACACTGAAGACAATGGTACTGTGATGTCTAGGCCAGGATCACAGAGTGACATTTTACCCTTGGCTCCTTGCTTCAGGCCATGGGCAACAGCCAGACTCTACTAACCAAAATCTTAGACATTTTGAGTAATTATCTTCAGGCTTTTGTCTGATGAGCTATCATACGTCCTCATCCAAAAGGGAAAAGGGGGAGAGAAGCAATTAAAACTCTTAATGACAAACTCTACTATTTCAATGACAGTGTTAACTCATCCTCCTTGTAGTGCCCACCCCGTCCCACACTTGGGATAGGAAGTAAGCAGGGTGTGTCTTGGGCTCCTCCAGTGGGTATCTGTCTCTTCAGATTGCAATCCAGAGTAGCAGAGGATAAAGACGTGGGGGAGAATGCCCACTGAATATGGTTCTTGTCAAGTATCAGAATGTCCCTCATGCCTCAGAATGGAAGCTCACTGTACCAGTTCCAGAAGACATGGGGCTTTAGGGACCTTGCTCTCAACAACTCTGATCAAGGATGCTATAGTCTTTAGATGTCCTCACAGAATTCTAGTTGGAAGCTTCCATCTCTACATAGATGCACTGAGAGGTGGGGACTTTGGGGGGATATGTCCAGGACACAAGGGCTCGATCTTGAATGGATTAACACTGAGAAAAAGGGGCTTTCAAGACTACATTTGTTCTCTTGTCCTTCAAGCAACCACTATGGTGATGATGCATCAAGATAGCTCTCACCAGATACAGGCACCTTAACATTGGACTCCTAGCACTGGTAACTGCAAAGGAACACATTTCTGTTCTTTATAAATTAGCCAGACTCAGGTATTCTGTTCTCAAAACATAAAACCAACCAAGGCATAGGATTTGTCACCTCATCTCTTCCCTTAGTTTTGGGGTTCAGTCTTGTAAGATTGCCTCTGTTCTTGGTGCTGCATTTCCTCCAGTCAGGTAAGACTATAGTCCCACATCCAAAGGAGAGACTTCTATTAACATTCTAAGCAGCCCTAGTATCAATAACCTCCCATATAAAGGTTGCACAGCAGTTCCCAAACCAGTTACTGGTAAACTGTGTGGGAGGTATCCTTTCTACAGTGCTGTGTCCCTAGACACAGCCTGACTTGCTCTGATTAGGATGATGAGAGGATGAAGTCATACACAGAGAGAGAGAGAGAGAGAGAGAGAGAGAGAGAGAGAGAGAGAGAGAGAGAGAGAGAGGGAGGGAGGGAGGGAGGGAGGGAGAGAGGGAGGGAGGGAGACAGGCAGGCGCGCACGCACACACACACACACACACACACACACACACACACACACACACACACACACACAAGCTGGGGTCAAGTGGGCTAGGCTCTGATGGAGAAGTGTCATCTCCCAGAAGTGCAGTATGTTTATCATATAGAGTTGAACAGAGGCAGTGTCACTGCATACAGAGAAACAAGGAGGCCGGGTTTATGGCATACAGCTGGATCAAGGAGACAGATTTAGGTAATCTTAGTAGTAACAGTCTCTGTAGGGGAGCAGTCTGTATGCTGTAAATGTCCAGGGAGCAGGAAGCTGTGGTAGACCTTTTCGGCATACACTACCAACGTTCAAGAGAGAAGGGCCTGATGCTAGGGTCCTTGATGTTTCTGTATCCATGTCAGTAACGTGCATTCACTCAGGACTTCGTTCACTTGGGGCTTCCCCTGCCCCCGACACTAGGGCTCCTTGATGGAGCTGGGAGGGATACCTGGGGGTTGTGAGATGGGGGAGGCAGGAGTGCGAGGCAGCTTTGGTTCTGGCAATACAGGATCAAAGGCAACAGCTGTCCTCACCGTGTCCCCGTTGTGCTGCCTCCCCATGCCTGGTGCCACCTTTTCTGCTCTTGGGAGCCACACATCTGAAAAGTGTTAAGTTGGTAAGATGTGTTGTTAGCAGAAGACCACAAGAACACAAGCATATATATCTGAGTGCCTGCGACTTCAAAATGACCCAGTGTCCAGACAGCCTGCACTCACAGCCTTGCTTCTTTCCAAGAGAAATCTTCCTCTGAGGATAGGGTTTCTTGACAAGTAGAAGGATCTGGGCATTAGCTTCAGAAACTTGCATAGCCAAGCCACGTTAGAGAAACAAATACTGCAAAAGGTGTGGCAGTTAGCTGCTTATGGGCCGAGGAATGCTCATGACATTTACCGTAATCTGTTCCAGCCAACCACATTTATCTCATAGTAACATAGTATGGGGTGAAAGTCAGCTAAATCCTGACAAAAGGTGAAAATTTGAATATTTCAAAAACAGTGTCTAGTGGCAGGTGAGAGACTAAAATCAGCATTATTCATACATGACTGGGTGAGAGACCTGGAAATTCAAGTGAACAAAAAGAGACTTTTGCTAATCTAAGGAGGAAGTATATCCGCTCACTGTACAGGAGCATGGCTGCTCTTGAGGACTTGCCCACTTTGGATGTCCGAGTAACTGAATCAGCAAATGACCACCACACAGCGTGGCTACTTGCTTCCAAATTGAAACCAACTAATTTGAACTCGGAGGGCAGCTACTATGTCGTTTTGCCTTTTATGTCTGGCACGGCACAGAATCTAACATCTTGAATGCATTCAGCAAATATTGGGTGAGTAGAAGAGTCAACCTATTAATAAAAATGAGAGACATTCCAATTAAAATCGCAGTCAAGAAAAATTACTTGTTATAACTCATTGCTTGTTTAATAGTGTCCAGATTTTCTGGCTGATGCAATATATGAATTTTTAAATGAACTACTGGAATGGCAGAAACTATTTGCCAACAAGCTGGATGGATTGAGCACTCATATATTTTAATGAGAACACCCTACCTGGGGAGAAGCTTGAATCCACCCTTTCTCTTTGACCCAACAGTCCCACTTTGGGGGACTAATTTTTTTACATATGTACATGTGTGTATGAAACGCATGTGTGTGTATGCATGTTCACACATCTATAGCACATGTGCATGCAGCTGCACAGACATAGCTGTGGAAGTGTATCTGTAGGTTCAAGGCTGACATGGGGTATCTCTATTGTTCTCAACCTTGTGTGTTGCCGCAGAATCTCTCACTGAACCTTTAACTTTCCACCTGGACTAGTCTAGCTATCCAGCTCTGAGGATCCCCCATCCCCACATGTGTGTACTGCCAGGGTCTACACTCCCACAGGACTTTTATGTGAGTTCTGAGGATCTGAACTCGAATCCTTGTGCTTGCACAAGTGCTGTACCTGATGCACCATCTCCCAACCCAACCTTGGGGACTAAATCTGAAGAAAATATCCAGTCGTGTTCGTTTAAGATGTTCCTGATAATTAGTGGTACAAACTTGGAAACCTTTTGGATTGTCAGTGAAATAATTTCAGGAAATATCAGCGATATCACAGGTCCAAAACATGGAACCCATGAGAGAAGTGGTGTGAAAGGTCTCCTGCCCGCCATGCTAGACCAAGCACTGCATGACTAATGCCCAGTACAAAGCTGGCACTTGCTCTGCATGACATACTTTCTAAATCAAGAAGCAGATGGCAGTGCATTGGAGTCTTGCTGCAGTGGGTGTGTGACCCTTAAAATATGGTTATGAGGCTTTGCGGCAGGGATATGTGACCCTTAAATCTTCAGTGTGAGGCTGTGTGGCAGTGGGCATATGGCTCTTAGAACCTGAGTATGAGACCATTAGAGCTGAGGGATGTACACTTAAAACTGATGTGTGTGTGTGTGTGTGTGTGTGTGTGTTGTTCCACAGAGGAATCTAGTAAAATTAAATGAGTAGCAAGAAAAATAAAGTCACGAATGTGGGGAAGGAACTAGTGGTATAGGAAGGCGGTATAAGGGGAGGGAGGCACACTAAGAGAGCACGGATAACAGTAATCAGAATATACTTAATACATGTGTGATAGTATCAAAGAATAAGGTCAATACATTTAAAGTTTAAATCATTGGGGTATGGTGTTGCATGTCTATGATCCCAGCTATTCGGGACACTGAGGCAGGAGGATTTTAAGCTGAGACCAACTTGAGCTATATAGAGACACCCTATCTCAGAAAAAAAGAGGGAGACAAAAGAAAAAATTGGAGACCACTCAATAATGACTACTCTTTATTTGACATGTTTGTGGGCCTGCTCACCAAATTAATGGACTCTGGTGGGTTTCTACCTCCATAAGCATAGGGTTTTAGAGCTGCATCCTTGAAAACAGTATAATGTTTCCACGGAAGAGATGTGAGTGTCACAAAACTGGATCTATGTTCAGTTACAGATCCAAATGGTAACCCCAACCTGTCAACTCTTCTTTGGAACCCTTTTTCCAGTTGAAAAAGTAGTCCAAGTCAGCAACGTAAAATGTTACTTTATTTTATTATTCTAGCACAGACCATCCTATATAGAAAAATAAAGAATGGTGAAAAGTTGAGGGTCTGGGTGTAAAGAATATGATGGTAGAGGATTTGCCTGGCATTCGTGAGACCCTGGGTTCCATCCCGACACCACAAATAATAATAAAATTTGAGCTTCCATTCTAGATAATGTGCCACCCAGATCCAGCCCTTGCTGCTCAGGTTGCTTTCCCAGCACATTTCAGGCCACAATTGAGTTTACATAGGTATACCAAGGCCTTGCTCTTGGCCTCCTTTCTGAACAGCACAGGAAACCTGGTAGGAATGACTGAGCTTTTCATCATGGCATCATCATGTTTCTCCACCCAACCCTGCTTTTTCCATGCTCTCTCCAGTTGTTCCAAGGGTATTCCAGTAAACCTTCTATACTTGAACCTGTTTCCATCAACTTGCTGGGGTTCTTAACCCAACACAGTGTTGAATCAAGAAATAATTCTTCAGGAAAAAAACAAGGTATGGCTCCTTATAATTAATTATCATTACACGCATATAAGAATAGTTATATGAAATATAGTTGAGCCAGTGTAATGATGGACATTTGGAATCTTGATACTCAGCAAACTGAGGCAGGAAGATCACAACTTTAGATTAGTGCTTCTCAACCTTCTAAATGATGCAACCCTTCAATACAGTTCCTCATGTTATGATGATCTCCATCCATAAAATTATTTTCATTGCTCCTTCATAATTGTAATTTTGTTACTGTTATGAATTGTAATGTAAGTATCTGTGTTTTCTGATGGCAACACCTGTGAGAAAGTCATTCACCATAAAGGGGTCATGATACAAAGGGGTCACAACCCACAGGTTGAGAACCCTTGGCCTAGATAAATAAAACATATGCTTGAAATTATAATATGAATCTTACTGTAGGGCTGGAAAGATTGCTCAGTGGCTAAGCGTACTGTCTGCTCTTCCAGAGTACCTGGGTTTAATTCCCAGCGTCACATGGCAGCTCACAACTGTAAGTCCATAGCCAGGGATCTGGTGCTCTCTTCTGACCTTCTTGGGTACCAGACATGCACATAGTGCACATACATAAATGGAGGGAAAACACACATACTGTAAAATGAATATTTAAAGTAAAATAAAGTCTGATTGTGCCACATCTGTCCATCTTAAGATCTCTCAGTATCATTTTGTGTTGAAATTGGTCCCCAGTATCCTGAATATATCGCTTAAAGCAAACCAATCTTCTCTTCATGGTTTTTGAAAGCAGACGGTACTTGAGCGATGAGTCCCCAGTGGCCACTCTGTTTTCAAGGCCTGCAGCACTCCATCATCACAGGTCACACCTCCCGAGGCTTTAAGCTCCCAGCCTGTCTCAGCTCCATGCTCTAGCCTGCCTCCGCTCAAGGTGCTTTTTCTCCCTCGTACCCAGCACTGTAGTCTGATTTTCAGGCTGAGCTGCGTCGCTTCCCTCATTGTCCCGAACCATGAATAATTGCCTAATGAATCATTGCTAATCCAGATGAGCTGGGCTGTCCACACCATGCCTTTCTCCCCCTGCCTAGGACAGGCTGCAGTTCTCATCATGCAGTTCCTTCTTCCCTACATTGTAAGTGGAAGCATGCTAGGGTTTGAATTCTGATTGTCTGCCAAAGCAGGTCCAAAGGTGGGGCTACTCTGGGTGAGGTGGTGCCTAGTGGGAGGACCTTAGACCATTGAGACATGCCCTAGAAGGAGACTGTAGGAACACAGGCTCTAGTTTCTTTTGCTTCCTGTTTCATGAGGGGAGCTCCACCATGTGCTTCCCACCTTAGCTATCCAGTACCCTCAACCAAGGATTCAAGCAGCGGGTCCTCTGATCTTAGCTTTCACTTGTACTTTCCCAAGCAGGTGCAGTTTTCTGTCATTACCACTGGAGACATCAGGTCCAGGCTCCCTAGCAGATCTCTAAGGGGTTTCCAGGCCTTTGCCTTAGACCCTGGTCACCTTGCTGGTTCTTTCATTCTGAGGCTTCTAATGTTCTAGCCTGAACCATAGACAGCCTCTGTGAGTTTTTAACCCTGTGACTGTCAACCAGACTTAAAAATGCCCTTCAATAAATACATGTACTCTGCATAGTCTCTGATTTCATATTGAAACATCCTCAGTACCATGATTACATTTTCCTAAGTAAAAAATCAGGCTCTAACACTCACCAAATGACAGAATATTTGGAATGAGACTTCAAGACAAAGTTGTGAATGTAGAGTCAACTGAAAATTAAAATTAAAAATAATTATTGTACAAAAGTATAGCTTTTAAAAAAGTCAACTGAAAATCTAAACCTCAGTTAACTTATATAGATCTCCTTATAAAGACTGGATGAAAAGGGAGCAGCCAAGGAGCAGCAGACAGCTGCACAGAACAGAAATAACAGGCTGCACGTGGTGGGGTTTGCCTCTAATCCCAGATCTTAGGAAGCTGAGACAGGACCATGATTTTGAGGACAGCCTCGGCTACATGGTGACACTGTATCTTGAAAAGAAAACAAATTGAGAGGAGGGGAAAGAGGGAAGGGAAGGAATGGCAAGACAGTTTCTTTTTTAAAAATTTTTTAAATATATTTTTATTTTACGTGCATTAGTGTTTTTGCCTGCATGTACGTCTGTGTGAGGGTTTCAGGTCCCCTGGGACTGGAGTTACAGACAGTTGTGAGCTGCTATGTGGGTGCTGGGAATTGAACCCTCGTCCTTTGGAAGAACAGCCAGTGCTCTTAACCTCTGTGCCATCTCTCCAGCAAGACATTTTCTTAAACCAGTTAAGTCAACAATACATGGAAATCAGTGGATGAGAAATTTTAATAGAAATAATTTCCAAATGAATTTCTAAAAGACAAATGCACAGTCCCATGAAGAATGAAGGTACAGGTAAATAAAGTATTGGAAAATGATTTGAAAGCAGTAATGTGCAGGAAGTGACATCAGTGCTGGACGATGCAGAAATGTACCTTACATGGTAAAGGGGTCAGTCTCTCGGCGGGAGGGGGGGGGACTTTGTATAATAGTCCTGAATGACATATCCCAAAAAACAGAGTTTCTGTTATTAAATATGTGAAACTAGAACCCCTAGAGGAAAGAAACATAATCACAAACAGAGCCAGATCCTCTCTCAGCAATTCACAGAACAGGTAGAAAGTGAGGAGAGTAAACGTGGGCTTTGGAGGACAAAGAACTTGCTTCTGCACTCAACGCTGCAAAATACAGACCCTAGTTGAAGTGTGTGTGGCATCGTGTGGCCACGGCCATAGCTAGAGAGTAGCTAGCCTTTGGAAGCAAGATCAGGTGGTCCAAGCCAGGCCAAGGGAGGTAGACTAGGCAGTGTGCAGAAGGAAGCGGAGAGAGAGACCCTCCAGAGAAGAGCAATCAGAGATCTGGGGTCTCGGGCTCTCACTGGCTGGGAGGTGGACTTGCCTGCACCATGACTTTATGAAAGGACTCATAGACTCCCTGGGCCTCGAGTCTAATTAGCCTTTCTCATAGTGTTCCTGCCCCACTCAGTACTGCATCATGGTTTCTCCTTTGACCTGCTTTTCTTTTCTCTGCTAAATAATGTCCTTAACCCATGCCCATTCCCTGACAGGTATACCAGCTACTTCAGCATGCACCCTGCCATTGCAGCAAAGCACCTAGAGCAGACATGTCACACTCAAGGGCCTGCGCATTTGTGGATGAGGACTCGGCACCACCAGCTTAGTTTCCTTTTGACTTTGATGAATTGCTGGCCTGCGGTGGTTGTGAGCAGACAGTAAGGAAGACAGTCACCCCTGCTGGCCTTCCTCCAGCCCATCATTTGATCTTATTCTGAAGGGAGATCTCTGATGAGGTCCCTCTGCTCTGCACGGTGTGGACCTCTCTGGTGCATAGTCAATAATTACACATGTTTAGACCACTGCAGAGGATCTGCCTGCCACAGTTCTTTTCCATATCAATTTAGCGAGGTCTAACATGGCAGCTGCTGTTTTTCACTAAATGAATCCCTTCTTGTGTTTATACTTAAAGGCATGAAAACTCTTTCGAACAGTTTGCACTTGCTTTCTACCTGACTCAGGGTCAGTGTTTGAGATAATGAAAGTGACAGGTACAATTATATTGCTGTTGCCTTTTTCTGGCCTCCATTAATAGAAGCATAGCTGCAAGGCTTCTTCGCTGGTAAGTTGATGGGATGACTCAGACACCAGATGGATAAAACCCTCCTCAACCAAGCCCAATCCCAACCAGTACACAGCATGCCTCCAGCTTTGTGGAAGAAAACAGTGAATTACCTGAGCTGTGTGCACATGGCCACACATAGTGGATCCTGTGAGTTTAGTCAGTATTTCCATCTGAGGCAAATTTAGACTACATGTAGATGTAACTGAAGTTTTCTCCAGTCCTGCCTGGCCCACGGTCAGGACAAATCTCTCTCACCTGCCAGTCCCACAGCCGCTCAGACCCAACCGAGTAAACACACAGAGACTTATATTGCTTACAAACTGTATGGCCGTGGCAGGCTTCTTGTTATCTAGTTCTTATATCTTAAATTAACCCATTTCTATTAATCTATAACTTGCCACGTGGCTGGTGGCTTACCAGTACTTTACATCCTGCTCCTCATCATGGCAGCTGGCAGCATCTCCTCTCTGCCTTCCTGTTCCCCCAATTCTCCTCTCTGCTAGTCCTGCCTATACTTCCTGCCTGGCTACTGACCAATCAGTATTTTACTTATCAATCAATCATCCACAGCACATAGGTTTGCTTTGCAACCAGGATTTTCAGTTTCTTTTGTTCTTGGTTAAACCAGCACACAATCCCCCAAGTCTTCGTTGAATTGAAGTGCTTTCTGGTTCTCATCTTCCTCCACCCTTTGTAGCCCAGGTAAAGGAGAAGGAAGCAGCTCTGCTTAGAAACAGCTATACTCTTAATGTCTCTGTCATCTTTCAGCAAGGCCATCTTCTCAAACAACCCCAGAAAATTAGTGTTTTGTTTTGTTGTTTTTGCTTTTTAACCACAGGAATCAGTATTTCTAGGCTCATGGTTTGATTTAGAAGGAGCTTTCTTTTAGTTTTACATATTTTGTATTTCTGCTTTTCTAAGGTAAAGGACAAAAAAATGAATAGGCAATATACACTAGTCTGACTTCTCCATCAAATAATATATATATATGCAATGAAATGAAATGTAAGGCTGTGTTAGGCATAGTGCTACTATGCCTTTAGAATAGAACCATGGATCTTTAAAAGACTTGGCCAGGCCCCAATGGTGTGGTTGTAGAAGAACTGGCTCTGCCCCTCACCTGAAAGAGGAGATTTCAGCAGCTGGGACTGACCAAATCAGCTACCTCCCAGACCCACATCCAGGGCTTTGTATTGGCCCACCCCAACATCTACCCCATCTATGACCTGTCAAAGTGTGTGGTCCTTCAGAACCATAGCTTCAGGATCTCCATGTCTCAAGGTAACAGCAGAATATCCAGGGGGAGTTTTGGTGAGCATCCAGTATTGATGGTGTACTAGAAGCCAGAGGCCTTGAACCAGACCAACAACTCATTGCAATGAACATTTGCAAGTAAAGCTGAATGGACAAAAGGGTATACTGTGTGACACACTGCAGCTCCCAATGCCAGTAAGACAAATGAATAGGTAGGTGTTGGAAGGTGGAAATGGTGGAGGAGCAAAGTGTTTCGTTTGTTTGTTTTGTTTTAATTGATACGTTTTAAATTTTCTTTTGGGGTGATGCTACGGGGGTGAGGGGAGGATATAGAGGGACTGGGAAGGGAGTGGGATTGGGGTGCATGATATGAAATTCCCAAAGAATCAATAAAAAATTATGTTAATTAAAAAAAAGACCTGGCCAAGACACCATGAATAAAACAAAGGCGGAGATGCTGTCTACCTCAGCTGTCTGATTGGAGTGATTCAGCTATTTGTCATAGGATAGACACCTGAGGGCTCTACACAAATCATCTGGGTACTTTGTCTTAGTACATGTAAGCACTAAGTTTGGTAAGTACTTGGTTTACACTTGTAAACCCAAGCTTAGGACCTGGGATAAAGAACTAGTGCTCTTGTCTTCTAGGTGTAGGTGGCCACAGTGACTACTATGGACAAGTTTTCAGAGTCCTAACCCCAAGTTAGGGAGAACATTTGGACCAAGGCACAGGTTTGACTCATTATCCAGCAACCAGAGGAAACATAATGTGATCCTTTCTTTTCCCATAATGCACCTAGCATATCATGAGACTAGATGCCCCATGGCCAGGTACACCGAGTCAACAGCTTTGACAGAGTTTCTCAGGCTAGGGGATGGATATCAAGTCATCCCCTTCTTTTCATAAGTCTAATGAAAGTGATTGTCTAGGAAATAGGCAACTTCTTCTTTTTCCAGCAAAATCTTGAAGTGAAAGATGATAATGATGATGGCCAGGCCTGTCTCCCTCAGGACCTTCCAGTGTAGAGAACTTCAGGACTGCTAACTCTCATGAAGTTGGAAGGCATCCCAGCCAGGCTTCTGGGGAAGGGCTGAGACTCCCAGTAGAAAATGTATTTCACACTAGAGAGAAGCATTCATGCCTACCTCCCTTATTCAAATATGGGGAAAAGACATCTCAGTGTTTTACTCTTTGTGAGATTTCTGATTATGGCAGCCTTACCAAAGATGGCAAGGAATGTTTTTCAAATTCTTCCCTTGTTATAGTCACAGAGGGCAGAGCAAGCCCTTCAAACGCAGTTGTGGTCTCACATCTCTGCTCGTTGTGAAGCCATACTCACTTGTACTTAGAAGGCTGAAGGTGTCCTCCAGCCGCTGAGCCCACTTCCTTGTTCTCGGTCCCCCTTGCATGAACTGAGCTCCAAGGGGACACCCATGTAGTTTAGAAGTGAAGAGAGCGTGGTGTGCTCAATAAAGACACTTCTGCCAGGAATGCTTGCCTTTCTTGTTGCCATTAACAGCACCTCATTGGCTATTTCACAAGAGAGGAAGCTGGACCCAGCAGATACCCAGGAAGCCCTATCTAGCCTGGTTTTTGTTTATAATTTTCCACACAGAAGTTGCTGCAAAAATATGTGGCAGAGCTGGCTCTGCCCCTCATCCACAATGCCTGTAGGAAAGCTGGGTGTGCTGGGAAATCAGCCTGCAGGGTCTTTCCCTCCTCATTCATGGCTCAACTCACACAAAGCACGTTCCACTGGCAGATGGTCTGAGAATTTATCTCCCTATAAAATTAGCACGGCAAGAAATGTGTCTGCCCTGACTCAGAAGCTCAGAATAACCCAGGTGGCCATAAATCTCTGTCCTGCGTTATGGCTCACAGGAGTGGGAAACACATCAGACTTGAACTTCTGAGAGGAAAGTCCTGCTATTTTTAGCCCGTGCCTTCTCTCCGAGAAAACAACGTTCTTCCAGCTTGCAGGCTCTGGGAGCCTGGCCCTGAGCCCTTCAACTAGCCTCCCTCAAAACTCTCCCAGGCCAGAACTTGTACCCATGTGCATGCTTTATGTCCTCCGTCACCACTACCTCCTCATGGCAGAGCTTGTTCATTTTTTACTTGTGTGCCGTCTTCCTCTTACCCCTCCCCTTTTCCCACCGAGAGAACCGTATTCTTCATGGTTAATTAAGGGTGGTTTTCACGACTGTCATAACTCATTTTCATCTTTGATATTTAATAACAGTGTCATCCCATAGCCCAGAACAGATATAGTCCTTGCAATCTATTTAAAAATAGATAGATAGATAGATAGATAGATAGATAGATAGATAGATAGATAGAGAAACATACAAATTCTACCGGCTTCCTTGTGTGCTGGGTTTTCTAAGCACACATTATTAAATTGTGCATTTTAAAGTAGCTTTTATAAAAGAAGGTTCCTTATGGTTTATATCCTGCAATTTTTGAATTTTTAAAAGATTATCCCAAGGTCCCTCTCTCTGGGTTTTTTTCTTATTGAATTACGCCCTGGAAGCAAACCGTGACATTTTATTGCTGAGGATGACACACATTGCTTTGTTGTTTCTAAGGAAATCTAATATTACAATGTGAAATTCCACTGTGTGAACAAAGGGACTGGATTTTTGGCTACCCCTAAAAAAAATACAGCTGTCTAGCTATCCCAGGAGTATCTGTGCTCTCAAGCACTGTCGGCTGGGGGACCTGTGTTCACAAAGCAGCATGTCTTTGGGGGCTCTGGGGAAGAGTCACTGTCTGTCCCCCAAATCTTCCCCTGATAAACATTCATGGGGCTGCCCTGTGATCCTCACAAGCACATTGCAGCTTTTGTGGACAGGCGATGGAGTTAAGCACGCACCCGAGCATTTGGTCTTGTCTAGTGCGCACATTAAAATAAGGCAAAGCCTCCCAGCTGCTTTGATTTCCCCACTGCTGTGCTCAGAGCCCCCGGAACACCGCTCCCGACACTGGATGAAAAATCGTGCCTCTGCCAGCCATGAAGTGTGAGGCTCTGAGCTATTTTTGGCTTGGTTTTCTCAGAGGGCTGGCCACGTGGGGCTGGTGTCTGAAGCTTCCCTGCGGGTATGTGGAGGAAGCGGTACAGATCCACCCCTCCCCCTCCAGTACCTTCCCTCCTCTCTGCTCTGGCTAAGAATCCTCCAGAGAAGAGGACCCCAGCCTGAGGCACCAGAGAGGTCTCTTTGAATAAGGATATCATTTCTGAGATAATTTCCCCATATTTTCTTGAATATATGGATATATATCACGTTTGTTTTAATTACCATTAAAAATTGTCTTATATTATTAGCTTACTCAGCATAGCAGAGTGAAAAAGTGTTGTGGATGGAGTGTCCCAGAGATGAGGTGCATACGGACCTCTGGAGTGTTTTTCTCAACCCTAACCAGTTATGGTTTGAATATGAAATGACCCCAACCGGTTCATGGATTTGAACACTCCGTCTCCTAATGGGAGTGCTATTTGGAGAGGTTGTGAAACCTTTAGGATGTGGGACGACTGGAGAAGGGAGGTGCTTATGGGTTATATCCCAGCTCATTCTGGTCCAAACTCTAATCCTTAATCTGCTGAAATTCAAGGAGTCCCAGTGACACTCTCCATCCTCTTTGAACTCTACCATGTCCTTCCTGACATGATGGATGCTACTACCTGGGAAACCATGATGAACTAACAACCTAGCATCAATCTTTCTCCTGGCCAGCACTTCTGGCCATAGTAATAAGAAAAATGTAGTAAATCATTCCATCACCCCAACACACGCACACGTGCACACACCTAGCATGGGGAGGTTAATTTACAGCTTTAACTAAATGATTTAAAATGAACAATGTAGTGGGTAGCCATTCCAGCTTTGATCTGGAAGTTCCAACCCCCATTGAGACTTCGGCAACTGTCACGTCTACAAGGCGGGGCCAAGGGAGGCGCCTGGGGACCCGAGATCTGGATCGGCGGGCACGCGCGCTGTTTCGGGACCCTGGATAGTGGAGGTGGACCGAGCAGAGCTCCAGAGAACACCGCTGGACTGTGATACACCTTTCCCAGACTCCGCGACCTACCTATCCCTTAATTTGCAAGTTACGCCATTAAATAAATCTCCTTTTAACTACGTGGAGTGGCCTTAATAATTTCACCAATATCTGGCGCTCACGTGGGGCAGATTCCAAAGGCCTGGGTGGCTCCCACCCTCAGCCTCCTCCCCGGCTACAAGCTTTGTGTTTGAGGCAGTTTGGTTATTCATGTAGGTGAGAATGGGGTATGACAAGCCAACTACATTCCTAGGTATGACGATTTTATGCCTGTCTACATCTCAGTCCTACTTCCTCCATGGTCTAATTATTGTTCACCATAAGCATTCATCCCACTACATGGTTGTACTGATGGACTCTCCTTGTCCCTCACAGTAGCTGGCTGAGAATGTGCAAACTTTATCCATTTTGCAAATGGGTAACACTAAAAGCTGTCAAATGTAGTGAATGTGCTCAACCCAAACGGTCAGTGTATAATTTGAACCCACTCAGGCTTGTCTCTGAGTCTCCACCACCATACAGTGCTGGAGAGCCTTAGGAGTTACCATGTGCCAGTTGCAAATATTAATCTTATTTGAATATAGACATATGAACTATCATTCTCAAATGTGAAAACAGAAACTTAAAATACATAAACTATTTCTCATGGGACGCATTGCTTCTTTAACTTTTTCTTGTTTTTTGAGATTATAATATAATTACATCATTTCTCCCTTCCCTTTCCTCCCTCCAAACCCTCCCATATACGCCAGCTAGCTCTCTTTCAAATTCATGGCCTTCTTTTTCATTAATTGTTGTTGTTTGGTGGTGGTGGTGGTAGTGGTGTGTGCTTGTCTTCCTAAATACACAAATACAATCTGCTCAGTCTGTATGTTACTTGTATGTCTATTTTCAGGTCTAGATAACCAATTGGTGCCTTTCCCTGGGGAAAACTATTTCAAGTCCTGCTCTCAGCATTCATTCACATTACTTCTAAATCAAGGTTCCTACAGCATCTACTGTTTAAATAGCTTCATTCACTCACTTCTAGTTTGACCCAAAAAAGGAACAGGAAGAGATGTGCCACTTTGGAAGGTTGGGGCCCCAGGGGAGAGTGATTTTCTTGCAGGACTCCAGAAAGTTCACACAGAGATCTCTGCACAGCTGTAAACCTCCCTAAGGTGAGTAGGCACAGCACATGTGGAGGACATTTTATGGAATCGTTTCTATAAATTTTCCTAGGATAATTGCAATATGCTCCTGTATCTAGTCTATCAACGTAGAAGTTGAACAAGTTGACTTTTTTCTTTTTCCCAAATATCCTGTCTAAACATCCCTTCAGGGCTGCTTAGTCTCTAGCCTTGTTCTCATTCTCATACAGCTTCACCTTGTACTCACCACAGCTGCTAAGACAGCTCCTGGCTCTGAGTAGGGAGGTCTACGGGACCTCAGGAAAGCCAAGGGGTTTAGAACTTCCCAGAGGTGTTCCAAGACTTCGTGTCCTCTGTTGATTAGGCTCCAGGGCCTGCTGCCTTACTGCTTAAGTCAGGCCTGTGAAACTGGGGTTTCTGGCTCCCTGGGACAGCAGCCTCTGGCCGAGTTCAAGGTACACACCAGAGCCAACTGCAGGGTCACTTGGGAGAAGCAATCAGTGCTTGCAGGTTGGATGCCACTGCTGGAGTTCCTTCTTTGATGATCATTCCTTCCTAGACTCACCTTCTTTTTAAAGTTATTATTACTGTTATCATTATCATCAGTTGTTGTATTTGTATGCTGTGTCGGGAGTGAAGCACACGTTCCCTGCATGCACATGGAGGTCTAAGAGCAACTGTGTGTGGTCTCTTCTCATCTTCTACCTTTACATGGGCTCTGGGGATTGAAGTCAGGTCTCCAGATTTGCACAACTGGTGCTTTTACTCGCTGAATTGTCTTGCTGTTCCTTAGATTCATGTTTCTGAGCATATGAAATAAAATACATCATATGACACTGGAAACCAAGAATGCTGTAATAGTAAAACAGCTTCTTAAAGACAAATAAAATTGCTATACAGCAATAAATGTGTCTCATTAAAAAGCTAAATAATCTAGCTCTTGATTTATTAACTGTTGCAATTTTGTACAGATAATATGTCATAATAATTACAACCACCATAATATGATTGGACATGATTGACTGCCAGTGGGACAGAGTACCCAGAATTTGGAGTTCCCAGACAAAATGTTGGATGACCAGTTACATTTAAATTTCAAAGGAACAATGAATAATTTTGGTATAAATTTATTCCAAATATTATGGGACATGCTTATAGCAAAACACTATTCATTTTTATATGATTCAAATTGAACTAGGCATTCTCTGAATCTATCAGTATTGTTAATACTGCAGTAGCTTAATATCCACATCTATAATGAAAGAAACACTAAATATATGTTAGAGATTAGTGAGGAGGAAAGTGTCTATCCAATGATGGATATTGCTTCTCTATGTTGGTCAGAAAATCATCACTCTCCAGTTATGTGTAAATGGCAGTTCTCAGCTTACAGGGCATACAATTTTATGTATAGAAGATATTTCATGGGCTTAAAACCCTATTTATCTACCAGGTAAGCCTCAGCAGGGGCTTGTTAGTATTCTAGGCTGCTGAGGCCCACTGGACCTCTGACCAATGTGACCAGTCCAGTCTTCTCATCCTAGTTGGCAGTCACAGAAAAAGCTTTCCCTGTCATCTCTGGATCTGTTTCATTTGTGCTACCAAACACATTCTATAAAGCTAAAATTATCTCTACTAGGTTGTAAACCCATGGAGACTGGGATTAGGCCATCCTGCTCACTGCTGTATTACTGCTGAACATTTCCCTGCACATGAATGTGTGGTAATTGGTGAATGGACAAATAAGGTAACAAGAATCACACTCTACATATTCCTGGCTGTGGCTGTGCTCCTCATTTGTGGGTAAACATACCCAGAGAAATAAAACAGAGCATTTGCAAATCACAGCGAGAAATTAATTTTGTGAATTGCAAACTTCAGAGCCATGGGCAAGCTTCTTGGGAAGGAGGGATGTGTTCCTAGTGTTAATTCTAGAAGGAATATTTTGGGTATTTTAGCAGAGTAAGTGGGAAAAAGGAATACAGCCTGATGACTCTATAAGTCTCGCTGTCTGTTAAAATCTGTTTTAAGCTCATTTCCATGTACAAAATATTTCTTACAGATTCATTTTCTCATTTCTTCTAAAATTCCTACTAAAATTTAAAGAAGTTTCCATAATGCTTCATATAACATCCTCCCTTAATTTGGAAGACAAGAAATCTACACCCCAGGACAAGACCTGAAACTTCAGTCCCTCTGGGATGGAGAAGGCTGAGCTAGGAGATGTCTTACCTTTCCAGCAGTTACCGGCCAGACTTTCTTTTTGTTTCTTTAAACTCGCAATGAGTAGAATAACTTCAAGTAATATAATAATCATCTGAGCCTCATACAGGGAACGTGGATGACTGAACATGGTAGGAAATTAGCCCCCAGGAAGCATCCAAGCCCCCTATTGAATGTAAAGTGAGTAGGACATCTGGATGTGGCCACATGTGTGGCCTATGGCTAGTGTGAAATCACATTCCCATTACATCCTAAGCAAACAGGTCACACGTCTGAATCACACTCAGCCACTTTCCTCCTCTACTGCTTCTGGCTCTGATCTCATCCAAACCTGGCCGAAATACTATTGACTCAGCCTCAAAGTGTGAATAGATTCTACTGCTTTTCCCAGTGGCTAACTCCTTCATTGCCTGTCCTAGGACTGCACTCCATGAGCATGCCAGTTCTCCTTGACCCTCCACAGATAGCAGGCCTGCTTGCATTAGGAAGCTGCTTCTATGTGGAGGCTAGCTAGGCCTTCTAGTCTTTGGGCCCCTCCTTCTGGAGTTCATGGCACCCCCTACAACTCATCCATCATTCCACCTGCCACTGATCAACTTTAGAGAGGCCATCCTTCAATAAACTCTATAATTAATCTTCAAACAGGCTCATTGGTGCTTGTTTCTATCACGTGACAGAAAGGAAGGGATCTGTGTACTGTTCACTTCGGCACTGCCAGTGCCAAAAGCAGTACCTAGCTCACCCAGAAAACTAATAACCACCACCTTGAAGTGAATATGTGAATAAATGAATGCAAGCCAGACTCACCCATACTGTTTCAGGTTATTTCAAGGACCTTTAAATACCAAACTAGTCAAGGAGCCAAGTAGAGGATGACACCAAGGTCAGGGTGTCTGTTCAAACCACATGCATTCTCTTGTTTTCTCTCTCTCACACACAAAAAAGAAATGTCTCTAGGTTTCTGGGAAAGTCACTGTCTAGTGAGAAGTTGACAAGTTAGTGGAAGTATTTTCCTTCAAGCCAGGGCTACATGGCCCTCTATTTTCATAAGAGTCTCAACTCCACGGTTAGATTCTTCCGTGTGTCCCTTCTGTGTGGTGTGGGGCCAGGGACGTGAGCTTCTGTGAAGTGACTGAAGGGTATAGGGCTTAGCATCTAGCCAAGGCCAGCTCAAGTTCAACAATTTGGGGAAGCCAGAAATCCTTTGTCACATGAATGGGCCACATCTTAATTAAGATCCCATTTGGGCTAGGGATACAGTGACAGAATGCCCACAGAGAAAGTGTCTGGGTTTGACCCCTAGCACCACAGAAAACAAAAAGATTCCGCTTCTGAAACTAGTTTTTTTTTTTTTTTTTTTTTTGCAACAGGGTTGCTGAAGATGAGCTGCCGGTCAGTTTCCTGTTTGTTCAAGGATCATTTCTGGGCCTTGAATCTGATGTAGGATAGCCAAAGATTTGCTGATGGAATGAGATATCCTGACATATACACAGAAATATCTCTGTTAACACAAAGAACAGCTCTCAAGCAGGCAGTACAGAGAATATTGTGTCACTTTGGGATCTACAGGGAAAAGGCCCTTGTGTGGAGGTGACAGAGGAGTGCATTTTCAGAGCTTGAGGCATCGGGGCACACTTTACCCAGAGTCAAGCTACTGCCAGAGTGGAAGATGATACACTGAGCAGAGTCTGCTCTCTGTTGCTCTTAGGAGCTCTGTCAGAGGCATGCGTGGGATCTCGGTGTATAAAAAGGAAATTGACAGAACGTCAGCCTAAGGCACTCTGTGAAACAGCAGAGGATCTTTCGTCTTAGTTTTCCTTCCTGTTGCTATGATCAAACACCCTGACAACAGCAACTTAAAGGAGAAATGATTTACTTGCCTCACACCTTCAGCTTAAAATCCATCATCATGAGGAAGTCAAAGCTGCAGAAACTTAAAGTTAGCTTGTCACATTACATTTCCAGTCCAGCGCAGAGAACGGGGATTCATCCGTGCATGCTTGCACTCTACCTAGTTTGTCTACTCCGGTACAGGTAAGGATCCCTTTTCTAGACTAGTGCTGCGCATAGTGGGTAGGGCTTTACACCATGATTAATGAAATAAATATAACGCCCCCTTCCCGCCACAGACATGTCCACAGGTCAACTTGATTTAGATAGTTCCTTATGTAGACTTTCTTCCTAGGTGACTCTACATTGTGTCAAGTTGACAACTGAAACTAGCCATCATAAATATGTTCTCCCTATCTCACCAAAAAAGCAAAAGGGTTGCGTGAACATTTTTCCACAAAGCTGAAAAAAAGAAAAAAAAAAACCAAAAAAAAGGAAGTTCAAGAAAATCTCACCACACATTTATAATTTTATGTGGCCTGCCTCCCTCATCCCCGCATGAGACATCACACTTAACCATGTTCCATAGCTGATGCTGTCTCATCACTATCAGGGGGCCATATCAGTTCACTGCATTATGAGGACGCCTCGATCCCCACACTGAGCCTATCCCATCCCTATAGCTTGAGGACACATCCTGTCACAGTGGAGTAAGGTGGTTGGCTCCTGCCCAACCCTGCAGAGGTACACAGCACCAGTAAGTTCGTTCTCCAGCTCCCCTTTCCCCTGGCCTACTGGCCTTTGCAGGACCAGGTGCACTCTGCTTGCTGACAGCTGAGCTGCTGTGTAGAGTACCTGCACTCATCTGGCCACACATCTGGAAAGCAGAGTGGTTGTTACTGTTAGGTTGGTCTATTCAAAAGGAAAGTAAGATGTCACAAACTAGGCAGAGATGGGGTAGGCTTGCGGGGAGCAGGGTTAAGGCACAGGTCAGGCTGTGCAGGGTGAGGGCACGTCCTCAAAGGTGCTGAAATAGTTTTTAGGACAGATATAAATGACAAGATCAACATGTTTTTTTGACTCAAGGAAAGCAAAACCACTCCCCCTTCACTCGGGTGAACAAGGTGCATCATTATATGCACATATGGTGTTCACTCATGGAGCCTGTGTTTAAGAGCAAAAGGTCAGCAAGGCAGTTGGCAGGGAGCTGTGGAAAAAGGAACAAATAGTTTACCCTTTGCTGGGAACCTGTGAAAAGTGCACATGTTTGTAGCATGAATCTAAAAAGTCCTTATTAATAAAATCAAACCCGAGGCAGGTATTGGGGTGAATGCTGGATAGTCAGAGAGACAGACAAGCCACACCTAACCTCACCTGGCCAACTTCTCAGCTGATCTTGTTTCCTCAGACTGGAAGCCTCTGTGTCCTCATATCTGAATGGCTCTCAGCTGAACTGTGCTGCTAGAAGCCTGAAAGCTTAACCAGCCAAATGCTTCTAGTTTCTGGTCCTCACGCCTTATATACTTTTCTGCTTTCTACCACTACTCCCTGGGATTAAAGGCTTGCTTTCTGGGATTAAAGGCGTGTGTCACCATGCCTGGCCATTTCCAATGTGGCCTTGAACTCACAGAGATCCAGAGAGATTTCTACCTCTGGAATGCTAGGATTAAAGGTGTGAGTGCCACCATTTTCTAGCCTTTGTATCTAGTGGCTGTTCTGTCTCTGACCCCAGATAAGTTTATTAGGGTGTACAATATTTTGGGGAACACAATACCACCACACATGTTTTATACCTGAATATACACACTCTGACCAAAAGCTAACAACCACAAGTAAGAGAAAACATGGGATGTTTTAATAGCTGAATAATATTTTATTGTGGAAACATACTACATTTTCATTATTTATTCATAAGTTGATGGACACCTAGGCTGTTTTCATTTCCTGGCTATTGGAAAGAGAGCAGTGATGAACATGGATGAGCAGCTATCTACAGATAAAGACATATAGAGTCCAAGAGTGGTATAGCCGAGTCATGTGGTAGATCTGTACTTATTTAGCTCCTTGAGGAAACTCCACAGTTATTCAAATGTCCTGTAGGTTATTTTCACACATGCAAATAAAAATAAAATGCTGAAAAATAATAAAATATTGAAATCTAGTTGAAGGTAATAAGGTCCTCTAAGAGTGGCTATGAAATCTAGGGCTCAACTCTTTTGGTGGAGTTCACAAGTCAGAGCATATTTGGGGCTTTACATGGGCTATTTGGGTCTTACAATAACAGAGTACCCAGTCTGTAGCTGAAGAGGGTATCTCTACCTGGACACATGGTCCTGAACACACCTGCAGCAAGGACTGGGGGATCCTTCCATCCTCAGTTGGCACACACCTAGTGTCACACCAGCTCACTTCTGCTTCCCACAGCCGGTGTTCAGGTCTCCTGGATCCATTTCTCCTGCAGATTTGTGGGAAAGGTCCTCCAGTGGTCACTGCACCCTCCCTCGTACCCCTGCTTCCTAGGGCTTGTTGTGGTGGATTCTGGGCTGGTTGTACTTTTTCGTGGCATCTCTCTTTGTTCTTGATGTGGCTTCACTCTCTTCCTCCGAACATCAGATGTTTTTCATCACTCTGATTCATTACTTTAATATAATGGCCTGTGGTTCGGGAGAGAGCCAAGCTAAATGTAGTTATTTAATCCACTAAGTAAAATTGGATTTACTTTTCACTTCCGTACTGCCCCTTGTAGACATGTCCTTTGCAAAAAAAAAAATCTCTTTACCTGGACCTTCCTATATGCTCTCTCTGATACTTCAGTTCTTTCTCTCTCTTATATTCTAGTCTCTCTCTTTGTTATTTTCCTTTTCATGATATAAACATGCTTATTTTCAGCTCTAATTTCTCCTCATAAAAGTGATAAATTTCTTCAAGTTCTTACCTCTTTCTCTTCATTAAATTTAGCTTCTCTGATCTTTCTTATGAGACAGACCCTCAGTGTGCAGAGATGATAACAACACATTCCCCAACTCACAGCCCAGTCACATTAGGAAGCAACAGTGGGAGGGGTTATAACAGTGTGTACCGTGTTTAAAGGACCCCAGAAGAGAAGCAGTGTGTTGGTTCTGAGGGGACAAAGGCACAGTTCCACCCAACCAGTCCCAGTCTTCTGAGCTTTCTTGATCTTTTAGGGACCTTAGGCAAACCCAGTATTCATGACTTTGAATCAGGGGGAAAAGTCAGGACAACCCAATATGAATTAGAATCAGGATTTTATTAAAAACAGGAGGAAAGGTGCTCAGGGCAAAAATGCATGTGTGTCCTTCTCAAAAGAACCACAGTTCATTAAACGACATTTTAAACATAGACTTTTAAGCATAAGGATTAAAGACAAAGAGCTGTTTGGAGAAAGATAGATGCACCTGAGTATGAGTATGGGCTTCTCAATGGAACATCTTAGTTAGATGTCTTAGCGTTAGCCGTGCATACCATTTTGTCAACTTTCAAGTTAGATTGAAAACTTGACTCAAAAACTCTTCCTTCTCCTTCTTTCTCTTTTGACATGGGATACTCTAGGGTGGCTTTGGGCATGACTTGGATTAGAATCTGATAAGGCAAAATGATAAGCCACAAGAATTATACAAGGGGTTTCTACTGATATTCTAAACTTTAGATGGAAAAGTCCTTAAGCAAATATTATTAGTAGTTCTGGAATTCCTATTTCTCAGCTGGTGAGAACCTTCAACCAGACTCCTGAGTGAGGGATTATTTCTTTTCCTATATCCTCATAATTTTCCAGGTCTCTCTATCCTGCCTCTGGTGCATAAAATGAGATGAGATGGCTTGGATGGAAGGATAAAGGCAGAGCATTTTTAGAGAGAAATGCTCTTGGTGCTTATTGTTAATAGCAAGAAAACGAAGGGATTTATTAACCAAGAAGTTTGTGAAATGTCCTTTGAAGATGGGTCTTCTACGTTTGGCAACACCTCCACTGCTGAATGCATGTGGACTGTTGTCTCGAATGTTGCCAACAGTCTCTCAGTGGCCTCTTCAATTCTCCTTAAGAACCTCAGTCCCTAGCAGATACCAAGGTTGGCTTAAATCTCCTCTGGGCAGACTCATCTCCTCTGAGTCCGCAGGCTATATGTACTTTTATGGGTAGATAGCTCCGTGTATGAGCGTGTTGTTGCAGCATATATTGTTATATTTATTTACCTCGGTTTGTGGTATATTCTTCTAAAGACAATGAAACACCACAATCAGAGCTCCTCCTTGCCACTTACTGGAACGTGCAGCGTGTCTTCTGGCCAGTGTTGCTAACATGTGTCTGCCTTGAATCCTACAACTGCCTTGGTATCCTCCTAGTCTGGGTCTACCCTCTCCACGTCCCACTTGGTGTCAGTAGCAGACAGCTGAGTCCTAACCTCAGTACCTCACTGTCACACTAACTTGACTCATGGCAAGTCTTGAAGGAAGACTCTTGGCCCCAGCCCCTGAATGTGCAGTGCTGGTGCCTACTGGACTTTGCTAATGTGAGTCTTCATCCTTTTACCACCTCACCTCCTCCCCATCCATAAAAGCCCAAGTTAAGAATTAGAGTTCTCACCCTTAAATACTTCTAGTTTGGGGGCTGGCGAAACAGCACCGTGCATAAGGCATTTTCTATGTAAGCATACTGCCCTGAGTTTGATCTCTGGAATCCAAATGAAGAAGGAGAAGGAGAGCCAGCTGCACCAAATTGTCTCCTGACCTCTACCTTCATTCTGTGCCATGCACACCCACATATATACCGTGTACATGTGCACACACATACATATATGCTAATAAAATAAGAAAACATTAGTTAAGTTATTTCTATAGCTTTTATTACCAAGGTTGTATAGTTTGTCACTCAATCCAGTTCTACCTGTCATAGATTAACTGATTTCTATGTGAAGACAATGGAAACTCCTTTGGCTCAGGACACTGCCTTTGTTGAGTGATGGAGTTACTAAGTAGATAATGTTGAAGCTCATCATGGCGCTGGACTGTACACAGCATTGAATCAAATGGCCAATCACCACGGTGAGTCAAGGACTCATGATGCAGGTGAGAGCATATTGGAGTATTTGCTGGATCTGGTTGTTGAATAATGCTCCTGTTCCACAACACTGATTATTGCAAATAGCCCTGGATTTGGCACTGAGTGTGATTGTTCTTGAATGGGCATTGGTGCCTTTTCCAATGAGGTTCAACATTTCAACAAAAGAAAGGAGAGTTGGCCTTTTAAGGATAATATGAATGCTTGTTTACATTAAAAAGGGGTTGAGTAGACTTAATTACTTGGCAGACTGTCACTGTCGTGAGAAACTATGACTCCTTCATGAAAATTCCTCAGCAATGGTGTACGTTTCACATTGTAGTAGTTTGAATGTAATTGGCCCCCAGAAGCCCATTGGGAGTGACATTTTTAGGAGGTGTGGCCTTGTTTGAGTAGGTGTGGCCTTGCTGGAGGAAGTGTGTCACTGTGGGGGTGGGCTTTGTGGTCTCCTTTGCTCAAGTTATGACCAGTATGAACACAGACTCCTTCTGCTGCCTGTGGCTCAAGTTATAGAACTATCAGCTTCTTCTCCAGCACCATGTCTGCCTGCATGCCATTATGAAGATAAAGGACTAAACCTCTGAAACTGTAAGCTGCCACCCAAATTAAATGTTTTCTTTTATAAGAGTTGCAGGGTCATGGTGTCTCTTTACAACAATAGAAACCCTAAGACAGAAGTTGGCACTATGGACTGGGGTATTTCTGGGATAGGCCTGACATTTTTGTTGGGAAGAATTTGGACTCTGGGACTTTGGGTTAGGAAACCAGTGGAATGCTTTAAGCACTGCTTAATAGGCCATACTAGTAGGAGCATGGAAAATTTGAACTGTCGGGGGTCTGGCTCAAGAGGTTTCAGAGGGGAAGAATTTTATTATGTTGCCTAGAAATTGTTCTTGTGATATTTTGGTGAAGAAAGCAGTTGCTTTTTGCCCTTGTCCGAAGAGTCTGTCTGAGGCTAATGTGAAGAGATTTGGATTAATTCTGCTGGCAGAGGAAACCTCAAAACAGCCTAGTATAGACTCTGTCATGTAGGTATTAGTGTTAACTCTGATAAAGATTTATAATGAAAAGAGCAAGCTGAGAAAATAAAATTACAAAATGTACAGATTGAGAAAAGGGACACCAGGAAATGGAATAGAGCTAAATCTTGTAATCAAAGAGGTAAATGAGTTAAAATATAGAATAAAGGGAATGGTGACCTCAGGGCAAGATCCCACCCAGCTAAGTTTCCAACTTATTAAAAGGAATTAAAGAAAAGCTTAGAGCTGGGTGTGGTGGTGCCCACCTTTAATCCTAGCACTCCAGAGGCAGAGGCTGGTAGATTTCTGAGTTTGAGGTCAGTCTGGTCTACAGAACAAGTTCCAGGACAGCCAAGCTTAGGCAGTGAATGAAACCATGGAAAAACAGAAAGCTGGTGAAGATGGAATTGAACACAGGGACCACAGGATGAGTGGTATTGCTCTTCCACATGCTCCCTGCCACCATGTGCCACCTTGTTACAGACCTAAAAACAAGGTCGATGACTATGGTCTGGAGCCCCTGTAACTGTGAGCAGAAATAATCCTTTTCCCTTCATAGGCTGATAATTGTTCAAGTTACTTTGCTTGGGAGACAGGTGGACTGAAGAAGGAAACAATACATATATAGAGAAAAGCTGGGGTCACGTGGGCTGTGCACGCTAATGGAGGTGTGCCAGCAGAAGGCTGGAAACTCAGCATGTTTACTTTATACTTCCGAATTGAGGAGGTGGATTTATTGTATACAGCTGAAGGAGAAGACAGATTTAGGAGGGCTTTAGGGGAGCAGTCTCAGGCTGGAAACATCTAGGACAAGGAAGCTGTGGCCAATACTTTCTATACACACTGTCAGCATCCACATGGGGACCATGAAAAGGAGAAGGTGTTCTGTGGGGTCTGTGGCATTGGGGTCCTTGGTGTGTCTATGCTCATGTCAAACAATACACACTCGCTAAAGACATCATACATTCTCCACATATTACCCCAGTTATGTTGTTTTAGCATAAAACTAGTACACTAGCAGAGTCTAGAAGCTTTCTCTAGACTCGTTCCAGGGACAGAGATCTACTGGGAAATGGAACAAACATGGAACTTTATTTGAAGTCTGAGTAGCCAGAAACTGATTCCAGAGTCCCAGTGCTTGACTAGTGATACACAGATTCTGGAAACATCAGCCGTATAACTTTCCAGATTCTCAAGGGCACCCAATGCCCTCCGGTAATGTTAAAGTAAGAATCTGTCAGATTTCTATTCAGAAAACAACAACAACAATAAAACAATCTATGCAATCCTCCCTAAGGAGCCTGTCCCTCCAGGTGATGGAGAGATGCCCAGTCACAAAGTCACAATAGTCAACAAGCATATATGGGTGCCGAGAGGAGCCTTTTGATGTCCTGACCCAAGTCAGTACCTCCCCTGCCTCCTGTCTTTTCTCAGTGCGTACATAGCTAGATAGGGGCTGGTGTTAGGAAACCCCTGCTTACTTTTATCTAACCCCAAATTAGCATCCCATTAAATATTGCAAGGCCCAGGTGACCCTCTTAGCCAGCATTCCTGTCTGCATGCAGCCCATTTCCTGTCCACTTGCCCACTGGTGCCTCCACTTTGAATGTCAGACATAAACTCAAGAAAAGCGTGCATTGCCTCAGGATAGCAAACCGCATCCTCTGCCTTCACCAAGTGAGCCACTACCTTGATCAGGGACTATCTCCTCAGTTTAGAGTCTTTCTGAAATGAGTTCTGTCCTCAACATGAAAATTCTAAATGTTTACACATTACTTATTCTGGGATTTTAAACCAAAAAGAAAAAAGTGAAGCATGAAAGGGTATTGTTTTGGCAATAAATCTTCAGGACTTGTTCCATTCCAATGATCCTGGACCAGAAAAGCTCAATCATTTTGTAAAAGCCGAGATAAATCTACTGCAGCCTTATAATCTATTTATAAGGGTCTCTGTGCTTTTTTGTTTTCTTCTATTATTATAAAGTCATCTTTAGTCTCAGCCTGTATAATACCAAGAAATGCTCACCTGCCGGCTACTTAGTTCTGGATACTGTGCCTCTGTGGGAGGGATTTTGTGAAAGGAATGCACAGGCAGGCTGAATGCAGCCTTGCCATGGGGTGTAAGATTTAATGGAACTGAAGACAGAGGAAGGATGACATCATCTCACCAAGCTGTCCTTTGTTCCAAGGAAAGAAGGTTAGAGGTCCTCCTATTATCCATCCCCAGTCTCTGCCCTGGTGAGCAGGACTTGCCCATCTCCATTGTTTTCTTTCTCCCTCCTGCCTGCACTGGTGTTTGGATTATAATGTGTTAGTGATTAAGTTCAAGTTACCAATAATGCATTGGTGTAGCATTAAGAAAAGACATAAAAGCATTTCCCCTTGGAGTCATTTAACCAAGAGTGAATCAAGATTTGAATTCTCTACTTCCTGCTCCCCATGTCTTCCATTCTGTCTGTCTGTTATATGAGCCTGAATCTGTGCCTGCCTGAAGGCTGCGTTATGAATCTGTTTGTGCCTGTGTATCTGTGTGTGTCTATCCCTATGTGTGTCTGTCCATTGTATGAACTGTGTGTCTGTCTGTCTGTCTTCTGTCTGTGTGATCGTGTGTGGCTGTCTCTGTCCACAACAAAGGGCTTCACTCTGTCTTTATTGAACAGTATAGAAAGCATCACATGAGGAAAGGATGGACTACTTTACAGAAATCTTTAATAGTTTTACAGGGAATTAAGTCACTGGCTTCAACTGAGCCAGATAACACATATCATTGTTTATCAACCAATATCCACAAATGGATGCTTTCAACCTTGATGGTAGATTTTAGGAAGTTGCTTTCAATTTCTGTATTTGCTGCTTTCAGTAAATGATACACATGCATTTTCTGGGTCAGGGGCATGGAAGAGTACATAACTTAAAGATTGCAGCTATGCATTAGCTTAGGTTGTAAAAGTTGATTATATGGGTAATTCAAGTCAAGTAAGTGTAGCTGGAATTTTCTGGGTCCCACCTGGCCCATGGTCTGGACAAATCTCTCCCATCCTTGGTCCTACAGCTGCTTATAAAATAATTACTCAGAGGCCTATATTAATTACAAACTGTTTGCCTATGGATCAGGTCATTATTAACTAGCTTTTACAACTTAACTCAACCCATTTCTATTAATCTATGTTTTGTCACGTGTTCCATGGCGTTACCTGTGTTCCATTACATCTTGCTTCCCCAGGCGGCTCTCAGTGTGTCCTCTGACTCTGCCTTTCTCCTCCCTGTATCTCTGCTTGGATTTCCCACCTGCCTCTAGGCTGCCTTGACATAGGCCAAAGCAGCTTATTTATTAACCAATGGTAGCAATAAATATTCACAGCATACAGAAAGATCATCCCACAGCAAGTAAGGTTGATTGTACATTGTTCTCTTAAAGCAGGTTAAACAAACAGGCTGAACACATAGTAGGACAGTGATCTTAAGTCTCAAGTGGTCTCAAGTTATATTATTAATTTTGGCTGTGAGGCCCACTAAATGTTCCAGTCTCGTAGAAAGTAAGGGGTCTCTGCAGAATCCTGCTTCACTACACACTCTTTTCCTTCTTCACTCGTCTGTACTGTCAGTCTGATGGTCATAGGGGAGTGGATACTTAGCTTCCACCTTGCGGTTGAGTCAAGGATGCTTCTTCTCAGGGCCCTTGAACATGCATCACAGACTTCTGCTTCCTTTCCTTCCTGCCCACTCCTCCCTTCTCTGTCCTTCCCCTCCTCAGAATCCTAATTTTCTTCTGATGTCTCACAGAAAAGATTGTATTAAATTTTAGTGTGTCTTTTCTCATTATAATAATAATATTTGCTATCATCCTCATCAAAAAATAGTATCTGTGAGGTAGAATGGGTTTCTTACGGACAATTCTTTGCATGGGGAGCCTCACACCAGCTAGAAGACAAAATATTGAGAGCCACACAGTGTCACAGAAAGACAATGACTTAGCTCTTTCTTCTAAACACGGGACACCTAACTGTGGACTACAGATTCTGTGAGGGTAGTCCTAATGTAACCTCAAATTAGTTTTCACACCATGCCTTCTGCAGATGGAAAGGAGGGAAACTGCTTATGGACATCTGCTGTTACTGTTAAACATAAATCCAACTCACCCTGTTGTACCAGTAGCGTTTGCTATTATGTGTGTTTTCTCAGTAGACACCTGAAGGACAACCCCAGCAAACAGGAGTTCATGGAGGTGTGGTTTTGATTTTCTTTTTAACTCATAAAGACTTCTAAATAGCTATGAGTTCTGTGAAAGGGCTGCGTGCTACACAGCATCATTTCCTAAAACAGTGTGTGTTCTGTTGCTGCTGCTGGGAGTAGTTTGAGGGACTACACAGACACTGTATTTTGTTGAAGTGGAGTTTACATTTGGGATAACGTATTATTGGTTGGTTGGTTTAATGAAAAAGCATATTCAAATTAGAAAACAGTTGATGTAAAGAAAAGGTTGGCCAGTTTGGGGGAAATGCTGTTTGCAGGAATGAGGGGCTTCTGTCTAAGTGACCATTGCTGTTAGACAATAGGATATTAATGGAGAGTTGCTAAAATGAATGTGTTGCCAAGCATTCGCACATTTTTGTGTGTGTTTGGTGGGGCATAACCACGTCTGCAGGCTCTTGAAGCTTTGTCAAGGAGACTAATATGGACAATAAGCAAAATACTCATGGTGATTATTTATCACAAAGATCATTGAGCTGAGACAGGACCTGCATCTTAAAGGTGCTCTTTATTTAGGGAGCCAGTGATCTGAGAAAGTATCAGATTAACACCCTCAAAATATTGTCTTACAGCTTATCTCTAGTCAGCAGACTTTATAGGAACCAGGGGGTGGGGGAAAACAAAGGTATTTATTCTCAAGTTTAGTCTTTCCCCTCTGGCCAGGTGATCAGGCACATTTCTGAGACTTTCCTTGTCATCCCTTGCACTCACCTCTCATTCTCTGGCTGTCTGGGCTCACGCACTTCTCAAAATGCTTAGTCTAGTTAGTGTCTGCTGTTATCAACCTTGCACTATTCAGGGGCATCTGGACTGGGACAGAGTTGGTTAAGATGAGGTTGCAGTGCATCAAGAAGCATCCTCCTCCAAGATGGCCGCCCCCTTATAGAAAAGACCATGTGAAGGGCAGTGACTGGCACAAACATAAAATATCTGACTATGGATTAGAATACCATGGGGAGCCACAGATGCACAGGGAGAAAATAGATGAAAAGATGTAGGAGGAAACTGGCCATCTGGAATCCAAGGGGAGAAGCTTAGGGGAAAAAAAAAAAACAGCTTGTCTGACACCTTGATCATCAACTTTTTAAACTTTCTATTACCCAACCATAAATGGCAAACAGTAGGCCCATGTGCCTGAAAGTGCATGCTATACAACACTTGGGTGACAGTCAACTTTTGACGTGGCCTCTGACTTCAGCACTAGAGTCTAGGAGGCACATGTGGCTTCTGATTTTGCAGCCCTAGAGTCTTGGAGACATGTGTGGCCTCTAACATCAGTGAGACTCTCCCAGGCCTTCTCTGATCCTAGTATTAAAGGAATTAACTGTCTTGAAGACAATTACAGATAGACTGTGTTTTTAGGGGTAACGTTGGAAACTAACATTTATTTATTTAGCACAAAAAGGGAAGCCCCTCTTAGGATTTAAAATACTACATGAAAAGGTGGGAGCATTTGGGCTCCATTGAGATGCAGGAAGGCAAAGTTACTCTTTCTTTATTAAAAGACGAGAATTTTATTCTTGGCTCTAGGTAGAGACCTTACATTTTAAGTTACCCAAAACATTATATACTATAGGTGTTTTTTAGAAGTTATTTTATTTGGGCTTTATTATCTATTGGTGGAAGTATTAAGGCAACTCCACATAGTTAAAAGAGAGGTTTATTTTGTGGGGTAACTTACAAGTAAAGGGATAGGTTACAGGGTCTGGGAAAGGTGTAGTGCAGTCCAGCGGTGTTCTCTGGAAAACTCTGCTCCATCTACCTCCAGTGTCCAAGATCCAGGAACCAAGAGAGCCAGCACATCCAGATCTCAGGTCTTAAGGACTCCTGTCTTGGCCCGCCTCATATGCATGACAGTTACTGGCAGTCTCAATGGGGGTAGTACTTCCAGGTCAAAGCTGGAACAGCTACCCACTACAATTACCTGGTGAGGAATTTAATCCCCAGGAAAGTTGTTCTACCTAAAGACATGTTAAGGAGAGGGGAGGACTAATTAAGATTTTAATGAGACAATAACAACAACAAAAATAAGACAGAACAACACTGGAAAGACAGCTCAGATGTTAAGAGCTCTTGGTACATTTCCAGAGGGCTGGGATTTGGTTCTCATCATTCATATGGCAGCTTACAATTGTCTGTAGCTCCAGGGAATCTGATGCTCTCTTCTGGCCTCTGAGGGCACCAGGCATGCATGTGGTATATATACATACATACTGGCAAACCCTCACATGCATAAAAGTAAATAAATCTTTAAGACAACATATTTTTAAAATGTTTTGTGTTGGTTGGGATAGCCCTTGGAAAAAATACAATATTAACCCCGAAATTAGTATCGCCTACTTCATGCTAAAGTTGAACATTTTACTCAAAATTATGTCACTCCCATGAATCAGAAAGAGAACAGCTGCCTGGTCAAGGTATTTTTGTGTGATTCGTTAATAATATGTTTCTAGCTACTATAATTAAACTCTGTTGATTTCCAATAGTTCAGACAAAGAAGGCACTACCATTCACAACAGCACTGGTGGGTAAGGTCTAGCTACTCACTCTCCCCATCTTTAGATTTTTTGATACTCAAAGTAGCTAGACAGAGAATGTTACTCATTATGAAATAAAATGAGGACTTCAGATAAATGTCCTCTTCTGAAATCTCTGGGACAGGCCCATGTGTTGACCACAGAAATGAACTTCACTGAAACTGTGAGCCAACCCATCTGAGACAGCTCCTAGGAGTTTCTGGTACACCCCATGACTCTCCATTGCCTTTCTTCTCCCCTGCAGCTTTGTAACCATAAATAAGTTCCTGAGTCCATAGAGCACCAGGGCCCATATGGTGTTTTCCATGCTTAAGAGTGTCTCCTCTATAAGCTTGATCTGAGGATGCAGCAGTTGTAATCCTCCTCTGTGCAGGCAAAGGAAGGAAAGAAGGAAGAAATTAGATGGTAACTAGTCCACAGTGGGTTAATTGAAAACTAGGACCCTTCAGATCTCTTAACCCCACTTCCACCAATGTTCTAGGAGGCTTTACTTTGATGCTTAGTTACCTAAACAGGAAGGCAGCCCTTATTGTGAGTCTTCAATGCTCCCCTCAGCTATTCTGCTGCTACTTTGGTGCCTCCAAAATTTCCATCAGTCAGCGATTGCATTTCCAGAATTGTTACCCCTTGTGCTTGACTGAAGAGGGGAATCCTTTCCTGGCATTGGTCACAACAATAGGCTGTAGTAACGAACCGGCTGATCCTGAGGAGGTATACAGAGCTCCAGCAAGATCACAAGGCAGAAACACCCACTGCCATACCCTGAGTGACAGGGTAGGCCAAACAAAACAGATTTCTGGTAAAAACTGACTCCAGGATGCCCATGTTAATATGCGTGTATACCTCTGTGTTCCCTTAGCAACCCTGAGCCAAGTTGGGGATTGAGTAGAAGATAATTACACCTTCTCATCCTGCACACAGCACAATCTTTCCAACTCCCATCTCTGGAAGGCTATTGCTGAATGACGTATTTTAACTCTGTGATCTCAGTGCCAGCCTGGCCCCCTAGGCCCTTTGCTATGCTCTTTACCTCCCTCCCAGTGGGCTAAGGGCCACTGACAACGACAATCCTGACAATCCTGCCCCTTCCTCAGGCCTTACTATCTTTTCCTTCTGCACCCAGTGTTATCAATAAGAAGCCTTTTAATTCTCAATTCAAGGTTCACACCAAGTATGAATTGTTAGGATCTCGCACTATTATGTCTCTGGAGGCAGCTTCAAGCACCATCTGGGTATAAAAGGAAATAATTGAACAGCACACAACTTGTGAGGAGATACTACCGTCTCCTGTGAATGCTTTAAATAGTAACTGCCCATGTCACAAAGGACTCACAGAAATTGTGCTCAGAGGTCGACCGTACTTCAACGTGCCTTGTACCTGCACTAGCCGGGGTCCCCGATGCAGGCTCAGCTCTTGTGAGTCTCTGCAAAATGTGCATCATTCCTAAATCACAATATAAAACTATTTCCAGTCATTACTCACTTTGCACTTTTCTGTATTTTCCACCTTTCTTCAGCCTCTCCATTCCTCTTATGGCTTGCCACTTTCCTGCTTTGAATGCCTGCTTTTTTTCCCTCTTTATTCTTTCTTCACAAACCTTGATCACCTTTAGGTCTCAGTTGTAGCTGCCTGCCCCATCAATTACATTAAATTTCTAGTCCCTTTAACAGGTGCTCAGCACAGGTTTCCAGCCTGCTGATGACAGGGTATCAAGTGCTCTGTGACTGACTGAAGATCTTCTCTCACTACTGAGCTGTGCATCTTATCAAGATTCATCTGTAGCCAGTACTCTTAGAATGTGAGCATTCCTGGATCTTTTCCTGGGACAGCCATAGGAAGCTAAGTTCATTGGTATAGTCTCACTAGCTGCCTGGTGATGCCCATTATCCCTTTGTGTACATGGAAGCATCACCTCTGGGTCAGGAGAGGATTTGCCCCTCCACTTTCGTGATCAAGGACTAGAGATTTGCATTGCAAATCAAACTCCTCAAAGATACCTTTGATCTAATTTCTACTCTGAACTTCACACGGAGGTAGAAATAGGATGGGACATTCACAAATACCTGCTTCTATTAATTGTTTATCAAGTCCACTTTACCGACAATAAAGCCAAAGCCCCATGAGTTTAGCTTAATCTTCAGTCATAAAGCATGGGCAATGGCCCAGTTAAGGCTCAATGTCATGCATTTCTGTTTCCAAACTCTTCCCTTCTAAGCTGAACTGGTTTCTTGCCCATGGTCCATTCATCAGGGACAGTAGACATATGATTAAGAAAGATATATATCCAGACTCATTGTCAAGGCTGCAAGCAGAATAGAAGGGGGACATTTGAAGAATGAAAATCTTGGGGCTAGGTTTAATTCCTGGGCACCAGTTGTCACTGGATTGACAAGACAGGAGAGGAAACCAATCTTGCCTAACAGCTGCCTATAGTGTCTGCTGCTGATAGGAGGTCTAGAATGGACAGAAGCCAACACATGAGAGGGCTGGGCTTTCTGAGCAAGCACTTCCAAAGTTTCAGATCAACCTGAAGCCAGCTACAGAGTCTCAGAGAGAGAAATATCTCTCTCATATTAGTAAATAAGTGCTGAAAAGAAACCACAGGAGCTGAGAGTGCATGTACATGTGAGGAAATCATTATGGCCTGAGGTTCCAGGACAGAGAAGTCAGATACTAGCAGGGCTGAGATGCTTACTTGCCTAGCTGGGGTCCACCCTAATGGATTCATGGCTTACACAGCTTATCTAGCTTCTAGACATTTGTCCTAAAGGGTGAGACTTGGCTTGAGCACCAGGCATGAAGTGAAGTCTGGGTAGGTTCTCATTTAGACTGGGCAATTTCTATGTGAGATAGGATTACTTAGAATAGAATCCTCAGGGTAGATCCATATTGTAGTATGCATCAGAATTCCATTCCTCTTTAAAGATAAATAATATCGTTGTCTGTATATAGATGCCATTCTTCCTCTCCATTTTTCCATAGGCAGATATTTGGATTATTTCTACCTTTGATCTATTGTGAACAATGCTGAGATTAATGTGGGTGTGCACTTATCTCTTTGGGGTCCCCATTTCAAGTCCTTTGGGTATATACTCAGAATTGGCATTATTGGAGAATATAGCAATTCTGTTTTGTTTAAGGTCCCTCCATACTGTCTCAAACAGTGGCCATATCACTTTATATTCTCACTGACATTATACTGGCCTCTGATCTCACCAAATCTGCACAAATATTTCATATTTTATAGTGTCCATGAATAAGATACATTTTAAAAATATCTAAATTAGTGAAAGGATGGAAAAGCTCATTTTAAGGCCAAAGAATGTAGACAGTTGGGGTATGGCATGGACATGCAATCCTTTCCTCACTCTAGCTCTGCATGTTCTCTAGACATTCTTGCCTGTGTGTCTATAGATTGGACTTTGGCCCATTCCACAGGATGGAACTCATTCCTGACACTGCTTGGGTGACCAAAAATGAGTGACAGAATAGCCCAGAAGCCTAGGGCAAAACCAAATACTATTGGTCTTAACAATGAAAACAAAAGTAGTGATAAAATGACTACTAATGATGTTCTGCTATACTCACAAACCAGCCACAATTTGAGAAGCTTCCTCCTGCAGCAGATGGGAACAATTACAGAGACCAACAGCCAGACATTACACACAGAGAAAGACCTTGGAGCCCACATGCTGTGGGATAATGGTTTGTACACTGGCTTAATAAAATGCTGATTGGTCAGTAGCCAGGCAGGAAGCATAGGCAGGGCGAGCAGACTAAAGGAATGCTGGGAAGAGGAAGAGCAGAGTCAGGAGTCACCAGCCAGACACAGAGGAAGCAAGATGACAAGGCAGAACTGAGAAAAGGTACCAAGCCATGTGGCTAAATATAAATAAGAATTGTGGGTTAATTTAAGTGTAAGAGCTAGTCAGTAACAAGGCTGAGCTAATGGCCAAGCAGTTATAAATAATATTAAGCCTCTGTGTGATTATTTTATAAAAGGCTGCAGGACTGTGGGTGAGAGATTCGTACTGACTGCCAACCAGCAGGGACACAGGATAACTTCCAAATACATACACAGCTCTAAATGTGATGTCTTTGTCAATTTTCTCAGGGAGTCTCTTGGAAAAGGAGGCAGAAAGAGTATAAGATCCAGAGGAAATAGAGGACACTGGAAGAACAAGTCCCTCTCAATCAACTAACAAAGCTCATAGGAGCTCACAGAGACTGAAGCAGCAAGCACAGGGCCTGCACAGGTCTGCACCAGGTGCTCTTCTTATATATTCTAGCTTTCATTTTCTTATTTTTATGAGACTTCAGAATGTATGACCAAGTGAGTCTCTGATTCTAATGCCTTCTCTTGGCTCTTTTCTTTCTGTTGGTTTGCTTTGTCTAACTTTGATGTGATAGTTTTTGTTTTATCTTAGTATAGTTCATTTTGCTAAAAAAAAATTATGGTATGTTTCATAAAGTTCTTCATTCCCAGCATGCATTGGACATAACCACCCACTGCCCAGAGATAGTGAACCTCTAAGTCCTTTCTATTCATCACACTGGCCTTCCAAATGGAGCAGAGAAACATTTCATCCTCTCTGCTTCATGAAATTGGCTGTGGACTCCCAGATGAACCACTTTTCATTACTGGTGTCCATCTCCATGGCTGCCTAAGTCCCCATGTGCACATATAAATTGCCTTCTAAGCAAGAATGTTTCTAAGGTCTCACAGGCAAGTTAGTGAAGGCAGAAACATGTGCTAAGAATAATCATCCCAAGAGGAATAACGAGCTTGGAGAATGTGCAGAGCACAGCCCCAGTGAGCAGTGGAAGATGTCTCTCTCTGTCCCACATGGTTAGTGGGTCTTGTCGGGCTTTGGGGGATAATTTTCAAATCAAGCTAAAGAGGTTGAGGGAAATGTTTGGAACAGAGTGCCAGCTGCAGTTGCATCTCATTCCCACTCAAGATGATCCTTCTGACTGTTATAAAATCTTCTCATTTTGTATGGGAGAGCAGCTGATATACCCAGCAGAATCTTGGTCACAGACTGCGGCAGACAGGAGCAGGTCAAGAAACTAGGTTGGGAAAATTCTTCTAATATGAAAGAAGAAAGCAAGCTAGGAGAAGGAAAATATAAAACCGTACAGGAAGGCCATTAAATCTAAGAGGAGTGCATCATGATGGTCATGCACAAAACCAGAGTGAAGCAAAAGGCCTGGGATGTGGAGTCAGTATGTTTCAATGAAAGAGGTATAGTGGGAGTTGGGGTTAGGGAAATCCTGAAGGAGAACAGGCAGGGACTACTGAACAATAGACAAGACACTGTGAATATACTTGACTCAATGGAATGGATACTGCAAGGGCAGTGTGAGAGTGTGTGTGTATACACTTGTTTGCATTGTTCATGTTTGTGTATACATGTGTATGTACATATGAGTGTAGACATGAATAGATAATATGAGTACATGATTTTGTATATCAGTATGAATGTGCATCTGATAATAAGTGTATCTGAGTGTGTTTGGGTTTGTGCTTGAATATGTGTGTCAGCATGTGTCTGATTCAGTGCATGAATGTACTCGTGAGGGAGGGAGGGAAGAGTGTACGTAGTGTGCAATGAGAGGTGTGGAGGTTGGCCTGCATTACAAAGTAAGCTGGTTGGTGTCATTTCAGAATAATTTAAGACAGTTCATAGTCCCACCCACCTGTGACACCTATGAACCACAACAATGACTAGTGTAGCACACAATCTAATTGGTATTATAATAAAAAACCTGGGGCCAGATATCAGGGTGAAAGCTAAAAGATCAGAGAAGCAGAGAACCAGCCACTAGTTCTTACCTCTAGGAAATTCTCAGCCTAAAGAGAGTGAGTTCCTGTTTCCTCATGCTTTATATACCTTCCTCTGACCAGACATCACTTCCTGGGATGAAATGCATGTGTGCTTCCAAATACTGGGATTAAAAAAAAAAAAAGGTGTGTGCCACCACTGCCTGACTCTGTTACCAGTGTGGCCTTGAACTCACAGAGATCCAAGTGGATCTCTGCCTTCTGAGTGATAGGATTAAGGATGTGTGTCTCCACTGCCTGACCTCTATGTCTAATCTAGTGGCTGGCTCTGTCCTTTGATCCTCAGGCAAGTTTATTATGGTACACAATATATCACCACAACCAGCATGGCAAGATACCCAAAAAGGTACAAGTGGTACGCATTGGTGGTAACTGACAGCTGTTTAATTGTACTTAAGTCCTACTCAACGGTATGGAAATCATGCCTGATATTAGAAACTTAGCTAATTTCCTGGGCCTAATGAGGTCATGGATCTGAGAAGAGAATCTACTACCGCCACTTTGCTTGACCAGCAAAATTCCTAACCGCATTCTAAATCTTATCCTCATACCCACAGATAAAACTATTATTTGTCATCATAGAAGCCTCTCTTTACAACAAATGGCAACCACTACAGAAAACTACAACCTAATGCAACACAGAGTTTAATGGATTGTGGGGAGCTCATCCCCAATAAATATACCCGCAACACAGCTCCTGCATTTACGGCTCAGGGAACATTGCAGGTTATCATCCTTTTCTAGGACTATAACAGTTTAGGTCACTGTGTTTAATGAATTATAGGATGCCACAAACTACTCCAAGTGTACATTCATTAACTTAAAAACACGAATATTATAGAAGCTAATAGGTATCAATTTTTATTGGTGAAATTATTAAGGCCACTCCACATAGTTAAAAGGAGATTTATTTAATGGCGTAACTTACAAATTAAGCGATAGGTAGGTCGTGGGGTCTGGGGAAGGTGTATCACAGTCCAGCGGTGTTCTCTGGAGCTCTGCTTGGTTCACCTCCACTATCCAGGGCCCCGGAATGGAGAGAGCACCCGCCGATCCAGATCTTGTAGGCGTGACAGTTGCCGAAGTCTCAATGGGGGTTGGAACTTCCAGATCAAAGCTGGAATGGCTACCCAAAACAATTTTGAGATTATTTTCTTTTACTTTACTCTTCTCTCATACAATACATCCCAATAGCAGCCTTCCCTCTATCCCCTCCTCCCTGTCTTCTACCCCTAGGTCCACTGCTCCTCCCTTTTCACTTCAGAAAAGAGCTGGCTCTCCAGTGATACCAGCCAGACATGGCATAATAAGATGCAATAAGACTAGGCATAAACCCTCATATCAAAGCTGAAGAAGGCAAACTAGTAGGAAGAAAAGGGTTCCATGAACAGGCAAAAGAGTCAGAGACATCACCGCTCCCACTGTTAGGAGTCCAACAAAAACCCCAAGCTAAATAATCACAGCATGTATGCAGAAGGCCTAGCGCAGACCCATGCAGGCTCCTTGGTTGTTGCTTCAGTCTCTGTGAATCCCTATAAGCCCTGCTTAGCTGATTCTGTGGGAGTGTTCTCCTGGTGTCCTCGACCCCTCTGGCTCCTACAATCCTTCTTCTCAATCTTCTGTGGAGTTCCCCAAGCTCCACCTAATGTTTGGCTGTAAGGTCTCTGGATCTGCTCCCATCAGCTGCTGAAGCCAGCACTGATCTGCTGAGCTAGGCACTGATCTGTGAATATAGCAGAATATCATTAGGAATCAGCACTATCTAATTCTCTCTGGCTCCCACCCAGAAAGGATCCTAACATCCCACTACTCAAACTTATATATGTAGTCTCTTCTCACACTGGATCAGGACTGATTGGTGTGACCTCTAAAATGTGGTAGAAGTAATGGATTGTATAATACCTAGGACTAGTCCATAAAAATGCATGGTAGAGTCCACCTGGCTCTGGTGAAGCTAGCTGCTGTGTAGGGAAGACATTTAAAAAAGGCTGTAAATACATGGGTGCAATTGTGTCACAAATGTTTTGGGAGTAACCAACCATTTTTACAGAATTTAAGGTCCACTCCATGAGATGGAATCCATTCCTAACAGTGTTTCTCTGGTGTCCAAGAATCGGAGACTAGATAGGCCATGGACCTAGGGGAAAATCAAATATTATTTTTCAGCTAAAGGAATATAGCAATAAGCACCTAATGACATTCCACTATATTCATAGACCAGTGACTTACTCGGTGGCCAACATCAGAAAAAGTTCCTCTTGCAGTAGATGGAAACTAAGAGAGAGACTCACAACTGGACAATGCACAGAAAGTGAGAGATTTTGTATTACTCAGTCCTAAATGGGATGTCTTCATCAAATCCTCCCCTCAGGGCTCATAGAGCTATGTGGAAGCAGAGATAGAAAGATTGTAAGAGCCAGAGGGAATGGATGACACACCAAGGATACAGTGTCATCCAGACACAACTGGACTGATGCACACATACAGCATGCACAGGGCCTGCACAGATTCAGATGATATGGGTTCCCAGCACTGAGATGGGGAAGTGGACACAAGCTCCTATCTGTAACCAAGAAGCAATCTATAACTGACATCTTCCAGCAAAAGAAAAATTAGTTTTCTCCAATGGAGTCTCAATGAAGACTTAAGAGTAGATCCCATACCCATAAGTAGATGGAAAGACACAGCCATGCAGACATAAAAAGTGCAACAGAGCACCAAATAGACAAGACCAGGAAAGAAAACCCCTGTGGCTTGTCATAGTTAAGATATTAAGTATACAGAACAAAGAAAGAGTATTGAAATCTGCAAGAGAAAACACAGTCGCATATAAACAAAAACTCGACAGAATAGTAGCTGATTTCACAATGGAAACTTTGAAAGCCAGAGTAGCCAGAAGCAGTGAATTCCAAGAACTAAAAGACCATGACTGAGAACTTAGATTGATATATGAAGCAAAACTATTTGCCACTGTTAAAGGATAAAGAGATACTTCCCATGATATAAACAGCCTACGATTTTTTTTTTATAACCCACAGACCAAACATAATGAAAATACAGGAAGCCATATTTTGGGCTGAAGAGAAGAATAAGCATAGTTAAGAGATTGTAGAAGGAAAACAAATAAAGCTGTGATTACTGCAACGTAACACTACACAAACAAAAACATCAAAACTCAACAACACAATGGCTGCAATCAATACACATTCTTCAATAACTTTAAATATTAATGGCCTCAATTCTCTAATCACGTGACACAGACTGGTTAACTGGATCAAGAAACAAAACCTGTTTACTACTCTTCTTAAAAAACACATCTTAGTGTTAAAAGATAGGCAGTACCATAGAGTAAAAAGATGGAAAAAAAGTACTCTAATTAAATGTAACCAGGAAGAAAGCAGGCATCTCATATCTGAGAAAATGGACTTTAAAACTAAAACTAAGCCAAAAAGATAAAGAAGGACAAATAATGCTACTAAAGGAAGCATTTAACTAAGAAGACATTGTAGTCCTAAACACACATGCACCAAACTCTAGGATACCCAAATTCACAAAAAGCATAATAATGGAATTAACTAACTCCATAAAAGAAGGTAATTTCAGCAACCCACTTTTTTCAATAGATGGGTCATCTGAACAAAAAATGAGCATAAAAATATAATAATTAAATGACAATATACATAAAAATGGACCTAACATATCTACAGAATATTCTACACAAACACCAAAGAGTATATGTTCTACTCAGCAGCACACAGAAGCTTCTCTAAAATTGCCGGGCGGTGGTGGTGCATGCCTTTAATCCCAGCACTCGGGAGGCAGAGGCAGGTGGATCTCTGTGAGTTCGAGACCAGTCTGGTCTCCAAAGTGAGTTCCAGGAAAGGCACAAAGCTACACAGAGAAGCCCTGTCTCGAAAAACCCAAAAAATAAATAAATAAATAAATAAAATAAAATAGAACACCTCCTAGGACACAAAATAAATCTTAACAAATTTAGAAAAATTCAAACAACTCATTGTATTATAACTGACTACAGTGCAATAAAACTTAGTCTATAGGAACCAAATTTCTAGTTGAGTACACAACCTCATGGAAATTAAGTAACTCATTACTGAATGGTGAATGGTCAAAGAGAAAACAAAAAAGAAATAAAAAATTTTCTGGAACTAAATTAAAATGAAAACATAGCCCATCAAAATGTCTGGGACGCATTAAAAGCACTTCTACAAGATAAATTTATAGTTTTATATGCCTAAGTTAAAAAGTCAGAAGGAGTACAAATAAATTACTTAATATAACTCAAAAATTTTGAAAAACAAGAGCAAATTAACTATAAACCCAGTTGATGGCAAGAAATAATAAAAATCAGATTATAAGTCAATGAAATGGAAACATTAACAAAAATATATAGTCAGTGAACCTAAGAGTTGGTTCTTTGTGAAGATAAACAAGATGACCAGGTCCTTGGCCCAACTAATAAAAGAAGGAAAGAGAGGACCCACGTTACCAGAATCAGAAATGAACAAGAAAACATTACAACAGATGCCAAATAAATTTAGAATATTATGATAGAATACTTTAATAACTAGTAATCCATTAAGTAGTAAAAATCTAAAAGAAATATATAAATTTCTATATTTAGTTAAAGCATTGTTGTGTAGCAGTTTCCTGGAGAGTCAAACATTCCATCTCCAAAAGAGGCTCCTTAAGATAGAAGGTAAACAACTCAAGATAGCTTCAGGAAGTTCCTGAAACTGACAGGATTCTCTAGGACTCTTCCTCCCCAAAGCTATATAAACAAGAAAGACTTCTGTGAGTCACTCTCAGACAAGCTAAGCTACAAGGAAGACTGTGAGACCAGATCAGTTGCCTGAAAAACAAAACCAAGCAAACAAGAAACAGAACCCAGCTGAACTACTTAGAAGCGCTTTAGACCAACCGAGTCTCTTGAATAGGACACTCACCGCCTTGTTGAGCTGCCTGCTGGTTGTGCAGTGTGCTCCAGGTTCCCAGCTTTATGAGCTGTCACCCATGCTGGGGTGACCTTTGTGATGCAGTTGTTTTCGAGTTATTGCTGCCCCTGTAAGTAACCCCTCACTCATTTCCTTGTAAGTAACTCCAAGAAAATATATGAGCCTATGTGGGCCATTCTTAGTCAAACCACCATACTTCTACTAAGCACTCCCTTTCCTCATAACTGGTGAGCCAAGAAAACACGCTGTGGTTCTAGTTTTCTGGTTTCCTCCTGCCTTTTCGGTTTCAGCTCAGTGACTGGCTATTCCAGGCACTAACACACAAAAGGGTTGATTGGCTTCTTTGGTAGATCACATATCAGCTTTCCACACTGCAAGCAGTTTCTGGGGTTGTCCACATGTGGGTCCTCTTGGTACTGTGCATGACTGTTTTGTGCCTTCACAAACATGACTCTCTGACCTGGTACTCACCTTGTTATTCTGAAGCCCCATACTTCATGGGTCCTGGAAGTTTTGGGCCTGTGTTCATAGGGCATTGGAGAAGCAAGAAACTCCAACATGGGACACATATTGCATGAATATCCTCCGTTAATGTATAAAATCCATGTTCCATCAAACTTTTCATTTTTCTTTTCAAACATCAGAAGGAAGATTACTGTTCAAAAAGTGATGATAGTAGTACAGCATTTGAACAAATATAGGGTCTTTTCAACACAGTTCTGGGCCCGTTCAGGGCATGTACTCATATGGTGGCCCCAGCTACTTCTTACATGTTGTATATGGGGTCATGTAAGGTAGGGAATATAAGAGAGAGCTCCCCAAGTCTTCAAGGTTGGTAGAGATGAGTCCACAGACATCTCTGCCGAGAAAAGAGAATTCAATAGAAAACATGATGCTGAACTGCATGCTCAGGCCTTACCCTTTCCTGGAAAGTAGATCTCAGTGGTGAAGGTTTGCCATTGCCATTTTGATCTGTGCATTCCCACATCAGCCCCTTCCTGCAGCCCCAGGTTCACTGCCTGGTGTGTATATTCAGGGTGATGTATGCTCTGGCTGATGGATATAGCACAGCACTGAGCCCTGGACTTGTGCCTGCTCAGCTTTCCAGATGTGCCTAGAATTCATGTGGATGGGAAATAAAGCTCCCAGGGAAATAGCACTTTATATATACACTCACATCTTCACATCAATTCCAGGTCGAGCACTGCTGCCCATATATTCCTAGGAGGCTACAGACCCTGCTAAGTTCTCACATCCTGGAAGCAGCTGGACCTTGTTTTGTCTTATCACAGAGATATCCATCTCTATGACTGCTTCTATTGCTACACCTGGGCTTCTGGAAGGAGTGCAAACAGCCAGTTGCTGGGTAGATGCTGCTGTACCCGGGGGCCTCTGAAAGGAGAGCGAACTATTTAACTGAGTTGGTGTTTAACTTTTTTCTCTAGTGTGCAGTGTACCTTCCAGTACCATGAACACTAGTCAGTAGGGGTGAAGGCTCTATATATGCACCAGCTCAGCTTCTCTGTGTTTAAAGAGATATGTAAGTGTTGTCTTCAGCATTAGGACTCCACCATAAGTTTGTGGAGAGCAACCCTGGCCTCAGAAATAGCCTGAGTTGGTTTGGGTTTCCATGAAGCCCCTTTGGCTTCCAACTCAAATACATATAACCCATTCCTGGCATCTACTCATTCACATGTTTGGGGCTAGCTCCTAAAATTAGAGTGATGGCAATTTACAGAAGAGAGGTTGGGGAAAACTCTGTGTACAGTGAATGACAGAAACAAGAGAGTAGATGAAATCCAGGGACAACAGAGACTGCCAGATTCTCAGAATACTCCCAACTTAACTGGAAAGCAGAGTGTGCAGAGGGGGGCTGGAGGTGGTTGGCAAATGTTCTGTCTGTCCTAATTCCAAGTATTTGATGTGCTTTGGTGAATTAAGATGACTATAGGGGGCGTTTAAATGCCTGCAACTTTCTGGATGATCTATTTAACAAGAGGTATTTAGAATTTTAATAATCTTTTTATCCCCTGCCATGGAAATATACTTTGGGGAATGTATTTTGCTACATTTTTTTTGAAATATTATTTACATTAGGAAAATCTATAAATAGTTCAACGACAGAAACATCTTCATCCATCCAAATGAAGGAACACTATGTAGCCAAAAGAAAGTTGGCTTGAAGGACTAATAGAGTTGGCAGAGTTCACATGAAGAGTGACCTTACCTCCTGTTCCTGGCATGTGGTTCTGGCATCATTATTAATGGTATGCCCTTTGAAAAGTTCTTGCCACTTTAACCACATCGTAACTAAAGAAAGTGGATTATAATCTCCATATGCTCTGTGTGGGAGCCCGTTCTCGGGTTCCTCGTGGCTTTACCCAGCAGGTCCACATAGAGGATGATTAGGACCACGGGCCTGAGTTCAGGTGTCTGAGATGGTCTGCACTTGGCTGTGCTGGGGGAGGAGGTCTTTTGCTCCACCCCCTGGCATCTCTATAAAAACCCTGGGGCAGAGATAGTCGGGGCGGTTGGAATAGGTTCCAGGCCCTCTCGAGGCTATCCTTTATTTTCTATCTGTTTATCTCCGCGATATTCTCTGCAATAAATTCTTCTATCTAATATTTCCTGCTGCTTGCACTCAAGAAAACTCTGGGGAACTGTGGGGGTGGTTGGGTAAACGCCTCACAGCTCTGTAACTGGTAGTAGGCTGACATATGTCCAATGGTCAGCATTCTGTGAGAACTGCTCAGATTTGTAGTACTTCTCAGTTTCCAGGTGCGAGTGCTCCCACAGTGACCAACTTCAAGCCATAAATCAAGTTTTTGAATTCAGGTTTCAAATGGTAAGAACACAGTTGGCCATGTGAAACTGATTTAGCACACATTTGGGCAGACTTAACATATAAGCAAGTAATCCATAAGAACTAAATCTCTGTCTTGGGAGATTTCCATGATTTGATCAAATGGTGAATGGAGGTTGTCTTAATTAGGGTTTCTATTGCTGCTATGAAATACCATGACCAAAAAGCAAATTGGGGAGAAAGGGGTTTATTTGTTTTTTACATCCATATTTCTGTTCATCAAAGGAAATAGGACAAGAACTCAAGCAGAGCAGGAACCTGGAACTAGGAACTGATGTAGAGGCCATGGAGGGCTGCAGCTTACTGGCTTGCTCCCTATGGCTTAACATGCCTGCTTTCTTATAGAACTCAGGACCACAAGCCCAGGGATGGCACCACCCACAAAGGGCTGGACCCTCCCCAACAATCACTAATTAAGAAAATGCCCTACAGTTGGATTTCATGGAGGTATTTTCTCAATTGAGGTTCCTTCCTTTCAAGTAACCCTAGCTTGTATCAAGTTGACATAAAACTAGTCAGCACAGATGTCTTGAGCTGAGCAGCCTCAAACATAGAGCACTCTAGCTCCTAGGTCTGCTTCATAAACCTGGGAGATAATCAGATTCTCATCATGTGTTGTGTGACAATACTTTTCATAGGGAGAAGCAATGGGTATGTCTACTTACCCCAGAGAGGGCGCTCACAGCCAAAATATGGATACTACCGAAGTCTAACTTGGTGAACCAGTGAGTTTTATGGGGTTACTTACAAGAACATAAATGACTCAAAAGCAGCTGCATCCCCAAAGCCTAACCCAGCTCAGGTGACAACTTACAAACCTGGGAACCTACAGCACACTGCACAGCCTGCTGGTAGCTCAACAGGTTAGAAAGTGACTCAGTTGGTCTAAACCTCTTCTAGGCAACTTGGCTGGTCTCTGCTTCTTCCAGGCAGCTGGTCTGGTCTCAGAATCTTCTTTGCAACTTGGCTTGTCTGAAGATGATTCTTAATAGTCTTTATTGCTTACTCTTGAGAGGGCGAAGTCTAGAGAATCTGGTCATTTTCAGGAACTTCCTGCCCCAATTTTGAGTTGTTTACCATCTGGCTTAAGGAGCTTCTTTGAAGGGTGGGTTATTTCAATATCAGAGGAAACTGCTACACAATACCATGCTGGAAAGCAAATTCTTTCTAAGAGATTTAGTGGGAGCTCCCAGTTACAAAGTACCAAATGTGAATATTGATATTCATCAAGAAAATGCTATTAATCATGTTTCTACATCTGTTGCTGTGATCTTATGTGACACTGGCCTTTCTTTTATGAAAATGTCAACAATTTTGGTGTTTAAGGAATGATGGGTGAAAAATGGAAAGGATCACAAAGGGAGTTGTGACTGAAACTGTGAAAGATTCTAGAGGGCAAGGGAGAATGCTGACAGAAACGTGATGTTATGGGTCTGGGGTAGCTCAGAGATTCACCTTAACCATAAATAAATTTTAATAAGAAGAGGATTTTTAATTTAACTACCGCTGTTCAATGTGGGGCCAAGACTGCCCCTGAGAGTGCTCCCAGCATGCAGCCTGAAGGGCTCTAGTAAGCCTGAGCATGGCAAACATGGCTCTGGAAGGCCTTTCCCTCCCCCCATTCCCTCTGCCTTGCTAAACTGTTAGATTACTTTCCTAAAGCTAGCCACCAAGCTCTATTCCCTTATTTGGCCACTTCCTCCTCCTGAGGCTGACCATCAAGGCCCAACTAGCAAAGTATTGAAGTTCAACAATCAAAAGTCCCCTTTTCACTACCCTAATTAACATGCCCAATCAAAACAAACCAACTCATCCTATTTGGGGTTTCCCTTTTCCCTTTATAAACTGCCATTTGCCTGAGGGCCAAGTCTGCCTCTTCTCTATTCAGAGGCAGTCCTTTGTCCCTCTGGGACAAAAGTCCCCTTACCCCTTCTTTGTTCATTTTCCCTTCTCCCTTGTCCTTTGTCTCCTGTTCTTGTATCTTATCCCCTTCCTGTTGTCCCTCTGGGGCAAATAAAGTTCCTTTGTGCTGAGAACTTGTTCTTGGGGTGTCTTGTGCTGATACCAATCCTTTCACAGCACCGAGCCATATTAGCCCAAGGCTTATAGGAAAACCCCACAAAGTTACATGTATTCTGCCTACGTGTAGGCAGTATCTAATTTTAACATACATGTCTTGCAGTTGTCCTCATCTTTTTGAGCAGAGTAAGCAAAATTGATTGCTAAAGCAGAAATAGCAGTCTTATGACCTACTCTTTTGCTAGAACAGCAAATTTTACAAGATCAGTCAATTTAAGAATCATCTTCAATGTCTTGCAAACAGGGAACTGGGCTGCTAGGACACATACAGCCTATATAAGCTAGGGGTGTTAGAGACTTTTTTTTTTGCTTTTTGGTCTCTCAAGCATAATAAGTCCAAATTTTAAATATAATAGTAACCATCATAGTGCCAAGAAAATCTTTCTAGGATGTATATCTAGATTTACCCATGAAAGAAGAACTGTTATCAAATGGACAAAAGAAAAGAGGAAACTCATAAGCAGACAAAACACTGACATTTTCTTTTGTTCTTGTTTAGTCAACCATAGATAGCAACTTCTCTGGGGACAAGGCCCCATTTAATGTACAATCTCTTCTTCAGTTCTTAATGTATAAGGACACTGTGCTAAATAAACACCCTTTACAAGGAAAAAAAAGAAAGAAAAGGCCTGAGGAGCTGGAGGGATGTTCACTTTGGGGATGTGACTAGAATAGTAAAATTCAGATAAGACATTACAGTCTACAAGGCCAGGGAGAGTAAAGTCAAAGATTCAGCAGAGGCCAGATCATAGAGTCCATGTATGACATAGCAAATAAATGTATTTTTATTTAGAGATTTGGGGGATTTTGTTTATTTTGAAGAGGTAATAGAAGCACTGCAGTATACTAAGAGGGGTGGGGAGAATAAGATGACATCAACAAAATGGCAGAAAAAGGAGATCTCCAGGCCTACTCTTCTAAAAGAAACACTGATCGAGTTGCTGCACACAGACAGGAACACCTTCAGGAAGAGTCTGTAACTCAGCAAAGAGGATGCAGTGCCTTGTCAGAGGACAGAAACAGGGCTCAGACTGCATTGGAAAAGAATAAATATGGGCCAGGAGAGGTGGCACCTCTGCAATCTCAGCAGAATCCTACTTTTTCTAAGCATCTGTGACCACTGAGAGGACTCAAATGAATAGGTGAATGAAGCAGGAGACCAATTCAGGTCCTAGGTAAGAACATTAAGAAAATACATTAAATAGTCAGAGCTTCAAAAACATGGAGTAAGAAATTAACTAGTGGAATCAAGAATCTGAAAAAAAATGAAACAGAAATCCTGGAAGTGAAGCAACCAAGGTTTTTAAAAACCATAGCATTAACAGATAAAGCCAAGCAGATGAATACATACAGCAGGGAACTCTAAAGGAAAGAATAAAAATTAGTATGACCGAAACTTTCACAAACTTGGATATCTTCAAGTAACTTAGGGCAGAGAGGCTTCACTAAATCCCAAAGACAGAGTTTATTGAATGAAATTAGAGAAAATTTCCCAAACCTAGAAAAAGACACTGATATTTAAATACAAGAACCATTCAGGATCTCTAGACAGGAACTCTCCAGACCTTATCACAGTCAGAGGTAAAAAATACAAAGCAAAAGGTGGTTATGTACTTGGTGTTAGAGCATTTGCTTAGCATGCACAAGGCTGTAGATTTAATTCCTGGCCCCACCCCACCCCACGAAAATGATGAAGCAAAGCTAATGAAAGTCACTATGTATTAACACATGGAGACATCAAACAAGAAGCTGTAACATTTGTAAATACTTATTCACCAAATGTTGGTGCTTCCTGTGTCATAAAACAAATGCTAAAAGTTATGAATGGTCAGATGAATACTGACATAATAATAATGGGAGACTTCAGTACACCACTCCTGTCTTTGGGTAGGTTCTCCAAACTAAAAACCAATAAAGAAAATTCAAAACAAAACAATACCACAGATCAATTGGACTTAACAGATATCTACAGAATATTCTATCCAATAGATATGGAACACACATTATTCTCCTGGCCTATGGAAACTTCTATAAAGTAGAACATTACAGATCCTAAAGCAATCCTAAAGGACTCTGAGATCTTTATATTTCATCTTGTACAAGAATCAAATAAAAATGGATCAAAGACCTTAATAAGAGAACTGAAGCTTTGAAAAGTGCTAGAGGAAAACGTAGGTAAAGTACTTCAAGATGCAAGTTCAGGCAAGGACTTGATGAAAAGGCTCTTACAACTCAGGAATTAATCCCATATGCTGGCAAATGGAATTGCTTGAAACTGTAAAACATCAGCACAGCAAATGTAAAAAGAGATTACAGAATGGGAGAAAGGCTTTGCCAATGAATCATGAATAAGAGGGGTCATATCTAGACTATATAAATAAATATAAAAATTAAACACTAAGTTTAATTTCCTCAGTAATCCAATCAGCAAATGGACCAATGAACTGAATGCAGTTCTCAAGAGAAGAAACACAAATGGCCGATAAATGTTGGAAAAAACCACACTAAAAATAACACATTAAATAGGCTATCATTAAGAAAACAAACAACATAAGCTGATAAGAATGCATGGAAGGAGGAATCCTTGTATATTATATACATTGTTGAGGGGAATATAAACTGGTACAGCCATTACAGAATTTGCAGCCACTTTGGAAGTGCAGAGTTTTCTTTAAAAACTAAAAATACAACTACCATATGACCATTGCTAGGATATACCTAAAGGACTGTCACTCCTATCACAAAGATATTTTCTCATCCATATTCATTTCAGCACTATTCATAATAGCCAAGAAGTGGGCCAGCCTAGATGTCCATCAAGAAATAAATGGATAAAGAAAAGATGCTATTAATATACTCTGGAATTTAATTCAGCCATAAATGAAAAAGAAATCATGATATTTGCAGAAGAATAGACAGAAGTGGAAATTCTTACATTAAAATAAGCCGAACTCAGAAAGATGTTTCTCCCCATTCAAAGAATTTAAATTTTAATTTATATATAAATACATATTTTATATATTATATGTGTTCATACATATTTATACATATCTATACATATATATGGGATTTATGACCTATTTTTTAGCATGATGACAAAAGTTTGTTTAGCATATGAAAAATCACATTCCATTTTGAACTTGAATAATATTCCCTTGTACATATATGCCCCATTTTGTGGATTCCTCCACTGAAGGATACCCAGTTGACTCTCACTACTGTATTTTGTAAAATGTTCTTTCAAACATAGGTATACAAATGTCAGCTTAAGCCCCCACTTTAAATTTTTTAGGATATATCCCAAGAAATGGAATCACTAGATCATATCACAACTCTATGCTTAAGTTTTGGGGAGAATCACAACTTTTAAAGCAAGTAACAGAGAGTATGGTAAAATACCTAAATATTCTAATTTTAATAAATACACAAATTTGAACAAATGCTTCCCTTTTTCTTTAAGTAAACAGAATTTTAATTGCCAGGAGCCTCATCTTACTGGATCCCTGCATAACCCTCACTAAGGCCTACACAAAGTGGGCCAGGTCTGCAGAGAATTCCCCAGGCCGATGGACAAAGAATTATAAGAACCAATATCACAGGTGACAGAATCATTCCTCATAGCTGCCAAATACAGCAACTTATAAACTCCAGAGGGATTTTATTAATAGGAATTAAAGGTGGTAAACTTTATACCCTGGCCCAAATACGCTAACTCAGGAAGAAATTGCTATGCCTTGGGACAGAGATTGTACTTCGGTGTGTCAAGCTTGACATCTTCTAATCAAACTAACAAGGAGCATAGTCAATCAGAAACCTGGGCATCAGGCTCTTTTTTGTTTTTCACTTTCTTCCTTAATTTTCTTTTAGATCGTTATACTTTTTCAAAGTGGTGCCAGAGTCTAAGGAGAGCTTAGTGTTGGTAATAAAATGGGGTGTGAAGTCAGAAGAAGGTGGACAGGGCAGAGGAAGAAGAGGAGTAGGAAACAAGGAAGGGACATAAAGAAGGGGACTTGAAGAGGGGGGAAGAGATGGATGAGGAGTAGGTGGTGAGTGAGGTGGTTCATGCATATTTGTCTGGAGTCACTGATCAGTGGGACCAAAATACACGGAACAACTGGCCAGTCCTTTCCGTTGACCTGCCCAAGGTCCTAGAGCAGGCAAATAGCAGAGGAAGGCCTGGCGGTGTCTAGGAAACCAGTCAGCCAGCTCTGCTCTAGCTGCTAAAGGAGGTGACTGCTTCACTCTGGATATTAGACCTGCTCAGGGCAGAGGGCTTTTCAAAGATCAGGACTCAATCTGAGACTCTAGGCTTTTTTTTTGAGACAGGGTCTGTCTTAGGGCTACTGTTGCTGTGATAGCACACTATAACCAAAGCAACTTGGGGAGGAAAGGGCTTATTTGGCATATGCTTCCATATCATGGTTCAGCATCAAAGGGAGTCATGACAGGAACTCTAGCAGGGCAGGAACCTGGAGGCAGAGGCTGATGCAGAGCCCATGGAGGAGTGCTGCTTACTGGTTTGCTCCTCATGGCTTTGTTCAGTCTCCTTTCTTATAGAACCCAAAACTACTAGCCCAGGGATGGTGCTACCCACAATCATTAAGAAAATTCTCTGCAGGCTTGCCTGCAGCCTGATCTCCTGGAGGCATTATCTTAAATGAGGTTCTCTCCTCTCAGATGACTTTAGCTTCTGTCAAGTTGATACAAAACTATTCAAGACAGGGTCTCTCTATTATGCAGCTCTGGCTGTCTTGGAAATGCCTATGTATACCAAGATGGCCTCAAACTCACAGAGATACACCTACCTCCGTCTCCCAATGCTGGTGTTAAAGGTATATGCCACCATACCTGCCTTATAGAATATAGGCTTTTGAAACATCTTCGGATAGATTGATTGTGGTGATGGTCTGTGAAGCTATGTATCTTAATCTCATTGAGTCATAGCTAACAACAGAAAGCATGAAGTCAGCTTGGTGACTGAAAAGATTGGTTACCAAGCAAGTATTCTAGAGCTCCAGGCTCTATTGTCCCAGGTGACAGTTAACTACCAGCACCCACATGATCTTCCTCTACAGTATCTATGCACACTCCACTGCCCACCTCATGCCAGGAAGACAGCGGCTACAGTCTTGGGAAGAAGCTTCTGTTTGCACAGATGTTATATCACATCAACAAGCCATTTACATACAACCCTTGTTACTGTATGAATTCAGCATCATAAAGCCACATGGGTCCCTTCAACAAAGTCAGACACATTAGCCTAAATGTTCTGTTACCCTTGTCTCCTCAAAGCTCATTCCCATCAGCATTGATAACCATCACAGGGTGGAAGATGAGATCCAGAACAGCAGCCATAGCTTATCCACATGTCACTGGTGGCAGGAGACAGTAGAGGTGCTGTCAGTTCAATTATGTTCCAACTATGCCTCCTCTTCCCCAAGTGACTACTTTGACTATGGCTTTTAGCTTTTCTCACAAACAGCCTGGCTCTTGTGCTATATGGAAGCCTTTTACTTTTTTACTGTCCCAGGTCAAATGACATTGCTCAATGTGCTTTCAAGAGAGGTCATCTATCTGATATTATTGTCTAGAGTTTCAGTGTCCCTGGGAAAGATACCCATGTGTCAAATGAATCGCATACTTGGGCACATGTACTTCAGTCACAATCATTTCAATGTCTTTGCATATTATTTTAGTGACAAATTAGGTTTCAAGTTACCAGAAATGTAGTTGCAGTCTCCTCATTAGGCTCAGACTTAGAAGCAAGTGATCTTTGCTTTTTTCTCTCATTTATTCATTCTTCCATGTATGTATTGTATCTAACTGTGTGATCATGTAGCACCTCTATATGACATGCAGCAGTAGAAGAGGTTCATCTGAACAACTCCCATGCCAAGATAATTAATAGCATGTATGAAAATATGGTGATAAGGATGATAAAAGGTTGAGCAGAGGAGGAACATTTGGAATAAGGCATATTTTACTTTGCTGAAACAAGAATCCATCAGAATCTCTGATCTCATTCCAAGCTCTGGAAGCCTATACAACTTCTACAACTTCCCTCATCTTGAGACCATGAGATTGGGACATTTTGGAAGGATATTTACAGTACTTGCTAAAATTCTAAAAATATTTACAATATTTACTAAAAATCACTGCCTATTACCTAGTACTGTTTCTGGAACATTCTAAGGTGTCCACAGAGTCTTTATTTTCCAAGGTACTGAATTCATGTTATTAGAAAGAATATCATTATATTCACAGAGAAGAAAATACTAAGGATGACCTATTTTTATGATTTTATTTTTGGGGGATTATAATGTATAATTTTCCCCTTCTCTTTTCTTCCTTCAAACACTACCATATACACCTAATTGTGCTCCTTCAAATTTATGGCTTCTTTTCCCATCATTTGCTGTTTTACACACACACATACACACACACACACACACACACACTCACACATACAATATACATACACACATATCTATATCTCTCTATCTATCCATCTATCCTCCTAAATGCATGAGTAAAACCTGCTAAGTGTGTATAATGTTACTTTTATGTATGTTGTCAGAGATGACCATTTAGTATTGGATAACCAATTAGGAACTATTTCTCCTACTCTTGGTATTTCATAGTTATCTGTAATCTGTTGTACAGTGTTGAGGTTTCTGGTCTTTCCCCCTTCCACTTAAACATGTATGTTTTGTTATCCTTATTTAGCCCACATTTAGGCAGTTCTGTTGATGAGACATTATGTGTTTAACTCCTGAGATTACTAAGAGACACACAAAAAAAATCACAGCAAAATCTCTGTTCCTTTGGCTCTCACAATCTTTCTGTCCCCTCTTTAGTGATCCCTGAGCCTTAGGTGCAGGGATTGTTTTGTAGATGTGCTCACTGGGATTGGGCTCCACAACTCTGCCATTTGATTGTTTGTGGTTTTCTTTAATGGTCTCTGTTGCAAAGATAAATTTCCTTGATGAGGGGTGAGGCCTACACATATCTGTGGATATAAGGACAAATATTTAGAATGTAGTTAAGAATTATGCTGGCTTAGTAAAATGATCATTGTAGGTTCTCCCATGTCCCGTGAGTTCTCTAGTCTTGAATAGTTGGCTATGTTTCCAGTACCAGGCATGATTTCCCATTTCTTCAGTGAGTTAATCCTAATTAGAAACTTGTTGGTTACAAACATTCTATGCATACCACTTCTTCACTATGGTTTGAATGTAAATGGCCCTCACAGGCCTGTGTATTTGAACACTTGGTCCTCAGTGGATGGGACTCTTTGGGAAGGATTGGGAAGTATGGTCTTGTGCTAGTGGATCAAGATGTAAGTTCTCAGCTACTGCTATAGCACCACAATTGCCTGATTGCTGCCATGCTCCCCGTCATGATGGTCATGGACTCACTCTCTGGAACTGTAAGCCCCAAATTAAATGGTTTCCTTTATAAGTTGCCTTAGTCATGGTGTTTCTTCACAGTAATGGAAAACTAAGGCATGCATCCTTAGGGTTATCATACAATGTTTTTTCCTGTTGCGGTTCATACACACTATACCTGGGTAGAACTGTGGTTGTTTTCTTTTTTTGGAAGCTTGCATGGTTCCATGAAAGCTAGTCCTTAGAGAGGAGATTTTCAGGTCAGTTTCATTTCAGGGGCCTCTGAAGTGAATGATGTCATCATTAATAGGGAATTACCTTCCACCTCTGGTGGGCATGAGTTCTTGGTCAGGGTTGTTTAAGGGACTCCCATGACATTACAGGCTATTGCTCAGATGATGTATTTCTTTTCAACACAAGCATATCTGTTTTTTTAAAGGTAAGCATCAAAGCTGATGCTTAGATTCCAGGTGTGCACAGATTTCTCTTTTTAATATTTCCCCCCAACCATGAAGATAATATATTTTTCCAAAAATGGAAGAGTAGGTAATTCAGACCAACTTCTGCTCTGAGAAAAATAAAAATATCTGGAGAATGTCAAAATTTATCACCTTAAGAGTATCTCAGAGCCAACCACCGAGTAAAGCACTTTGAGTGAGAGCCAGAAAAGAAAGTTGAAATCTCAGAGAAAAATTCCCCCACTATTCCTCTACCAATATACAGCAGGAAACTTGAAATTGGGTTACTTGGAATCACAATCAATGCCAAGGCAATGTGCACGCATGTGAAATTTGTACCCCAAACACCAGCCCTCTCAAGGTTAGAGTGACATGGACATAATACATGTTTAAACTTACAACCTGGCTTTGAATCATCTGTATGGCCAGAACACTTTAGGCTTTCCACTTGAACTTGAGCAGTCCTAACTTCTTGATGGCTTCCCTCCCTCCTTCCTTCCCTCCCTTCCTCCTTCCCTCCCTCCACTCCTTTCTTCCTTCTCCTCTTATTACCAGTGTGTATATGTGCATATGTGGTGTATTAATATGTACATGATTGTGTACACACTGCATGTGTGCATTTGTGCCCAGGTGTATGCATGTCAGAAATGGTATCAGTTGTCTTATCTCTCACTATCACTCTTCATTTTCAGAGTATCTCACTGAAATTGGAACTGACTGATTTAATAGCAGTAGCTGACCAGTAACTTCTAAGGATCTCCTTGTCTCTTCCTCCTCAATGCTATGATTACAAACATGTGCCACCATGTCCAGATTTATTTCCAGTCCTTGTATGTGTACATGCTTTATCAAGAATTTGAGAGTGATTGCTTTCTCCTGCTTATTTGGTCCAGTCAGCATAATTTCATCAATATAATGGAGCATTTGATACCTTGTAGTAGAGATGAATGATCAAGATTCCTGTGAGCTACATTGTGAAACCAATCATGGATAATTAATATACCCTTGAGGTAGAGCAAGCAGCAAAGGTGTACTCAATAGAGTGTACTTGCTAGAGTTCAACATCCTTAGCTTCATGTGCTTCATCACATACATCTCCATCCCAAGTTATCCTCTTTTTTAATCAATGTTTTCACTTTAACTGATGACATCTTTTGATACTGGGATTTATGCTTGCATTGTAAATTATCCAGTCACATGATGACAGATTGGGTCTGGTTTTTGACAATTTCAGCTCTATATTTCTGCTGCAAAGAAGATTCTCAGGACACATTTAGAAGTTTCAAGATTATTTATGCACATCTGAAGCTGGAGAAAATTTATCTCTGAGCTCATACTTTTCTGCTGTTACTCTATCCAGAAATGTTATGTGCAACAAACCCTCATAATCATATTTCTTGTTTTTACAAAAAATGTTCAAAATCTTTATAATTACTACACTCCTCATGCCTTATAAGAGATGAATCATGAGTACTAGATTTCTTTTCCTTACATAGTTCTTTAAATAATTCACACCATTAACTCTGAGTGTATTTCATCCTACCAAAAGAGTCTTTATCAACTTTAGGAATTGAAGAGCTAGCTCCAGATACTATCAAGCCCAGGAGAAAAACTCATTCTTCCATTCCTTTTCTCTAAAACCACTCTTAGAAGCAACCATGATTTGTTTCAGACAGGGTTCTTAATGGGAACAGAATCAATAATGTATGTATATTCCCACCTTCCAGTTTACCTTTTCTGGAAATTCTTTCATAGACTCACCCAGAGGTATGTGTGTGCCTTAGTTGATTCCAGAGCTGATCAAGTTGATGGACAAGATTAACATCACAGTTAATCAAATTCTTGTGGTGAGACATTCCAGAATTTGCTCTTTAGCAATTTTGAAATTTGTTTTATTATCAACTACACCATACCATATGACAGATTTCAAAATATTAGTCTTCCTGCCTAAACAAAACTTTGGGCCCTTAGACCAACATTTCCCATTAATAACTCAATCATTGATAGAAATCATTTTATGCTCCTTTCTTTGAGTTCAAAATGTATAGCTTCCATATATGTTGTTTGTTTCTTTGTTTTTTCTATACCTGGCTTTTTTGGAAGTTTTATTATTTACTGAGGCAGGGCCTTGCTATGTAACCTATGCTTGACTTGAACTCTCAATCTTCCTGTCTCAGACTCCGAAATGCTGGGATTACAGGCATGCACCAGCATATCTGGCCTTATTTTGATTTTTAAAGGTCCATATTTTATGGATATGAAATTCAGAATTTTCCCATTTCATTGGTTACAAGAAAAATAAAATATCTACAAACCTACAAACAAATTTGAAAGACCCTAAGCTCAAACTTGATAAGGCCTCACTCTCTTTGCGTATGACTTGGCCTGTATGCCACCTAGCCTTTTAACCTCTCCAGCTTTCTAATCCTCTAATTCCTTTGCTCTCCTCTGTGCTTCTGGGCACAGCAGTCCTACTCCCAACTTGCTGGTGATGTTAGTTATTTTAAAACGTTACTGTTATCTTCTACCTCACTCCTGCCCAGTATTTAGCACCTTACCTAAATTTACGGCAGTCTGTAGAAAACAAGCTTGGCTTGGTGATTAGCATTATGCCAGTTACTCTTTCCAGCTGTAGTAAAACCTTATGACCCAAAGTGACCTAAAGAAAAAGTTTCATTAGGCTTATGGTTCCAGAGGGAGAGTTCATAATGACAGAAGAGAATTAATATACCCTTGAGGTATACCAGAGTTCAACATCCCCAGCCTCATCAGCATCCTTCCAAATGTCTCAGACTTTTTTCTAATCAATGTTCTCACTTTAACTGTTGACATCCTTTGATACTGGGATTTATACCTGCCTTGTAAATCAGCCCATCACACCATGACCATGACAGCTTGGTTCTGTTTTTTTTTTTGACAACTTCAGCTCTGTGACTGTTGGAAAGAAGTTTCTCAGGACACGTTTCGAATGTCATAAGGTGGAGAGAGCAGAAAGCTGAGATATCACATCTTCAACCATAAACATGAAGCAGAGAAAGCAAACTTGAAGTAGAGCAGTGGTATAAGCTCTCTAAACCCAACCACAGTGATATACTTCTTCTAGCAAGCCATACCTCCTAAAGGTTTAATACTCCGCAAACAGCACCAGCAACTGAAGATAAAATGTTCAGATACCCAAGCCTATGAGGGGCATTTCTCACTCAAACCACCATCAGCAAATAACCCACATTGATTCAATGCGATTGTAGGAGGCTACTGGGCATCATCTGCATAATACAGTTGCAGACTTTAGATCCTCAAAATTCAGGAGCCATTTGTTTGGTGGGGTGTGGGCAGAAGGAAAGAATTTGAGTACATGCTAGCATTGCCTAGTCATTGAATCATTGTTCAGCATAGACAAGAGGAGTGGTGATCCTAAACCAAGATCTCAGTGCCAACTTTATTTCCCCCTCACTTTTATAGTGGGCCTCAGTGCCAACTGTATTTCCCCCTCACTTTTATAGTGGGCCATGGGCCTGAGTGATGCTGCCAGGGCTGTGGTACCCTAGAGTGGCTCAGTATTGCAGGCTGCCATAATTTTTGTATTAATTCACATCAACCCATGACTTCTGAAGTTTTCCCTCCTTGTAGTTCGAAATGTTATTATTAATTATAGTCACCATGGCATGCCATATGTCTAACCAAAACTGAATTCTTTGGCCAACACCTTCCCCTCTCTGGAATGGGAAGATAAGAGACTCACATCCTGATCATTAACCATCCCCCTGGAAGTAGCAAACATCAGTTTAGCTATTGGTCCTGAGAGATATGTTACTTCAAGAGACACACACATCCTTAATGCCTACCATACTAATCTATCTCACAATTGTTTCCCAGTCACTGATCTCGTTTATGATTTGGATGACTAGAATCTGCATTCATGTGGTTATTCTCAACCACCAAAGAACAAAATTAAAACATAATTTAAAGATCTTAATTGCCATTTTTAAAGGTGTGTGTGCACATGTGGGGTGTGTGTGTGTGTGTGTGTGTGTGTGTGTGTGTGTGTGTGTGATTTGTATGAGTGCTCACAGAAGTTAGGAGAGGGCATCAAATTTGGAACTGGAGTAAAGGGTGATTGTGAGTTACCAATTGTAGGTGCTGACATTGAGCCATCTCTCCAGTCCCTGTCAATGTTTTTCTATTTTTAGCATGCTAGCAAACAAACATAGTCCCCTGAACATAGTCAGCATGTGATCTATCACTGAGCTACACCTTTTTCACAGGCTTGATTTTTAATTTTAGTACCAGGCAACATTTCATTCCCCAAAGTAAAATAAATGCTCCAATGGTCTGAGCAGAAGACATTGGTTCTAAAACTGGAAAAAAAATAGCTTAAAAATAAAAGGGCATATGATCATTTCAAAGTTACTTTCCTTCTAATTTGAGGATAGGAAAACAGAATAGAAAAATAGCTAATATATTAACACCATTCTACTTCAATCTCTCTCTCTCTCTCTCTCTCTCTCTCTCTCTCTCTCTCTCTCTCTCTCTCTCTCTCTCTGTGTGTGTGTGTGTGTGTGTGTGTGTGTGTGTGTGTGTGTGTAACTCAGCAGAAGTACTTTTATTACTAGTGTGCCTGTGGAAGTTGGCCTGCATGAGAAGTTTCACTGTGCCCTCTCAAGGTATCACTGGAAGGACAGATATCAACTTAGCATCATTCAGTGCACTGAGACTTCAGTGTGTCTTTGGGCCTTTTGGGTCATAGAACAGGTGTTTAATTTAAAGGGGTGGGCTCCTATGATACTTATTTGTCACACCAACAAAAATCTTACATTTTGATTGGAACAATTAATATCATTTTCATGCAATTGATAAGGAAATTGAACAACATACAGAGAGCCTAGCTGGACAGCCATTTCTGTATTCTAAGCATTGAGGAAAAACTTAAGACATGATGCTACTAGCAACAGCTACAAACTAACATGATGTGCAGGTTATGGTGACCGGTTCTGAGTAGAAACCTGACTTCCAGAAGTGAACATCCTTGGCAATGAAAATATGGTGATTTTCCAACGAATTCTGAGATGGATCTTGCTGGAACCTTGGCCTATTCTGAAGTGCATTTTAAATATGAGTCTTGACTTCAGCCCCTGAGCTTCAAGAATATAAGCTGGTTCCTCTAATCAGTCACTAGCATCCCTGGAGGCTATCAAAACTGTGTTCTCAGGAGACTAATTGTTCCTCAAAATCTTTTCTGTGTGAACCAAGGAACTAAACTTTTAAACTTAAATAAAGATTTCAAAGGCACCCCTCTTGATAAAGGCACATGTCCACTGCCTGGGTTGAGCCCCTCTGCTCTCCTGTATCGTAATGAGGAGTCAAAAGGCACTTGGATGCATTGGCTACCTTTCACAGATGCCTGTCAGCATTCAAATCTGTACATGGAGCTCCAGGCTCTGCCTCTTCCCAGAGGACTGGTGGCTCCAGCAAGGACACTATTTCTTCAACCCCCCCTCCCCCCAGTAAATGTTCAACAAGGTCCATATAGAATCCCCTTTTGTAATACCCCCAAATGTCTTTTCTTCCCACCTAGCTAAAAAAATGTGTGTACACAGTGCAAATGTCACTTAAAATGAGAAAGGTTCTGAGATGTGCTCTCAAACTAGCATGAGGTAGAGGAGGCCGAGTAGAACTGAGGGCCAGGGAAGAAATTCATTCATTTCTAATAATGCCACTTCGATTCTCTCGACAACTCAGGTGGCCTCACACTTTGTTACACAGGAGGCATTTCGGTGGTTCTCATCCTGCTAGGAGGCTGAAGCCCCAGGAGATGGCTGGAAGATGGCCATGCCAGCCCCTGCTTCCTCCCTGAAGATGACCACTTTTCAGAAGCACACCATGGACCACTGTCTTCTGCAGATTCTCTGGAGACTGGCAGATTGCATTTACCACTGAAGTACCATCTCTCCATTATGGCTGTCAAAGTAAATAATAAATGACAGAGTCCCAAAACATTAATTAACTGATTATGAAAATATCATTGCTAGGGGAATATGTACACATAGTAAAGCATGTGTGTATCCAAGAAGGCTGAGGCAAGGGAAGTTTTTGTGAGCAACGCCAGAGTCACTCATGTTGCTTAGAAACAGCAGTCATTGGTTGTGGAGACCTGAGAAAGGAGTTAGTGTCAGCTCATTGGTGGAGTGCTGTTGCTGTGCAAGTGTTCTGTGAAAAGATCCTTTCTGAATTGCTACAGTCTTACAGAATGCTAAAGATAAACTTTGTTACAGAAAGCAGTGTATTTGAGGAAGATAGAAGACATGCAAAGGATGCAGAGGTGCAGAATTCGAAGAATTTCTTGCTGGGTTTTAGAAATTCCTTAAGGCAGCGTTTATCTGAGGCTGGCAGTCTGGGTTCCTTACATTGTTTCCTATCTCTGACTTTCTCTGGGTTGGACAAGACTGATTTCATGTTTTACAAGTTTTCGATAGCCCACCGTTATTATCGCAGTCAGATCAAATGAAACTCTTTCTTTCCATGTTACAGCACAGCCCTCTTGTCTGCCTTTGCCTCTGCAGTGATGCCCAGGGCTTCAAAAGGCGCCCATCTCCCTTGGCCGGAGCTTTTGCCTCCTCCCTAATCACAACAGCCTAAATCCTCCGCACTTGCAGGATTCTGTTCCACGAACTGCCCTCCAGTGTGCCAGTCTGGTTTTGCCGCTGAATTATGATGAAGACTCTCCCCTTGACTAAGCTTTAGCTATCTCCTCTGAACTGTCTTTTCAGCCACCTCTGCCCTGTGCTGGCGGAACCCAGCTTTAACGAAGATGTTCCTGCTCTCAATCACTAATCCGACTCGACTTAGAAACTTCCAGCCCTGGCCTCCTCCTGTGCCCATTAGCTAAAGGCCTCAGCTGTTTATGCTGTATTTGACAGTTAAGTCACTTTTGTTTTTTTTCTCCTGTGTTGCAATGGTCTTGATTCCTATGGCAGTAAGGAAAGCACAAACATAATAGTGACCCAGAGAAGACAAACGGACAAAGAACAATCAAAAAATTCTGCCATAATCACTGAACATTTTTAACTACAGAGGTTTCCATCTTTTTAAAGAATTAAAAGGAAACTAGGTGTGGTGATGCACGCCTTTAAGCCCAGCTGTCAAGAAGCAGAGGCAGGCAGATCTCTGTGAGTTTGAAGCCAGACTGGGCTACAAAGTAGATCCAGGACAGTCAGGGCTATTACACAGGAAAAAGAAAACCTGTCTTGAAAATCAATGAACAAACAAACAAATAAATATTAATAAAAAGGAACTATTTACCTACACACACATATTCTTTCTCTCTCTTGAACACTCATACACACATTCTCTCAGTCTCTCTCTCTAGCTCTCTCTCTCTCTCTCTGTGTCTCTTACACACAGACAGACGTGCGCGTGTGTACGCACGCGTACACACACACACACACACACACACACACACACACACACACACACACAATCTACTCCTGGAAGCAGGACATCAAAGTGAGTGCCTCCACACTACCTTGATCCACGACCTTCTTTCCTCATGAGACTTCTGGTCTACCTGTCCAAGCAGAGATGCTTTAAAGCCCTTGACAAGTTCTTCATTATGAAGAGATCTCAATGGCCTGTCCCCAAGCTTGTGTCTTTCCCCTCCTGGGCCAATAATCTGCTGAATAAATAATTGCGTATGACAATGGCAAGTGACAACAGCAGATTGCATTCTGTACCACTCTGCAGAACACTGCCCCACCACTTTTCATGGTTCCTATCACTCAGCCACCTTCAGTCAGATCCACACTTGTTCTTCAGGTCTGGACCCACAAATTGCCATATTCTTAGAGCATGAATAAAAGTCACAAAGAAGTCTGCTATAAGAAGATTTACCTGTCCTTCTGGGGAAAGGAATGATGGGAAAGTACTAGAGACTTTGTCAAGGCAGGGCCACTGTGACCCACTAGCAACCATGCCTTGTTCTTTACACGTATACTTCAGATGTTTGAAATGCTAGATTTATCTAAGAACTTAACAAAATGTTAAAAAAAACAACAGCAATAAAAAGACATGATTTTTTTTTGGCTGGGAAAAATTCATTGTGTCATATTAGTTCATACCTTTAAGTAGATGTACAGTTTTCTATTCTGCAAATATTTGTCTGATATTGTGTTGTTCATCAGATTTCTATCACTGTGACAAAATACTTGAGATAATCAATTTATGAGAAAGAAAGATTTAGTTTAGCCCTCAGTTGTGGAGGTTTCAGACCATGGTCATTTGGCTCATTATTCTTGGGCCTGTAGAGAGGGTGCATAAGGCAGAAGATGCTTCTCGCATCATCATGATCAGGAAGCAAAGAGATGAAGCAGAAGGGCTTTCAGTCTCTGTGTTCTCTGACTGGCATGCCCCTAGGGAACTAGATTCTCACTGGGCACACCCTCTGAAAAGTTTTTCCACCTCAAAGCAAGAGCTTAGAAACCAATCCTTCAACATGTGGGCTTTGGGGGCACGTAACCCAAACTGCAACAATGGAGATTCAAGACTATTTCTAATGTTTTGCTATTACACAAATGCCTCAAGGACTTGCACTGTACATGCATCGTTTCATACATTTGCAAATGCACCTGCAGGCTAATGTCAAGGTGGGATCACACTGTGTTATAAGGCCCAGCTCCTCTCCATGAAGTTGGTTGTTCTTTACACTCTGTGGACATGCCAGCTTCCTGTAATATATTTTTCAGTGTGAAGCATAATTAAACTCTAACTGCAAATCTGGCCAGTGAGAAGTAGTATCCTGTAGCTTCTGAGAGAGTATCTTTTTCTTTTGTTACTTGTTTTCCTAATTGTATGTAGCCTTTTTAATGACTCATCTTCAAACACCACCTAACATTTTCTCTCTGAAGATGTTAGCACTGTCCCCACTTCCTGCCTTCCTCTTTCCTCCCCTCTCCCTGTTCTGTGTTGTGTGTTTTGCCTTCTTGGTTTAACTAGTCTCTGGAAGATATCCTCCAAGACAAGATGTTTTAAAACAGCTCTTTTATCTTGGTTAATTTATGGTTTGCCTTTTTATTTGTAAACTTTCAGTTTTTAGATTTTCTGGGAAGCATAAGGTATTGAGCTAATCCTTTTTTTTTCTAGCTTTCCTAATTTCATTTTTAAAAGTCTGTATTTCTCTTCCATTAATATCACCTTATTTGTAGATTCAGCATGTGCTCCCCTGTTCGGCTCATCTGCTGCATATACATGCCTCACTAGGTCACAGTGGTAATTGTAGTAGCTTGAAATCAGGCCATCTTGAAACTAATGTTGACTGATGATATTCTCTCTTCATACCTTTTTACATATTTTTAAGCTATTTACCCATTTTTCCTATAAAACTTTAAAATTAGCTTATGGAAATTCTAAATAATATCCTACTGATATTAGAAAAAATAGATTTTATATAATGTTGTTTTCTCCTATTGTATGAACTTTTCCTGGGGAGACTAGTGACAGATGACAGAAATTATTTCAACCAAATATACCTTAGTCAACCAACGAGTTTAATTACAGTACTTCCAGGAGCATTGATGAGTTGTTTTCTACAGGAACATGGGGGTACACCAGTGAAGAAAATCCTTTCCCCCCACTCTTTCAGTCCCTCCCTTCCTCCCTCTCTCCATTCTTAGAAACTATTAAGTAGGCATAGATCCTCAGGGACAGGCAGGGCCTTCAAGTCTCTCTCCACCCTCCATTATAAAATACTTAATGGTCCCCATCTTGTGCGGTTCTTTAATTATAGCTGGAGCTTCAAGAGGGCACCAGCACATTGTTCACAGGACACAGAGCTCCACAATACCTCCCTCACCATGAAATGATACCCAACTGTCTTTCATATAATTGATTGGTTTCTTGTTTCTAGAACAATGTTAAATAATATCCTTGATGAAAAATGAATTTGCCGCCTTCTTTTTATCTTAAGATGAAAAACAATGGGTATATGTGTATGTGCTGTGCTTATGTATATGTATGTACCCCAGGTGTCCATGGAAGAGGGCATTAGATCCCTTGGAGCTAGAATTACAGACTTTGTGAGTTGCCTGCTGGGAGTGCTGGGAACTAAACTCTAGTCCTCTGTAAGAACAGTAAGAGACATTTTCTATTGAGGGCTACCTTAGCTATAATTCATGGGTTCTAATATTTAGTAGGTTACAGTTTACATAGACAGTTTCCCAAGGAATCTTCTTTATCATCTCTTTTTCATTTAAGTATATAAGCAGAACACAGTTTTTTATGGATTATTATATATAATACCTCCTAGATCATCACTGGTTATATTTCAAGAATTTCCAATAAATGTTAATGTCAGCAAATAAAATAAAAATGCATTTGTAATTTTTTCTGTTTCTGTAGTAAAACACTCTAATGGAAAGCATCTTAAGGAAGAAGTGGGTTACTTTGGCTTTTGGTTCCAGAGGAATGGAGTGGAATCCATCATGGTGGGGATGGCATGGGATGGCAGCAGGTGCTGGCAGCTGATAGAGCACATTTTCATTTTCACACAGGAGGCAGAGGAAGCAGGCAGCAATGGGAATGAGGATAAACCCCTCAAGGCCTGCCTCCAGTGATGTGCATCCTCCTGAAAGGCTGCACCTCCTAACGGTTCCATAACCTCCATGAACGACACCGACAGAAGACTGAGTATTTGAATGTTTCTCGTTTAAACTACCTCACAACAAAACGCCCACAATATGCGCTAAGAGAAGTATATCATGTGAAATAGCAAAATAATAATAATAAAAATAAAAAATTTAAATGAAAAAACCCACCCACAATGGATATTTCTTATATGCAACATTAGAAAATGGATATGATGACTAAATTTGATATGTTAAGTGCTCCAGCCCTCTGACACCAAATCACAAGGCTCTCAGACTTTCAGAAGTGCATGAACTGGTAGTTGGACTTCTGAGCTACCATAAACACATAAGCCAGTTCCTCACAATATTTCCATCTGGCTGTCATCTATCCATCCACCTGTCAAATGTCCCCCCCTCCCCCATCTATCAATCAGCTGCCCTACTGATTCTGTTTCTCTGGAGAATCCTGAGTAATACAGCAGAATTAAAACTTTCAAAAAAGACATTTTTCTCATTCCTTCTTTTATTATTAAGTAAAAGACAAAAGGTGTCATGAGGTTATTCCAATAAATGGAATTTTCTGTCTCCACACTTTCTTTCTCAATCTTCCTATGTCAGTTTCATGATGTTTTAGTATTGCAGTCATGAGATTTCTGATATCTGCTTCTTCATATCTGCTACTATATTAATCTTTTTAAAAGAGATTAAATGAAGGCCTTATTAAAATTACAATTCTGCACACTGAATTAGTTCTATGATTAATACATCAATTATTGCAGATAAACCAAACACAACAGGAATAAAACTGAGTGAGGTTCCTCAGAATACGTGATGTTCTTTGGTTTTCTCTTCCTGCTGAGCCTCTCCCAGTTGCATTGTTCTACCTGGGCTGCACTTATGACCCTGCTGAGTTAAGGGACAGCAGGAAGCATAGATATTAGCCTAGAAGTAGCTTGTGAAATCCAGCCAGCAGGTTCCAGCCCGGATACTTTTGTTTCCAGCTCAAGAGGCAGACTCAGGAACCCTAGTGGCCCTACTATGAAATATGAATGGCCCATTGAGGAGCACAGTGCTGTGCATAACGGTTTCAGGATTCCAGATTATTGTATTTGAGGCTGAACTCATTTAAACATCTCTACTGTCAATTTCTCCCTGAGGACTGGCTGGAATCATATAAGGCCATGTGAAGACCGAGTACAACCCCAGTGGTTCATGCTATTCTGGAAACTTCTACACCCATTATCTGTAGTCACTCTGACTCCCTGAATTCATGTCCTCGACTCGGAGATGAGACAGATAATTGATATAAACTTGATACAGGCGACTCGATCTATAGATGTTAGTTTTAAAGCAGCTTCAGGTTCACAGCAAAAGCAGAAGGAACAGAGATGATCACACCTACCAAATACTCTCTGCCTTCTCCCCAAAAGCCCCCATGCACCAAAGTCCCTGAGCTGGCACATTGGTTCCTTTTCTCATCGCTGTGTCAAAATACCCAGCAGAAGCAGTTTGAGGAAGAGTTTGTTTTTGCTTGCAGTTTGAAGGGGCGTCATGACCATGAAGGCAAAGCTCCAGGAGTCTGGGGCAGCTTATCACATGGTGTCTGGAGTCAGGAAGCTGAGCAGATCGAATGCTGGGGCTCTGCTTGATTTCTTCTTTTTGTTTGGTCTCAGGAACCTGGGGCCATGGGGTGGGACTGCTCACATTCAAGGTGGGTCCCTAGGATGCCAAGTTTCTGTAAATCTTCTGGCAAACACACCTGAAGATATGTTTCTATCCTAAACTTAGTCAGGTTCATAGCGCAAATACATTTCGTCCAAAAGTAGCTCATGTCAGGAGTTTGGAGCAGTTGGCTGTACTGCATCCGCAGTAAGGAAAAGAGTGGTGCCGACTGCTTGTGCTTCGCACACTTTCCCCACTGTGTTCTATCCGGGACGGCAGTTCATGGCATGGTAGAACTTTTCGGGTGGCTCTTCCCACCTCAATGAATTTAAGAAAAATACATCTGGAAAGTTGGAGCTGGGAGCCTGTGATGAAAGAGAACGTGTGATATTTTTTTAAATGTAATTCTCTATTGAGTTTCTGAAAATTTCACATCATACACCCCAATCCTGCTCACCTCCTAGTTGCTCCATATCTGCCCCTTAACCCTGAATATGCCTCCCCAAGATTAATTAAAAACAAAATAAAAAATGAACAACAACAAAAAAACCCATCCCACTTCTCCACCTTTCCAATACCTCTTCATTCATTTTAGTAGAATCGAAAGTTGTAGTGCGTCACACAGTGTACCCTTTTTGTCCAATCAGTCCCATCAGCAAAATGTTCATTGCATGGGTCATTGGTCTGGTTCAAGGCCTCTGGCACACCATCATCACTGGGCCCTCATCAAAACTCCTCTTAGATATCCTGTTGCCCCAGTCATGAAGATTCTGCAGAATAAGCCCCTTCAGGCACTAAAGTGGGTCATAGATGGAGCAGATGTTAGGGTGGGCCAACCCAAGGCCTAGGATGTGGGTCTGGGTGGTAGCTGAGCTGGTCAGTTTGGGCCACCAGGATCACCCCCTCAGGCAAGGGGCAGAGCCAGCTCTTCTAGGCCCATGCCATGAGGGCCAGCACTCTCACGCCTGTGGTAAGGGGCGGGACCATCTCTCCTGAATGCAGGGGTCAGCTCCCATGGGTACTTGGCTCCAGCTCTCCTACTGCAAAGGGGCAAGGCCAGTTATACTGGGGCCAGTGAGGGGCAGAGCTGACTCAGCAGGGCCCTAGGATTTCAATATGCATGGTTCTGATGACTCCCTGTGGTAATACGAGCCATTTACATCAGGCTAGACCCTTGCTGCTTTTGGGCCATAGACCCAGTCACGGCCCATGACAGCAGCCCAGGCCCGGCCCCGTGTGGCTGCGCAGGCCACTTGGATTGGCATGCCCTCCGTGTCAGAAAGGCCATCAGACACCAACATAGCCCTAGGTGGTGGCCTAGACCCCTGGCATTGGCATTGCCTTGGATGGTATCAGGAGCCATAGAAAACAACATAGACCCTGGCTGTGGTAGGGCCATGGACCCAGTCATGGCCCTTGTCAACAGCCCTGGCCCAGATGACACCATGGCCCCAGCAGCAGCATGGCCCTTGGACATCAACATGACCACAGGATATTGCCTAGACCCCCGGCATCCATGTGCCTTTTGGTGGCACAACAGGCCACAGACATCACAGACCCTGTGATAGGACCATGGATCCAGACATAGTCCCTGGCAGCAGCCTAGACTCAGATGTCACCATGGACCTAGGTGGCAGAGCAGGCCACTCAGATCAATGTGGTCCCTGTGGCAGTATGGCCCTTGCACACCAACATTGCCCCAGGTGGCCGCCCAGACCCCTGGCATCAGCATTGCCTTAGGTAATATCAGGAGCCACAGACATCAACTCAGACCCTGGCTGTGGTAGGACCACAGACCCAGACATGGCCCTTGGCAACAGCCCTGGCCTCAATGACACCGTGGTCCCACGTGGCAGCACAGGCCACTCAGATTGGCATGGCCCCGGTGGCGGCATGACCCTCAGGTGCTAATGTGGCTGGGGTTTAGATATTACCTTGGCCCCAGGTGGCAGTGCAGGTCTCTCTGATTGGTCGGGCTCTAGCCGCAGTGTAGCCCTCGGACATCAACATGGTCCCAGATGTCAGCCCAGACCCCTGGCATTGGCATGGACTTTTTAATAGCAGAAGCCAGGGATACCAACCCAGACCATGCCTGAGGTAGGGCCACAGACCCAGACATGGCCCCATGCTGTAGCCCGAGCTTAGATGTCACCATGGCCTGGGGTGGCAGCACAGGCTATCCAGATTAGCATGGCCCTGGTAGAAGCATGGCTCTTGGAGACCAACATGGACTCAGGTGTTTTACCAGACCCTGGCCATCCACACCGAAGACATCAACACTGACCCTAGCTGCTGTAGGGCCATGGACCCAGACATGCCCCCTTCCCCAGCAGTAGCCTAGGCCTGGATGTCATCATGTTTCCCAGTAGTATAGGCCATTCAGATCAGCATATCTCAGGCAGCTGCATGGCCCTTGGACACCAAAATGGCCACAGGTGGCAGCCCACACCCTGGGTAGGCATCCCAGTGGCATTGGTAGCAATATGGGTCATGGACGTCAACACAGACACCAGCTGTCACAAACCGAGATATGGCCCTGATGTCACCCTGGTGGGGGCGGTCAAACAGGCTGCCAATATCAGCCCATTCCTCACAGTTCTTCAGAACTGCCTCTTACCACAGCACATGAACCATCTGCGTCTCTCTCCCATTTCACCACCAAATACTTGCTCATCGTAATGGCACCTTGTAGTGCTGGGTGGGCATGTGGCTGCTTCAGGCAGGCTGAACTATGAGGGCCTGGGCTGTCCTGTGTGTGTCTTTCTCTTGCCTCAGGCTGCTTCAGGAAGAATTATGATGTTTGTCTTTCTGGTTCTAGTTTACCTCACTCAATGTGATCTTTTCTAGTTCCAACCATTTCCCTGCAAATTTCATGGTTTTATTTTTCTTTACAGCCAAATAGCATTCCAGAGTATGTCTGTACCATATTTTCATTATCCATTCATCCATTGTAGAGCATTTAGGCTGCTTCCATTTCCTAGTTATGGTGAACACAGCAGCTATGAGCATGACTGAGCAAGCATCTGTGGAGCAGGAAATCAAGTCATTTGAGCATATGCCAAAGAGTGGCATAGCTGGGTTGGATGGTAGATTTGGTTTTAGCTTTTTGAGAATTCTTTGCCCTGATTTTCACAGGGGCTGTACCAGTGCTATCCCACCAACAGTGACTAAGGGTTCTCATTCCCTACACTATTGCCAACATTTGTTATCGGTTGTTCTGTTGATCTTTCCTGACTAAGGTAAGAGGAAAGTTTAAAGTTTGATTTTTGTTTTTGTTTTGCATTTCTCTAACTTCTAGGGATGATGAACATTTGAAGTATATTTATTAGATATTTCTTCTTTTGAGAATTCTCTGTGAAGGTCTAGGTCCATTTTTTGAATGGGCCTTTTGGTTTTATTATTATTAATGCTATTTTGTTTGTTCTTTGCATATTCTGGATATTAATTTTCTGTCAGATGTATAGCTGGCAAAGATTCTTTCCCACTTGTAGGCTTCCTCTTTATCTTGTTGATTATTTCTTTAACTGTGCAGAAGCTTGTAGTTAATGCAGCCCCACTTGGCAATTGTTTGCCTTAATTCTTGGGCACATGGAGTTCTCCTCAGGAAGTCCTGTCTTTATTTTATGATTTTTACAGTAAATACTTTCTATGTCTTTGTCATAGAAGTCCTCTCCTATACCAATCATTTTCAGATTTGGTATTTTCATTTTTCCCAAAGATTTCATATACCTCATTCACTGGGTTTCTTTATAGTTATCAATTTGTCCTGAATGTTCCAATCCCTCCACATTGTCCCCTGTAGCTGAAGTTTTCTCAGGTCCTGCCCAGCCCCACAGACCCCACAGCTGCTTATAAAATAATCACTCAGGAGCTTATATTAATTAAAATTGCTTGGCTATTAGCTCAGGCTTCCTACTGACTAGTTCTTACACTTAAACTCAGCTCATTTCTGTTCATCTATATGTTGCCATGTTTTCTGTGGCTTTACCTGTGTGCCATTACATGCTGCTCCCTTGACAGCAGGCCGGCATCTTCTGACTCAGCCTTCCTCTTCCCAGAATTCTCCTTGTCTGCTTATCCTGCCTTTACTTCCTGCCTGGCTACTGGCCAATCAGCAGTTTATTTATCAACCAATCAGAGCAACACATTCACAGCGTACAAAGCAACATCACCCATCAGTCCCCAAGCCCTGGTATTCTTTTTTCCATGTGAGCCCTTTACTGGTAAGACTTTCCACTGAGCTTTTTGTTTTGACTTGTTGAAGTTTTCTTCCCAGCTTCATTTTTTTTTTTTTAGTATTTTCACCTTTTTGTTGAGTTCTATTTTCATATTATGAATTGTCTTTCTTATTTTATTCAGCTATTTGTTTTTATCCTTTTGTTTTTCATTCAAGAGTTTTTTTCTATTCCCTTGAAATTCATACAAGAGTTTTTTGTGTGTTCTTGATTTGGTGGAACATATTTATAATCATTATTTTGAAATATTTGTCTGGAGTTTCATTGTAGTTGCTCTCATTTTGGACCATTACTAATGGATTGGTAATTTTTGGAAGAGATGTATTATCTTGTCATTTCATTTTGGGACTTGTCCATTTTGTTGTGTCTTTTGATGTGAGTTTCTATATTGAGTAGGTATTTGGATCTCTGCTTGCTTTTATATCAGTTTGGCTGGATCAGGATCAGCTACGTGATGCTTGAAGTTCAATCATATATCCAGTTGATACTGATTTGTAGATGGAGTTTCTGAGGGAATTCCAGTTTATCTAGGGAAAGCCTGGCTTCTGACCTCACCAGAAGCCTTCTGTGTGAGTTGGCAGAAAGGAGATGCGGTGGCAGGGTTGGCAGAGGTGTAGCTGCTGGCCTGAAGAATAGACAGGAGTTCCATGTGGGTCCTGAGATAATGGGAGTTAGGTGTTAGAGGGAGACAGGGTGGGGTCCTTGATCTGTGCAGCAGGCAGGCTCTCCACACAGATATAGAGACAGCAGGGTTAGGTTGTTAGAAGGCAGTGGAAGTACACCTTGCGGCATTTCTCATTTATTTTGCTGATTATTTCATCTCTATTGCTGATTTTTCTCATCTATTTTACTGACTTTCTTCTCTATGCTGTTGGCACTCTCTCCAGGTCCTGAAATAATCCCCTTCCATTACTCATCATATTGTTTGTATTTGTCAGTTTTGATGTTACTGGAACATTCATCCAACTTTTTATCCATTCAGTGTCTTGAACAAAGTAGCAGGGAAGCCACAGTCTCTAGAGAAGTCATGCCACCTTGCTTCTCAATGCTTGTGGAGTGTCTGTATTGCAGTCTGTGCATCTATTGGTTTGGATATATCTTCCGGGCTTAGTTTTGGATCTTGTTAGTGAGCAGCCTGCTCTTGAGGGCTCAATCCCCAGGAGCACTCAGAGAGGAGAAACACAACTCAAAGAGAAGAAACACACTGCAGTAGCAGCAATATTACCAAGACTGTACAAGACAGATATGTACACTTAAAAACAATTAAAGCCCACTAACATATAGCTAATTACCTTAAAATAGAAGATGGCAAAACTAATGTAGTGTGCTATGAAGTTCATTATTTAGAGTAAACGTGGAAATAGGAAATTGATGAGGTATAGAGGACCAGGTTGAGCAGAAAGGGTGAGAGCAGAAGCAAAGTTAAATCAATGAAAAGACAAAGATGAGGATTATAGAAGAAGGTCATGATGAAGAGAAAAGATGAAGAGATTTGCAAAACACAAAAACAGGAAACTCCAAAAGGTATTTTACAACAATGAGAAAGCTCGTAATCAAAATTAGATTAATGTAAGAATGTGAATAAATACAAAACATAATAAAAATACTAAGATAAAATCAAAGTATGAGCAAAAGTATATAAGAAAAAAAGGAAAAATGCAGTGTCCCCCAAAATAAGGATTGTCCAATACACAAATGTAAGAAAGGGAATAAAAAAATTGAAAACCAATGCTTTTGTTAATACAATAAAGTAAAAATTCAGTTTTAGGTGAATCTTTTCTATACCACTCTAGCAGTAAACTTCAAGAAGAAATTTAATATAATCCAATATGCTTCTCATCTCGATGATCAACATTTGAGGTCATCATAGATATATTAACCTGATTTAGCTGTATGCAAAATATCCCTGGTGCCCCATTAGTATATATACTATTTTACATTTTTAGGTTATCAGCTAATAAAGAAATTTAATTAAAATATTTTTATGCTTTGTAATTTTCATATCTATATACAATGCAATATATCTTAATCATACACATATATTCACTTCCTCTCTCCTACTTACCCCTCTCCTCACTTCATGTCCTATATATGCATATTTTTGTAAACCACTGAGTCCAATCAGTGCTGCCCATATGCGTATGGGTGTGGAAATCATCTGCTGGGGCAAACTATTATCAGCCACCCACCAAAGAAAGGTGATTCTCTACTCCCTAGTAGCCATCAAGTGCAAACAGCTTCTCTGTTAGGGGTGGGGACTCATGAGCCCTACCCTCTGTCTAGCCTTCATTTATTTCCTCAAACCCCACATCTGAAGGCTGTGATGTAGCCATTGCTGTCACTTATCCTCATGAGATCAAGCTGATATATCCCCATCCTGATTATCAATAGCTTAACTCCATCCTCCACTCCTACTGTGCATCAAGGAAAAATATTTTCCCATTTAGTTACTGAGAAAGTTTATATCGTGGTTTTACCTGCATGATCTATAGGTATGTATGAGATGAAATTATGTATTTCCTATATTAGTGACTGATTAGTCACAAGGTCATAATGCTGACAGGGATTTACACAAACATTACATTTTTTTTTTACACAAACAGCACAAAAATTACTTGTCTACCACTACTTATTTGGGAATGTAAAGATAAATAATACTTCCATGAATCTTCCTCTTCTCACAGTGAGAGCAGTCACAGTGTCAAGTTACTTCAGACAGGCACACCTCAGTATCCAGATGTCCCAGAATCAGAGGATGCATGGGAAGTAGGAAATGATAAAGGGAGAGAAATGCAAGGAATGAAATTTGGCATTCATAAAAACAGAACAACAACAACAAAAATCCCAACATCTTTCACTTGGATGTGATTACACATGAATATACTAAATGGACTGGATGGTTAGGGGAAATCTGCATCTCAGAAAACCGACAACAGAAGACCTTCCTCTCCCAGGCTAGATTCTATTCTACAGACCTCTGATACAAAGCAGGAGTCTGATATTTGAGTTATGTCCCAAATGGAGGGATTAATGGGGTTAGGAAATACAGAAATGGGCTTCAGATAAGGATATAAGGGAGAGGATTTGTGACACTGAGGAAGAAGAGCCTAGAGTCTGAATGAGATTTATGAAAGTAATGTTAATGAGGACAAGTAGACATTCACCATCTCAGACCTCTAGGAAACCCCTCAAACAATGCATTGAGTTCTGGCCAATAGTTTTAGGGCTGCTTAAGTGTGGTAATGCCATCCTAGAATTAGGCTCATAATGCTTCCCACCTTAACTCGGCTCTTCTGATTACTATAGGTAGTCATCTAGACTGTAAAAAAGTAAAAAACAAACAACAACAACAAATACAAAAACATGGCATGAATAGAGTTGGCCCAGAATCCATGTATTGAATATCTGGTGTGAATACCATGATTTTGTTAGGCATCTATACCTGAATCTTTGGCTGTGGGCTGAAAAGGCATTGCCTGGTCAGCTCCATGGCTGGGCAATTTCTTCTTAAATAACATCCACATTTTTTATGTTTATTTATCAATCAATTCATTCTGTTGTTGGAGGTTTTTGCTCTCTTTTGGGGGACCTGCCACCCAGCTCCCAAATAAAGTGCACACAGAGGCTTATTCTTAATTATGAATGCCCAGACTTAGCTTGGCTTAATTTCTTGCCAGCTTTCCTTAACTTTAAATTATTCCATCTATCTTTTACATCTGGGCTTTTCCTTTTCTCTTACTTCTATAAATCTTACTCTTTCTCCATAGCTTGCTGTTTGTGTAGCTGGGTGGCTGGCCTCTGATGTCCTCCCGCTTCTCATGGCTGCTAGGTCTTTCCTCTCAGATTTCTCCCTCTCTATATTCTCTATGCCTGCCAGCCCCATCTATCCTTTCTCCTGCCTTGATATTGCCCCGTCATTTAATAGACCATCAGGTGTTTTACACAGCACAGTAACACAGCTTCACAGAGTTAAACAAATGCAGCATGAACAAAAATAACACATCTTCAAATATTCTGCTGCATTATTCTGCAAATATTTTGTCTATCCATTATTCAATTTTATTCAGCCAACATTTATTCAGAGTTATTATTATGTGCCTAACACTGTGTACTCTATACTGGACATAGCAGTAAGATACATGTTCAAGGGATAGAGAGATGGCTTCATTGAAGAAGGGCTTGCTAGGCAAGCATAAGTACCCAAGTTTGGGTTCCCAGCACCCACAGAAAAGTCTGTGGTCTAGTGGTGCATGTCTGTAATGCTAGTGCTGAAGAAATAGGAAGGAGGAACTTAGAGCTCACTGGCCAGCCAGCCTAGCCACATCGGTAAGCTTCAGGTCCAGTGAGAGACTTTGCCTCAAAAATCAAGTCACGGAGTGATTGAAGAAAACTCTTGGTATAGACTTCTACCTCCACAAGAATGCAAACATATGTGCAGCTATACTTCCATGCACACACACATGAACATACACCACACACACAGTGAAAAGATACGTGTTCTAGTATTAGGCTAATTTATGACAAACACATATATTCTCTTATAGTTGAGATTAATAATTTTCAATAGCATTTGAGTTATGGGATAAGCCTATAAGTCATATGAAAGAGTGTTCAATCACTCTTCCCCACTATGTGGGATTTTCTGCTGTTTGACTAGGAATGTGTTGTGTTTCTTAAGCAGTAGAACAGAAAAAGTGTTAAAAATCACTAGTTTAGGTGCCAAGGCCAAGAAACTAAAATATCTATCAGAAAGGGCAAGATATATATCTATGATATACTATGAAAGGGCTTTCCAAAATTCTGGATCGGAAGGGTTTTTCCAAGGGTTCTCTTCAAGGTCTCATATGTTGCCTTAGAGATCTAGCCAAGGACTGTGTAAAGCATAGACATTGGAAGTCAGCCATGGTCCATCATCCCTGTACACAGAAGTCAAGAAGAGCTTCATGCAGGAGCTAGAGTGCTCAGGTCTCCATGAGCAGTAACATGTAGGGGGGCTTAGACATGGAGCAGGGACCACAGAGGACTACCAAGAACTTAGTGGCATGGGTCCCCCCTGGTGTCCTCCTGGGCTTAATTTCTTCAACTCTAATTAAAGATCTTGCAGAGGTACTACCAGGTCCCCTCCAGCTCCTTGAGCTTAGGATTCCAATTTCCCCACTACAAGAATCTACAGCTATGCCCTAAGTCCACTCCATTCTGTTATTGCTGCTCAAGCATTCTCCCTCCCTCCCTCCCTCCCTCCCTCCCTCCCTCCCTTCTTCCCTCCCTCTCTCTCTCTCTCTCTCTAACTAGAAGGTGGCCATATCTCCACTGCCTTGGATATATCCAGACCGTATCAATGGGTTGCCTACCATTCTATCCTACCTTAATTCATCTCCTTGGTGATTTCAGCAGTTTGATGCATCTATCCTCTCCCTGTGGGCTGGCAAGTGTGATGAAATATCCCCTGGTTAGGAGAAAATGCAAAGGAAGAGGGATTTTAGAATAGAGTGCCTTCCCACTTAGTCATCCTTGGCACCCCTTTCTCTCAGTCATTCTAGATTTACTTCCCACTGGAAGTGTGTGCTGCCAAAGTCAGTAAAGGTTTGCTTTGTACCACAAGGAAGACAGTGGGAACACAATGATCCTGCATTCTCAGGAGGAGATACTGAAGCACTGCGAGGCTGCACAGCCTGCAGAAAAGACTCTGTTCAACTGCTGCATAGTGCACTTTCCCTGTCAAAATCAGAATGTGCCTCTTCAATACAGGGACAGAAAAGTCTATGGCACTGCCACCCAAGTGTGTATCATAATAAATGCAAACAGAAATGTAACATTCTAAGTAGTATGTATAAAGCACAATGTTATATGTGGGTAGCATGCTGACATCCAAGAGCCTCCAAAAAAATTTGGCATGAGCAAAGAAACCTGCCAATTATCACCTGGCATGGATAGCTCTTAACATTTATTGCTATAATTTTCAGAAAATGTCTCCAGGTGCCAGTCTCTTTGCCTCAAAGTTTTGGTAGTCTCAGTCAATACATATAAAGTATGTGCTTCAGTGTGCTGAGTTTTCAGAGAACAAAATATAATCAATCTGAGATTATTTCCCTCTTGTAATACTTTTTAATGATTATGTCATTTATTATTGTTTGGGGGTACTTGATGCTGAAACCAGGCAACCATGAAAGCAAAGAGTGCATTCTTCCACTAAACCACATGCCCAGAAGTGTTAAAACAAGTTCCTCCCCTAATTAAATGACAGTGACTATAAATAGTAGTTTGAAAATTGAGTTTTTTAATTTGCCTTTTTTCTGAAAGTCTGGGGACCACTAACCAGATAGACAAAGCTCATTTTGGAGCTATATGTTTGGCTTTGGGATTATAAGTTTATGGAAAGCAGGAAGATTTTATGATGTTTAATCCGCAAGGAGAGGCAACTTTTCACAGAAAGTCATCTATATGGCTCACTAGCTTTTTCTTTATCAAACTGTATTTCTTTGGTGGTGATATTAATGGTAAAATAGCATCCTATTTCATTTCTCTATATATAATTTTCTTCTACATCTGTTATCTAGTTCCCTTAAAATATACACATCTACATTTATGCAGATCCTAAGTGTCTAGAAAGATAGACACTTTCTAACCCAGATTAGGACCCGTGGGCTCAGCTTTATTCTCAAAGTCAATGCTCGCTAGGATCAGGGAGAAGGAGATGGTTGGAGAGTGGAGCTGTATAATCTTGCTACCAGAGGAAATCCCTGAGCATTACAGAAGAAACTACAAGGTATGACAACAAAGCAAACAGAACAAAGGGGTTACCAACCATTGCCTTGCATACCAGGAATTACTAAAGGAGGCCCACAGTGCTTAAGGAGGGCTCCCTCATGGAGCAAAACAAAAGAAAGCAAGTTTCTAAGTTTCATGTGGGAAGAGGGCAGTGTCATCTGCCATGACAGCTGAGGAGGCAGTGGCTTCAAGCTCTTGGTATTATAAAGGATGCACAGCTATGTGTTTCTGAGACTAGTCCTTTCAAATACATGGGAGGTAAAGAGAAGTCAGAGCCGGAGACTGGCTGACTCCATTTATTTAGTAGCTTTTATATTAATCAGGACTCCCTAGAGGAAATGAATTGACAGAATGACTACATATTATAAAATGTTATTGGATTAGCTTGCACAATAGAGGTTGGATAATCCAATAGCCATCTGCACACTAGAGAAGCTGAGAACACAATACATGCTTAGTCCATGAGTACATATGTCTTTGTGTTCGAGTCTCTTATCAGTTTTCTGCAGGAAATCATGGCCAGGCCTAAGATCAACTGAAGTCTCGAGGAAGAAGATGGGACCCCGCAACAACAACAATTCCACGTTGACAATAATAATATCATTAAGCTGACAAACATCATCTGCAGATCAGCTTTGAACTACAAGGTGCTCAGAGCAATTTTGAGAGGGCTAGCTGAGATGATCCAGTCTCAAAAACTACTTGACTAAGGACTTGAGATAAACCCTGAACTTTGGCATTATACACAGACTAGATAACGAAAGATATAGTTACCTTTCCTAGAATTTGACAATTAACCTAAAATTTTTCTTTCAGGATAAAGATAACTCCGCCCATACCCAGCAGGAAGCAATTTAAGAATATGATGCCCACATTCCCAAAGAGGTGGTGTGGGGCAGGTGGTTTTTTGGTCTTTTTAATGGGTTTTGGGTCTGGGATAATTTTCATTGTTTAGGGGGGTTGGTTACAAATTGTTGTCAAGGGTTAGAAAAAGGCTAAGCAAAGGAGAGTAGATTTAAGGTTCTTGTTTAAAAAAGAAAAGAAAAAGACAATTACTAGTTTTAAATACTATATATTGGATTGGATTGTTTTATATTATATACAAAATATATATTGAAATTGATATTGTTAGAAAATGCTATATGTATATTTTTAATTGTACTTATTCCATTCATTTAACAATGTAATGCAATTTTCTGATCCTTGAATGTTATTATTACCAGCTACTTGGATATAAAGAAATGAAAGTTAGTAGTTAGACATTATAATAGAACTTGTAGTTGTATTAGGTATGTTTTAAAAATTGAGCAGATATATTTTAGATAGACAGGTCATCTTCAAACCCTTCAGAGATCTACAGAATATGGCATTTAAAATGTTTTAATAACTTAGAAAATTTTTCTTTTTTGTTATGACTATGAGACATGTTGGCTCCTGGCAGTACCAATCTACTTCAGAGAAAATATGGGCATTGAAGAAACTGCGTATGGAGTTAACTTTCATTGTGGCAAAAGTTAGCCAAAGGACAACAAAGTATCCTCGAATCAACAGGACAAAATAGACAGACAGGACATGAAACAAAGGACTGCCGATTCTTGCCAAAACAAGTGTGGTTATGGCTTTATCAAAAGGCATCTTCTGAGGCCAGGACAATATGGCACCATCCCTGAAGTGGCCTTCCCAATCCAGAAAAGGTACAGTGCCCTTTTCTTTGAAGGCAGCTGAACAGACAGTGGGCCGATGGCTTCTGATGTGCAATGGAACAGCATCTGAAATAGTTATTCTTGAAGAGTAACTAAGCTCACGTCTCTCAATAGTAGACTGACATTTAATAGAGGGATGTGGAGAAGAACAGGATGCTGAGATGAAGCCATATATACACAGCCAAGAAGCATGGACAGCTGAATTCAAAAACCATCAACAATTTCCAGAATTTGAAATCCTGAATCATGACATGACACTAGTGGAATTCAGGTGTTTCTGGTACATGGACTGCTCTCACCCAATGTGAGGTTGAACTGTTGACCTTGTGTACATCCTACTTCACAAATGAGTCTATCAGATACGCTAAGCCTATAGGCTGAAGATGATGCCCCAACACTGCAGAGAAACCTCAGGTGACTGTCCAGGCAGCTGGCTGTTTCTGTCAACTCACAAATTTTTTGGAAGTTGCTTGCATGCACTTCCTGTTTTATTTTTGTTAGGTAATATTATTTCCTTCTTGGGTCTCTGAGGGAGTTGAAGATTAGTTAGTTATAGTTGAAGACTAGTTAGGATATAGAAAGTGAATTAGGTACCTTTTGGACTTACCAAAATAGGATAGATTATGGAATTATTCTCTCTGAATTTGTCAAATACAAGTGGACTAGACATTGTTTAGGTATTTATTACTTGTATATTGTAATGGCAATGCCCACGTTACAGATACCCGTTCACCATGTCTGAGCGAGGGGCTGCGGATTAAAAAATAAGGGACAAGAGACAGCGAGTCATTTGCCACGGCTGAATGCTGAATGCCATTTATTGAAAGAGGGAAGAAACCTTAAATACAGGCTTACAGCACAATGGCAGCTCCCCGGAGGACAGAAGTTTGCTACGTTCTTGCCTCTGAGCTGTTTACACCAAATGCAGGATACAGGAACAAAGAACCTCTGGTTGAACGTTAGGTGAGAAGGAAACCAGCAGGGAATCTGAATAGGGAGGCCATCTGGTCAAGGTCGGCAAGCAAGGCTGCAGCCACTCACAGTGGGGGGCCAGGGCCCACAGGTCCCCCCCTTTTTACTAAAAAATGAGCTTCTGACTTAGGTTGCATGGGACGTCAGCAGGTCACCTTACCCATCACAGAGACACCTGCCCAGGCTGCACAAGTGCTCTGTCTTAGGTTGATGACCACCCCCAAGCATTACCTGTCTCTGAATACTCATTATCATACAGACTCAACCACGTGAGCTGTAGAGTGACTGCTGCTAAAGATCTCAAAGTGGTGCTGGGCTTGCAATCTGTGTGACACAGAAAAGACCAACAGAAGTCCTAACCCACCCATAGCCAGGAGGCTAAAGGCAATTGAGCCATTCCCTTCTAAAATGAGCCTTACTACAAATTGGAGTCCTTGTAAGGTGGTATCCCATAAGCAAATGGAACTTGAGTTTTAATAATTTTTACAACTTTCAAAGCCAATTTAAATGTATAAATGTAGAATTAAATTTATCATGCCCAATAAAATGAAAGATTAACTGTGGTAGCTACTTTTGCTCCCAGGGTCTCCATTGTGCTAGCTGTAGAATCCAACTATGAAATAGCCATCCCAGAAATAGTAGCAGCAGTGGCCACCACCGCTATAACAGCAACAATGGCAACAGCGATGTCAGTCTCTTCTGCCATGGTCCACTGGCATGGACGCAGCTCTAGGAACACGAACCACCAAGGCCCATTATTCTTGATGCCAGCACTACTTAGGCTGGCAGGTCTGCAAAAGAACAACTAAGAACCATAAAGAAAACAAAAACAAAAACAACAAACAAGGAGCAGAACTAATGGTCTCATTAATGGCTACATTCAGGCTCACAAATTTTAAGGTATCTTTAAAAGAGGCTAGATGAATTTCAGGAGGCCAAAAGATGTTGCACAGAGCCACTCCTGAAAAGTAGGAACTACACCAACTTGAAGAGGGTTGCAAAATGTGAAAAGGCTTAGCTGGCATGCTACTGTTAACAAATGAAGGTCATTGACCTTCAGAGTTATCCTTAATCTCCAAGGTGTGACACATTCTCAACATTTTTGAAAAAAGTTACCACACATTACCTTCTGAAGAATCCAACCACATGGCTACAGTTTCTAGGCTTACAATAATGTTTGCCAAGGCTGGCCGTATTGGGCTCTCAATCCCCATTGGCATCAGAAGGGGAGAGTTTTTTATGAAGGCCCAATAGGTCTCTGCCATGTCAGGATTTAGCAGCAGCCACAGGGCACACACAGCGCTCAGGAACCCAAAGAGGAACTTCATTGTCCTGCGGAAAGACACAAACAGATCCCCGGGCCCACACCAACACCGGATCGGGTCTCCTCCAAGTGCCAGTAGAAAGATCCTTCCATCACACCGGAGGATGATTTGTAACAGGAGCCCTCCAGTGCTTATCTGCAGTGGATACTCCAGCAGAATCTACCGATAAAAAATTTTAAATATATAAAACAAGGGAAAGAATAGAATGTGGAGAGGAGAGATGAGCCCCTAGCTTCCCCCTTTTTACTTTAGCAATATATGTTTTTAAGGTACGATGGCAGCGTTTTACTATAGCCTGTCCTTGAGGGTTATAAGGAATACCAGTCTTATTAACAATAGAAAAGTCTTTGCAGAATTTTGAAAATCCCGTACTGCTGTAGGTGGGACCATTATCAGTCTTTATGTATTTTGGCACTCTCATGTAAGTAAAAGCATGAAGACAATGATTTTTTACATCCTTAACCTTTTTTCCTGAATGGGCAGAAGCAAAAATTAGAGAAGAATATGTATCAATAGACACATGGACATATTGTAATTTTCTAAAGGAAGGCACATGTGTGACGTCCATCTGTCAGACATGATTAGGTAAAAGTCCTCGGGGATTAACTCCCAAATGAGGAACAGGTAAAAATTCAGCACAAATAGGACGTGATTTAACTATCTGGATGGCTTGTTTCCGGGTTATGCCTTTATGATGACGAAGAGATCCAGCATTAAGATGATAACATTGATGCAACTGAGTAGCCTTATCAGAGGCAGAACAAACTAATGTGACAGCCATACGAGTAATGGCGTCAGCCCTCTGATTACCTTCACTTAGAGGTCCAGGCATTTGAGTGTGAGCTCTAATATGGCCCACATAAAGGTTATGTGAGAGGGACCATATAAGTCCTTGTACTTGTAATAAATATTCATGAATGGGAGAAATGGATAGTATGTAGGCTGTTGTTTCCAAAGGCATAATGGCATGTGTCACATATTGACTATCAGTATAAATATTTACATTCTCATCAGAAGACATCTGTAAAGCAAGCAACAGCGCCTGTACCTCTGTCATTTGGGCAGAAGTGCCCTGGACTATCATTCTCTTTACTATGTTATCAGAAACCATCACAGCAAAAACATGTGAAGTGCCATCAGTGAATACCACACGGGTCTGAGGAATAGGAGTCATCTGTACTATCTTGGGAAATATAACAGGATGCAATTTAAAAAAATGACACACATCATTGGAGGGGTAGTGAGTATTAAACCGACCCTGCATGGAGCATGTCAATATGGTCCAGTCATTATCATTAGCTTGTAACCGTGCTATTTGAGACTGGGTGTATGGGGTCATCACAATATCTGGCTCCTTACCAAAAATTTGAACATTGATCTTGATTCCCTTAAATATAATCTGAGCAACAGCCTGTGGATAAGGAGTAATGGTTTTTGCTGGAGAAGCTGGGGAATGTACCCATAGAATAGGACCTGTTTGCCAAAACACTCCAGTAGGTGAATGAGTAAAACAAAATATCAAATACAATAAGGGAGAAGAAAGATCTATATACTGTACGTGAGCCTGTTCCAGGGCCTCTTGTACTCGTAGGGCTATATGTCCTTCAGCTGTTAATTTATGGGGAGATAAAGGGTCAGGGTTGTCTTTTAAGACATCATACAAAGGGCGAAGCTGACCTGTTGTAATTTTTAAAGTGGACCAAAGCCATTGAATATCTCCCAGAAAGGTTTGGAAATCATTAAGCGTGCGTAGCTGATCCGTACGCAGAGTAATCTTTTGTGGATGTATGCCCGTGCGTAGCAATTCATGACCTAAATAATGATAGGGAAAAGATACCTGTACCTTTTTTGGGGCTATCTGTAAATTAGCCAGTCTAAGAACCTCTTGTAAATTAGAAAAGGCATCAAAAACAAGTTTTTTATCCTTAGCAGCCATTAATATATCATTCATGTAGTGAATTATATAAACATCTGGAAAAGCTTTTCGAATTGGAGCTAGGGCCAAAGACACATAAATTTGACATATAGTAGGGCTATTGGCCATTTCTTGAGGCAATACCACCCATTGATATCTCTGATAAGGTTCTCTAAGATTTTCTGAAGGAACACTAAAAGCAAAGTGTCTTCGGAATGCAAAGGAATGGTGAAGAAACAATCCCTCAAGTCAACCACAATTAAATGCCAATGTTTAGGAATTGCCACAGGGGCAGGCAAGCCAGGCTGTGTTGCTCCCATGAAAAGCATGGTTTTATTTACAGCTCTAAGATCCTGTAATAGCCTCCATTTTCCTGACTTCTTTTTCATAACAAATATAGGTGAGTTCCAAGATGAAGTGGAAGGAATGATATGCCCAGCATCTAACTGTTCCTTAACTAATGTGTTCGCAGCCTCCAATTTTTCTTTAGTAAGGCCACTGTTCAACCCATACAGGGTCATCACTTTTTCAAGTGATTTTTATCAGTTGTATAATCGAAGGCTGCTGTATAGTGACCCCTATGGAAAAGACCCTAGTCCTCTAGTATCCCCAGGACCTCAAGTGACACAGTTTTTGTCTGTCACAGGGAGTGGGTCTCTTTGCATCATTTTCCCTAAGCCTCTGTCTGGGCAGTAGCCCTGACTTTTCAGCATCTGTTGTACAGGCTATGTAGTAAGCACTGCTCCCATATGATCTAACACATCTCTTCCCCACAAGTTCACTGGAATGTTAGGTAGCACAAAGGGTTGAAAAGTTCCTATATGACCTTCCTCATCCTTCCAGTTTAAAAGTAGCCTGTTCTATAATGCCTTTGAGCTGTGCCAATACCTTGTAGGTTAGAGGTGGAATTTTTAAGGGGCCAATTGGGATCTCAAGATTCTTGTGAAATTATAGATATATCCAGCACCAGAATCCAATAATCTTCCAATCTCAATCCCATATAATTTTGTTTTAAATTTAGGCTGCTTATCATTGATAACTGTTTGTCAAAACACCTCTTTTTTTATACCTCTAAAGCCTCCAGTTTTACATATAGGCACCATTTTGCATTTAAAATATGAAAGCAATAATAATTGAGAATTCTATCACCAGCTTCTGTTTCTATGGTCCTTTTTACATATGCCAATTATAAAAGCATTAAATACAATCTCTATAGCATTTGAAGAGGAAACTTTAGGTAATACTCTGGAGTATTTTTATAAAATCTTAAAAAGAGGATCCTTTTTTATAAATTCCAAGTAACACAGTAGCACAAATAGCCAATTATTAACAATGTGGACCAAACAATTTACCTGTATTTTATTTACTGGAAAAATAATTTTGTAACCTCTTTATCAGTAAGAGATTATTATTTATGGATTTATCTTAGCAACATTATTTAATAAGCTAACAACCCAATCCATTTCAGGTGTTATATTTCTATAGAATTAAACCAAGAATTTCTATAAAGCAACTTGAAGAGCAGAGCCAAATTTTCAGTAATGATCAACAGACAAGAGCACACCTAATATATAGTTTAAAATTGTGAATCCTGTTCCTTTAGTTTATCTACCATGAGAATCAAACATTCATCCAAACATTTATTAAGACAATCAAAAGAACAGAACATTCTTTATTTAAACAGTATTGACTTAGCATTCTATATCCTGACTGAAACCATTTTTTACCAGAAGTTGGACCGTTTAAACTTTTAGGCGCTAGTCCCTCTCCCGGATTCTGCTTGCTTAGTCTGTTCTGTTGGCCTTGCGGCTCTGCCTCCTGTCTGTGCGTACCTGCCCACCCGCTGCTCCGGGCTATCTCGCGCTGCTGCCACAGCATGCGCCTTTGACCACAACCACGCTGGACATGTGCCACATACACACACGAATTCCTGTTTAAACTTTTAGCATTAGTCCCTTTTCGGGCCTCTGTTCACTTGGAGCGAGATCAGGCTGCGGCTTAGCTTTGGCTCTGCCCACTGTTCGGGCTCTAGTGCCTGTGCCCGCCCAGACCACGCTCCATCGCAGCTCTGCCTCCCACCAGTGCTCATGTATGCTTTGTCCACTGCTGCCGCACTGGGCGCATGCCCCGCACATACAAACTCACGTTTAAACTTCCTACTCCCATGAAGGGACTACCTAACAATGAGTTATTCCCACCATAAGGGAAAAACAGAAAAACATTTCCCACGAAGGGATCCTAAATATTGAATTATTCCCACTCTGAGGGACAAATAAAAAACATTTGAACCAAAATAAGCAAACAGACAGCAAAACTTCTAACCTCTGGGCTCGCTTGCTGTTTAGCCAGCAGCAATGAGGCCTACCTGCCGATTCTTTGTAATTCAGATGCTGCACTGAGTTTCAGAGTTTCAGCTATCCTGAAAATTCTACAATTGGAAAAAGTCTTTTCTTTCTCCATTACCATTGGGAAGAGGCTTCTCTCTTTTGTTCATCCTTTCTCTACAGAGCCCCAATCTTTAGGCCTAGTTTTAAAATTTTTCCCCTTTTTACCGGGAAAATCCTTTTTTTTTTGATTAAAATTTTTTCTCCCTTTTTTGACGGGAAATTTCCTTTCCTTTTCTCTTTTCTTTTGGGAAGATTTCCTTTTTTATTTAAAATCTTTAGCTGTCTTGCCCTTTCTTAACTGTGGTGGTGCCCTATTTGCACCCATGACAATTCATTCTTACCTTTTCTTTTTTTTTAAAAAAAATGCTGGCCAGCCTTCCAAGAGTGTCCGTCAGCTTGTTCCTTCTTTCTTAGATCTCGGTAGTGTCTTGGTAGAATCTCGGTAGGACCTCCATTTGTAACGGCAATGCCCATGTTACCGATACCCGCTCACCATGTCCGAGCGAGGGGCTGCGGATTAAAAAATAAGGGACAAGAGACAGTGAGTCATTCACCACGGCTGAATGCCAAATGCCATTTATTGAAAGAGGGAAGAAACCTTAAATACAGGCTTACAGCACAATGGCGGATCCCTGGAGGACAGAAGTTCGCTACATTCTTGCCTCTGAGCTGTTTACACCAAATGCAGGATACAGGAACAAAGAACCTCCGGTTGAATGTTAGGTGAGAAGGAAACCGGCAGGGAATCTGAATAGGGAGGCCATCTGGTCAAGGTTGGCAAGCAAGGCTGCAGCCACTCACAGTGGGGGCCAGGGCCCACAGTATATATTGTATATAGTTATTGAACTTTTGTATATAGTTTTTCTTATGTTAGTTATAACCTTTTTCCTTTTTTTTTTTATTAAAATAGAAAAGGGGAAATATGGTGGTATTTTATTTGTACTGAAATGTAATTTTAATTGTATGTTAATAAATAAAGTTGCCTGGGGATCAGAGCTATTAGAGCCATAGCAAAAGCTGGGCGGTAGTGGTGCACACCTTTAATCCCAGCATTTGGTAGGCAGAGCTAGGTAGATCTCTGTGTGGTCAAAGATACAGCCAGCATTGGAGACACACGCCTTTAATCTCAATACCATAGAAGACCTGGAGGGCTGTACAACAGACAGTGACGAGGCAGCCATGTGGTTGGTTTTACAACCAATGAGAAGGCAGAACAGAAAGTCTATATAAAGACAAACAGACAAGAAGTAGCTCTCTTTTGGAGAGGTCTCTTGACTGAAGAGGCTAGCTGCAGTAGGCTGTTAAGGCTCTTAGCTCTGATCTCTTGGCTTTCTTCTTTGCACTGGTTCTGTGTTTCTTATTTAATAAGATGGTTGGTTACATCTACAGCTGGGTGCCTCAGTCATCTCAATCTGGTGATGAAGATTTGCAGGATTCCTGGAGAGCCACTGATTTCTAGTCTGCATTGCAAGACCACAGAAGCTGGCTGAAAAATAGCATCAGTGTCGGTAATGACAAAAGATAAATACACTCACCAGCAAGCGCTGAAGGCAAGCAGGCCAGCAACACTGCTTTTTCTTGGACCTCTTCACATTTAGGCCATCAACTCTCTGGGAGAATCTTCCTCAGGTAATCCTTCCTGGAAATGTCATCTCAAACCCTCCCATAGATGTACATTTTAGTTGATTCCATATCTATTCAAGTTGACAACCAGGATTAACCATCATGGGTTCAACCCTTGTCAACTCGAAGTCCAGCCACATTTCCCTATGTCATGCTTACTTTCCAGATGAAGACAATCTCATAATTCTGCCTAACATGCAATACTTATCTGATGTGAGACCAAACAAATAATATTCTTTCCCCATAATACAAGGCAAAAATCCATATTCCTCTAAAAATAGAGGAATGTTTAGTCTTTCAATATTTCATAGTTTAAACATGATAACAGATTCATAACACTTAACTGCTAATACTGTCTCAATTGATGTTACATTATGTGATAAATAAATGAAATTAAATGTAAATATCTGCTTAATATATGGTATATCTTCACAAACATAGTCTTAACAAAATAAGACAGGAACATGACAATCATAATCTTTGTTTCTATAACTGTCACATAGCCTGAACTTGTCTTTATAGCTATGTATACCCTACTAACCATTTTGTATTACTTCCACCTCAGCAAGCACCTCATAGGTTTTTGGTTCTTCACTGAGAAGTGTGATCTATACCTTCATTCCTGAAGGGTCTAGGTTGTTTATCAATATGCCTGAATGTTAGAGTCTCCCATTGTCCTAAATCATAGGGTATAGTAACAGCAAGAGGCACCCTAATGCATCTCTTGCACTACACACATATTCTTGCTTTCACTGTAGTGGTAGTCTGAATTGTCAGGTTACCAACAATAACCAATAAAATAGTCACAATTAACCATTTTGTTATAAGGTTTGGGGCTAGGGTCTAATCAGTCCATGTCCACTTGCAGCAGCCTCTTTCTCACAGCTTCTGTGAAATAATGGCCAGCTTGTCTGTGAATCAAAAGCATCCTAACAGACTTCCCAGGTGACTGAATTCCAGAATAAATAACTCCTTAACTCTCATTTCCTTGAAGATATTTACAAACTAAGGCTACCAGATGCCAAGGTATCAGAGAGCTGAGATGGTACACCCTCTAGCTGTATGATGAATACATCTTAACTAAATGTGCCTATCCATCACTTCTTCCACATCCTCTAAGTCCCATGTTATCAAAAATCCTTCCTCCCTTCCTGGCAATACAAGACACCCCTTTCCATCTCCTGAGGCCAGAGACAACCTGACTACAAAGCAGCTCTGTTGACTACTCAACCATGTACCATGAAACTTCTGCCTTCGTCTGAAACCTTTAAGAGACTCATGTTCTGCTATAGGCCTGTGTGCTCCTCAGCGCCCTTGCCATGTTGTTGTCTGTTGGTCCGTGGCATTAATAACTCTTGTAATAAACGTCTTACCTGTCCTAGTTTGCTTTCTGTTACCATGATAAACACCATGACCAAAACCAGCTACAGTTAGGAAAGGGTTTATTACAACTTACAGGTTAGAGTCCATCATCACAAAAAGACAAGACAAGAACTCAAGCCGGAATCTTGAGGCAGAAACTGAAGCAATGATCATGGAGGAATGCTTACTGGCTTGCTTTTTGTGGATCACTCAGCTTGCTCTTTTGTACAACTCAGGACCACCTAGTCAAGGGCACACCACCTATAGTATTGATCGCACATCAATCAGCAAACAAGAAAATGCCCTCAAAGAGTTGCCTACAGGCCATAGAATAGATGCCTCAAGTGAGGTTCCTTCTTCTCAGATGAACCTAGCTGATATCAAGATTACAAAAACATTACTCAGCATATTACTCAAAGGGATAATTTGCCTTAGTCCCCCCTTGAACCTCAAACCAGAGACCTTTTATTCACTTACTATATTAAGAACTTAAAAATGATAATCAGCCTGAAAAGCAGATCCTCAAGTTAATTGAGAACTGCCTGTTTTGTCCTGAAGATGCCAATTCTCTCAGAGGCATCATGTAATCCCAGTATTTGAGAAGCTGAGATAAGAGAAGGGCAAGTTCAAGGATAGCCTGAGCTTTATAGGAAAATTCTCTATCAAAGCAAAACAACAAACAAACAACAACAACAACAAAAAAAAAAAACAAGAAAGGTAGACATCTCTAAAGGAAAAGGGATTTTTTTTCTGTGAGAGGTGATTTAAAGATGTAAAATCTACCAGGAACCTTTGTTTTGGTTGTAAGAACTGATGATACAGCAACATATGGAATTTCTATGTGGAAATTATATTTTCAACTAGCCAAAACAAATACACCAAGGAAGAACATTCATTTGGAGAACTTTGAGGCAATATTTTTGTAAAAACACCAATCTCTTCCATTTTAGTCCTTAGAAACAGAACTTTAATTATTTTCTGTTGCAGTGGTGTCTGTAGATTCTCATTTAGTTAGGACACTGGTCCTCTGTATTTGAAAGAACTTTTCAGTTGCATCTTACTGTAAGTGCTGGTACTGGATTCTCGGAGGCCCTGCTTTGTCCTCTCCCTGCAGTCCTGGATGAATCTTTCACCACTTAACTACAAAACTTGGCTCTAGTTTTCTAACTGGTTAAATTGTATAGTTGAGAATTTCTTAGATATGAAAGGTGTTAATAAAAGAAAATACAAAATAATACAAAAATTTTGAAGCTGTGTGACAATTTCTTATAGAATAAAATATGCATTTATCATATTTCCTGGAAATTTTAAGCATTAGTGTTTATCCAAATGTGCTAAAACCCGTGTCCATAAAAAAATCTACACATTAACATTTGTAGCAGTTTTAGTCATGATTAAAGTTAAAGTTATTAAAGATGCCCATTAATAGGTGAATACATATACTTTAGGAGATACAGAGAATGGAATCTTACTTGCACTAAGAAGAGCTAGTATGACTTCTGGGAAAGTGCTGAACTATAAGCTACCTCTGTGTAATGTTGTGAGAGAGAAGAATTCAGATTTAACATATCATCTTTATCCCAAGGAGAAAAAGAAAGGAAGTGTTTTGTAAATTGATAAAGGTAGCGACAGAACAGAAAAAAGAAAGTGCAGAGAAAAAGAGAAGGGATCTAAGAAAAGAAATAAGACAAATCACAACCACCTCCAGCCATATAACTTCCAGGTGGAGTATAGGAAGCCAAAGCATCATTCAGACAGTAAGTCAGTCAGCCTTGTCCAAAAATATCTGTGGTTCAGTTACTCCCACAAGCCTCATAATCAGTTGTGAGTTTGGTGAGACAGTGATTCCTCTGACAGACAGGTCAATAGGAGAACAGAATCCTATTTGCTATTCTATGAGTCAGAGGGCAGTAGTCAGATGTACTCTTATGAGGGAGCTTGTGGCTTTAAAGTTAGTTATGTTAGTTATATATGTGTATGTGATAATAATAATCCAAGAGAAAGAAGCTATCAATTTGGGGGGACATGGGAAGTGGTTGGAGGGAGAGTGCCTGGGAGAAGCTGAGGGAAGAGAAGGAAGGGGGAAGTGATGCAATTGTATTTTACTTTAAAATGTTTTTTAAAAGTTGCAAAAAAAATATTTAAACTTAGTTTGCTTGCAGACCTGAGAACAGGAAACAATTACAAGTCCAGAAGCCTGAATTTAACCTGCCATAATCCCAGGGTGAGAAAGAGCTCCAGGGGGCAGCACTGGAGAGTGGGAAGGCCAGATTCTGACAAACCAAAAATTACATGTGCCAGACACCTTGGCACAGGCAGTGGATACAGAAAGGCAGTCCTACCATCTGTGGCCAAGAGAAAACCTCAGTCACTGAAAATAACTCTGGCATTTAAAAGCTTGAATCTGAGGTCAGTGGCTAAATCAACCCACATTGCCAGCTCTCTGCCACCCACTGCTGTAGAGTCCCAACACTCCGAATCTCCTCACAATACTTAGCATCTACAGCTATGTTCCTCTAGTTGGATGATTAACACTAAATGGGGTTTGAAAGCACAGAGGAAAGTCCTTGGCCTATTTTGTTTCTAGAGTTGTGGTTGCTCCTCCCTTCCACAATGGATGTAGGTAACACCTCCTAACTAGAACACGAGACACACAGGACACAGGATCTGAGTCTCAAGAAGATAGGAGAACATGTCTACCCCACAGACAGGAAAGTTTGGGGTGGCCAATAGAGGCCCCCAAGTACACACAGAAGGACAATGAAAACAGCTTTGATGGACACCAGGAACAGAAAATCACAAGTTTCTATGTAACTCATAGAAAGAGCACAAGCTCTATGGATCCCCTGCATGCATATAACTGGACATTTCCAATTTTAAGGACACCCCCCCCAAAAAAAAATATCAGCTTCAAAGTTTATCTTTCTTTTGGCCCAGGTTTTTTTTTTGTACATTTAACAATATCTTTATTGTATTATGCTTGTTAAAAGCCCACATTCTACAGACTCCTGCCACACTGCTCATATCCTGTCTAGTGAAGCTAGAGGGTGTGGGACCCCTGGCCCTAGTGAAATTTTCACATCTTTGTATGTATCCTGGTTTGGTGAAGCCAGAGGGCATGTGACCCCTGTCTTGGCATGCACTTCTACTGAACTTCCAGCTCCAAGACACTTCCTTCACCCAAAGCACATACTTAGCACCCTGTGGGCACCCCAGTTGATGACTTGCTCTTGGTATTTCTGCTTGTGTACCCCAGCTCATAAGAGTAGAGGATTGTGAGTCCCCACCCTGGATAAGGTTTCTATTGCTGTGATAAAGCACCATGTCCAACAGCAACTTCTAAGGGAAGAGTTTATTTGGCTTGCACTTACATATCACAGCTCATCATTGAAAGAAGTCAGGGCAGGAATTCAAACAGGGCAGGAAGCTGAAGGCAGGAGCTGAACAGAAGCCATGGAGGAGTGCTGTTTACTGCCTGGCTCTACTCCACAGCTGCTGCTGTTCTTAGTGATCATCCCATGGTCCTGGCATCTCCAAACTGCTGAGGTCTTCTAAAACAAGGTTTTACTTTCACCAATAGCCTCTTTTGGCCTCTCTTTCTGGCACCAAGCCTTAATGTATCTACATGATCTCTTTAATCCTGGGCCTTCAGCTACTGAAGCTGCACCTTGACAAAAGGCCTCTCCTGGCCTCTCACAGTGCTTAACCTCAGCTGCTCTCAATGACTCCTTCATGACTTCAAAGCCAGTACCACCTAGGACACTCTTACACATGACCACATTCAGCTGTCAGCATGAGGTACAACCTTGGCTACCTCTGGAACACTGCCTCCATATGTTAACTCTAAGGAAATGCTCCCAAGAAGACTTCACCTCAATGATGCTGGTCTCTTTTTAATCACCGATAAGTTTTCAGCTCCAGCTGACCAGCAAAGGTTTCAGTTTACTGTTTCTGATCTCTTGTTAATCACAGCTGATTCTTCAGTCCCAGCTGACCAGGATCCTGATTCTTAACTCAAAATATGCAATAGCCCTGATAGAGTCTTTAAGTGACTCTCAAACTTCTCTCTGGAACCTCACAAGTCAGGCCTCCATAGCCTGCAATTCACCCAACACTCTTATCTTTGAAGCTCCCACAGATCAGCTCACAAAACTTTGAACACTCAATGGCTTTTCTAGCCGAAAATTCCTAAGTCTTTCCACAGTCCTCCCAAAAAACACATAGGCAGGTCTGCCACACCAATACTCCACTCTCTTGTTACCAATTTCTATCCTAGGGTGGGATGAGCAAGCCAACAAGCAGCATTTCTCTAAGACTTCTGCATTATCTCCTTCCTCTAGCCAGAGTCCTGTCCTGTTTCAGCTCTCACCCTAACTCCTTTGATAAACAGTGATGTGGAAGTGTAAGCAAAATAAAACCTTTCATCCCCAAGTTGCTTTGATCATGGTGTTTCATCACAGCAATGTTAACCCTGAGACAGAAATGATTTCCTGAATTAATTTGAAGAGAACACAGACAAAAATGAATTAAATAAGAAGCCAATTTAAAGCCGGGCGGTGGTGGCGCACGCCTTTAATCCCAGCACTCGGGAGGCAGAGCCAGGCGGATCTCTGTGAGTTCGAGGCCAGCCTGGGCTACCAAGTGAGTCCCAGGAAAGGCGCAAAGCTACACAGAGAAACCCTGTCTCGAAAAACCAAAAAAAAAAAAAAAAAAAAAGAAGCCAATTTAAGATATGAAAATAGAATTCAACAAAGAGATAGAAATACTAAAGAAAACCCAAATTAAAATTGATGCTAGAAGTAAGAATTTCAGTAGGTCAAATGAAAAGATGATTTGAAATCTTCACTAATAAAATATATTATGTGGTAGACAAAACATCAGGGCTTGAAGACAAGGTATATAAATGAGATGATTCAATCATAATCAGTGATAAATATGAAATATTAATAGGACATAGGAAATATTTTGGACACCAGATCTATGAATGATGGACATAGAAGAATTCCACATCAAAGGCATAGAAAATATTTTTAATAAAGTAAAAAAATTTCTTAAATGAAGGGCAGAAGATACCTACCCAGGTACAAGAGGTATATATAATATCAAATACACAGTGACAGAAAAGAAAACATATTATAGTAAAAATAGTAGATATACAGAATAAAGAAAGTGTATTGAAAGTGGCAAGAAAGACATATCAAGAAATATATTAAGGTAATCCCACCAGAATAAAACAGCTTATTTTTTAGTGCAAACTCTATAGAAAGCAAGAGGGTACAGAAGAATATAATTCAAGTTATAAAAGCCCATAGCAGCCAATCCACACTACCATATCCAGCAAAACAGTCACAATAAGGTGAATAACATCTTTCCATGATGAAAGCAGATTAAAGCAATTCATGTGCATCAAGCCAACTCTACAGGGATACTAGAAAGAATACTGTAGATTTGTTGAGAAGGTTAACACATGAAAGAACCTACAGAAGGCAAAAAGAATCCTCAACACGTGTTAAGCAAATGAGGAAATGAAACCCCTCAACGTTATAAAATTAGCAAAATGACAGGAATTAATATACACCATTCATTAATAATTCTGAATACTAATTCTTGAGTCAAGACCCACAAAACAGTAGATTGGATTAGAAAAAAAGCATCTCTCTTTTTGCTGCCTTCAAGAAACTCAGTTTATCATCAAGATTAGACATTACGTTAGGGTAAAAGAATAAATGTGGTGGTTTGAGAAATGCCTTCCGTAGGCTCAGGTAATTGAACACCTGGTCTCTAGGGGCTGGTGACTCTATTTTGGGGGGAGGGGGGCTAGGAAACCTTAGGAGGTAAATATCTACTGAAGAAAATACTTCATAGGAGTCAGGGAGTAGGCCTTGAGAGTTTATAGCTTTGTTCCACTTCCTGTTCACCCTCTCCACAGCTTCCTGCTCTGATTTTCCTGCTACCACACTTCTCCATCATTATGGATTCACCCTCTGGAACCATAAGCCTAAATAAACTTGACCTTCTGTGAAATGGCCATGGTATTTAAATGTTTTATAATTATAAAATGTAATCACAAAATTAATTTAATTTATATATTTTAATTAACTTAAATACACCATTTCCCCCTCACTCTCCTTCCTCCAACAACTCCAACATTGCCCTGATACTCACTTTCGAATTCATTACTTCTTAGTGTTTATTAATGTTACATATATATAAAAATAAATATGTAAATGCAATCTGTTGAGTCCATTTTGTGTTTTATTTTGTTTTTTGTTTGTTTTTGCATTTTTTTTTTTTTTTTTTGGTTTTTCGAGACAGGGTTTCTCTGTGTAGCTTTGCGCCTTTTCCTGGAACTCACTTGGTAGCCCAGGCTGGCCTTGAACTCACAGAGATCCGCCTGGCTCTGCCTCCCGAGTGCTGGGATTAAAGGTGTGCGCCACCAAAGCCCAGCTGTTTTTGCATTTTTTAAAAGACTGACAACTTCTGATTGGATAAACATTTAGGTCCTCATCTCTGGAAACTACTAATTCTCCTTTACTCAGACATTTTAAATTACTTTCAGCTCTTCACCTAGAGAAGGGACCCCCATGTGATTTTCCCCATCCACGTTGACTTGTTAAATGGTGTCATTGTTCAGGTCTTTTTTAAGCAGCCATATTTTTGAGATTTCATGCATATGTCTCCCCTGTCAAATCTAGGAGTTGCAGTCTTGCAGCAGACTCCCTGCTCCTCTGGCTCTTACAACCTTTCTGCCCCCTCTTCTGCAATGCTCTTGAACCTTAGGTGTAAGGGTTGCATTGCAGATGTGTCAATTATGGATGGGCACCCCACAATTAGTTGTTCTTTGCATTTTGATTAGTTGTGGTTTTTTTTTAAGTAATAATTTCTGTCTGCTGTCAAAGAAGCTTTTTTGATGAGAGGTGAGAGCTATGCGTATCTGTGGGTATAAGAATAAATATTCAGGCTCCGGACTTCCCTTTTGGAACACTGGTGAGTACCCTTCCTTGCCCCAGACCCCATCCCTGGGCACCAGCCACTCCAGGGAAGACCTGCCCAACTCGGCCCCAGGTTCTGGCCACTGGGCAGGTACCCTGCTAGCCCCACCAGGAAGGATCCCCTTCTCCAAGACCCCTGGCAGACCCTGCAGTCTCCACGCCCTGCCCCCACGCCCATCCGCCTGAGCCCCAAGCCTCTTCCTGAGACTTAGAGGCCGGCCCCCAGCTCCCATCTTGCTCCGGACTTCCCTTTTGGAACACTGGTCTGTCTGAACCAAGTGTGCGGATAAGGCCAAGAACGAACCACAAGGAGATGGGCAGACGTCAAGGCAGAAACATATACAACAAAATGAATAGCAATACAGCATCACCAGGCCCTAGCCCTCCTCCAACACCTAGACCTGAACATCAGAAATTGGAAGAAGCAGAAGAAAACAGCCTTATGAATGACATCATGAAGAAGCTAGAGGCTTGTGTAGAGGAAAAGACAAAAAAATGTGAAGAACGCTGTAAACAACTAGAGGAAAGGGCAAACAAATGAGAAGAAATCAATAAAGTCCTGGAAGAAAACAATAAAATACTGAGAGAAAATCAAGAAAAATCAATGAAACAAATGAAGGAAACAGTCCAAGACCTGAAAAGGGAAATAGAAAAAATGAAGAAGACACAAACAGAGGGAATGCTGGAAATAGAAAATCTGAGAAAACGATTGGGAACTTCAGATGCAAGTATAATCAACAGAATGTAAGAGATGGAAGAGAGGATCTCTAGCGTTGAAGATACAGTAGAAGAAATACATTCATCAGTCAAAGAAAACACTAAAGCCAACAAAGTCATGAACCAAAATGTCCAAGAAATTTGGGACACCATGAAAAGACCAAACCTAAGAATAATAGGGGTCGAAGAAGGAGAAGAATACCAACTCAAGGGCACAGAAAATATATTCAACAAGATCATAGAAGAAAACTTTCCCAACTTAAAGAAGGAAATGCCTATGAAGATACAAGAAGCTTATAGAACACCAAACAGACTAGACCCCCAAAAAAAGTCCCCTCGCCACATAATAGTTAAACAACTAAACGTACAGAATAAAGAAAGAATATTAAGAGCAGCAAAGGAAAAAGGCCAAGTGACATATAAAGGCAAACCCATCAGAATAACACCCGATTTCTCAATGGAGACTTTGAAAGCCAGAAGAACCTGGACAGATGTAATGCAGATGTAAGAGACCATGGATGTCAGCCTAGACTAATATACCCAGCAAAACTTTCAATCACCATAGATGGAGTGAACAAGACATTCCATGACAAGGCCAGATTTAAACAATACTTATCCACAAACCCAGCCCTACAGAAAGCACTAGAAGGAAAATTCCAACCTAAGGAAGTCAGATACACCCTCGAAAACACAGGCAACAGATAAAGCCACAGCAGTAAACCCCAACGTATAGAAGTACCCACACATCACCACCAAAAAAATAACAGGAATGAACAATCACTGGTCATTAATTTCCCTCAATATCAATGGACTTAATTCACCTATAAAAAGACATAGGCTTACAGAATGGATACGAAAGCAGGACCCATCTTTCTGCTGCATACAAGAAACACATCTCAAATTCAAAGATAGACACTACCTAAAAATAAAAGGCTGGGAAAAGACTTTCCAATCAAACGGTCTTAAGAAACAAGCGGGTGTAGCCATCCTGATATCCAGCAAAATAGACTTCAAACTAAAATCAATCAAAAGAGATCAAGAAGGGCATTACATACTCATCACAGGAAAGATCCACCAAGATGAAGTCTCAATTCTGAATATTTATGCCCCAAACACAAGGGCACCCACATATGTAAAAGAAACATTACTAAAGCTTAAATCACATATAAAACCCCACACATTAATAGTGGGAGACCTCAACACCCCACTTTCACCACTGGACAGATCTCCCAAATTGAAACTTAACAGAGAAATAAAGGACTTAACTGATGTCATGACTCAAATGGACTTAATCGATATCTACAGAACATTCCATCCTAACAAAAAAGAATATACCTTCTTCTCAGCACCCCATGGAACCTTCTCTAAAATTGACCACATACTTGGCCACAAAACAAATCTAAACAGATACAAAACAATTGGAATAACCTCCTGTGTTCTATCAGACCACCATGGTCTAAAGTTGGATTTCAACAACAACAAAAACTACAGAAAACCTGCAATCTCATGGAAACTGAATAATACCCAACTGAATCACCAATGGGTTAAGGAAGAAATAAAGAAACAAATTAAAGACTTCCTAGAGATCAATGAAAATGAAGACACCACATATCCAAATTTATGGGACACTATGAAAGCAGTACTAAGAGGGAAATTCATAGCACTAAATGCCCACATAAATAAGTTGGAGAAATCTCACACTAGAGACTTAACAGCATACCTGAAAGCTCTAGAACAAGAAGAAGCACAGTCTCCCAGGAAAAATAGACGCCAGGAAATTATCAAAGTGAGAGCTGAAATCAATAAAATAGAAACAAAGAGAACAATACAAAACATTAATGAAACAAAGAGTTGGTTCTTTGAGAAAATCAACAAGATAGACAAGCCCTTATCCAAACTAACCAAAAGACAGAGAGAGAGAATCCAAATCAACAAAATCAGAAATGAAAAGGGGGACATAACAACAGACATTGAGGAAATCCAGAGAATCATCAGGTCATACTTCAAAAACCTCTATTCGACAAAACTGGAAAACCTAAAAGAAATGGATAACTTTCTGGATAGGTACCACATACCTAAGTTAAATCAAGACCAGATAAACTATTTAAATAGTCCAATAACGCCTAACGAAATAGAAACAGTCATTAAAAGTCTCCCAACCAAAAAAAACCCAGGACCAGATGGTTTCAGCGCAGAATTCTACCAGATCTTCAAAGAAGAGTTAATACCAATACTCTCTAAATTGTTCCACACAATAGAAACAGAAGGAACATTACCAAACTCCTTCTACGAGGCTACAATTACCCTAATTCCTAAACCAAACAAGGATACAACAAAGAAAGAGAACTACAGACCGATCTCCCTCATGAACATTGATGCAAAAATACTCAATAAAATACTGGCAAACAGACTCCAAGAACACATCAAAACAATTATCCACCATGATCAAGTAGGATTCATTCCAGGGATGCAAGGGTGGTTCAACATACGAAAGTCCATCAATGTAATACACCATATAAACAAACTCAAAGAAAAAAACCATATGATCATCTCACTGGATGCAGAAAAGGCATTTGACAAAATCCAACACCCCTTCATGATAAAGGTATTGGAGCGATCAGGAATACAGGGAACATACCTAAACATAATAAAGGCAATTTACAGCAAGCCAACAGCCAACGTCAAATTAAATGGAGAGAAACTCAAAGCAATTCCACTAAAATCAGGAACGAGGCAAGGCTGTCCACTCTCCCCATACTTATTCAATATAGTACTTGAAGTTCTAGCCAGAGCAATAAGACAACATAAGGAGATTAAGGGGATACAAATTGGAAAGGAAGAAGTCAAGCTTTCCCTATTTGCAGATGACATGATAGTATACTTGAGCGACCCCAAAGATTCCACCAAGGAACTGATACAGCTTATAAACACCTTCAGCAACATAGCAGGATACAAGATCAACTCAAAAAAATCAGTAGCCCTCCTATATACAATGGACAAAGAAGCGGAGAAGGAAATCAGAGATACATCACCCTTTACTATAGCCACAAATGACATAAAATACCTTGGGGTAACACTAACCAAGCAAGTGAAGGACCTATATGACAAGAACTTTAAGTCCCTGAAAAAAGAAATTGAAGAAGATGTCAGAAAATGGAAAGATCTCCCATGCTCATGGATAGGCAGGACTAACATAGTAAAAATGGCAATCTTACCAAGAGCAATCTACAGATTCAATGCAATCCCCATCAAAATACCAACACAATTCTTCACAGACCTGGAAAAAATAATACTCAACTTCATATGGAAAAAAAAAAACCCAGGATAGCCAAAGGAATCCTGTACAATAACACAACTTCTGGAGGCATCACGATCCCTGACTTCAAGCTCTACTATAGAGCTACAGTAATAAAAACAGCTTGGTACTGGCATAAAAACTGACATGTGGACCAATGGAATCGAATTGAAGACCCTGACATTAATCCGCACACCTATGAACATATAATTTTCGACAAAGAAGCCAAAAGTGCACAATGGAAAAAAGAAAGCATCTTCAACAAATGGTGCTGGCAAAACTGGATATCAACATGTAGAAGGCTGCAAATAGATCCATATCTATCACCGTGCACAAAACTTAAGTCCAAGTGGATAAAGGACCTCAACATAAATCCAGCTACTCTGAACCTGCTAGAAGAGAAAGTAGGAAGTAGTCTTGAACGCATTGGCATAGGAGACTACTTCCTAAATAGAACACCAGTAGCACAGACTCTGAGAGAAACAATCAATCAATGGGACCTCTTGAAACTGAGAAGCTTTTGTAGAGCAAAGGATACGGTCAACAAGGTAAAGCGACAGCCTACAGAATGGGAAAAGATCTTCACCAACCCCACATCTGACAGAGGACTGATATCCAGAATATATAAGGAATTCAAGAAATTAGACATCAAAATGCCCAACAGTCCAATTAAGAAATGGGCTATAGAACTAAACAGAGAATTCTCAACAGAGGAAACTCAAATGGCCGAAAGACATTTAAGGAACTGCTCAACATCCCTAATCATCAGGGAAATGCAAATCAAAACAACTCTGAGATACCACCTTACGCCTGTCAGAATGGCTAAGATCAAAAACACTGAAGACACCTTATGCTGGAGAGGATGTGGAGCTAGGGGAACTCTTCTCCACTGCTGGTGGGAATGCAAGCTTGTACAACCACTTTGGAAATCAATATGGCGCTTTCTTAGAAAATTGGGAATCAATCTCCCCCAAGATCCAGCTATACCACTCTTGGGCATATACCCAAGAAATGCTCAACCACACCATAAGAGCACTTGTTCAGCTATGTTCATATCAGCATTGTTTGTAATAGCCAGAACATGGAAACAACCCAGATGCCCTTCAACTGAAGAATGGATAAACAAAATGTGGTACATATACACAATGGAATACTACTCAGCAGAGAAAAACAATGGCATCATGAGGTTTGCAGACAAATGGATGGATTTAGAAAAAATCATCCTGAGTGAGGTAACCCAGACTCAGAAAGACAAACATGGTATGTACTCACTCATAGCAGGATACTAGACATGAAACAAGGATGACTTGTCTGCTACTCACATCACCAGGGAGGCTACCTGGAAAACAGGACCCCAAGAAAGACACAGGGATCGCCCAATGACAGAGAAATGGAATGAGATCTACATGAACAGCCTGGACATGAGTGGGGGTAATGAAAGGCGAGGGTTGAGGGAAAGAGAGCTTGGGGGAGCGGGAGATCCCAGCTGGATCAACAACAGAGAGGGAGAACAAGGAATAGGAGACCATGGTAAATGAAGACCACATGAGAATAGGAAGAAGCAAAGTGCTAGAGAGGCCCACAGAAATCCACAAAGATACCCACACAACAGACTGCTGGCAATGGTCGAGAGACAGCCCGAACTGACCTACTCTGGTGATGGGATGGCCAAACACCCTAATTGTTGTGCTAGAAACCTCATCCAACTACTGAGGGATCTGGATGCAGAGATCCATGACTAGGCCCCGGGTGGATCTCTGGGAGTCCAATTAGTGAGAATGAGGAGGGTTTATATGAGCGAGAATTGTTGAGACCAAGGTTGGATAAAGCACAGGGACAAATAGCCAAATGAATGGAAACACATGAACTATGAACCAATGGCTGAGGGGTCCCCACTGGATCAGGCCCTCTGAATGGGTGACACAGTTGATTGGCTTGATCTGTTTGGGAGGCATCCAGGCAGTGGGACCAGATCTTGTGCTCATTGCATGAGTTGGCTGTTTGAAACCTGGGGCCTATGCAGGATTGTTTGGCTCGGCCTGGGAGGAGGGGACTAGACCTACCTGGACTGAGTCTACCAGGTTGACCTCAGTCTGTGGGGAAGGCTTTGCCCTGGAGGAGATGGGAATGGGGGGGGGGGGGGGTTGGGGGGAAGGTGAGGGGGACGGGAGGGGGGAGAACAAGGGAATCCGTGGCTGATATGTAGAACTGAATTGTATTGCAAAATAAATTAAAAAAAAAAAAAGATAAGTTACATATAAAACCTTAGACTCACAAATATAAGATAGATAGGATATCTTCTTTAATATTGTAACTGTAATTCTTGCTAATTGTTTTGTTATATGTAGTTTTACTATGTTAAAGTTAAAACCTTCCTTTTTGAGAAAAAAAGAAAAAGGGGAAGTGCTGTGGATGATTGATTGACAAATAAAACATTGTTTGGCCAGTAACCAGGCAGGAAGTATAGGCGGGACTAGCAGAGAGGAGAATTGGGAGAACAGGAAGGGGAGAGAAAAAAGAGACACTGCCAGCCGCCGCCATGAAAAGCGAGATGTAAGGTACCAGTAAGCCACTAGCCACGTGGCAACTTATAGATTAATAGAAATGGGTTAATTTAAGATATAAGAACAGTTAACAAGAAGCCTGCCATGGCCATACAGTTTATAAGCAAAAAAAAAAAAAAAAAAGAATAAATATTCAGAATGCAGTTAGTAATTATTCTTGTTTTGAAAGACCCTAAGCCCTTCAGGCTTACACCCCCAAGCCTCAGGAAGAGAGAAACTTCAAGCACCAGGAAATGAGAAACTAAAAATCTAGTTGCAAGGGCCACCTGACGAAGCCACTACTCAATCACCCCTGTAACAATATAACAATATAAAAAGATTTCTGTTAAGAGATGTGCTCAACTGTGACTGGGATAGTTGCAGGTGTTCCAGGAAGGACCACCGTGATCTGTGTATAAACTCCACTCCCGCCCTGATACCCCCCTTGAGGTTTCAGGAAGAATGTGCATGCGGATGTAACTGTACCCACTCTGTGATCACCCTGTGATCAGGCCATGAAATTGTATGGGAATTGTAATCTTGTGGGTTTTTCCTTTAAAAGCCCTTATGGGGCTGCAGTAAGATGTGATTCTTGCTCTTGGGAGCAGAGGAGCCCTTCTATATAGAAGCTTAATAAATCCTCGTGCTGTTGCATCAATTGGACTGGAGTCTGGGTTCTTGGGGTGCCCACGTGAGACCCTAAACTTTGGGGTCCAACAGTTTAGGAAAGTGGCAGTAGCTGGTACTCCTCCAATATATATGACCTAACTAGGTGGTTGGCTAAGTTTCCAGTAGCAGGTATGATTTCATTCCTCTTGATCAGTCATTAAATCCAGTGTGACAGCTATTGGTTACCATCAAGGTACAAGTGTGACTACAGATATCTTGTGTTATTATTACGCAAAATGATATGATTCTTTATGATGTTTTCAAGCATCTGTAGCATTTTGTATTCCTCGTCCCCCTTCTTCTGTCTGGGCCTTCCTCCACCCTCCCCACTAAAACTTCCTCTCCCTATTTTTCCCCTTTCTCAATCAGTTTTACCTACATCTGCCATTCCCCTCTTTAGTAGGGCTCCTCAACATTCCACAGTGATCCTCCTTTACTTTCATGGTTTCTGTGGTTAATCTAGATTATATATAAACTTCTGAAGATTCGGAACTAGGCACCCATGAAAGAGCTTGTTGTGTTTGTTTTTGTGGATCTAGATTACCTCATTCAATGCATTAGTTTATAGTTCTATCCACTAATCTGTGAATTTCATGATTTCATTTTCCTTTATAGCTGAATAGTATTCTATGGTATAGAAGTACCATATTGCCATTATACATTTATTTGTTGAAGGACATTTTATTTGCTTCCATTCCTTGGCTATTGTAAATAGGGAAGTTATGAACATGGCTGTGTAAGTATTTGTAAAGCAAGATGTCAAGTCCATTGAGCATATGCCAAGAAGTGGTATAGGTAAGTCATGTGGACCTGTGAAGGAAGGGACAAACTCCACCATCAGTAAAATGTCTGGTCTTTCTCTCATTAGCTTGATGATTTCTTCTGTTCCTGCCAGTCTCTTTAATTATGGTCACTTAGTCACACTCCTAATTTCCTCTCTTGATAATGAATTTTCATCCTCTACCATTTAGGTAGGCTGAGAATTTTCCAAGTCTTTCTATTGTTTCCCTTTTAACTTGATGTTCTAAGTCATCTCTTCTCTCTCTTTGTAAGCCATTGAATAGTCACACAAGCTGGACTTGTTAGTTTATACCTGTAATCTTAGCAACTGGGAGACTGAAGTGAGAGAATCAGGGGTTCCAGGCTAGCCTGGGTTAATAGCAAGGTTGAGACTAGCCTGAGCTACACAAGGAGATCCTTTATCAAAAAAATTTTCTATTGCATAACGTACTCTAAGTCATTGCAATTTCTGCATTCTAGAAAGTCCTAGGACATGACACAATGCACTCAAGTTCTTTACAACTTTGTAACAGTAATAGTAGTTATTCTAGTTTCCAATTGTTGTATTGGTCTGTTTTCTTTTGTTGTACCTAGCTATTTTGTAAAGAAAAACCAGGTTTATTTAACTCACAATTCTGGAGGCTGAAAGTTGAGAGGTTAGGCTCTTAGGAATGCCTTCTAGCTATATCAAACATAGCAGATGGCTTCATGGTGGGAGTCCATGGAGAAAAGATCTCATAGTGAGAAAATGATTCAGAAGCCATGCTTGCTATTTTTATTTCATGCTTCTATTTGGAAAATTAACTAGGTCCAATTGGTGCTACATTAATCTGTTTGAAGGGTATTGCCCTCAATGACCTAATCATATGCAAGTCCAATTCCATAAACATGGAATCATAATTTATTTAAATCATTTATTTTTTCTTTCACATTTTGTACTTTGAATCCCACAAAACTTATGTATGTGTTGTCAGATTTATAACTGTATCTCTTTCTTGGTTTGAGTAATTGTTAATGTTATCATATTTTTAATTTTGGTCTCCATGTGTTCACTGTGGGCATGTAGAAGAAATACAGTTAACTTTAGCATGTTCATCTTGTATCTTATAACATCGATGAACTCATTCGTCAAGCCTAGGCGTTTCTGTATACTCTCTGAATATACATAATGTCTTCTGGAAACAGGTCTGCTTATTTCTGTGTGTCCCTTCTCTTCCCTGATCTTTCCTTATGCTACCTAGCATTGCCTGTATTTTTTAGAACAGAAGAGATGGAAATGGACATCTTTACCTAGTTTTTAGTCTCCAGAGAATTCATTCAGTCTGTACTGTTATATATAAGAATTAGCCATGAGGTTGGTAGATTTTTTTTTAAGATTTAATTATGTATACAGTGTTCTGTCTGCACATATCCCTGCAGGTCAGAAGAGGGCACCAGATCTCATTACAGGTGGTTGTGAGCCACCATGTGGTTGCTGGGAATTGAACTCAGGACTTTTGGAAGAGCAAGCAGTGCTCTTAACCTCTGAGCCATCTCTCCAGCCCCGGTAGATGTTTTTCAACAAGTTGAGGAAGCTCCTTTTATTTCTAAGGGCTTATATGGGAAAAAAGTTTGAATTTTGTCAAATACTCATTCTGCTTCAACTGATACAATTTTGTACATTTCTATCTTTAACTTATTAATATGATAACTTTCACATATTAATCCACACTTGCCTGGTCATTGTTTATGACTGCTTCCTTATTACTTTTAGATATTGCTGAATCATATTGGCTAAATGTAAATAGATTTTTGTATTTATATTCATGAGGGCAGTTAGTCTACAATGGAGTTTTCATATTATCTTTGTCTTGTTTTGGTAGCAATATAATACCATACTTATAATTTGAGTTGATAGATACTCTGAAAGAGATCATATAGAATTGGTATTTGCTTACTAAGTACTCCTTTTAGTGGAACCAGCCTCTGATAAGTTGGAACCTCCAGCTCACCACGGCAGGATCCAGAAAGCCCCATCTCTCTCTCTCTCTCTCTCTCTCTCTCTCTCTCTCTCTCTCTCTCTCTCTCTCTCTCTCTCTCTCTCTCTCTCTCCAAACCCTGCCAGCTCAGAGTCTCCAAACAAAGGAAAGGCACCAAAAACCCAGTTCCACTTTCTTGGTGGCAACTGCAGCTTCCTCTCCTGAAGTTGCCAGCCACCCAAGTCCCCCACCAAGTTTTTGACCATACTCAGGCACAAACCTAGCTTGTGGCAGACAAGTCATCACCCCTCACCTACAACCTATAATGAATGTCTCCCTGCCACAGTTAGGGGATGTAGCTTCTCTCACCTCAATCTCTGGGACTGGAGAACCCATCTGGGAGTTGCTTTGCTCAAATAAACCTGTTATACTTTTACAGTTCGGCTTGATTTGACTTGCTGTGCCATGGAGAAACCTATAATGGTGACTTGCTGTGCCATGGAGAAACCTATAATGGGGGTGGGGCAGAAAACCTATTAGCCCCATCTGGAGATTTGTTTTTTGCAGAGTTTTAAGTGATAAAGCTACTCAAATGATCTAGTCCATAGCAGGTGAATTGGGGTTCTTTTATATAGCTCATTGTACCAAAGCTGTGAAAATGTCTATAAACTTCTTTCCAGTACATATTCCCTTATTAACTTTGTCTAAAAACTTTTTATATTTTAGAATTTCATACATGAATAGTGTATTTATATCATTTTCACCCCTTCCTCTCCCCCTCCATGTCTTCTGAGTCCCCCCTCGAAATCATGACTTCTTCAATCATTATTCACATGTGCACATGTGCACGTGCACACACACAAGTCCAGTTAATGTTGTCCATATGTGCATGTGTTTAGATCTGACTACTTAGGATTGGATAACTTATCAGAAAGAAAACTGATTCCCATCCTCCAACCCATTGATTTCTTGCAGTTCTTAATCTAGTGGAGGGGCTGTGTGAAATTTTTTCCACCCACTCTGGAACATCGACTGGTGTGGTCACTGTGCAGGTCTTGTTGAGGTAACCATATTGTTGGGATTCCATAGGTATAACATACCTGTCAGGTCTAGAAAACACTATTTCTCATAGGTCATCCTGGTCCTCTGGCTGTTTCAATCTTTCTGACCTCCTCTCAGAAATGTGCTCTGGGTCTTAGGTGTGGGGATGTGTTGCAGATATATTGGTTGGGGCTGTATACCCCACAACCAGCTGCTTTCCGCATTTTAACTAGTTGGGTCTTTCCGTAATGGTCTCCACCTGCTATAGAAAGAAATTTCCTTGATGAAGGGTGAGAGCTACATTTACAGACAGGAATAGGCATAAGTATTTAGAATGTAGTTAAGAATTATACTGGCTTAGTAAAGTGGCAGTAGTAAGTTCTCCTCTAGGATCCACGATTTCACTAGCTAGCCTCAGGTAGCTGGCTAGATTTCCAGGACCAGCCTTGATTTCCCTCCTATTGAGCAGGCCGTAAGTCTGATTAGAAAACTATTGGTTACTGCCAATATATGAGTGCCACGCTTACACTTTAGGGATATGTTACCATACTGGCCATTGCTGTGGTTCACAGCTGTTAGGTAGGACAATTGCTTGTTTCTCTCTGTTGGCAGCTTGCATAGCACTTTTCAGACTGTGAAAGCTAGTTCTCAGGGAGGAGCCAGAGCCAGATCAAATCTTTAAAGTCCTTTGTTCAAAGTACATGGTGTCATCAGCAATAGAAACTTACCTTCAGCTTCTGGGAGGCAGCCCAAGCAACAGCAGTAGCTTATATTTTTTGTGAATCTATTGCACTCACCAGACCAACAACTCAAAAGGAGGCTGCTTACAGCAGGCACTGGGGTTTCTGCCACATAGTCCATGACTCTTGCTAGAAGCATTATTTCCCCAAGTAGAACTGCTTTATTGAACCTATATATAGTTTAGGTGCATATAAGTGTGTATGTACACTTACCATGTATTATATGTAATTTAAGTACACATAAAACAGTATGATCCCCTATGGCTTTTTTTAACAGATCCTTAATGTTACTTATCCCTCGCTATATGTATTGATTACCCGACCCTTTTTCCAACTGAACCTCATACCCCAATTTCCCCCACTTCCCTTTTCCTAACACTTGTTTCCTGGTGTTCCCCTTTCTAGTGCCCCGCCAATCATGTTTTCCTTTCTTGATTTCTACAATTACTCCATGTTATATGTCCACATCTGAAGATTTAAAGCAAGCAACCACAGATGAGAGAGAACATGTGGTATTTCTCTTTCTCTGTCTCAGTTACTTTACTCAATGGGCTACTTTCTAGGTCCATGTAGTCACCTGCAAATGTCATGATTTAATTTTCCTTTACTTCTGAATAGTATGACAATGTGTTTTGACCACTTTTTTCATTATCCATTCATCAGTTGAAGGATATTTGTCCCCATTTCTTAGCTATTGTGAGTAGAGCAGCAATGGACATGGTTGAGCAAGCATCTGTAGAGTAGGACATTGAACCTTTGAGCATCGGGAGTGGTACAGCTGGGTCATATGGTAGCAATAACTTTTTAGACTTTTGAGAATTCTCCACACTGGTTTTCAGCGTAGTGTCCCCAGTTTACAATCCCACCAGCAGTCAGTGAGGGCTTCCCTATCCCCACATTTTCTCAGGACTTGTTGTTTATTGCTTTGTTGATCTTAGCCATTCTAACTGGGATAAGATTTTTAATATAATATTTTTAATTTTTTGAGAATTTCGTACATGCATACAGTGCATTTTTATTGAATCTCCCTTCCCAACCCCAATTCCTTCCAGATCAACCCCAACCCTTCCCAGCTTTGTGCTTTTTTTTTTTAAACTCACCATGTCCCATTTGTGCTGCTGATGTATTCCTGGGTGTGGGGTCATCCACTGGAGCATTGTCAGTTACCAGGATCCATACCCTTAAAGAGAATGACTCTCTCCCCTAGAAGCTATCAATGGTGAATAGATCTTCAGCAAGCTGTGGGGACTCATAAGTCCCTTGAACTCTGTGTTAGAGTGCTGGCTAGTTTTATCCTGTTCAGATTTTATGCAAAGAACCACAGCTGCTGTGAGTTCATGAGTATAGCAGTCCTGTTGTGTACAGAAGACACTGTTTTGTTTTGGTCACCCCAACATCTGGCTATTACAATCTTTCTGACACCTCTTCTAAGAAGCTCCCTAGGCCTTGGAGCTGTGATATTGATGTGCCATTTGTGGTTGATCATGTCACACTTACTCTCTTCAGTTTGACTAGTTGTGAGTGAGTGTTAACCACTGTCCACTGAACAAGGAAACTATGTGTATAGAGATGTACATTTAGAGCACTTTGATGCTATGTCTATTTAGTGAAATAATCGCAGCAGATTCACTCCTGTGGCCTACGAATTCTATCACAATGAGTTCTGGATGGATTTACAGTTCCAGGCATGTGGTGATATTTGAATTGTACTGAAATGTGATTTTATTTGTATGTTAGTAAATAAAGTTTAACTGGAGATCAGAGGTCATAGCGAGCCAGGGACAGCAGTCAGGCAGTGGTAGCCCGCGCCCTTAATCCAATCACATGGCAGGCAGTGTCTCTGTGTGGTCAAGGACACAGCTAAGCATGGTGACATGAACCTTTAATCCCAGTACCAACCATAGAGACCAGGAGGTCTGTATAGACAGGCAGTGACAAAGAAGTTGTGTGGCTGGGCTTAGAGCCAATGAGAAAGCAGAACAGGAGAGCAATAAAAACACAAGTCAGATATTAGAAGGTCTCTCTCTCAGGGGAAGCTACTGCTGGTGGTAAGCTAAAGCTAGGTAGTTCTTACTCTAATCTCTTTGGCTTTAACTTTGTATTTGGCTCTGTGTTTCTTATTTAATAAGACTGTTTAGAAATTCGTCTACACAGTCATGGGATTTCTCCTGTGTAATGGCCCTAAATCTAATCAGAAATTGGTTGGCTACTCCCATAATATTCAGGTCGCTATTGCACCTTGGGCATATTTTACCATGCCAGGCATTATTGTAGCTCACAGCGTTCACAGATAGGTAAAAACTATTGATCACTTTTTTTCCACAAGCAACCCTGCATAGCATCTTCTGGTCCTACAAAAGGTAGCCAACAGGTAGGAGGCTTCTCTGTCAGTATGTACTTGATTTCCCCAAGTCCAGTGACTAAGTAGTATGGTATAAGCACTAGGGTCTTTCCATAAACTTCTTATGGGCAACTCAGAGCAATGGCAATAACCTATATTTTTTTTCTTGAGGGGAGGTCTCCAGGATACTCCTGATCAGCTACACAAGGGGAGCTTTCTGGTATTTGGCAATGGGCTTTTTACTTGACAACCTGTGGTTTTGGGGATGGTCATTATTCCTGTATGGGTAACTCCAATTAAAATAATTTATTTTATATAAATATGCTTGTGTAACTTATAAAACATTAAGTTTCCATATGGCTTTTTCAAACTCTTTAATGTTAGTTATTCCTCATCCTACCCCTCCTCTACCCTATCCTCCCACCCCTCTCCCCACCTAAACTTCCCTCCCCATCATTCTCATCTTCCCTTCCATGTCACCTGTGTTCTATGCTCTTCCTCCCTTAAGAGCCTCCTTCCTCCTTCCGCCAATGGCCCTTTCCTAATTGTCTTCATTCTATAGATACTATAAGTGAAACGCACAAATCAAAGTCTTAATGTCAGAATCCATATATGAAAGGGACTATGTGGTGTTCATATTTCTGGACCTTTATACCTCAATCAGTATAATGTTTCCCAGTTCCATCCATTTACCTGAAAACTTCATTAAGTTTTCTTTATATGTGAATAAAATTCCACTGTTTATAGGTATAAATTTCATTATCCACTCATCAGTTGATGGACATCCTAGCTCTTATGAATGAAGCAATGATTAACATGAATGAGTATGTATCTTTTTGTATTAGGGAATACAGTTCTTTTAGTATATGACTATCTATGGTATAACTGGGTCGTATGGTAGATTTATTTCTAGTTTTCTTTGTTGTTTTTGAACCTCTACACTGATTTCCATAGTGGCTACATCAGTTTTCACTTCCACCAAGATTGTATGAGAATTCCCTGATCCTCAAGACTTTTTTTGTTTTTGTTTTCTTAGTCTTAGTTATTCTAGCTAAGGTTAGATGAAATCACAAAGTAGTTTTAGTTTTCATTCCCTAAAGATGATGGACACATTTTAAAATATTTCTTAGCCAGTTGTATCTGTTCTTCTGAAAACTCCCTATTCCATTCCATAGCCCAGTTTTTAGTTGGGTTGTTTGATTCTTTGTGATGTTTAATTTTTTGCTTTTTTAAAGTATATTGTAGACACTAATCCTTTGTGTGAACATTCTTTAGACTGCCTTTACAGTATATTAATAATTTCCTTTGCAGTACAGAAGTGTTTTAATTTCATAAAGCCACACTTGTTGATGTTGGGTTTAGTACCTGGGCAACCAGAATCCTATTCAGAAAGTCTTTACATGGGCCTATATCCTGAGAGTACTACCTCATCTTTTTTCTAGAAGTTTCAGAGTTTTGGGTCTAAAATTAAGATTTTTGATCCATTTGGAATTAGTTTGAATGCAGGGAGAGAAAAAAGGGAGCCAGTTTCATTCTTCTAAATATGGATATATAGTTGTCCTAGCACCAGTTGTTAAAGACACTGGCTCTTTTCCAGCTTTGGAATCTTTGTCAAAAGTCAGTAGGCTATATGTACATTAACTTCTGTCTGGTTCCTCAATTATATTACACAATGTGTCTATTCTTGTTTCAGCACTGTGCTGTTTTCACTACTACGGCTCTCTAGTATGACTTGAAACCAGGAGTGGTGATGCCTCTGGCAGCGTTTCTATTGTTCAGGGTTGTTTTGTCTATCTAAGGTCTTTATGAATTTATCTATATGAATTTTAAGGTAGTGACTTCAATATCTGTGAAGAGTGATGTTAGAATTTTGATGACGATTACATTGATGTATAGATTGCTCTTGGTAGGGTGACCATTTTCACAGTATTAATCCTACTAATCCAAGAACATGGGAAATCTCCCCATCTGTTGGTGTCATCCTCAGTTTCTTTTTGTGGTTTTCACTGTCTACGTCTTTCATTTCCTTGGTTAGGTTTATTCCAAGGTATGTTCTTAGGCTGATGGAGTTCTTTACCTGCTTTCTTTCTGGGTACATTTTTCTTTGTTATATAGGGAAGGCTTCTGATTGGGGTATGCTAATTTTGGAACCTGCCAGTTTTCTGAAAGTGTTTTTCAGGTCTAGGAGCTTTCTGGTGGAGTCTTTGGGAACTCTTATGTGTACAATCACGTCATTTGCAAACAGGGATACTTGACTACTTCCTTTCCTATTGGTTTCACTTTTGTTTACGTGTCATATTGTTCTAGCTAGGACTTGGTGGTGGTTTGTTTTATGTCAACTTGATACAAACTAGAGTCATTTGGGAAGAGGGAACCTCAACTGAGAAAGTATCCCAGACTGGCCTGTGGAAAAGCTTGTGGCACATTTTCTTAATTGGTTATTGATATGGGGGTGGGGGCAGCCCATTGTGATTGGTGCCATAACTAGGCAGTGGTCCTGGGTACTATAAGAAAGGAGGATCAGCAGGCTATGAGGAGCAAGCTAGTAAGCAGTACCTCTTCATGGTCTCTGAAACAGTTCCTGCCTCTAGGTTCCTGACTGGAGTTCCTGCCCTGACTTTACAGGATGATGGGATGACTATAAACTGTAATAATAAATAGTGACCCCTCCCACACACACTTGCTTTTGGTTGTGGTGTTTTACCACGGTAGTAGAAAGCCTAACTAGAACAGATTTCTAGCACTATGTTGAATAGGAGCAGCAAAAGTCAACACCTTTGTCTTGTTCTTAATATTAGGGGAAATGCTTCAACCTTTTCTCCATTTAATTTCATGGTAACTATAGGTTTGATATATATGTCTTTTAATATATTGAGATATTTTTCCTCCCTTCCTACTCTTATTGGGGAATTTTATCTTGGAGAAAGATTGGATTTTGTAAAAGAACTTTTCTGCTTCAGTTAAAATGACCATATGGGGCCACTTGGCTCAGATAGGTGAAAGAAACCCATAGGCCAGCCTGGGTCCTTGCAGTCTGGACAGGCTGCATATGAGGCCACTTGGCTCAGGTGGGTGAAAGACAGCCACAGGCCACCAACATAGATGCCATTATGATGTGCAAATATATGGTGGAGAAATGGGAGAGAAAGAGAACCAGAGTGGTTCGTATGCTATGGAAAGAGGCAAAATTGAAGAGATGAGAGTAGTGAAGAACAGGCTGATGTGAATGGCCTGCTTGCCACCTAAGCCCAGGGTGATGTCTGGGCCTGGGCTGTTGCCAAGGGCCATGTCTGGGTCCGTGGTCCCACTGCAGCCAGGGTCTGTGTTGACATCCATGGCCCATGTTGCCACCAAAGGCCATAAGGATGCCCAGGGTCTAGTCAACCAGGTTGGTGACAGAGAGCCATGCTGCCATTGGGGCCATGCTGATCTGAGTGACCTGTGCTGCCACCTAGGGCCATGGTGACATCCGAGCCATAGGCTATCACATAGGGCCATGTCTGGGTCCATAGCCCTACTGCAGCTAGTGTCTGTTGATGTCTATGCCTCCTGTTTCCATGGAAGACCATGCCAATGCTAAGGGTCTGGGCTGACACCTGGGGCCTTGTTGGTGTCCAAGAGCCATATTGCCACTGGGGTCACGCCGATCTGAGTGTCCTGCACTACCACCCAGAGTCATGGTGACATCCAGGCCTGGGCTGCAGGAGAAGCCAAGTTTGGGTTCATGGCCCTGCAGTAGCCAGGGTCTGAGTTGATGTCCATGGCTCCTGTTACCACTGAAAGTTCAGACGCCCAGGGTCTGGTCAGCCACCTGAAACCATGTTGGTGTCTGAGGGCCATATGACTGCAGGGGCCATACTGATCTGGGTGATCTGCATTATCACCAGGGGCTATGGTGATGTCCAGGCCTGAGTTGCTGCCTATAGTTATGTCTGGTCTGTGGTCCTGCTGCAACTGGGATCTGTGTTGATGTCCATATCACATGTTATCACTGGGGGCCACAGGAACCATGCAGGTTGAAATCTGAGGGCCATGCTGAGCCAGCCCCATCCTTCACTTGCTCTGGGATAGATATCTATCCCTGGCTCTGCCCCTCACTGGATGCTGCAGCAGGAGAGCTGGCTTTACCCTTCATGGGAAAGCTGCCTTCCCCACATTTAGGCTACCCCTCACCACAGGCGTGAGAGAGCTGGCTTTGATGACATGGGTGTAAGAGAACTGGCTTTGCCTCTCACCTGAGAGGGGCAGTCCCAGTGGCCTGAACTGACCAGTACAGCTACTACCCAGGCCCACATTTTGGCATTTGGGTTCACCCAACCTCACATCTACCCCATCTATGACCTACAAGAGCGAATGAATGTATTGGTCCTGTGGAACCATGGCCATGGGATCTCCATGACTTGGGACACAAGATATCCTAGATGAGTTCCAATGAGGATCCAGTGATAATGCTGTTCCAGAGGCCAGAGGCCTTGAACCAGACCAATGAATCATTGTAATGAACATTTGTGGGTAGGACTGATTGGACAAAAGGGTATACTGCATGACATACTGCAGCTTTCAGTGCCACTAGGACTAATTAAGAAGTGTTGGAGAGGCAGGAAAGATGGAGGAGCAAGGTGGTTTTTTTGCTTGTTTTCTTTTTTAATTAATTTTTTTTGGTTCTCTGGGTGGGGGGGGGCACTGCAGGGCTGAGGGGTAGATATGGTGGGACTAGGAGGTGAATGGGATTAGGGTGCACGATGTGAATTTCCCAAAGAATCATTAAAGAGTTGTTCTTTAAAATGACCACATGATTTGTGTCCTTGAGTCTATTTATGTGGCAAATTATGTTTATTTGTATGCAAATGTTGAATCACTTTGGTATCTCTGGAATAAAGACAAGTTGATTACGGTCAGTAATTTCTTGAGTGTGTTCTTGTCATTACATTATTGAGAAATTTTGAGTTTATGTTCATTAGGGAGACTGACCTGATTAAACAGCAAGAGAATATATAGAGGGGATGTTGTTAGCAATGCTGGGAAATGATTGATCCATCTGGTCAATTGGATTTACCAGATCAAGTCAACTATCCATAAATTTAATTAGTCACCTGCTTGATAGGAGGCCAGCATTGCAATGGACTCTTGAGAGATATACGTTACAAATGCTTATTAAGCGCTAACATGACCACATTATTAAGAAACATGAGTATTTGAGATTGGTTTTGATAATTTTTGTACTGTGTGAAACTGGGAGGTTACAGCTGAGGAGATTTATCATTATCATGACATGTTTGCACCAGAATCTAATAACACCATGGATCCTAGACAAAAATGCTTAGCCCCTTAGAGTTGCTGTTGAATTCATTGAGAAACTCCATCAAGGGCTGGAGAGATGGCTCAGAGGTTAAGAGCACTGGCTATTCTTCCAGAGGTCCTGAGTTCAATTCCCAGCAACCACATGGTAGCTCACAACCATCAATAATGAGATCTGTTGTCCTCTTCTGGCATGCTGGAATACATGCAAGCAAAACACTGTGTACATAATAAATAAATAAATGGTTAAAAAACCAACATTGATTTAAAAAAAAAGCTGGGCAGTGGTGGCACATGCCTTTAATCCCAGCACTGGGGAGGCAAAGCCAGGTGGGTCTCCATGAGTTCGAGGCCAGCCTAGTCTACAGAGCAAGATCCAGGACAGGCACCAAAACTACACAGAGAAACCCTGTCTCGAAAAACCAAAAAAACAAAAACAAATACAAACAAACAAACAAACAAAAACCAAAGAAACTCCATCAATTTGACAGTGCATGACATTACGTGCTCCTTAGTATAGGCAGAGAAGATGTCAGGTATGCTTAAAATACATAAACTAGTGATATTGTTTCAGAGATGTTTCCTCTGGGAATACCTTAACCATGGAAGCCCAAGATCACTTTACATCTTATTTCTATCTGGATTCCAAAAAATAAATAAAGGTTATATTACATGAGTGTGGTTAACGATTTACATTCTGGTTTAGTTCACCATATAAAGTCATTCAAAGGAGTTTTTGTAGACCTTAGATTACCTGTTAGACAATATGATTCAACTGGGATCCCATCCAGGTCTTGTCTACCATACTTCAGCTCCAAATATTTAGGGTAAAACAGGTAGTTGTTGCTTTGGGTCATGATCAAATCATTGGGCATTAGCTAACTCACTTAATGGTTGCATGCATCCATGCTGAGCCCCACTCCTGTCGTCTTCTTTATGTGAAACAGTGAAAGCTAACTGGACAACTCTTGAGCCAGACCATAGATGTAAGCTTATGTTCTTAATGATAGAAGTGGTATGTTCATTTCTTTATGCTCACTCTTTGGTATCCACTTGGGAATCTTGCAATCATGACTGTTACTAATTACATATATGTGTATATGTGTTTGTATGTATAATACATATATGTGTGAACAGATGCACATGTGTGTGTGTGTGTACTACTGGGGATTGAGATTGTTCCTAGGACCTCACACATACTGCACAAATACTCTGAGATGTATCCCCAGCCTCATGACCATAATTTCTCATCATGCACGATTCTTCCTGTCTTCATGCTGTTAGGCTGCTTTGTCAAGTGATTAGATATCATCCCTGGGCACAAGGAGAGGCTAACTTCACTGGATTTAGAGGAATCTGCCTATTCTAAGAGTCTACATTTCCTTTAATATCCACATATCACAGCAGATATTCTAAGACACAAACAGAGAAATATCAATGAAGAAAATTTTAAAAAGAAAAAACTCAAAGAGAAGGACAATGAGGAAGGGGAAGGAAAAATACATCAGGGAAAAGAAAAGAAGGGGCAGCTATGGAGTCTGATAGGAGGATGAAGAGTAGGAAAAGAAAGATAGCATTAAGATAGACACTGATTTGAGAGGAAGTTGAACTGTTACCAGGGTGTGGAGGGAGGTGAACAGTCAGGGAGAAGACCATGTGTAGATTCAGTTCTAGGTGTGCCCTGCCAGATAGTGTACAGACCAGGGTCCACTGCGACCCTCATTCAAAACAGTAGACAAGTACGTCCTCCCTTGTCCAGATGCCATTCGCAGTGTCACCCAAATGAAACAGAGAAGACAGATGAGGTTCTTTCCTTTTCAGTGACATGTTCCTATGCCTTGGCTTGCTGCCTAGATCTCAGAAGTAGGTCATCTTTGATAAAGCAATGCAGTTCACAGAGGAGGAGAGTCCTGTGCATGCTCCAGGGGCCTAAAGCACAGCTGTAGAAGTCCTCAATCTAGACCAGAAAACACTACCCTAATACAGTCATAAGGAGTGTCCTAAAACTCCAGAAAAGAAACTCATCACTGTTGGTGGAAATGTGAGTAGTGCAGTCACTGTGGAGAACAAAACTAAAGCTTGCACCACCATGTGATCATAGTCTGTGGGGTAAGATGTGTGGACTCAGTTTTCTTGCACCGAGACCATGAAATTCCTTCTGTTTCTTTCTTTTGCTGTTTTGGGCTTACATGCCTATGCCACATGTACTATGTCCTTATATTATTTTACTTTTCTGTTGCTGTGATAATATACCATGACCCAGGCAGCCTATAGAAGGAAAGATTTGTATGGGCTTACAGAGAAATTCAGTCACATGTCCTAATCCTCTTCTCCAATTGTCTTCTTCCTTTTTTGTTTTCACCTTCCCAGTTGCTTAACGTGAACCTGACAATGAGAGGTTGAGAGTAGACTCCAAGCTCTGTCCTGCCAAGTGGTAGATCAGTGTATTTTTATATCAAACTTAGGAGGCAAAGCCAGCCTTCCAGGGTGGGTTTTACTTTTAATTTGGACAACTGTTTGACATAATATATGTACTGGTTTCTAGAAAGAACTTACCAGTTTTTCCAGCTGTGTGCCTCTAACACTAGCCAGCTGCCAATGGTAGTGACACTGTGATAGCTACCCCTGGACAACTTATGGGACTTTGCAGTGACCAAGACTTGGAGAAATACAAATCCCAACAGGGACACAGACAATGGATTGACAGATACTAAATAAGCTGCTACCAGCAGGATCCTGTAATAGCTGGAAGCAAAGAGATATCAACCTGCTTGGACATGCATGGAATAAATTGTTATGGTCCAATTTCATTATGAGGTACACTTAGAGTTCATTAGAGTTACAGATAAGCAAGAAACACTAGGCCCTTAGATCCCCTAGCTAGTATCTAGTGCCTATTTGCTCCAGAATTTGGAGAGTTGGAAAGTTTCAGGAAGGCTGATAAATAACTGAGTCCACAATAAGAAAAGGGAGTGGTCTCAAGGCCCAGATTATTCATTAGATAAAGCTTTGTGCCCTAAACTAAGTGGATGGGGGAATATGGGAATATACAAGTCCCAGCCTATGGGAAAGAGGACAGAAATTTCTCATGATGGGGGACTTCAAAATGAGCATCTTATGCTAAATAAGCACACCAGACATTTTGCCTTCTCTCTATGGCAGTGTCACTTTCTACAGAATGCTATATTAAAACTGCTTCATTTTTACTAGTCTCTCGAGTTGGTTATTATAGAGTAAGATTCTTATTTCCTATAGTTGTGAGGTTGGAAACTTGGACCATGCTGGGCCTTGAAGCTTATTATGTCTGCCCGCCATCCCCTAGCCTGTTTTTCTTTGAGAAATAACATTCTTTCCCTTCTCCAGACTCCTTTGCTCCATGCTTTTTGTCTGCTCTTGTTTCTGCCACAGAAAGTTCTGGGAACTCTTGTTTTTGTTTTTTCCTTCAGTTACAATGACATAAACAGGCTAAGGAAATACATTTCCAGGTTCTTATGTTACTGTTTTCTCTGTTCTGTATACTCTAGATTATTGATACTACTACTACCAATATGACTAATAATATAAAAAAAACTGTTGACAGTCAGTCTATGGATAGAAAAAACCCTCTGCCTTAAAGTAATCTTATAATAGTAATTTTGGCATCATAGTTTTAACAGGTCTTCCTTGGCTGAATTCTGTTGGGCCCTTGTAGACATCAATCTAACAGTGTTTTACCATGTATTTCTGGTTTCCCTCTCTGCTTTTTGTGCTCATCCAAAATCAAAAGGAAGCCTATGATAGACAATGGTAGATCATTCCCTCAACTTTATGAAACAGAACAACTATTTTTGACTGTCTTGTGTTTTCTATAATATTTTGGAGAGGAGGAACTTACAAAGCCCCATCATTTACCAATATGTATGTACACAAGCAACATTATCCAATGTGCTTAGTTTGGATTCAGCTTTCTTTTATTAAAGCACAGAACTATCCTCTAAGCTAAACAACTGCCGTCTTCATAAGAGCACTTGTGCCTTTTTATAAAAGATCACCACAGCTGGGCTTATGAATTACTGCTGCTCCTTCATAGAAGGAGGAGATGGGCAAAGCCATTGGGCCCTCTTCTGAGTATTCAGCCACTCTTCCCATCCAGTTATATGCAATTCTACCCTAATGATGTGGCCTTGGAGTCCTGGGGGTGACTTAAAGTATATGGGCTGGAGAAGACTAGGAAGAGGGGATGCCACCTATGTGGCCATGAGGAGGCCATATTAGGCAGTAGATTTTCTAGTGTGATTACTTTCAGGTCACTTACACTTTTGTCGGTAATACCTCACCCATGCTCTATAAGTAAGGTCAATAAAGTCATTGGTTCTGTGGGGTGAACATTGGTGAAATCAAACTTTGGTTCGTCATTGGAAACTAATGGGGAGAGAAAAGGCATTACATAATAAGCCCCCACCATCCCCAAGAAGAAAATTCTCACAACAGATGCTAAATTTAGTTGTGAATGTTCCTTTGTATTAAGAAAGGTCTTAAGAAAGAAAACCAGTAAATAAAATAAAATGTTAGATGCAAGAATGGAAATATTTTTAGTGAAGAGTATTTATGATAAAGTACGAAATAGTTGGAAGTTTTTCTAGAATGTAACAGAAAGCTGGAAAGTTGAAGCCAGTTATGATGATCTGGACAAACAATATAAGGTCCCTAAAAGATGATACTTCATGAATGATATTAAAATTTCTAGGATCAAAGTTTAATATGTTGTGACCAAACGTCTGCCTAAATCAACAGAGCCATTGGTATGCTTCTCATACGTAATTATAAAAGCCAGGTTAACAAAAAGAAAAATGTATGTTTAAAGGAAGTTTATTTAAAAGTTTTTGGGTCTTATCTAATTTTTTCAAAATACTATAGAATAGTTAGAAATACCAGACTGGTAAGTGACCTTCTGGGATTTTTCTTTTCTTTCTTCTTCTTTCTTTCTTTCTTTTTTTTTTTTTTTTTTTTTTGGTTTTTCAAGACAGCCTGTCCTAGAACTCACTCTGTAGACCAGGCTGGCCTCAAACTCACAGAGATCCACCTGCCTCTGCCTCCTGAGAGCTGGAATTAAAGCCTTGCACCACTACTGCCTGGCCTGGGATTTCAATAGTCATACGTGGAGGCCTATACTAATATAGACACAAGAATTAAAAAGAGACAATATTTTGCCTCTTGCATCCCAAGGTCTACTAGAATCCAGGGCCTAGAAGAAACTGAAGTGATAGAATTGCTATTATAATGTATTTACTAATATATTTGCTTAGGAGACATTAAGTTACACAAGTAAAATTTATTTAGCTAACAGAGCACTGTCTCCAAAACACCCCAAAGATAAGTAGTCTGCTGACCAGGTCTGTTAGGGATGAGAGAAATTCAGGGTGCTAGAATGGAAATGTTTATTCACCAGGATTGACCGGTCATTGGAGTCCATTCCCATAACAAAGAAGATAGGCCCAACTTACAACCAGCCATAGTCCCTGATTCCCATACTTGAGACATACCTTTAAAGAGCACCTCAAAGGAAGCAGCTTAGGGTCATAACCATCATTAGGTCTAGGCCTGCCATTAAGTCTCCTTCCTCTTATCTGGAAAACAAACAAACAAACAAACAAACAAACAAACCGATTCTGTCAGGTGGACAAGATGAACCTGGGAAACAGCTATTCAAATAAAACAACACTGGTATAATTTAAAAAATTCTGACAATATTTAATGTCTGTGCTGTATAAATGTCCTATCTGCCTAAGCAGCCAGACTTGCAATCTCCTGTCTTTGTTTAAATTGTTCAAAATGTAACATGGGTCAGTACCCAAAAGAGACAATGACATTATTTGTAAAATGCATAAGCTTAAGGCATAGACAAGCTAATTTAATCTTCTATTTGGGGTCAACTCTTACTTGGACATTAGCTTCAAGTAGTCAGGTGCTTTATTCAGTAAAGATATTTTCCTTCATCTTTGTGTATAGTGATTTCTCACTGGAGGCATACATTTCCACAACAAGGGAACTGTGGGGAATTTCTGGAAATGCCCAGTAACTATGGGGATTCATGTGTGCTCTTGTTTAGAGACCCACCTCATAAACTCTAAGTAGTGTCCTGTCTACACAAAGGAGGGTTAATAAAAAGGAAAAACTTCTCCAGAGCTTCCAAGTGAAGCACAACCAGGCAAGGCCTTTGACTTATTCTCACAAAGGTGCACCAATCGGTAAAAGGAAGGCTCAAAGAGCCAGACATTCTTCTCAAGCCCAAGTGACCTCTAAGAAGGCAAGCTCACTTTGATTCATTTACTTGAGAACCTGGGGCTCATTAAGGCTAAAACTTCATAAATACCTCCCACCTTCTAAAACTTGTATGCAAAGAAATGAAAATCTTTTAATCTCCCCTACCTGGTAAAACATCTATGCAAATCTTTTAATCTCTCTCTTTTACTAAAACTATTGTTGACACAAAGGTCCACCTACTGAATTCCCAGAACTTGGTGGTATTGAGAAGTCATTCCTTTCCCCCTTATTCCATTTGTGTTAATTACTTTAAAAAAACAGCCAATCATGAAAGACTGTGAGGTCAGACATCAGCCAATGAGGAAAAGACACAGTAATTGCCTGCGTTTATCTTCTTAGAGATGAAAGTCTCTAGTATGCTGGCTGAGTTTAAAGAAGAAAAAAAAGAAAAAAATGTATAATAAAATGGGATTGTGAGAAATGTGGGTTTTTTGTTTGTTTTCTTTGTTTTGTTTTGTTTTCTATCAAAGCCCACCAAGGGCTGGATATAAAAACTAAAGGAAATCCCTTCCCCAGTGTGCTCACTAGCTCAGTTTGTGTTATCGTTCATTGTTTTTGCAAAAAAGAAATTGCCTTGCAGAGTTACTTTTATTTTGTCATGTGTTTCTTTGTGGGAAACAAAGAGTGTTTCCAACACCCGGAACCCCTATAAGTGCCAGTGTGGTGGCTCCCCTGTAATTCCAGCCCCCAACATGGAGACAGAACAAGATGAAATAAGCTAGCTAAGGAGATTAGCCAGGTCAGCTAGCTCTGGATTTGATTGAGAGCACCTGTATCAATGATGAAGGAACATTGCATATGCAGGAACATTCCTGATAATTTGGGTCCCCACATGCACACACATGAGGTCACACCCATGTGAACATGTATATATGTATGTACTACACACTATACACACATGCATAGGGGCTGACAGAAGAGCTATGGTTTAGCATAGTGAAAAGCTCTGAGTTTGATCTCTGGCATTTAAAAAAAAAACAAGAAAGCTAGAGAGAGAAGGGAGGCAAGGAGAGGAGGGAAGGAAGGTGGGAAAGAGGGAGGGAGGAGGTGGGAGAGGAAATCTTCCTGGCCCCGATTCCACCTCAGGCATTGGTGGGATGGGATGGCAGGTCTACAGTTTATACAATTGGTGGTGAAAAGTGAAAAGGAAACCCAGAAGCCTCAAATCTAATCCATATTAGTTTTGTTTTCTTTGATCGTGTTTTGTTTCCTTTAAAAATGGTCAACTGTCTCTTCACCACAGACTTACGTTCTGTTTTAATCAGCATTATCACTTACACACTTATACAAGGACTCATAGGAAGCTCATTCTGCCTTTCTCCCACTGGCAGCAAAGTCTGCCCTGGGATTCTGAGGATGCAGAGTCTGAATTATTTATGTGCTCAGCAGAGCTGATGTGAGAACCGCTGCCTCTCTGTGCACAGGGAAAGATTCATTCTTTGAATTAGTTGCTGCTGCTGGGTCAGAGCTACTCCTGAGACCAAACTCTTGATTAAGTGAAGGAGAGGCAGAGAGGGTGCTGTGCTAATGACAATTTTATCCTTCGGACTTCAATCTCTGAGATAGACCAAGATGCTCAAACAATTGACACATATTAGTGCTATGACTTTACCGGAGTCTTTTAATGCTTCTTGTTGCCTATTTTTATCCCATTTTACTGTTAAATATATAATTTTCTTGCCCTACTTTTATACAGATCACATAAGACCAATATATGTTTATTAATTTCCTTTTCTGCCTGGAGAATGGCTGTGCTGACATTTCTGGCAATTTAGAGACACAAACACAAATGGTTCTCTGCTTCCTGGCCACCAGGACATCCTGCTCTCTTTTCTAATGCAAATCTCCAGTGAAGCAAATTAAAAACTGGGTTTAAATAAAGAATCCAATCAACCATTTAGTTTTTCATTCAATAAAAGGTACTAAACATTTTGGGGAGAGAGGCTTCTGGCTACAGTGAGTTTGAATGCAATACCGTGCCTTGGAAGTGGCAACTCAAATTTAAAGTTCATTGTAAAATGCTCACTCAGGATGACTTTTTCATAGCCTGCCTAGCTCATCACTACTGAAGAGTGACTTTTCTTGTACAGAGTCTTGTTCACCTGTTGGAAGCAGCCTGGGCACATCATTCCTCTGAACAGAATAGACCTGGATTCCACGTTGCTGGGACCATGCTTTCCTTCACTCTGTTCTGACTGCCATGCATCTAACACACCTGGCATTTGACAGTTGTTTTGTGATAATCAATGAAAGACGGAATATCTTCTTTTCAATTCTTCATTCACTGAGAAAAGTATGTCGTGGGGTAAAAAGCAATACTGTATGAAAGTTTCCAACTGCAGATCCCAAGCCAGCCTTTCCAAATTCAAATACCTACACTGTCACTTGATACATGTGGGAGGTAAAGCAAGCCACTTACCTGGCTTTTGCCTTCATCTTTCTCATGTATAAACTGTGGATAATGCCATGCATCTGCTGGCTTTGAAGGCTCTTCCTGTAACTAAGCTATCACTGGAAAAACTACTTGCAACCACTTGAACAATGCCTACTAGAGGACCGGAAACTGTCAGTGTGGTGCCAGAATTTACTGAATCTTTGTCTTTAAAATCCATTTCTTATAATGAGGTTTGAAGCCACCCCCAACATGTTCTTATCAAAAACAAAGCAAAATAGAAATTCTAGACAAGTGGTATATCTTCAGAAAAAAAAAACACTGAAGGGGAGATTTTGGAGGGAGGGGATCATCTCATATTTCCGATTAATTCACATCATGAAAGCAAGGTGACTGTTTTTGTCATCTCTCTATCACCGTGATAAAGCAAGTGAGGTAACCAACTTATAAAAAAGACAGGTTTATTTTGGCTAAGGAGTTCAGAGGTTTTAGTCCATCATTAACTGGTTTTATTATATTCAGTGTCATGATGACCAAATGAAAACACAGCTGCACACTTCATCGTGGCTGGGAAGCAGAGAGAAAGGAAGGCCTGGGGTCCCAATATCTATTAACGGACCTGAATTCAGTGACCGAAGTTCCACACAGTAGATCCAACCACCTATAGGATCTACAACCTTCAGGCTAGAGTCTTTAATTCATAGGCTTTCAGGGACATTTCAGTTTTCAACATAACATTTTAATCATCATTTTATTGGCATTAATATCAATATTGGATACACTTAATAGGTTTTCTGTATCGAGAAAATAGGTTTCTTCACCGACACAGTAAGCCAGATCCAGCTGAATTGAAAAAGTAAAAGAGCAGGTTTATTTGAGTAAAGTAACTCCCAGGTGACTCCTCTGGCCCCAGAGATCAAGGCTGTAGAAGAAGAAGGCCCAAAGAAGTCACAAGCCTGAGCTAAAGCAGGGAGCTTATATAGCCTGTAGGTGAGGGGTAATGAAGTGTCTGCCATAAACTGGGTTTGTGCCCAAGTATGATCAAAAACTGAGCACTTTGTGTGGGGTCTTGGGCTGGTGGCCACTTCAGGGGAGGAGCTGCCATAGCCTCCAAGAATACAGAACTGGGCTTTTTGGTGCCTTTTCTTTCTTGGAGATTCTCTGAGAGGACAGGGTTTGGACAGAGTGGAATGAGGCCTTCTGGGCCAAGCAGTAGTGAACTGGAGGTTCCAGCCAAAGAACATTCAGATTTTATTTTACTTTAGTAACTTATAAATTTAATACTTTAGATCTTTGTTATTATTATTATTATTTCAAAAACTCCCTTTTCAAAAATTTCCCATATAAAGACTTATTTATTGATATAGTTAATATATATACCTGTGTGTGCCTGAGTGTATGTGTGCAGGTGCATGCAGAGGCCAGACTGGAACATCAGATACTTTCAAAGTGGAGTTACAGGTGAGCTATCCCATGTGGATGCTGAGAACTATGCTCGGATCTTCTGGAAGAGCAGCAAGTGCTACTAGCTGCTGAGCCATCTAGCACCCAACCTCACATTTTGAAATGTAAATTCTCCCTAAATTTATCTATCCCATTTCACAAAAGCCCCATGTAAGTGTTTTTAAATAATATTAATAATGATGTAATTTTAAAATTTAAGGTGGAAATTCAAAGAAGCAGGAACAGTTAAAACACCTTTAAAGATCAAGAAAAGAGGATTTCCTCTTCTACATGTGCTGACTTAGAATTGAGCTCAGTGGTTCAGAAAGCATGATTTTGTTCATAGAATAGACAAGGAGATTAATGATGAGTCAAGTAGACAGATTATTTGTCAGGAGAAACAGCATTTCACATCACAACAATCACTATAGAAGATGCTTGCAATCTTAAAAGGTGAGGAGCCTTCTCATCACGAGCAAGTGGGTGATTGATTATGTACTGGAATCCAATCAGTTCTATTCTGACACCATTTCTGAAGTTAGTGTCCAATTCCACAGACTGAGCTTATTCCACATTTTAGATGGCAGTCACAACTCCCAAATTGTTTAATTTATGCTTCTGGCTAATAAGTCTAAACCAAGGTTTCCTTTACAATCTCATTAGGTTTATCTCATAGCTTTGCAAAGCTACAATAAAATTCAGGAGAACATATCTCTATAAAGGACATTACAAAGGCTACAGATGGAGAGATATGCAAGGAGAAGTCTGGGAGAATGGGTTCAGAGCTTCTGTGCCCACTGAAGGAACCACCACTAGAAACCCTATGTGTCCAGCTATCCAGAAATCTTCCTAATTGGGCTCAGAGGCTTTAACATTCTTCACAGCAGAGATATAATTGGTAAGACTGGATATTGAAACCCAGCAAGGCCTGTGTGTTGCATTCTAAGCATCCCTTTCTCATGGGTAAAACATAGGACACTCCTGGAAGTAGAAGAATCTCGGGATTTATTATTGGACAAAATAGGTCACAGAATGTCTTATGGAAAACTAGAGGTGGAAGAAGATGAGTCTCCATAGCATTTGGGAAGGGAGATTCTAATTTATGTGGTTTAAGTCAGGAGTTATGAGTCAAAAGCCAAAATATACTTCATGATACCACACCTAGAAACAGACTAGTTCATATTTTAAGACATAGTTTTTAAGGTTGTACAGAAAACAGTGGAGAAAAAGGATAACATTTTATCCAAATGGTATTGGGTGAATTGTACAACCTTTCAAAGAAAGCATTAGAGCTGAGCTGCTTATAAAAAGTTGTGTATGTAGATTGCAGACATAAACCGAAAAAGCAGAATACATGGTTACAATAAAGAAAAATAGTTTCCTGACCTTCAAAGGAAAGAAATGTATATTATTGTGATGTTAAAAAAGGCTAATCATAAAATGAAAAGTTAGTTCATCAAGCCAATTTAAAGAAAGAACACCTCTTCTGCAAAAGATATCATTCGGAAAGTGGGAGGGGCTAGAGATGCTGCTCAGTGGAAGGGCACTTGTCTGGTATGCATGAAGCCCCAGGTTCCATCCTCAGTGTCCACAGAGAAAGAGAGGGGGAAGGGAGGGAAGGAGGAAGGGAAAAAAGAGAGAGAGAGAGAGAGAGAGAGAGAGAGAGAGAGAGAGAGAGAGAGAGAGAGTTAGAATGAAGGAGTGGGGAATGGTGTGAAAGTAAAGGAATAGGAGTGAAAAAATATATCAACAATTCTCACAATCAACACAAGACTCATATCCATAATATCAAAAGTATTCCAAACAAATCTATAAGAAAAACATTATATTACTCAATTGGAAAATAGGCATGTGTTCCAAACAAGAATTTTCTAATAGGATTGTTACTCAAAAGGGACAATAAATACATAAAAAACTCTCAACCTTGTTGGCAACTAAGGAAATTCAAACTGGAGTACAAGGGAGAAAGACAACAGCATGGTGTCAAGGGTGTGGAGGTGTTCTTGTTAGCAGTCTATAAATTCCCACCACTGAAATAAATTCCCATTACTGAAAATTGTCTGACATTATTACTGGAGCTGGAAATAAGAATCATAATGACAAGGGTAAACATATTTTGGAGACTGGATGGTGGTTCTAACCTCATCACACAACAGCATAGGCCAGGACTATTTCTAGCAAACTGGAGCCCATAATCACATCAATTGTGATAGCTCTTCTTCCTCAGAAATACTTCTCATTAATAATACCAAGACAGAAGCCAGCAAGGTACACAATAGCATCATATGCAAAAACCCCACACACATGGGGCAACTTAAGTGTTTATCCATTCAAAGTGTAGAATTAATTCCAGTGAATTTGGAAGACAATGTATTATATGGTTAAGAATAAATGAACTAGAGTTACAAGCATAATGTAGTGTCTTACATGGTGTTGCTGTATGCAGGGGTGGTATGGCCAGATATGAAAAAATATATAAAATATAATTTTAGCCAATATAAGCCATAATGCAATGTCAGGATAATGTCACTGTAGTGGGAAGAGTAATGCAGTCCCCGAAGGTAGCATGACGTGCAGAATGTTGGTGGTTTTTACAAAGTAGGAAAATATTAAGAACTGGAGTATCCCTAGAGCCCCTGGAAAGCCAGCAGCACTATGGAAGGATGTGGAGACTCTCAGAGGTGGAGCCCAGTGGGAGAAAGTTCTTAAAGGTGAATGTTCTTAAAGGAAATGCCGGCACTCTAATCGCTTCCTAGCTCTTCTCTTAGCTTTTTGGCTACCACAAGGTGAGCTATTTCTCCATCATGCCACTTCTACTATGATGTACTGTCATAGACCCAAAAGAAACAGGGCTGAAACTTTTAAGATTATGAGACCAGATAACCCTTTAAGTTATTTCTGGTATTTTGTCACAGTAGAAGAAGCTATCAAATACACCTCCCTCATTAGCTACACAAAATAATTACATTGGAAGAACAACTAGAACATTGTCTTTTGCTTCTTGTTTATACAGAAGACAAGGTTAATGATGTGATTGACATATATACAAGTTAAAAGTCCTGTGTTGAATGTGAGAAACTGGGGATGCTTGTTTTGGTTAAGGATCATAAAGGGCATGGGATCAGTACTCAAGCCTTGCTTTACTGAAGATATCCTTTCCTGTACTCAGAGCATGTGCAAATGTCTCAACTATACTGTAATTTATGTCTCAACTATATTGTATTTTATGTATGTTATGCCTCAACTATACTGTACTTCAATTTCAGAAAATCCTACTTTGTAAAACTTACCTGATTTGTGCATTCCCTTGCAGAAAATAACTGTGATGGTTAATTATAATTGTCAACTTCACACAATATAGAATAACTTAGGACGAGAGACTCAGTAGGGGATTGTCTAGATCACATTGATTTAGGTTCATGCCCCCGGGGTGGGGATTATTTTGATTTAGTTAATTGTAGTGGGAAGACATGTTCACTGTGAGTGGCATAGTTCTCTGGGTTTCGATCCAGAAGTGTCTAAAAAATGAGTATGCTGAACGAGAGTACACATCCATTAATTCTTTCTTCTTGCTCTTGATTGTGGATGTGATGTGACCAGTTGTTCCAAGTCCCTGCCACCTTGAATCCCCCCACAGTAGTGGATTATAATCAGGAATTGTGAGCCAAATAAACTATTCCTCCCAAATGAAACTAAGATTAATGCCAAATCAAGAGACTCAAGAATGGGTTATCTTTATTAACTAGAAGAAGCCATATAAAAAACAAACTAGTAGAAATATGAAATAAACTCAAAATAAAAACAATTAAGATTGGAAACATTAGCTATGTTATCAAAGGATGCTATGGTCCAGTGTTCTGTTTCTGGGAATTCAGTAAGAAAATGATTCTACAGAAGACCAAGGAGGAAGGGGTGGGTCTTTCTACTCACAGCCAAGGGTGCCTACACTCTCCTGAGCATCTGTACTTGCATCCACATTGCTTCTGCTGTAAATTAATTACAAGTGGGTGGGATTAATGACCTCAAAACACTTATCTCATTTATTGACAAAGTAAAAACTTGGGAGCAAGATACATGCACACTAATTTTTTAAAGTGGAGAATGCTTAAGCAAACACAATGTAGGTATTAGATCCAAAGTGGCCCCCCCAAAACTTCAGTACTGCTGATAATATTGTAAATCATAATCTGGGCTCAGCTCAGGTTGGACTCTGACTAGGTAAACAGAAGGACTGATAACAGATAAATAAAAGCTTACACTCAGCATTCCTTACAAAACTTGTAAAGCAGATTTTGGTTTATCAGGAAAAGCCCTAACTTCCCTTATTGGCTTCTCTAGCCAACTACCTCCACAGTGAGACATCTAGTTCTTTATTAACTCAGACATGTCCATAGCAGATCTAACTCCCCAGGCTATCCTGGCTCACATGCCTGCCTCCCACTACTCTAACTCCCAGGCTGTTCCAGCTCACAGGATCCTTCCCACCACAATCTGTCTCTTTAAAATTGGCAGGTTCTCCCCACTTTTTTTTTTTTTTGCTATTCTCTCTGCTCACTGCTCCCCAGAGATAGCCTTGGCAGTTTGAATAAACCTCTTTTTCTACTCACAGAATGGTCTAGTTTGGTGGTTTCACTGTGTCCAGACTTGCAGTAGGGGAGAAGAGCCTGGAACTCCAAATCCCATGTTTCAATTGAGTAAAGCACATACTCCTTTTCCTCAAAAGTTAGAAAAGAACATAATTGAATCATATTCCATTTCAGAGGTTAAAGATGATGGTATTTATTATTATTCCCATCTTTAATTCTGTTTACATTGGCTTTACAATTAAACAGATAACATTGATTTACAAAGAGTTTTTTGACTAATCAATTAATTAATCTGCCAGCCCAATCACAGTTTCCCCTCCCTCCCTCCTCTCCTTCCAGTCCCTCTTCACAACCTTCTCCTTTTCCCTCCTTGTTCTCCCCATCCTCTTCTCCTTTCTCCTTAGAAAAGTGCAGGCCTCCCTTGTACATCAGCCAGCTACTGGCTATCAAGTTGCAGCATGACTAGGCACCTCTTCTCCTATAAAGGCTGGTTGAGACAGCCCACAGGAGGAAAGGATCCCAAGAGCAGGCAACAGAGTCAGAGACAGCCCCCACTCCCTCTTGCCAGAAGTCCCACAAGAAGACCAAGCCACACAACTTCAACACATGTGCAGATAGACTAGGTCAGTCCCATGTAAGTTCTCTGTTTGGCAGTTCGGTCTCCATGATCCCCCATGAGGCCAAGTCAGTTGACTCTGTGAGTTATCCCATGATGTCCTGGGCCCCTCTGGCCTACATAATCTTCCTCCTCCTCTTCCACTGGATTTCCTGAGGTCTGACTAATGTTTGGCTGTGGGTTTCTGCATCTGTTTCCATCAGTTGCTGGGTGATCCTCTCTAATGACAGTTGGGCTAGGCAATGATCTATGAGTATAGCAAAATATCATTAGGAATTGTTTCATTGACTTTACAGAGAGATCTTATCATGTGATTATTTCAATAATAAGCATCACATTTTCATAACAATTTAATTGCACAATTTAATTAAAAAAACATATTTGTGGAGAGAACATGTCACCTGCAATGAAAGGTGTCTGCTCCCTGTGGACTCTTATAAAGAAAACGTCCCATCCTACAGGATGAGATGCTGTTCACCACACTCATTGGCTATTTAATTTCAAAGATTTGGTGCCTTGCTCAGGACCTAGAGTAAGACATCTGCTTATGTTGACTTAGCCTGTTCTATTTTTGGTATTCAAAGGAGAATTGGGGACTATATAGTCTGGGACCTATATATAAAAGAATGTGCTTTTCTTCCCAGCAATGGAGCTGTTCAGTTTTCTTTAAAGTTGTCCAAATGGGACTTTTAAAAAGGGTCTCTCCAGTGTATTCTGCATCCAAAAATAGTATGTACAAGGGACAGAAACATGACTATACACTCAAGTCAGAAGATGCAACCTTAGCTCTGCCAGCTGACTCCATATGTTGACACTATTTTCTGCAGGGAAATGAAGGCAAGAGAAGTGAGGCACTTCCTGATCACTACCTTTCTGAAGGCCTCACCTTGATTTTTTGTTGATGTTGTTTGTGCTGACAGCATGATTACCTTAAGGAATTAGGAGTATAATATAGAGAATGGGAAACTAATTGGCCAATATGTGAGCAAAATGCCTACTGCCAATGCCACAAAGCAAGAAAGAAATCAAAAGCAAAATGTCTGAGGATTTCAGGCTCTTTTTAATAAGAGAGACTAAGAAAAAAAAGAACAGTGGTAGCTCCAAGGACAGTATTTTAAATCAAGAGTCAATGAGATCAGAACACCACATTTTAAGTGGTTTTGTGGAAACATGCTTGGTAGATATGGGCTGGAATAGTCCTGTGATGCACACTAGTTCCCAGGAAGAAGGGCTGTACTTTGATGATGCTAAATGTGTGGTAAGAGCTTTGGTAGTCAATGAGCCAGGTGTGGTAATGTTGGAGGCAGAAGTAGGAAGATAATTGGGGTCTAGGAATTTGGGGATAGCCTGGAAAACATAGGGAGACCCAATTTTAAAAACATGCTTTTAAAGAATGATTGCCAGCAGTCCCCACCAGCTAGCAAGCAGGTAAGAGACCTGCCTGCCAGCTGGACCACCATCACTGCCACCCATTGGATTCTGTTCTCCTGAGACCCACTCCACTGCCCAACCCCACCACCCCATCATCTTCCCTGTGGCCAGTCCTTTCCTGTACCTCCAGCAGACTCCATAGGCACAGGCACAGCCCACGCCAGTCTGAAGAACAGATCACCATGGGATAAAGTTGGAGTTCAACAACAACACAAACTACAGAAAGCCTACAAACCCATGGAAACTAAACAACTCTCAACTGAATTACCATTGGGTCAAGGAAGAATAAAGAAAGAAATAAAGACTTCCTAGAATTCAATGAAAATGAAAGCATATCATACCCAAACTTATGGGAAACAATGGAAGCAGTGCTAAGAAGAAACTAAATAGCACTAAGTGCCTGCTTAAAGAATTTGGAGAAATCTCTCACTAGTAACTTAACAGCACACCTAAAAGGTCTAGAACAAAAAGAAGCAAACTCACTCAAGAAGAGGAGTAGACTGCAGGAAATAATCAAATCGAAGGCTTAAATCAATAAAAAAGAACAATACAAAGAATCAATGAAACTAACAGTTGGTTCTTTGAGTAAATCAATAAGATAGAAATTTTCAGAGGCCGGCCCCCAGCTCCCATCTTGCTCCGGACTTCCCTTTTGGAAAACTGGTGAGTGCCCTTCCTTGCCCCGGACCCCATCCCTGGGCACCAGCCACTCCAGGGAAGACCTGCCCAACTTGGCCCCAGGTTCTGGCCACCGGGCAGGTTCCCTGCTAGCCCCACCGGGAAGGATCCCCTTCTCCAAGACCCCTGGCAGGCCCTGCAGTCTCCACGCCCTGCCCCCACTCCCATCCACCTGAGCCCCAAGCCTCTTCCTGAGACTTAGAGGCCGGCCCCCAGCTCCCATCTTGCTCCGGACTTCCCTTTTGGAAAACTGGTGAGTACCCTTCCTTGCCCCAGACCCCATCCCTGGGCACCAGCCACTCCAGGGAAGACCTGCCCAACTTGGCCCCAGGTTCTGGCCACCCGGCAGGTTCCCTGCTAGCCCCACCGGGAAGGATCCCCTTCTCCAAGACCCCTGGCAGGCCCTGCAGTCTCCACGCCCTGCCCCCAAGCCCATCCGCCTGAGCCCCAAGCCTCTTCCTGAGACTTAGAGGCCGGCCCCCAGCTCCCATCTTGCTCCGGACTTCCCTTTTGGAACACTGGTCTGGCTGAACCAAGTGTGCGGATAAGGCCAGGAACGAACCACAAGGAGATGGGCAGACGTCAAGGCAGAAACATATACAACAAAATGAATAGCAATACAGCATCACCAGGCCCTAGCCCTCCTCCAACACCTAGACCTGAACATCAGAAATTGGAAGAAGCAGAAGAAAACAGCCTTATGAATGACATCATGAAGAAGCTAGAGGCTTGTGTAGAGGAAAAGACAAAAAAATGTGAAGAACGCTGTAAACAACTAGAGGAAAGGGCAAACAAATTAGAAGAAATCAATAAAGTCCTGGAAGAAAACAATAAAATACTGAGAGAAAATCAAGAAAAATCAATGAAACAAATGAAGGAAACAGTTCAAGACCTGAAAAGGGAAATAGAAAAAATGAAGAAGACACAAACAGAGGGAATGCTGGAAATAGAAAATCTGAGAAAACGATTGGGAACTTCAGATGCAAGCATAATCAACAGAATGCAAGAGATGGAAGAGAGGATCTCTAGCGTTGAAGATACAGTAGAAGAAATACATTCATCAGTCAAAGAAAACACTAAAGCCAACAAAGTCATGAACCAAAATGTCCAAGAAATTTGGGACACCATGAAAAGACCAAACCTAAGAATAATAGGGGTCGAAGAAGGAGAAGAATACCAACTCAAGGGCACAGAAAATATATTCAACAAGATCATAGAAGAAAACTTTCCCAACTTAAAGAAGGAAATGCCTATGAAGATACAAGAAGCTTATAGAACACCAAACAGACTAGACCCCCAAAAAAAGTCCCCTCGCCACATAATAGTTAAACAACTAAACGTACAGAATAAAGAAAGAATATTAAGAGCAGCAAAGGAAAAAGGCCAAGTGACATATAAAGGCAAACCCATCAGAATAACACCCGATTTCTCAATGGAGACTTTGAAAGCCAGAAGAACCTGGACAGATGTAATGCAGACACTAAGAGACCATGGATGTCAGCCTAGACTAATATACCCAGCAAAACTTTCAATCACCATAGATGGAGTGAACAAGACATTCCATGACAAAGCCAGATTTAAACAATACTTATCCACAAACCCAGCCCTACAGAAAGCACTAGAAGGAAAATTCCAACCTAAGGAAGTCAGATACACCCTCGAAAACACAGGCAACAGATAAAACCACAGCAGTAAACCCCAACGTATAGAAGTACCCACACATCACCACCAAAAAATAACAGGAATGAACAATCACTGGTCATTAATTTCCCTCAATATCAATGGACTTAATTCACCTATAAAAAGACATAGGCTTACAGAATGGATACGAAAGCAGGACCCATCTTTCTGCTGCATACAAGAAACACATCTCAAATTCGAAGATAGACACTACCTAAAAATAAAAGGCTGGGAAAAGACTTTCCAATCAAACGGTCTTAAGAAACAAGCGGGTGTAGCCATCCTGATATCCAGCAAAATAGACTTCAAACTAAAATCAATCAAAAGAGATCAAGAAGGGCATTACATACTCATCACAGGAAAGATCCACCAAGATGAAGTCTCAATTCTGAATATTTATGCCCCAAACACAAGGGCACCCACATATGTAAAAGAAACATTACTAAAGCTTAAATCACATATAAAACCCCACACATTAATAGTGGGAGACCTCAACACCCCACTTTCACCACTGGACAGATCTCCCAAATTGAAACTTAACAGAGAAATAAAGGACTTAACTGATGTCATGACTCAAATGGACTTAATCGATATCTACAGAACATTCCATCCTAACAAAAAAGAATATACCTTCTTCTCAGCACCCCATGGAACCTTCTCTAAAATTGACCACATACTTGGCCACAAAACAAATCTAAACAGATACAAAACAATTGGAATAACCTCCTGTGTTCTATCAGACCACCATGGTCTAAAGTTGGATTTCAACAACAACAAAAACTACAGAAAACCTGCAATCTCATGGAAACTGAATAATACCCAACTGAATCACCAATGGGTTAAGGAAGAAATAAAGAAACAAATTAAAGACTTCCTAGAGATCAATGAAAATGAAGACACCACATATCCAAATTTATGGGACACTATGAAAGCAGTACTAAGAGGGAAATTCATAGCACTAAATGCCCACATAAATAAGTTGGAGAAATCTCACACTAGAGACTTAACAGCATACCTGAAAGCTCTAGAACAAGAAGAAGCACAGTCTCCCAGGAAAAATAGACGCCAGGAAATTATCAAAGTGAGAGCTGAAATCAATCAAATAGAAACAAAGAGAACAATACAAAAAATTAATGAAACAAAGAGTTGGTTCTTTGAGAAAATCAACAAGATAGACAAGCCCTTATCCAAACTAACCAAAAGACAGAGGGAGAGCATCCAAATCAACAAAATCAGAAATGAAAAGGGGGACATAACAACAGACATTGAGGAAATCCAGAGAATCATCAGGTCATACTTCAAAAACCTCTATTCGACAAAACTGGAAAACCTAAAAGAAATGGATAACTTTCTGGATAGGTACCACATACCTAAGTTAAATCAAGACCAGATAAACTATTTAAATAGTCCAATAACCCCTAATGAAATAGAAACAGTCATTAAAAGTCTCCCAACCAAAAAAAGCCCAGGACCAGATGGTTTCAGCGCAGAATTCTACCAGATCTTCAAAGAAGAGTTAATACCAATACTCTCTAAATTGTTCCACACAATAGAAACAGAAGGAACATTACCAAACTCCTTCTACGAGGCTACAATTACCCTAATTCCTAAACCAAACAAGGATACAACAAAGAAAGAGAACTACAGACCGATCTCCCTCATGAACATTGATGCAAAAATACTCAATAAAATACTGGCAAACAGACTCCAAGAACACATCAAAACAATTATCCACCATGATCAAGTAGGATTCATTCCAGGGATGCAAGGGTGGTTCAACATACGAAAGTCCATCAATGTAATACACCATATAAACAAACTCAAAGAAAAAAACCATATGATCATCTCACTGGATGCAGAAAAGGCATTTGACAAAATCCAACACCCCTTCATGATAAAGGTATTGGAGCGATCAGGAATACAGGGAACATACCTAAACATAATAAAGGCAATTTACAGCAAGCCAACAGCCAACATCAAATTAAATGGAGAGAAACTCAAAGCAATTCCACTAAAATCAGGAACGAGGCAAGGCTGTCCACTCTCCCCATACTTATTCAATATAGTACTTGAAGTTCTAGCCAGAGCAATAAGACAACATAAGGAGATTAAGGGGATACAAATTGGAAAGGAAGAAGTCAAGCTTTCCCTATTTGCAGATGACATGATAGTATACTTGAGCGACCCCAAAGATTCCACCAAGGAACTGATACAGCTTATAAACACCTTCAGCAACATAGCAGGATACAAGATCAACTCAAAAAAATCAGTAGCCCTCCTTTATACAATGGACAAAGAAGTGGAGAAGGAAATCAGAGATACATCACCCTTTACTATAGCCACAAATGACATAAAATACCTTGGGGTAACACTAACCAAGCAAGTGAAGGACCTATATGACAAGAACTTTAAGTCCCTGAAAAAAGAAATTGAAGAAGATGTCAGAAAATGGAAAGATCTCCCATGCTCATGGATAGGCAGGACTAACATAGTAAAAATGGCAATCTTACCAAAAGCAATCTACAGATTCAATGCAATCCCCATCAAAATACCAACACAATTCTTCACAGACCTGGAAAGAATAATACTCAAATTCATATGGAAAAACAAAAAACCCAGGATAGCCAAAGGAATCCTGTACAATAACACAACTTCTGGAGGCATCACGATCCCTGACTTCAAGCTCTACTATAGAGCTACAGTAATAAAAACAGCTTGGTACTGGCATAGAAACCGACATGTGGACCAATGGAATCGAATTGAAGACCCTGACATTAATCCGCACACCTATGAACATATAATTTTTGACAAAGAAGCCAAAAGTGCACAATGGAAAAAAGAAAGCATCTTCAACAAATGGTGCTGGCAAAACTGGATATCAACATGTAGAAGGCTGCAAATAGATCCATATCTATCACCGTGCACAAAACTTAAGTCCAAGTGGATCAAGGACCTCAACATAAATCCAGCTACTCTGAACCTGCTAGAAGAGAAAGTAGGAAGTAGTCTTGAACGCATTGGCATAGGAGACTACTTCCTAAATAGAACACCAGTAGCACAGACTCTGAGAGAAACAATCAATCAATGGGACCTTTTGAAACTGAGAAGCTTTTGTAGAGCAAAGGATACGGTCAACAAGGCAAAGCGACAGCCTACAGAATGGGAAAAGATCTTCACCAACCCCACATCTGACAGAGGACTGATATCCAGAATATATAAGGAACTCAAGAAATTAGTCATCAACATGCCCAACAGTCCAATTAAGAAATGGGCTATAAGCCGGGCGGTGGTGGCGCACGCCTTTAATCCCAGCACTTGGGAGGCAGAGCCAGGCGGATCTCTGTGAGTTCGAGGCCAGCCTGGGCTACCAAGTGAGTTCCAGGAAAGGCGCAAAGCTACACAGAGAAACCCTGTCTCGAAAAACCAAAAAAAAAAAAAAAAAAAAAAAAAAAAAAAAAAAAAAAAAAGAAATGGGCTATAGAACTAAACAGAGAATTCTCAACAGAGGAAACTCAAATGGCCGAAAGACATTTAAGGAATTGCTCATCATCCCTAATCATCAGGGAAATGCAAATCAAAACAACTCTGAGATACCACCTTACGCCTGTCAGAATGGCTAAGATCAAAAACACTGAAGACACCTTATGCTGGAGAGGATGTGGAGCTAGGGGAACTCTCCTCCACTGCTGGTGGGAATGCAAGCTTGTACAACCACTTTGGAAATCAATATGGCGCTTTCTTAGAAAATTGGGAATCAATCTCCCCCAAGATCCAGCTATACCACTCTTGGGCATATACCCAAGAAATGCTCAACCACACCATAAGAGCACTTGTTCAGCTATGTTCATATCAGCATTGTTTGTAATAGCCAGAACATGGAAACAACCCAGATGCCCTTCAACTGAAGAATGGATAAACAAAATGTGGTACATATACACAATGGAATACTACTCAGCAGAAAAAAACAATGGCATCATGAGGTTTGCAGACAAATGGATGGATCTAGAAAAAATCATCCTGAGTGAGGTAACCCAGACTCAGAAAGACAAACATGGTATGTACTCACTCATAGCAGGATACTAGACATGAAACAAGGATGAATTGTCAGCTACTCACATCACCAGGGAGGCTACCCGGAAAACAGGACCCCAAGAAAGACACAGGGATCGCCCAATGACAGAGAAATGGAATGAGATCTACATGAACAGCCTGGACATGAGTGGGGGTAATGAAAGGCGAGGGTCGAGGGAAAGAGAGCTTGGGGGAGCGGCAGATCCCAGCTGGATCAACAACAGAGAGGGAGAACAAGGAATAGGAGACCATGGTAAATGAAGACCACATGAGAACAGGAAGAAGCAAAGTGCTAGAGAGGCCCACAGAAATCCACAAAGATACCCACACAACAGACTGCCGGCAATGGTCGAGAGACAGCCCGAACTGACCTACTCTGGTGATGGGATGGTCAAACACCCTAATTGTTGTGCTAGAAACCTCATCCAACTACTGAGGGATCTGGATGCAGAGATCCATGACTAGGCCCTGGGTGGATCTCTGGGAGTCCAATCAACGAGAATGAGGAGGGTTTATATGAGTGAGAATTGTTGAGACCAAGGTTGGATAAAGCACAGGGACAAATAGCCAAATGAATGGAAACACATGAACTATGAACCAATGGCTGAGGGGTCCACACTGGATCAGGCCCTCCAAATGGGTGAGACAGTTGATTGGCTTGATCTGTTTGGGAGGCATCCAGGCAGTGGGACCAGATCTTGTGCTCATTGCATGAGTTGGCTGTTTGAAACCTGGGGCCTATGCAGGATTGTTTGGCTTGGCCTGGGAGGAGGGGACTAGACCTACCTGGACTGAGTCTACCAGGTTGACCTCAGTCTGTGGGGAAGGCTTTGCCCTGGAGGAGATGGGAATGGGGGGGGGGGGGCGTTGGGGGGAAGGTGAGGGGGACGGGAGGGGGGAAAAAAAAAAAAGAAAAAAAAAAAAAGAAAAAAAAAAAAAAGATAGAAATTTTCTTATCCAAACTAACCAAAAGGCAGAGACAGAATATCCAAATTAACAAAATCAGAAATGAAAAGGGGTACATAACAACAGACACTAAGGAAATCCAGAGAATCATTAGATCATACTTCAAAACCTGTACTCCACAAAATTGGAAATATGAAAGAAATGGGCAAATTTCTCGATAGGCACTGCATACCAAAATTAAATCAAGACGGGATAATCAATTTAAATAGATCTAATAACCCTAGGGAAATAGAAGTAGTTATTAAAAGAAGTAGTTATTAAAAGTAATATTAGAAGTTATAAAAGTATTATTAAAAGTTATTAAAAGCCAAAAAGTGTCCAGGGCAAGATGGTTTCAGCACAGAATTCTACCTGGCTTTCAAAAAAGAGCTAATACTGATACTCCACAAATCACTCCACACAATAGAAGGATCATTGCCAAACACTTTTTATGAGGCCACAGCTATCCTGATACCTAAACCACACAAAGACTGAACAGTGAAAGAGAATTACAAACCAATTTCCCTCATAAACATAGATGTGAAAATACTCAATAAACTACAGGCAAACCGAATCCAAGAACACATTAAAAAAATCATCCACAATTATCAAGTAGGCTTTATCCCAGAGATGCAGGGATGGTTCAACATATAAAAATCTGTCAATGTAATCCACCATATAAACAAACTAAAAGAAAAAAACCCACATGATAATCTCATTAGATGCTGAAAAATCCTTTAACAAAATCCAACACCCCTTCATGATAAAGATTTTGGAGAGATCAGGGATACAAGGAACATACCTAAACACAGTAAGAGCAATATACAGCAAGCTGACAGCTAATATCAAATTAAATGGAGAGAAACTCAAAGCAATTCCACTAAAATCAGGAACAAGATAAGATTGTCTACTCTCTTCATACCTATTCAATATAGTATTCAAAGTTCTATCTAGAATGATAAGACAACAAAGGGAGATCAAAGGAATATAGATTGGAAAGGAAGAAGTCAAAGTATTGCTATTTGCAAATGATATGATGGTATATATAAGTGACACCAAAAATTCCACCAGGGAACTCCTACAGTTGATAAACACCTTCAGTGATGTGACTGGATACAAGATTAACAACAACAGCAGCAGCAGCAGCAGCAGCAGCAACAACAACAAAATCAGTAGCCCTCCTATATACAAATAATAAATAAGCTGAGAAAGAAATCAGGGAAACAACACATTTCACAATAGCCAAAAATAATATAAAATATCTTGGGGTAACTGTAACCAAGCAAGTGAAAGGTCTATATGACAAGAACTTTAAGTCTTTGAAGAAAGAAATTGGAGAAGGTATCAGAAAATAGAAAGATCTCCCATGCTCATGGATAGGAAAGATTAACATAGTAAAAATGGCCATTTTACCAAAAGCAATCTACAGATTCAACACACTCTCCATCAAAATCTCAATGCAATCCTTTACAGACTTTGAAAGAAGAATATTAAACTTCATATGGAAAAAAAAACCCAGAATAGCTGAAATAATTCTGTATAATAAAGGAACTTCCTGAGTTATCACCATCCCTGATTTCAAGCTCTACTACAGAGCTATGGTAATAAGAAGCACATGCTATTGGCATAAAAACAGACACATTGATCAATGGAATAGAATTGAAGACCCTGACATAAATCCACACACCTATGAACACCTAATCCTGACAAAGAAGCCAAACAATTTTTATGAAGAAATGTTTTATTCGTTTTACATATCAACTACAGATCCACCTCTCTTTCCTCCTCCCAGCCCTCAACCTTGATCACCCCCCAATTTACCCCCCCCATTCCCTCTTCTGACAAGGTAAAGCCTCCTATGGGGAACCAGTAGAGCCTGGTATATTCAGTTGAGGCAGGTCCAAGCCCCTCCCCCTGTATCAAGGCTCTGCAAGGTGTCCCACCATAGGTAATGAGCTCCAAAAAGCCAACTCATGTACCAGAGTAGATCCTGATCCTACTGCCAGAGGGCCTCCTAAGCAGATCAAGCTACACAACTGTCTCACTATGCAGAGGGCCTAGTCCAGTCCCATGGAGGCTCCACAGTTGTTGGTCTATAGTTCCTAAGTTCCCACTAGTTTGGCTTGGTTGTCTCTGCAGGTTTCCCCATCATAATCTTGATGCCCCTTGCTCATAGAATCCCTCTTCCTAGGGAAGTTCCCAGGAATCCACAAGGATGACCCCAGCTTAGACTACTAGCAATAGTGGAGAGAGTGCCTGAGCTGGCTTACCCCAGTAATCAGATCAGTGAATACCCTAACTGTCATCATAGAGCCTTCATCCAGTAACTGATGGACGCAGATGAAGAGGTTCACAGCCAAGTACCAGGCTGAGCTCCAGGAGTCCAGTTGAAGAAAGAAGCCAAACTTACACAATGGAAAAGAATGAACATCTTTAAGAAATACTGGTGGTGTAACTGGAGGTTGGTGTAGATGTAACCAACGGTCTTATTAAATAAGAAACACAGAGCCGATTCAGAGAAGAAAGCCAAGAGGTCAGAGCTAAGAGCCTCAACCTTCCTGATTCAGGGATCCTCTTCAGCCAAGAGAGCTCTCCGAAAAGGGGCTACTTCCTGTGTGTATGTCTTTGCATAGTCTAGCTGTTCTGCCTTCTCATTGGTTGTAAACCCAAACATGTGACTGCCTCGTCACTGCCTGAATGTACCGCCCTCCAGGTCCTTAAAGGCGTGTGCCACTGCCGCCACGCACTTGCTATGGCTCTAATAGCTCTGACCCCCAGGCAACTTTATTTATTAACATACAATTAAAATCACATTTCAGTACAAGTAAAATACCACCACAGGTTGGCCTGCAGAAGAATGCAAATAGATCAATATCTATCACTCTGCACAAAACTGAAGTCCAAGTGGATCAAAGACCTCAACATAAAACCAGTTACTCTGAACCTGACAGGAGAGAAAGTGGGAAGTAGGCTTGAGCACAGGAGACAATTAATAAATAGGACCTCATGAAACTGAAAAGCTTCTGTAAGGCATAGGACACTGTCAATATGGCAAAACAGTAGCCTACAGAATGGGAAAGGTACACAATGGGAAAAGATCTTCACCAATCCCACATCTGATAGAGGGCTGTTCACCAAAATATATAAAGAACTCAAGAAACTAGACATAAAAAAAACAAATAATCCAATTAAAAATGGGGTACAGATCTAAAGAGAGAATTCTCAACAGAAGAATCTCAAATGGCCAAAAGACACTTAAATAATTGTTCAACATCCTTAGTCATCAGGGAAATGCAAATCTAAACAATTCTGTGATTCCATCTTATATCTGTCAGAATGAAAAAGATGAAAAACACTAATGGCAACTTATGCTGGTGACAACTCCCACTGGGAGTTGGGAGTTTGGGAGTGTAAACTTGTACAGTCACTTTGGAAATCAATATGGCAATTACTCAGAAAATTGGGAATCAATCTACCTCAAGACCCACCTATACCAATCTTGGGCATATACCCAAAGGATGCTTAATCATACCATGAGAACACTTGCTCAACTATGTTCATACCAGCATTCTTTGTAATAGCCAGAACCTGGAAACAACCTGGATATCCCTCAACTGAAGAATGGATAAAGAAAATGTGGTATATTTACACAATGTATTATTACTTAGTTGTTAAAAAAACAATGACATCAGTAAATATGAAGAGAAATGGATGGAGCTAGAAAAAAATTTCATCCTGAGTGAGGTAACCCAGATTCAGAAAGACAAACCTGTTTTGTATTCACTCATAAATTGATATTAGCTGTAAAGTAAATTGCTACATCATAGACTCAGAGAAGCTAGGTAACAAGGAGGGCTCAAGGGGTGAACATGTGGATCTCCCTGGGAAGGGGAAACAGAAGAGATTTCCTTGGTAAACTTGGCCCCGGGTAGGGATGGGAACATGAGGGTAGGGTTGGAGGCAGGATTGAGGGGAAGAATAATGAAAGAGATGTCTTGATGGGGGCGCATTTCAGGGTCAGGTAGAAACCTGGTGCCAGGGAAACTCCCAGGAATCCACAAGGATAACCCAGCTAAGACTCCTAGCAATAGTGGCTAGGTAGCCTGAACTGGCCATCTCTTGTAATCAGATTGGTGACTACCTTAATTGTCATCAGAGAGCCTTCATCCAGTAACTGATAGAAACAGATACAGAGATCCATAGTCAAGCACTGGTCTGAGCTACAGGAATCCTGTTGAAGAGAAGGAGGATTATACTAGCCACAGGGTGTGTGTGTGTGGGGGGGGGGCTGTTCAAGGTCATCATGAGGGAAAAAACAGAGACAACTACTCTGGGCTCATAGGAGCTCACAGACACTGGACCAACAGCTAAGAGGCCCACATAGGACCAACCTAGGCCCTCTACGTATGTGTGACAGTTGTATAGCTTAATCTACTCGTGGGACTCCTAGCAGTGGTAGCTTGACCTGTCTCTCATGCTTTGACAGGCTTTTGGGAACCTATTCCTCATACTGGGTTGCCTTACCAAGCCTTAATATGAGGGGAAGAGCTTAGTCCTACCTGAACTTGATATGCCATGCATTGTTGACACCCATGGGAAGCCCACCCCTTTCTGACCAGGGACAGAGGAAGAGTGGATTGGGGTGGGAGGTAGAGGGGAGATGAGGGCAGGGAATGGGAAGAGAGGAGGGAGGTGAAACTGCAGTTGGGCTGTAAAATAAATAGTAAATTTAATCAATAATAATAAAAAAGAAACAATTGTCACACTACCTTGATCAAAAATACTTTAAACACTTATATAAGATCCTGGTATGATGTAACAAGCTCATTATCCCAGAATTTGGAGTTTAGTGCAGGAGGATTATAAATTCAAGGCTAGACTAGCTACATAGTGACACTGTCTTAAAATCCTTTGGTAAGGTGTATTATCTGTGTTAGCCTCCTTTCTGTCACTGTGAGAAATAACTTAGGTGATCAGCTTGTAAACAGAAAGACTTGCTTCTGCTCAGTTTCATCAGTTTGGGTCATTGTTTTTGAGCCTCTAGCAAGATAGCACACCACAGTTAGCCCCTCTGACCCCGCTAAATGTTCTATCTTATGATTTTAAATGAATGAGAGGGAAGAAGGAGGTACTGGGGGTCCCACAATTCCCTGCCAGTACTTGCTCCCAGTGACCAGAAGACCTCCCACTGGGCCCAAATCTTAGAGGTACTATTATCTCCCAATAGTACTAAGCTGGAATTTAAACCTTTAATTGTGGATTTGGGGAGTGGTTTAGAATTATAGAATTATGGAAGATAATTCACTATATATTAATGTGCTTAACACAGAAAAAGAAGAAACTTGAAGAAAGGCATTTAAGGCTCAGGACAAAAAAATGCTTATGAGCAACACAAAGAAAACAGCTTGAGCTCTGTCATCTGGTGACAGTGTTGAGCTCTGTCATCTGGTGACAGTGTGGACAAAGCCAATAGTGCAGTTAATGAAAGTGAAAGGCAGAGCTGACATCTGGAGAAAAGCCTTACCTAAGTGCCAGGAACACCAAATACCATGCCCCCCCTGCCCCTGCTTCTCCCTCAGCTAGACCTTCATTCTGAGAACCTACTGAGTTTGTACAGACTGTATCTTTAAATCTGACCCAAGGTTCTCTCCCTGGAATGCCAGCCATGCTACTAAAGGACTGTGGGTTTCTTTTCTTCTTACTCCAAGCCACTAGGAGTATTTTGATACCTAAGAAAGAGCATCTAGTGGGGAGGAACTTAGTCTGCTTCTTTTACTCTTTTCAAAAGAGGGAAACAAATGGACAGGGTGAAATGGGCCCAAGCAGAAAGCAGAAGGCTTATTCATCAGATCAATCCTCTCCCTCTGACAGAACAGTTTTCAAATGGCTTCCTAAAACAAGAGTAGCTGTGTCACATCCGGGATGTGAAAATAATGTGTTTTAAGGGCCAATTTAAAAATCGATATCCACATAAAAATGTGAACAGAAAAGAGTCTGCTTTTTCTTTCAAGCATCACAGACCTTGTTACCAATTGCTTTCTCACTGCGTGTAATTGGGAGGGCACACATTCATTTTTGAAAGTTCAGGGATGATGAAAATCACTGAGAAGCACCCAAAACACCAATTATCAGGGAACAGACTATGAATAGATATTGTTGCTTCCTGTCTCTAAAAAATGTAAATATGTGACTCATCCTTGGGTCACACCTGCTTGATGATTTCATCCATCTAAGCTGACTGTAGGCCCAGCAACATTCTAGACTCTGAAGTTGCCTAGCAACAGGAGTCCAAAGTATTAGCTAGGAAATAAGGGCAAGAGGTCAAAGAAAGGATGGGTTGTGCTTAGTCATCCAGGCCACTTCCGTTTCCTATCTTTGTCTGTGAGGTTCCTAGACTGCACTATAAGGCTGCCTCTGTAAGATCTGTTAAGAGTTACTGAAGGAGAGTCCCCCAAGCTAGCCATGGAAGCTGCCATTCCCTCCACTGATTGCTGTTCTCCCATTCACATATACAGTCCATGCATTTTCTTTACTTCCTTTCCCTCACATTTCCTGATTTACATATTGTTGAAAAGTTTTCTTTCTTCTCATGTGGCTCCAATTTGTTGAAAACTGTACATTCTTCTAATGCTCTCTGAAAGGCTATTCTTAAATGTTTAACATTGTTGAGATTTAATAGGTCTGTCCATTCTCACCCTGTAGCTCATAGGACTTTCAGAATTATATATATATATATATATATAAAATTATACATATGTATATATATATGTATTTTCTTCTACATTTACTGTTCCTTAGTGTTTTACTTCTAACCCCTTATAACCTACCTAGATCTTCCATTAATGTCATTATTTATAAATTAATGCTGTGAATAAAAATTCCTGAAAAGAAGCTCTACCTCACTATGAACAAAAGTCTCCTGGAAGGAGTCTGTGTCTGCAGAGACTGAGGACTGATTGGAATCTCAGTGCTGTGGAAAGGGAATATTGCAGGTTCAGAGGCTAATGATCATATCTTGGGTTAGTTTCAGCCTTCTGGCACAGACATTCCCAGGCCCACTCTGTGTTGGAACTAACACCTTGTGATAATAAGTAAATAAACCCTTTAGAATCTATTAAGTCAGCAAAAACTAGCTTCCTTTCACCAAACCAGAGGCTAAGGTTGTCATCAGCTAGCATCTTCAACCTACAGAATAGTACCTGCTGCTCTGATATAGCAATGTATTTTAAATGTGTCTTGACTTATGACTTTCTTTGTTCTGTAAAACTATAAAAACCTCATGAAACTGCTTCCACCTTGGAACATAGAATTTGGGGTAACCTAAATCTGTGTTCCAGGGCTATGATCATTCAAAATGGCTCCAGAAAAAAAAAAACAACTCTTTTTTATTCCCTTTAAGAAAAGAGCTGTGGTTTTTGCATTGATAATACTAACTTGGATTTGCCAGGATGTTAATGGAGGTCTTTCTTTATTATTGTTTTCTGTGGCTCACTCTTTACATTCTTGTTAATTTCTCTTTTACTGAGATTCAAGCTTTCATTGTTTTTGTAGTCGAGTGAGAACCTGTGTTTAGTATAGACACTTTCAGAATTCCTGTGTGCCTGAAAACAGTGATGTGCTCAGCAACTTGCTTCATTTTCTCCATTAACTCCAGTTCTGATCTGATTCCAGCTGCAGCCCTTAGAAGATCACCAGCTGCCCACCTACCTACTTTATCCATTACTCTCATTGGCCTTTACATTTTCCTCTTTGTTTTTTTGAAGTTCTAAAACTTCATTTCATTATATTTAGGAATGGATTTATTTTTAATCTATTCTGCTCAGGACTAAGCAAATTTCAACAGAATACTTTGAGTTCTTTTTTCTATCTCTTTGGCACTCCGTGGTTGAAGGTATTTCCTGCTCTTGCACAGAACCCTAGTTCAGATTCCAGCACCCACATTTACACAGCTCATAACCACCTGTACCTGTAGCTCCAGGGGATCTGACAAGATATTCCAGGTTCCATGGATATCTGCACTCATTCGGGCACATTTGTGTCACTTCCACCCACAGACACATAATTGAAAACCTAAAATAAACCTTTGCAATATCTCTCTGTAAGTGGTATTTTTTGCTTGTAAGAACTCTTTTAGATCTTAAATCTGGGTGTTGGGATGCAAAATTCTCCCATTTGTGTTGTCTGTTCACCCTCCTCCATAGAACATACTACCTACTACAGTTCATAACTATGTTTAGAGTGAGTTCATCTTCAGTACATTCCTGGTAGCACTGGCAATGCCTACAAGACTTCCTGCATCTGCCCTGCAGTCTCACACTCCACCACCATACCCACCACCACACCCACTCCCATCACCTCCACCACCTTTACAACCTCTACTATGTCTACCACCATCAATGCCTCTAATACCACCATATCATCAGTATCTCTGACACCAATACCATTGCACCATCAGTCCATGAAAGCATTTCACCTTGTATAGTATCAATGAAAACTCTAAGATTCAGTAAGTTGTGTGACACACAAACTTCATAAAGCTGTTGGGGAGGAATGTCATCCAATATGGTGCTAAGAATAGATGGAAATCTGACAATGAATGGGTGATCCACAGCCCTGAGCAATGATGTCACCAAAAATAGCAAATAGGGAAAGAGGAGAAAGAATAAGTGTTCCCTAGGGACTTAGGGTGAAGTGATTCTCCTACAATAGATTCAACAGAACATTCTAGTCATCGGTAACACGTGATAGATTCTTGACTAAGGAAAAGCAAAAATGGATAGACACACTTTTCTGTAATGTACCATTAAGTTGTAAAGGACTTTATCTTAGTTTTAAGTAAAGAAAATAGAATTGTCAAATATACCTGTAACCTAGACAAAGTTTCCACAGCACTAATACAGAGTAAGCAGGGATTCTGGCAGCAGGAATTCTTTCTTGCTTTTTAGATTGCAAAGCTATGCAGCTGAAGGGGGTGGAGTTGAAAACATTGTTGTGAGGATGTTGACATGGTTCTTTGTACCCAGAGTACAAGAAGGAGTTTCTACTTTGCCACCTCTGCCAAGTGAGAAGGGCCTCATGGACATGTGAAAGGCATGTGTTTTACAGAGGGCCTTGCATATGTCTTCAAAAGTCTGCAGTGTCCATGCTGGTGTCATCATGGGATAGCTCTCCTCGGATGTGTACTTTTCACAAAGACTACCTCTTGTCCCTCCCAGGGAAAGCAACCTGAGACTACTCAGAGAAAACTGCTTAAATGGGCCACCCCCAGGGGCCAAATGGTCCCAAAGAGACACAGAGAAAAGATTGCTGACAAGTCAAGAGGACAAAAAACTGAAAGAGACACTGAAGAAAGCACATTTTGGATTCAGGATGTCCTGGAAGTTCTCCAAAGTGAGTCTCCACCAATAGACTTAGCAGCATTCCAGTAACCTGGAAGGTCCAACACCAAAGGCAATGCCTGCAACAGTCAGGTTGTGCCCTTTTCATTTGCCTCAGGAGAAAGCCCCAGGGCTAGAAATGAGAGCTTGTGAAAGCAGAGAGGGACTTTCTGACCACCTCCCAGTATCATGAGGCATGGCTTCTGGCTCAGAGCTCTCTTGGGGCTGACTCCTACCCATGGACTTGGCATTTTAACAACACTACTGTAGCTACAGCCAGAGACTATTCCTGACAGAAATAGGTCCTTCTGTTCTCAGTGTGAGGAGTGCATGGGCAGCGAGTGTTCAGACCTAATTTTAACACTTGAAAAATCACAATCCTGGGGAGCAGCAGGATTGAAGTAGAAGTAGCAGGCAACAGGTGAAGTAGAAGCTCTTGACTTGGCTATTTTATTTTTCTTTATTGATAAGAGTTGTACAACAGTATTGACTGGGATTCCTAGATCTGTTGGTTTCTTTCAATGTGTCTGCAAAAGGAAGGCATTCATGTGCATGTGGAATGTCACATGTGTTATACTTTCAATTTTGGTTCTATCAGTCCAAAGAAAAACTGAAATATCTTTCTAACCTCTATGTAAATGGCTTTACACAACTCAACAAAGAGTGTCTAGTTGAAAAAGGCTACAAGGTAGTATAATATGGACATAACTATTTAACTGTTTTCCTGATCTGTGACATTGTTTGGTTTTTAAAAAATTGTGGCTTGTTGAGGTTTATGTTCTCATTTTGAAAATGTTTTTTGCATATATCTACCTAACTCGATCCTTGTATTTTTCTATTTCTTCTGCTAATGAGGACAGCAAAAATGTATAAATTCTAAGCCCCTCTACACTGAGATCTATTCTGCATAGATACGTTATTTTACAACAACTTGAAGAATTATGTTATATACTTGAAAATAAATAAAAGCAATTGTTGCTTAATAGAGGTACATGCTGAATGAGCCTTTCTTCAAAATACCTCTAATGTTATAGGCTAATAAATAGATTCTGGTCTTCAGCCGTAGATTTAAAAGATCTATGCCTAGAAACTGTTGTGTGATAGGCTATGTCTTTCATATCTCAGGTCCACCAAGACAACAGTACATGGGCTAAGTGATTACATGAATTCTTAATGCTCAGCCATATTCATCATGCTACACAGTGGTTTTATTTAGAAATATATGGTTACTTTTTCCTGTGAAATCAGCACTATTTTTTCTTTAAATATTATTGTCACATGTACACATACATATAGATATATACATACAACCTGCTGAGTATTTAGTGTTGCTGGTATGTACATGTTTTTAGAGCTGACCACTTGATATAAGATAACCAATAAACGGGTACACATATTTCTAAGGTCTGTTCAGGCTAATAGAAACTGACTTATGTATATCTAACCTTTTTATCTTTGCAGCTGTATTTATAGTTAAAACCTTAATTTTGATGCTACAAGGTCTTCAATTAAACCTTCAATTCAAATTCTTAAGGCTTGAATTTAACAGGGATAAAAGTGTAAAATCCTAATCTTATAAAAGCTACTAACTTGTAAACACCATCAAAGATAATTAAAACATGCAAGCTATTAGTCAGTCACCTTATAAATGATCTAACCCTTTAATGTGCTCAAAACTGTGCTTGTAATTATGCTAAATATAAATGTCATTCATTTATAAGCACAAGCTTTATTTAGCATTCTGTATAAGTTTTCAAGGTCAAGCCTAAAGCAAATTACTAAAAACAAATAAAGTTTATTTAAAATCAGATATACTGAATGGTTTTCAAACCACTCAGAGATATGCTGGATTTGTCATTTGAAGAGTTTGATGATTGATGCAGAGGCCATTTGGATTAAACTTCTGCTCTAATTGATCCTTCTCAGATCTCTGATGATGTTGATGGCTATCTATAGCTTTATTAGTTCAACTGCACCATTAATGAGACTGAAAATTTTAATTTGTATTTTATTACAAAAATTTCATTTTTTAATTTATATTTTTATACAAAATAAAAATGTAATAATAACAATGTAAACAGGCTTAAATTGTATTTTAAAAGAAAAATGGGAGTGAATTGGAGTAATTCTTTTCTTCAAACTAGTTCTTGTAGATAATATGGTGGCTAAACATGCAAATAAAATTGTATGTTTCTCAAATTTCCTTGGAGGCCAAAAGGGGTTAATCCAAAAAATCCAATCAGTAGAAATTGATTATTTGGAAGTTTTCATCTAAAATTATTTTTGATACATCCTAAAAGTCTGTTCCATCAGACTATCTTGTCTGCAGAATATAATAAAAAAGAAAGCCTTCTGGCAAGTTCTTCCTCCATGAAACTGTTATATGTTGATATTGCTCACATTTTTGTTTCATTTACAGTATCAGCTGGATATAAACTTTCATACTTATATGGAAAGATCTAGAATCTAATCAATGAAAAGGGCTTGATATTCTTTTTTTTTTTTTAACATTCATGCAAGGTTATGCCTGAGTTGTTTCAGAATGAGTGAAGTCCCAGATGGCTTCCACTTTGATGCATCCAACCAAGACAGTGCCCTGGAAACTACCAGACAAATGAAACATCTAAAGATAGATGACAAACCAATCAAGAGGAGATAATCCCAAAAGAGAGAGTAAGCAGACAACTTGAGCAGACAAGAATTACCTCATCAAGCAAAGACTTTGGGGAAACAGTAAGGACACTATACTACTGACCCCTAAAATGATGCTGTTATGTTCACTCACTGTATTGCATGTTAACTCTCAGCTTGTGACTGCAGAATACAAATGTCTTTTGTCAAGGAAAATAAAAGGCACACCTGTGATAGGAAACACTATGATACTATTTCTCCATGCTAAGGATTGTCTTTATCTTTTGGTACCAATTGTCTTGAAAAAAAAAAAAGGCATGCAATATTTAGCCCCATGATTAGGGGATATTTTGGTTGGGCTAATTTAACTGATCAGTTCAAATACAGTAATATGGAATTTAGCATAATTCAGTACTCTTTAGAAAGTTCTGGTAGTGGAAACTATAGGTATATGAAGATGATAAAAGAAATATCTGATGTGTTGTTTATGAAAGTTTATTATTATTTTACTTAGATTGATACTATCTTTTGCCAATGGTTTACAGAATAACCTCTGGCTTCATTTGGCACATGGCAGTCAAGAAGAACAACATCTTTGTATCAGAAGAGACCTATCTATTCCTGGGATCTTAAAAAGAAATTTATGTGGCATTGGAGTAACTCATAAGCACTAAGCACTATGTAGAAATAGCAGGGAACAAAATAGAATCTACCCACACCTATATTCATAAGGCTTCCTCTGGTATTCTTATCAATGGTGTTTTTCTATCATGTTTTTTATGCTCCCTTAAAGAGTGAAAAAGCTGTATGTTTTGGGAGTCTCTTGAACAGCTCTGGCCAACAACTCAAAAGAGGGCTTCTCATGTCTGGTATTGGGATTTTTGTTAGGTGGTCTTTGGCTCTTGAAAAGAGCATCATCAGCCCAGTTGAGAAAAGTTCATTCAAACTATATAGATATATTTATAAATTATGTATATAATAGGGTTTTTAGATAAATAGTTAATAATGTGATTCCTTGTAGCTTTTTCTGGTAACTTTATTATTATTTTGGTCACCTCCCTCTTTCATCTATATTTAACTCCTCCCCCACCCAAAGAACACCTCCTTTTCCCATTCCCACTATCAGATTGTACAGAGAAATAAGCACAGACTTAGACAAAGCTGGGACAGGGTAAAGAATTATAAGAAATATTTTTGTCTCCAAAGCCACCCAACACATTTCATTAATGTGATATCTACTGTTGAGTCCTAGGCAGTGTTCAGCAGAAATTGTTCTGACATTTCTTAAAAATGCAAAGGTTTTTATAAATTAAATTTATTTTTAACTGGGACAAAAAATCATAAAATTTCACACACTAACTTGGTAACCTGATATTTATACACTTTACAATGTTTAAAATCATGTTAAACATCAATTTCCTCAAATAACTATCATTTCTTCATGGCCAAACTTTCAAAAATCACTTTTCTAGCTATCTGAAGTACAGCAAACTACAGCTGTCCCTAGGAACCCTAAAAAACAGCAGCACAACAGATACACTCACTTCTGTTTAGCTGTGAATGGGTTAGAGTAGACAAAGGAAGTGGCAGGCAGTGAAGGAAGCCCTTTGTTTGACCACAGCAGGAAGAATAGTTTTCTGAGCGCACTGAACAGGGAAGCATCCCAGCTAGACAACTCTAATCCCATGCATAACATGGAGTAATGGGCTATGGGCTTCTCATTTTGAAGAAGTCCTTGGGTTAGGGTGAGCTTCTTTGTGTGCAATTTTCTGGCCTGGTCCATATTGGCAAGAATACAGTTTGGGGAGGGCCATGTAAGTGGCTGTGTATGTAATTTCCAGTGTAGTGTCTCTGCTATTCAAATAAGGGTGGTCTTGGTTGATCAAAATTCAGACCTTGTCACAGTTTCTAGTCATATGGTATGGGACCTCAGTCTTGTGGTGTCAAATTACCACATTCCAAGGTTTGCAGTACAGGATTTCTAGAGCAAGCTTGTAAAAGTTCCCTAGTGAGAACTGGCTCTACTGTGCAGTCTCTCTTGAATGGCCTTCCATCCACATAATGTAGTAACTCATTGCTCAACTCTCCCATGTTCTTCCTGTCTCCTTACTTGTTCAGCCTCTGGTAGCCACCATTCTATTCTTGCCTATACAACCAACTTTTGTAGATTCCACATATTGATTAGATTATGTAATACTTATCTTTCTGTGTTTGTCTCATTTCCTTTAACATAATTATAACTAATTCCATCCATGCTGACATAAATGATATAGCTCCATACTTTTTATGGCTGAATAATTTCTATTGCACAAATGTACATTTTTCTTATCTACTCATCAAGTGATGAACATGTACTTTTTTGTTTATTGTCATTGTTTGTTTATTTGTTTGTTTTTTGAGACAGAGTCTCTCTATGTAGTCCTGCCTAGCCAGGGACTTGCTATGGGAGCAGGATGGCCTCTACCTCAAATAACTGTTTGTCTGAACCTTCTGAGTGCTAGGATTACAGGTGTATGCCACCATCACCGTGTAAATAGATATATAATGAACATGGGAGTGTAGGTATCTCCTCCAAATATTGATTTTATTTCTTTGAATTTGTACCCAATAGTGGCCTTGCTAGGCTGCATTGCAATTCTATTTTGGCCTTCTGGGGGACCACTGTTCTGTCTCCAAGTACTGATTTACATTTCTAAAAATGATGTGCAAGGGTTTCCTTTTCTCAACAGGGCTCTAAGATAATTGGCATAAGCAAAGAGCTTAAGCTCAGCTTGGCCTACAATGCAGACAAGTAGAGATTTATAACCAATGACCAAGCTGGGCGGTGGTGGTGCACGCTTTTAATCCCAGCACTCAGGAGGCAGAGCCAGGCAGATCTCTGTGAGTTCGAGGCCAGCCTGGGCTACCTAGTGAGTCCCAGGAAAGGCGCAAAGCTGCACAGAGAAACCCTGTCTCGAAAAACCAAAAAAAAAAAAAAAAAATAACCAATGACCAAGGTAAAGAAGTTGATGACAACTTAGTAAAAGGAACTGTGTATCAAGGGTGGGGGAAACAGGAATTCAAGTACATATCAAGTATGAAAGGATTTCCACTAAACCCACACAGCAGGATTTCTTGGTAGCACTAAGCTATGCAGAACAAGGCCTGGGTGGAGGACAAGAAGTAATCCAAACAAATGGTTCAAAGAAACCTTTTTTTAAGTTTGGTTAAATAGAGAGTCCTCATCAACAAACAGTTTTGCTCACCCTATATAAGTATACAGAATTCAACAACACTTCAGGGGCAGCATTTGACAATTACCTGGTAGCCTCAGCTTCCACAAGGCCTCGCAGCCAGAAAGTACAATCAACAACTTTGATTGCCCTGCCCACTCACAGGCAAACTTCTCTATCCAAGACATTTTAGGTGTTGAAAACTCCCTTCCACATTCATGTGATTTGAATGTAAAGTGTCCCCCCACCCCCCACATGCCAAAGCCTATGTCTGTAGCTTGTTGTGCTACTGGAAGGTGATGGAAACTTGAAAAAAAATAAGACTGAATGGAAAAACTTTAGGCCATTGGAACCATGCCCTGGAAAAGAATTGGGGCCCTGATATCTGCCTCTTGCCTCCTATGAAGTGAGCAGCTTCCTTCCATCTTACACTTTTGCCTTCATGTTCTATGCACAAACTGCTTCTATTTATACAGTCTAGGACCCATCCCCACCCCCCAAATTAGAAAAGCTCAAGACTTGCCTTAGCGGTTAGGATACTTTGTGAATGTGATTAAGACACATGCAAATCCAATGTGGCTCCCAAACCACAGTTTTAGTCTCCTGCAAGGGATTTTGTCAGTGATGGAGGCAATGATTCAGTCAGAGTACAAAGAATCTTTAGGTGGATCAACCTTAAGGGGCTGATCTGGAGAATATTTTTACATAGTGTAAGGTGTTCTACATGTACCAGAAGTTACCTAGTCTGGATTTTATGGTAACCCACCAACAGCCAAGGGCCTCTGTGATACTTTCCCATGGTTTTCACAGTAGGAAAATTTGAGCTAAGCCTCTGATCAAATCAAAATATAAGATAATAATGGGAAATCAGACTTCCTTTTTTATAAGGGAAAGGATAAAAGATCTTAGACTTTGTAAAATTAAATTTCCATAACACATATCCCACTCCTGACTTCATTTACCCATTCCTGCACCCTCTCTTCAGGTTGGGATGCCAGACTTATGACATTAACCTAGTCCACCTCTGCTGAGTGCTTTTGACCTGTGTCCCTAGGCATGGAACCTAGACTTCTCCAGCCAACTCAACTTCACTGACCCCTGCCAACTTTACTTATCCATGTTGTGCACTCTTGGCCTCTTCTATAAGCAAATTTGGGCCACCAATTCCTTTCCTATAAAGACCTAAGGACCATTCCTCTTTAAGAAGAAGCATTAGACCCATACCAGCAACTCCACCGTTCCCACACCTCCCCGAGACATACATGTTACTCTTCTTCCTTTAAGAGCCCCTTCATGAGCCCTCTGCTCAGGTGGGAAGCCTAAATTATACATCCAATCCAATCTACCCCAGTTGAACACTTACTCCACATCTCTAGACAGAGCCAAGACTCCTGCAACCCAGCATGAAAGAGAAGTCCTGAAAAGAATCTGTGTCTCCAGAGAAAGATTGACTGATTAGAACTTCAGTACTGTGGAGAGACTGCAGTACTACAGGGAGGGGAAAGAGAATGCAATGGTATAAAAAGTGAAAAGGGGAGAATGTAATAGGAAGGATTCTATTGGTGAAATTATTAAGGCCACTCCACGTAGTTAAAAGGAGATTTATTTAATGGCGTAACTTACAGATTAAGGGATAGGTAGGTCACGGGGTCTGGGGAAGGTGTATCGCAGTCCAGCGGTGTTCTCTGGAGCTCTGCTTGGCCCACCTCGACCGTCCAGGGTCCCGGAACACAGTGAGAGCAGCCCATCCAGATCTCAGGTCTCCAGGTGCCTCCCCTGGCCCCACCTTGTAGGCGTGACAGTTGCCGAAGTCTCATTGGGGGTTGGAACTTCCAGATCAAAGCTGGAATGGCTACCCACTACAGGATTATATTGGGGTAAAGGAGGAGAGGGCAGGATAGAGGACCTTCTGCAAAAGCCATATTGAAAACCTACTGCTGCAGAAGCTTATACATACAAACACATGTACACATCACAAACACAAAAAAGTTAGAAACCTAAAGTTGAGTTACCCTATAATATGGCAACAGTGCCTCTAGTAGACACCACAGGTTAACAAATAAAGAGCCCAGTGATGGAAAGGCCTTTGTGTGTGTGTGTGTGTGTGTGTGTGTGTGTGTGTGTGTGTGTGTGTGTGTGTGTGTTATGAGCTAATGAGGTTCTAAAGACTCACAAGTTCATAATATTCTATTGTTGAAGACATAACATACTTGAGTCATAGAACATTGAGAAATCAAGTACTACTGACCTGGAAATTTGATTTCTACTGGCTAGTTTCATGGTGCTTGGAGGTGCTACATAAACTACAAGTTCTAAAAAGAAATTACCAATCATACCTAGCTGTGAATCCTGTGAGCTACAACGACTGGCTAGGCAAGACATGCCCATTGGTGTATTAGTGGCATGAACATCAGAAGAGCAACTGATCACTTTTTGATTGGATTTAAATTGCACTCCATAAGGCAGAACTAATTTCTGGTACTGTTACCTGGGCTAAAAAGCCTGTGACTATGTGGGTCATAGGCCCTATAGGAGAACCTACTACTATTATTCTGCTAAATCAAAATAGTATTAAATTACCACTTAAAATCTTATCTTTATACTCATAGATGAGTGTACTTCTCACCCCTCATCAGAGAACCTTCTTTTTTACAGTAGATGGCAACTAATACAGAGACCTGTAACTTGTCAGCACACAGAGGATATATTATTGTGGAATGCTCAGCTCTAATGGGAACATCTATATTACCTTCCTTTCTCCAAGGGTTAGGGAGCATTGTAGGAGAGGAGGAAGAAAGATTGTAAGAGCTAGAGATAGCGGCTGACTGAAGAAAACTAGCACAGGACATTATGCTTATGATCTCATAGTGACTGTGACTGAATGAACAAGAACTGCACATTATCAAGCTATCTGAAGCTATAGCATGTAGAGGAAGGGGCTAAGAAGTCCCATCCCCATATGGGAAGCTACTGGTAATTGATGGCTGCTGGAGGAGAAAAAAGTATTCTTCAGCAATTCAGCCCCTGAAATTTGGCTCCAATGGATTGTTCTTAATTTAGGAAATGAAATGGGAAAGAAATAGTAAGTAGGTACAAGAGAAAATAGTTGAGAAAGACATAAATATGGGATTATGATTTTGGTGCAAAGAGTAAAAAAGAAAAGAGGGTATTTTAGATAACCTTTAGAATGGATGGATTTTTTTTTATGAAATAACAGTTTATCTTAAGAACAGAAAATAAAAGGTTAAGGAAACAACATGAAATCTTAAATCTAAGTTATAGTGCGTCTGAGTAAGTTGTTTAGGGTTTGTGGAGGATGGAACTTAAGAATGATATGTATTTGATTATTAAAGTTTATACTGATTGCTCCTGGTAACATTTATAAGAACTAGCTTGAAAGAACAATAATGCACATCTAATCAAGATAATTACTTGTGTTTATGCTACGCTTTAACCACTTAGGAAAACTAGAAGAAACTGTAAATTCATGAGGACCTATTTAGTTTGCTTTGTATAAGCCTTTTCTAAATGCCATATAGAAGTCAAGATTCTAAGACTGGTGATTCTCCCTTTCTGGCATTCAACAATGAATTCTTGGAGGCTCATACCAATGAGTATAAAAGGGTCAAAGAAAGACAACCAATATTTGGGCCTTTGACCTTCAAGATCAACCAGGTCCCCAGGGATGATGAGACCCTTCTGATAAGTCACTTTCCTCTTTATTAGAGAGGCCAAAAATTCTCCACAGACTAGACTCTTACCAGTGCATGTCTTATAAGAAAGAGAGTCATTGAGTACCTCAGGCTGTGTATGAAACCATACAGATGTTATAATTGTATGGGGAACACACCATTGCGAAACAGGTGTGTGTGTGTGTGTGTGTGTGTGTGTGTGTGTGTGTGTGTGTGTGTGTGTGTTATGTGACTTTCCAAAAGATAAACAAGAAGATAACTAAAAACAACCCCCAGATGGGAGGCCTCCTAAACAAAGACTCTTCCCGAGTATCCTTCCAGGTAGACTTCACAGAAATGCCCAGAAATGGTTGATTAAAAGATTTATTGATTATTATGGATCTTCTTACTGATTGGGCATAAGCTTTTCTTTTCTTCAGTGCTACAGCTAAGCATACAGCAAGGACACTCATAGACTCAATAGTTCCAAGACTTATGTTAATAGAAAATACAGACTCAGATAATGAGAACCATTTTACTGCCACTATTCTAAAAGACCTCATGAAGGCATCAGCCATCACATGGGCTCCCAAATTGCTTGGAACCCTATCTCTTCAGATAAAGTTGAAAGAATGAATCATACTCTCAAACAGCAGCAAGTATGCACTAATAGCTTTACTTAGAATCTGCAGAGTCCTACACAAGGACCTAAAATTGTCCCCTTAGGCAATTCTATATGGATTTCCATATCTGGAAATGGCTCTTAATCATCCCACCATGTAAACTGAAGGTTAATTTCTCAAAAAGTATATTCTCAGTCTTCTTGGGTTACAAGTCCTTCTTACCATACCCCTCCACTAGAATTTCCAACCTATCCTTTTCAAGTTGGGGCTAGAATGCTGCTAAAAAGCTGAAAAGAGAACAAGTTGGAACCAATGTAGTAGCAGCCCTTTCTAATGCTGTTTACTACCAAAATTGTGGTCTTAAAGAGACCTCTGAAAGAGAATGGGCTTATTACACTCAAATAAAGAAATCTGCTGCAGATGACAGTGCCCAGAGAGAATAGACATGTTTATATAGATTCTATTAGAATACTAAGAGGAGTCCTTGAACAGCTTAAGACTAGAAACTAAAAGCATTAGTGTTTGAGTCAGTACTATTATGGTGGTCTATCATAAATAAGCAATGTAGACTAGTTAAATTCCATATACTCCAACTAACAAAGATTTGTAAATTACACAAGTCACACTATCAAGAGTACAGTAGGTCAATTGAATATCACAAATAGAACATCTTGGGAAAACAGACAAGCTCTAGACATGATGTTAGCATTAAAAGGGGGAGTGATTCTGAAGATAGGTAGACAATATTTTACTTATATCCTAATAATATAACTGCTGATGGTGTCTTTACAGAGCCTCTTCAAGGGCTAGATACTTTTTCAATTAGCTGAATTAGCTTAAAATTCAGGAATAAATAACCATTTGTATAAGCTCAGGGAACAAAGGTTTTGAAAATGGAAAGGGGTAACGACCTCATTTTTTACATCCTAATGTGGTGGTTTGAATAGGAATGGCCTCCACAGACTCCTGTGTGTGAATGCTTCACCCATAGGAAGTGGCACTATTTGGAGGTGTGGCTTTGTTGGAGTAGGTGTGGCTCTATTGGAAGAAGTGTGTCACTGTGGAGGTGGGCTTTCAGGTCTTATGTGCTCAAGCTAGGCTTAGTGTTGCAGTGTCCTGCTACCTATGGATCAAGATGTAGAACTATCAGCTCCTTCTCCAGCACCATGTCTGCCTGCATATCACCATGTCCCACCGTGATGATAATGGGCTAAATCTCTGAAACTGTAAACCAGTCCCAATTAAATGTTTTCCTTTATAAGAGTTGCTGTGGTTGTATCTCTTCACAGCACTAATATCCATATTAAGACACCTAGGAATCATTATTACAGTTGGGTATTATGTGATATCATGCTTATATAATGGTTAGTACTAATTAAAGCAACTATAAATGGCAAAACTTCTACATCTTATGAAAATTATGTTACACATGAATACCCCAGAACAGGAAAGTCAAACAATACTAATTGAATTTGAAGGAAATAATGAAAATATATTGTAAAAGAAAATTGTGGGAAATGTGAACAAAATGTACTATATTTTCTATCAAATGGTTGAATAAGACAAATTTGATTAAAATTTTAAACTGTAAAGAAACCACTTGGTAGAATTTCAAATTCCTCCAGGAAAATTCACTTCTTAAAATTAAAATATATGCTTAAGTTTCATTCCTCCCTAGAAATTTACCACTCTGCATTAACACAGAAGATTTTGAGGCCAACCTCTAGCCACTCAAGGTGAGGAACAGGCCCCCTTTGTGTTGGAACAAAAACCTAGTAGGACCCCTGCTGGGTGTGCTTGCTTGCTTGCTTTACCATGGCTATGTACCATCTTGCAGAAGTAAATTGTTTTACTCTGCTGAAACATTTTTTAAAAAAGTTTAATGTTGTATTAGTCAGGGTTCTCTAGAGGAACAGAATGGAACTCATTAGAGTGCCTTACAGTTGTGGGCTGGCTAATCCAACAATGGTCGTCTGACAGAAAGGCCAAGAATCCAGTAATTGTTCAGTCCAGGAGCCTGGATGTCTTATATGGTCTTCAGTTTACAATGGAATCTTATACAAATATGAAGTACTTAAAAAAATCAGTTGAACCAAAAATAAATGGCCACTTGCCTCCAACATGCTTTCCCCTGTTCCCATTCTCTAGGTGTATCAGAGCAAATGTATCACACAAGGAAAAAAATTTTACAAGCTTTGTTCTATGTAATCACCACACAATAGTCACCATCAAGATCTCCACTTGCTGAAACAAGTAAAAAAGTTCCAGAGGAGAAGCCAAATCAAGCACCCAGGTATTGAAATCCAGCATCATGATGTTACAGGGAGAGGTCCTTGTGATGGAGAAGACCAGACCCCAAGACCACAGAGGGAAAGGATGCTTAAGAATCAAAAGGGGCCCACAAAAGAGGTTCACAAAGGAGACCTCAAGGAGGATGTGCAAGGAGAGGCTTGGTTGGAGGGTTAGTAGCTCCAGTGTCTATACTTTTCAAGCCAATCTTATCTACTCTTAAGAGAACAAGTAAGCCTTGCCACAATACCCTAACATTAACAAGCTAAGAAGATCCAGGTGCACCACTGAACCCCTGATGGTATAATATGAAACTCATGTGAGCAGAGGCCTAGCTCAAAGCCTGGCTCTAGCCTGAGTCTTAGACACAGGTGGAAAAAATGAAAGTAAGCATTGGTATCACTGTACTCTTTTGTCCTATAAGACATCAAATAAAATATTTACTGAAACATCTGACTCCAGTTTAATTCTCTTTTCCCAACAAATGCAGCTTGAGTTTGCTATGCAGTAGAAAAAAGCACATTAATCACTGGCATCTGCTTATTAGCATATTCTTCTCATAATTACCTTGGTGATGCCATCCACAGCTGTGCCTGCCCTACAGGTGCAGTGCCAAGGCTCAGCTCTAGGGAAAGCATAGCAGGAACAAATCAGCCCAGTGTCTCTCATCCTGGGGTCAGTGGCAATGTACATGTACGTAAATACACATGTCTACCTAACAACAGTTCTCTAAGAGGAAACTGCTTCAATGTGCCAAATCAAAGGAAAGGATGAGACATGATCTCCGTCTCCTCCATTATTTTCAATATCCTCAAAGATAACATGTTTCTGGTCTCCTGGTTGCCAAATAAAGGCAATCCTGTCAGTCACTTCTGTCCCACGGTTCATCTTTTGTTCAGAAACTGGTTGACCCATGAGTTGAAGCCACTTCTACAAACATACACACACACACACACACACACACACACACACACACACACACACACACTCACACATACACACTAAAAAATAAAATCTACCTTGGGCCTTTGCTCACATATCCTGTAGCCAATTTGTTCTCACAAGCAAATCTCTAATTCCATCTATTCACCAATGACAATTCAAATGAGCCCTCCATGAATCTGTCTTTTAGTCGGCACACTGGAAGTAATATACCACCCTCATAATCTCTATCTATTATACTTCTTTTTTCTCTGTAAGCTTTCCATATACATGTCCAATTATCTACAATGGAATGTGTTTCCAAATATTTCCACTACAGATAATCCCCATCATCTCTTGTATATTATTATAGGGCCAGCCTTAATAATATACTTCCCAGGGGCTCAGAAGAGAAACTATGAATGGTAAAAATTATTTTGGGGAAAAGAATCTAAGCACACCAAATTCTTTGTCTACTTTATTCCTCTGGGATAAAATCCTATCTACACAGCTTCAGTTCTGTTCTCATGCCTAGCTCCTTTCTTGCCTAATTTCTCTCTACATTTATCTGCTGTCCTCTCTAAGTTCTATCTTAATTCTCTCATATTAGTTCTGCCCCATCTAGATTCTCATCCATCTAGTTCTTTCTCATTTTATCTCTTCTATCATCAACTTCTTTTTCATCACCTTCTTTCTAATCATGTTCTTCCCCATCTTCCATCTTGTTCCTCTGGTACTCTCTTCTAGCCCTTCAATCTAGTTCTTCCTCATCTCAGTTCATTACTCTCCAGTTCTTACCTATCTAGTCCTTCCATTTTCTTTTCACTTCTCTGTCTCATCCCTCTCTGAAAATAAAACTGCTTTTTTTTAAATCCCTTTGACCCTTATCTTTCCAAGTGATTTCTGGTGAGTGTGCTCAGTCATTAGGCAACTTGACTAGGCAACTTCCATTGCAGCTAGATGTACCTGTAAGATGGAACCCTTTAGTTCTGAGTTAATTGTTAAAGGTGGATCTAAAACTAGAGATACAACTTTGGAAAGGAGAAAGTTAAGCTTAATTAGTACATCTGCCAGGCCTTCTCAAACAGGTAACACTTAAGTTTCTTCTTAGAGAGTACAGAAGTATCTCTGATAAGGTACTTTTCTCCATTTGGGGATGGACCTGGCCAGATGCTGCCAATGATGATAATTACAGGGAGGCTTGCACTGAGGTTCTGGCTGTGCATAGCTGTCAGTGCAGAAAGTTATCTAAATATTCCATTAGCAGAGGGGAAATAGTGCCCAATAAATGATGGAAAAGCTACAATAGCACAAGAAATTCATAGTAGGAAACAGCTAATAATCAAAATCCAATATCACCAAGACTCCTTGAGCCTCAGCTTGACCTCTGGAAGGCCCTTGGCTTCTTCTGGATATTAGCTTGTCATAATCAGCTGAAATCCTACTTCATATATTTTAGGGGCTTGCAGCAGTCCTCTAAGCTCTTTGTAATGTAAAAGTGACTATACCTGAACAAAAGATTGTTTGCCCAGTCTTCTTATAAATCTGATCTGGCTTTGTGTTTGAATTGGCCAATAAAGGAAGAAGAATTGATGTTCTTGAATTTCTATGTCCCAAGATTGTAAAGGAATTAGTTTCTCTCTATATTCTGAAGAAAGCTGGTTACTGTATAAGAATGATGAGTCACCAGAGATGCACATACTATAAGAAAGCCCAAGCAGGTTACACAGAAAGGAGAAACATATCCATTCGGGCCCTCTGATTCAAGTACTCACTGAAGACACAGATGGCACACAAGTTTATTTAGGAAATTCCAGTCTGAACAAAAATTAAACAATAAAAAAAGCAAATGTATACCATCTTCACCAAACCCTAACAAAATTTCAGCATCATAAGCAAATGCTTAAAACTATCAAGATTTTAGAAGGCTTTGATGCAATTACAAAGAGCTAAATAATTTAGTTTCATTATGAAACAGACACATCAGGTCACTGACTAACACTGCCATTTAGAAAATGATTCGACTACACTATATATCTCCTCTGATTCTTGGGGTAATAGAAGTGAAAACACAATGCATGTAAATTATTTCTAGAGCAGCACCTGCCTATACTCACATCTCAGTCTGTGTTGGTGATAACTTAGCTAGTACCTGACAGTAAGTTTGTATTATTCAACAATGGTGCATGCAAAATGCCAGGCACAGCAAAGGAGTGTAAAAGGCTCTGAAACCTACTGATTGGATAAGGAACAAGTCACTCCCCTGTTTATCTGGGTCACAGGACTTTGGGAACCAAAAAAGGGTACTTGAAAGATCCCAGGATTTCTCTTTAAATCCACACTCACCATCAAGAACCAAACCTTTTCAACTCTTCTACCTTTAAAAGACAATCATACTAGTTTGCCATGATTTAAGGCAAGAAATATATTGTTATAAATATGTTTGAACAAGAGACATTGTCCTTTTCAACAGGAAAATATGTTTTATTTAGTTTATTAACTTACTACTTGGGGGATGGTTAAAAAATTGTGAAGCATACATACAGTGAAATATTTATAAGAATTGTTGGGTAACAAAAGGGAAATATCTATTATAAGCAAAGATAAAGATGGACTTGATAGCACACACAGTCCCAGCTGTGGAAGACTGCACTATGGGGACAGCTGGACAACTAGACCCTGACTCAAAATTATGGATGATAGATAGATAAATGATAAATAGATAGGCACAGATAAATGATAGATAGATAGATACACAGATAGATGATAGATAAACATATAGTTAGCCACATAGATAGATGATAGATAGATGATAAATAGATATAGATGGCAGACAGATAGATGATAGATAGACAAATGATAGACTCACATGTAGCAGGAATCTTAGAGAGTCTTATTAATAAAATCAGTTATTGGGGTCAGTTATTGGGGTGAAATGCTGGGTGGTCAGAGAGACAGAACAAGTCACAGCTAACCTCACCTGGCCAACTTCTCAGCTGATCTTGTTTCCTCAGACTGGAAGCCTCTGTGTCCTCATATCTGAATGGCTCTCAGCTGAACTGTGCTGCTAGAAGCCTGAAAGCTTAACTAGCCAAATGCTGCTAGTTTTTGGTCCTCACGTCTTATATACCTTTCTGCTTTCTACCACCACTCCCTGGGATTAAAGGCTCGCTTTCTGAGATTAAAGGCGTGTGTCACCATGCTTGGCTGTATCCTTGAACACATGGATTTCTGACTCTGGAATGCTAGGATTAAAGGCGTGTGCTACCACTGCCTATCCTCGATGTTTAATATTGTGGCTGTTCTGTCTCTGACCCCAGATAAGTTTATTAGCATGCACAATATTTCTGGGAACACAATACCACACTCACAGATGATAATAGATAGATGATAGATGGATAGACATACAGAGAGATGATAGATAGATAGATAGATAGATAGATAGATAGATAGATAGATGATAGATAGATAGACATATAGATAGACACAGATAGATTGTAGATAGATAGAAGATAGATGATAGGTAGATAGACAGATAGGTAGATGATAGATAATTATTGCAAGACAATTTTTAAATGAACAAAAAATGAAGCATGTCAGACTAGTGAGGCACACAGTCAGGATTGCTAAAGGTGACCTACCTAAGAAACCAAAGGGTGAGATGTCTATGTCTGCTTTTTTTGTGTAGATGTGCAGAGAAAAACACATGAAAGAAAAAACTCAGAGTTCTCTGTCAATTTGGGAGAATTTCCCAAGAAATGTCCTGTTGTAGAAGATAATATACAGCAAAGAGAGCTCTAAATTTGTTGAAATCACAGACACACAAATAGATAAAGCACACTGCAACTTGGAAATGAAGAAGTATAGATCAGCTACAGGAGGCAATAAGGAAAGGGACTAATGTCTTCATAAAGACCACCACCAGTGTGGGTCCCACAGAGGCTCTGTAGTAAGGTCTTACTCAAGGTCAGAAAGTCTGAGCTTGCTTTCTCCAGTAGGGCTGCATAATAGAATGATTTGGCCAAAGGCATGGTTACCAGGTGTTTTGAAGGGTCTACACTTGTTGGTACTTTATACTTTGACCTTGAAAGGGGAAGGTCTTTTGCTCCTCTCCCTTGCTCATGTATAAAATGTCCATCATAATTAAACTTGGGGCAACTAGGTATTGATCCAGTCCCCCCCTCAAAGCTATCCTTTGTCTATCTTTCTCATTGTCTCCATCTATATTTTATCTAATACTTCCTCATTCCTTGTAGATGAAATTCTAATCAGTCTTAGTAAATAAGAAACACAGTGCCAAATACAGAGGAAATAGCTAAAGAGATCAGTGCAATAGCCATGAGTAGCTTTAGCTTACCACCAGCAGTAGCTTCCCCAGGGAGAGTATTTTCCTGCTTGGCTTGTGTTTTTATTGCTTTTCTGTTCTGCCTTCTCATTGGCTCTAAGCCTAGCCACATGACTTCCTCATCACTGCCTGTCTATACAGACCTCCAGGTCTCTATGGTTGGTACTGGGATTAAAGGCTCCTGTCACCATGCTTGGCTGTGTCCTTGACCACACAGAGACTCTGCCTGCCATGTGATCAGATTAAGGATATGTGCTACCACTGTCAGACTTCTGCTTAATGGCTGTTTGACTTCTGATCTCCAGGCAACTTTATTTATTAACATACAAATAAAATATCACATTTCATCACAAATAAAATATCACCACAACTCCTTCCCCCAAGAACCCTTTAACAGGTCAGGGCTGGCATCCAGCATATGGCACCCAAACGTGGAACTTGGGTACGAGGATAAAGTGAAGGAACACTGAAGGTTGCAATGAGCATGCTCAGATAATTAATTTGGGTGTGGTGATTTTCTTTTTTGGGAGTAAAATTGCAAATGGGTCAGAGTAGTAATAGACAGCTCTTTAAAGATATTTTAAAAGCCAGAAGGAACTAAGGTTAGGCTGCAGCCTCTCTCTCTCTCTCTCTCTCTCTCTCTCTCTCTCTCTCTCTCTCTCTCTCTCTCTCAATCCTAAAGAACAGGCTAAGAAAATTACAAGGTTCTAGAAAGTTGTGAAGGTTTGAATTTATAATTTTTTTAGGTCTGAGTAAGAAGTTTGAATGTTAAAGATGCAGGCCTAAGTTAGGTCTAATGTTGTAATATAAATAAGCCATGAAAGTTTTTGTTAGATCTAAGAAATGTAGGCTTATATAGAATAGAAAGTATCTTAGGGTAGAATAGATTTTTCTGAGTAGGGACCTAGGACACAGAAAGCAGTGTCAAGGACTGAACAGCCACTGGAGACTTAGCAGTTGAATGAGCAGTGGCTTCAGAAGCCCCCACCACAAGCAGCAGCAGTGGGAGCAGCAGCTAACCTATCATTGGCATCACTGAGACCTGAGGAGCATCATCATGTCATGCAGCAGGCAGTGTAAGCATTGAGGGTCTGCGTGCTTTCTGCCATGGTGGAGCCATGGTGGGGAGAACACAGTCAGTCAGGGTGTTTGTGAGAACATGGCTGAAGTCTATGCTCCAGAACATTGAAACCAGCAGTGAAAGCAGTGCTACAGACACTGAGGAAACTCCTGGCTGACAGAATGCCCTGTCATTCTGCACTGACAGAATACAGACAGTGCAGCAGAGGCTTTGAAATCCTTCCTGCAACAGATCCTCAATAGCCACTACGTAGCCAGAGAGAAGAAAAAAGACTTGGGGACTGCAAGGCATGTCCTGGAAGTGCCAGCTCTTGCCCTCCCAAGTCCTGGATGTAGGCAGTGGCAGCCCCAGAAACCCTGGGACCTACACAGAGTGTAGCAAAAATGTAGGGTCTGAGTCCCCTGCAACAAAAGTGTGAGAACTGCTGAGGTGAGGCAGAGCCTTGCTCCATGCTGAATGTCAGAGACAAATTGGAAGCCAGGCCAGCCCATGCTTCCAGTGACAGAGTGATGTGAAGCTGTGGGGCTGTTCTTTGAGGCAGCACACAGAGGATGCAAGGCCACCAGCAGCACAGGTAACAGAGCTGGGGTGCAGCAGCCATGACTGGCCACAGCTGGGTTTCCTCCAGGACCCAGGGTGCTGAATAAGAGCCACAGCTCATAGCAGTGGGGCAGCACTTTGAGTTCCTGTGACATGAGGTGATTGAGAGCCTCAGGCTCCAGGACATTGGGGTCCTAGGTGGGCAGGCTAGAGATGGAAGGTACAGATGGACCAGGACTGTGAAAGCCAAGTGGGACAGAGGCAGCAGCCAAAGCCACACAGCTTCTGTTTGCTGGCTGCAAAAAAAAAATGTGGTTCCTTTAAGAGATGGCTTCCTGGTGCAAGGAGGTCTCTTTCAAGAGGTCTGCAGTAATCAACTACTGTGACACCACCTTTGACCTAGGGCAGATTGCCTAGGGGAAGGCTACACCAGCTGCAAAGTGCCTCTTTAGCTGAGAGCAAAGTTTCAGAAACTCTTGTTTGAAATGGGTTGTTGCATTCAAGGGAACTACAAAAGTTTTTGTTGTGGGTTTCTTTATATTTGGAGCTTTCTGCCTCAGTTTCATTATGATTTGGAGAACTATACAAAGATTTCAGGGCAGCTGGCAAACCAGACCCTGATCTTGAGCTTTCAGTGGAATGTTAAGACTGGTATCAGAACTGTTTTTTTTTTTTTTTTGAACTTTTCAGAACTCAGAAAAGGGACAATTTTGATTTCACCTACACATATATACTCTATCAACTGTGGTGACACATGAACTGTTTTGTGTAGGAATGGAACTGTTTTATGCAAGAATGAAACTGTTTTGTGTAAAAATGGAACTGTTTTTATAGGAATAGAAAAGTTTGTTTTTTCTACCCAGGCTCAAGATTCAGCTTAAAAAATTATAAAGAAAAGGGAGAGTTATATCCTCAGTTTCCTCATTTAAAAAAATGTACTGATGAGTAGGAGTTGGGATAAAGTTTTTGCTGTTGGACTGGAGCAGCTCAAATACAAAAACATTTTCTCGTTCTTTGTATGGATAATGTTAGCCTGTATTAATGCACTCTATGTTTAGCTAGCAAGAAATGCAAAAAGTTCTATTAAAATTGCTTTTGGATGTTTGCTAAAATTTATGAAGTGTGAATAGTTATATTACAAGTTTGCTTTTGAATGTAAGTTTGTGAGAATTGTAATTGTGTATAGTAATATTCATCTAGAATTATGATGTTAACCTGTTAATGTTAATGAACCAAGGGATGGTGATGCTAAGGAATACTTAGATTTGATGTGGTTGCATTAGGAGTTTTTTGATTTAAAAAAGGTTTGATGCAGCTAAAACTGCTGTACACATCATGGACCTATTTAAAAGGCCATTCTATCTTGATCATCCTCTACTCCTTTACTAGGAGGTATAGCACCCATAAGGAGTAGATGTTACTGCTATGATTATTCCAGCTATTTGCCAGTTCTTAGTAGAAAAGCTGCTTCAGAGTTGCATGGATTTAGGTTCTCTACCTTCCCTTGCTGGAGGCTGGTAGCCAAAGATGGGTAAGTCTTTCTTTTCAGCTGTCAACATAAGTCAGGGCACACTTGGCAGAAACTGTGTTTCAAAGACAGGTGAGACTGGATTGAAGAAAGTGACCTAATACAGACCCAGTCCATCTGAGGGGTCTGAGGGACCCTTTATATTATATTATGAAAAAGGTGGAATCTGTGGGGGCCCACAGAGGCTCCCTAGTAAGACCTTACTCAAGGTCAGACAGTCTGAGCTTGCTTTGTCTACCAGGGCTGCATAATGGGATGATTTGGCCAAAGGCATGGTTACCAGGTATTTTGAAGGGTCTATACTTGTTGGTACTTTCTTCCTCGACCTTGAAATGGGGAGGTCTTTTGCTCCTCTCCCTTGCTGATGTATAAAAAGCCCATCATGATTAAACTTGGGATGACTAGGTATTGACCCGAGGCCCTCCTGAAGCTATCCTGTGTCTGTCTTTCTCATCATCTCTGTCTATGTTTCTATCTAATACTTCCTCATTCTTCATGCCTCCCCGTAAGAACCTTTCAACAAGTCAAAGCTGGTCCCTGACACACCAGGACTCTTCTCATGTTCGTAATTTCACCCTAAGATTCAATCCACAAACCTTGCCATCTATTGGAGCTGTGGCAAAAAAAAATCTAGGTGAGGTACAGAATGACATAAGTAATGAAGAAACCAACAATACATCACTAATACTGTGAAACTGAAGAACAAAAAGGGTGTTGCTGACTATAAATCTAAGGAAAGTTTGGTGGGAATCCCACTAAATTTGCCTGGAAAAGGTAGAAAAAAATGAGGAGGAAGAGGAGGAGGTCGAGGAAGAAGAAAAAGAAGTTTGCAAGCTTGAAGAAAAATTTGAAGGTACCATGGTATATCAGTTAGTTTTCTATTGTTCTGATAAAACACCATGGCCGAGGTAACTTATGGATGAGTTTATTTTACAGTTTAATTTAGTTTATTTATTTTATGACTCTACATGGATAAGAGTCTATCATGGCAGGGAAGCATTGTAGCAGATGGGCATAATGGCTGGATCAGGAAGCTGAAAAACCATACAGTAAAGTACAAAAATGAAGCAGAGAGAGGTGTAATGGCAAACACAATGAGGCTCTAGGTTCTCAAAGCCCACTGCCAGTGACATGCTTTCTTCAGCAAGACCCCATCTCCTAAACCTCCCCAAACAGTGCCACCAACTACAAAACAAGTGTTAAAATGCCTAGGACTATGGAGGACATTTCTGTTTCACATCACTACATTCCACTCCCTGGTTCATGGATATATCATAATACAAAATCCATTTAAGTCAGTATTCAAAAGTCCCCATACTATTTTACAGTTTTAACATTGCTTAAAATTCAAATTTGCAGTCTCTCTTTTACTTACTGTAACCTCATGCAGAATAAAAAAGTAGAGTAAATGCTTCTAACATATAGTGGCACAGAATATACATTACCATTCCAAAAGGGAGGAATGGTGGCATAATGAGGAAATACTCTACTAAAGCAAGGTTGAAACCCAGTAGGGCAAACACCAAGTCCTGTAGCTCCAGGTAGAGTAGAGTATCAAAATGCTTAGAGGGCTCTGCCCTTCCAGCTTTGCTTCCTGAAACATCTCTGTCTCTGTCTCTGTCTCTGTCTCTGTCTCTGTCTCTGTCTCTGTCTCTGTCTCTCTCTCTCTCTCTCTCTCTGTGTGTGTGTGTGTGTGTGTGTGTGTGTGTGTGTGTGTGTGTGTGTGTGCTGAGGACAATTTTAAGAGCCATGCCATTTTGTCTGCCTGAGTTAAGTTTCTGTTGTCCAGTATTGAGCCACTAACCAGAAACTTTTGACATGCCTGGACAAGTCTTGAGTTATTAGAAAATAACTTACCATTTCCTTATCTTTCTGCTACAGTGACCATTAGTAACAATGTTTTGTGGTTAGGTTGCTTGGTTGGGTTGCTTGGCAACTCAACAGTCCCCTGATCTTTTCCCAAAGAAAGTTTCCTGGTCTGCTTCTATAAAAACCCACCTGAGAAAAATAAAATTTTGCAGCTTGGTCAGAATACTGTCTTGCTGTCAATTCTTTGTGTCTCTTATCCCTTTCATTCGCCATTCCCCCTTCTAGGGTCTCTGCTGAAGATCCCGCTGTCTGGGACATGTGTGTGTGTGTGTGTGTGTGTGTGTGTGTGTGTGTGTGTGTGTGTGTGTATGGGTCAACTCTTTGCATGTAACTCTCCTTAAAAGATATCTCATGGCTCTAGCATCTCCAATATCTTTAAGCCTCCACTTAAACCCACACTTCACCTTTACAATGGCCTCTAAGGGCCTCCAGCTCTCTCAGAGCCTTCACACAACAGACATTCTTTGCCACATGTTACCTAGCTGCAATGGCTATCTGAAACTGTGGAGCAAAAATAAAATGTGACCCTTTCACTCTTGAGTCTTTCATATTTCTAAAGCAACTCTGTTACCACCTTAGGATGGATCTTGGTCCCCCTTAAATCACATTAATAGAAGCTTTTTTATTCAACTGATTTCTAGAAGCTGAGAATACCTTAGGCTCTTTCTCATAAGTTAGAAACATAGCAGGCTGAGGTCCTGGATGGTGATAATTTCCTTTAAAATTACAGCCTCTCTTTTAGCACAAGATTTGACTGCAGCATTAAGTGTCCTAGTGCTTTTTTCTCCCAACTGTACATTTTGTACGTTTTCTGCCCCACTTACTCTTTTTGGTTGTAGACTTGCATAGGCATCATCATTAACAAAACATACACATATTTTATGTTAGTGCTGCCTTGAAATTTCCTCCACCACAGAGAACAAGTTACCACTTTTTTTTAATTTTTATTTTTATTTTGCAATACAATTCAGTTCTACATATCAGCCATGGATTCCCTTGTTCTCCCCCCTCCGGCCCCCCTCACCTTCCTCCCAGCCCACCCCCCATTCCCACCTCCTCCAGGGCAAAGCCTCCCCTGCGGACTGAGATCAACCTGGTAGACTCAGTCCAGGCAGGTCCAGTCCCCTCCTCCCAGGCCAAGCCAAGTGACCCTGCATAGGCCCCAGGTTTCAAACAGCCAACTCATGCAATGAGCACAGGACCCAGTCCCACTGCCTGGATGCCTCCCAAACAGATCAAGCCAATCAACTGTCTCACCCATTCAGAGGGCCTGATCCAGTTGGTGACCCCTCAGCCATTGGTTCATAGTTCATGTGTTTCCATTCGTTTGGCTATTTGTCCCTGTGCTTTATTCAACCTTAGTCTCAACAATTCTCGCTCATATAAACCCTCCTCTTTCTCGATAATTGGACTCCCAGAGATCCACCCGGGGCTTAGCCATGGATCTCTGCATCCAGATCCCTCAGTCATTGGATGGGGTTTTTAGCACGACAATTAGGGTGTTTGGCCATCCCATCACCAGAGTAGGTCAGTTCAGGCTGTATCTCGACCATTGCCAGCAGTCTGTTGTGGGGGTATCTTTGTGGATTTCTGTGGGCCTCTCTAGCACAACAAGTTATCACTTTTTAATTTAGCCTCAGGCATATTTTCAGGACATGGGCAGAAGGACGTAGATTATATGTCAAAATATCACGTGAATGGCCTCTAATCCAATGCTAATATTGTTCCCCTTTGAAAGCTCTTGAGCTGGGCCTCCACGGTCCTCAATGATCCCAGCAGTTTTATCTTTCAGGATCCTATCAAAAAGAATGGTCATTCCCTGCTTACAGCAGTCAACCACTTTTCTAGTCCAGAATTCTAAAGTCTTCCACATTCAAAAAACAGCAAAAACAAACAAGCAAACAAATAAAAAAAAATCGCAGTTAAGTTCTTCATAGTAACAGCTCACTTTGGTACCCACTTCTGGATTAGTTCTATTTTTTTGCTGTGATGAAATATCTTGGCCAGAAGAAAATTACAGAAGCAAGTGTTTATTTAGAATTATGGCTTCAGAAGGAAGACAGCAGGAAGGCATGGCCGCAAGTGACAAGCACAGCAAGAAGAGCAGGAAGCTAAGAGTTCACATCATCAACTGCAAACATAAAACAGAGAAAGCCAACTAGATGTGAGGCAAGGCTATAAACTCCCAAAGTCTGCCCCAATTGGCATGCTTCCTCTAGCAAGGCCGTACTTCCTTAACCTTCCCAAGCACCATCCCCAACTGGGGACCAAATGTTCAGATGCCTAAGCTTTGGAGAGACATTTCTCATTCAAACTACCACGTAAGATACCACTAAAATTGACTGGAAATTAGTAGAAGAGGAAGATGAGAAACAGAAAGGGGAAGTAGAGGAAAAATACCTATTTATTTGTCTTATTGTGAATATCTAGAGTAGGGAGTACCCTGAGTGACACATCTCTTCTTTGAGCTGTGTCTATTGCACTCATTGGGTTTAATTACAAAATTTGATCACAATCATATCATAGTCCCACAAAGTATTGTTATTTTATATGAAGTAGCTGTGAATTTTAGATTAAACATACATTTGTATTGAATTATACATATTTTCAAACAAATTTACATTTATTTATTTTGAGCATGTGTTTTCATGTGTGCATGTCATAGCATATGGCAATCTACATTTTGGGTACTGTAGGAATCACAGCTTAGAATAAGCGTTGAAGAAACTAGTATTATCAATCATGTGGGCCTGTTTTCTTCAATGGAAGGAAATGAATGACAGCCAATCACCTAGCATGCCAGAGTGAAAAGTGGTCAATCAACCTGGTGATTCTTTGCTATTCTACTAGAAGTGAGCCTCCACATGAAACCCTCCCAAGATCCTGAGCCTTGTCTAAGCCCTAATCCTGCAATAAATAAAACATATCCTTATGAAAGAGGCCTCATGTACTTTGCATCCTTTACCAGTAAAATCTATCCTTATGATTATCACAAATCCTTCCTTAGTCCCCAGCCCTGAGTTACGTTTATCAGCCAATAGAATTAATTTTTATTGTAAAGGTCACAGGTCACAAGACCTACTATGTTAAAATGTGCAGGAAAAAATAAACCACAAGGTCAATCTCTGGAGATCTTGACCCATTGCCCGCAAAGACAACACTGTCTGAATTCCATTCTTCACCTCTTCCATGCTGGCCATGAGGCTTGAGGTGGGTGGTCCCTGACAGGGTACCAGTTAGAATTTGTGTGTGGTAGTTTGAAAGAAAATGGCCCTGATAGGCTCTAGTATTTGAACCCTCTATTTTGGGGAAGTCTAAGGGATATGGCCTTGCTGAGGCTAACACGTTACTAGAGGTGGGCTTTGAAGTTTCAAAGCCCCATACCGTACCCAGTTCATTCTCTCTCCTTTGTCATTTTGGATCAAAATGTGAGCCCTCAGCTTTCTTCTCTTGCTGCCTTGCTCTAGCATCATAGATGCCCTCAGGGACTCAGCAACTCAGCAGCTACATTATCACTAGTTGCCAACCCTTTAAAAGGTCCCTGCCATCCCAGATCAGTCTGTTGTTCATTCTGTCTTCTCGTCTCTCTTTCTCCTGGTCTCTGTCTCCCAGTCTGTCTCCCTCTGTCTCTGTCTCTCTCTCATGACCAGACAGCTTTTCACACTCAACAATAGATTTCTTATGTGAGAGCTGTTGTGTGGTGTGATCTCTTTGCTGCATACCTTGGCCCCTACTCTCCAAGGTACCTTCCACCACTAAGCCCTGACATTGGTTCTACTGCATTAATCATAACATTAGTGCCAAGACTTGGTAGGATATCCTGGTGTCTGTATGCTCCCCTCTTGTGGGTCTAAGACGCACAGGGGCCCTATCCCTTGTCCCCATTCCACCTGCAACAGACTCACTTTTCATCTCATTAGTTGCTGGCACCCCATTCAACACCAGTAATTGGTGAGTGATCCCTCTCAGTTGACTTAAATGCTTCTCTGAGTCTGGTACTCTTGAAGGTGGAGATACCCACCTCTAACCCTTTCCCTTGGCTGAGATTTCATTTTTGAGAATTGTTTTCACCTTCTGGCTTCATTCAAAAGTCCTGGGACAAGGTGCCCATGTAGCCTCAGGATTTTAGCCCTGGCCCTTGAACTGTGCAGTGGCAACCCACTGTTAGACTTATGCCTTCTTCATTCAGTTCTCTGTAAGTCCTTGGGATGCCTTGGACTTCAGGCCTTGGACCTCCTCCTCTACCTCACCTATGGGAACTGTGTCATCCATCCCTCCTGGCTCCCCTCTGGGATGCCTCTTGGAGAATCCCCAAGCACTCCATCTAGTGCTGGACTTAAGGGACTCTAAACTCATCTGCCTTCATAGTCAAATCTAGTCTCAAAACTCCATTGATGATCAATCCAAATGTGGCCCACTGAAGGTACCCTAGATCCCAATATTATTTGGAAACCTTGAAAATACTGTAATCAATCCAGGGAAATGGCGAAAAATCCCCCATTCCCTATTTCTTTTCTCTTCTTTGCTTCAATCGCTATTTGTTTTACACTGTGTAAATGTCCTGTCTTTAAGTTATAGTTGATGCAAAGTGGCAGCCAGAGCCAGTCAGGAATGGAAAAAAGCAAAGGAGCAGGCCAACACACACTTGTTCTACCCTACAGGGCCTGCTCTGAACCAAGCTGCTAATGTAACCTTCAGAAGGTTTGTGCAGATCATTTGTTTGTGAATTTGATTCCAAATTCCAGAGTCCAGCTCTTCAGTGGGCTGCTTCCCTCTAACCTGCTGTGCCATCCAAATGGACACCAATATGCTTCTCAGTTACTGGTTGTTCCTCCTTGTCCCTTAACTGTTCCTTGTCAGATGCTGTATGTGTGTCTCTGGCTCCAGGAGCCAGCTTCTTAGCCCTTAGTGTTCCTACCAAGTGAGCAACTTTCTCTCTTGGCTCTGGCCTTTTTCACCCCATGGGTCTCTGCTAAGGACACCTACCAGCTCCCTTTTCCCCTGCTCTCTCCTGGTTATCTCTAGCTCTAGCCTGCAGTCCCACAGCATCAGTTCTCACATATCTTTTGGAGTTTATAGAAACACACCTGCACAGTGTTGTGTTTTGTGACTGCCTCTCTCTCTTCCTCCATGGATGCAGTTTTTTTTTGTTTTTTTCTCTCTTTTTAATTTTATTTTATTTAAAAAAATTTTTTTTCATTTATTTTACATACCCACCACAGTTTCCCCTCCCTCCTCTTCTGCCTTCTCCCCTACTTCCTAGCCACCCCACTTCCCATCCACTCTTCCTCCATCTTCAGTCAGAAAGGGGAAAGCTTCCCAGGGACTTGAACAAAGCATGGCATATCAAGTTGAGGCAGGACTCTGCATCAAAACTGGGTGAGGTAATCCAGCATGGGAAACAGGTCCTGGCCTCACTGCTAGGAGCTTTAAAAAAAGACCAAGCTACATGACTGTCACACACATGCAGAGGGCCGAAGTCAGTCCCATTCAGGCTCCCAAACTGTTGGTCCAGAGTCCATAAGCTCCCATGAGCTCAGGTAAGCTGTCTCTGTGAGTTCCCCTGTCATGACTCCCCTGGCTCATACAATCCCTCCATTCTTTCTTCAGCAAGACTCCCTGTGTTCAGCCCAGTGCTTGGCTGTGGATTTCTGCATCTGCTTCAATCAGTTACTGGATAGAGTATCTCTGATGACAATTAGGGTAGTCACCAATCTGAATACTGTAGATGGCTAGTCCAGACACCCTCTCCACTAGTGCTAAGAGTCTTATCTAGGGTTGTTCATCCTTGTGGATTCTTGGAGGTTTTCCTGGTGCCAGGTTTCTCCCTAACCCTAAAATGTTTCCCTCTATCAAGATATCTCTTTCATTGTTCTCCCTTTCTGTTTCTCCCCCGACTTGACTTTCCCTATCCCTCATGTTCCCATCCTCCATCCCCCATCCTTTCCACTTCCATGCCCAGTTTACCCAGGAGATCTCTTCTCTTTCCCCTTTCCAGGGAAATCCATAGAATGCAGAATTTTATTACAACTTGGCGTCAGCACAGAGTAATGGCAAAAAAATAAAGAAATAATAAATAATAATGGTGAGCTTGATTTCTAAATTCTCACAAATCATTAACAAATGCTATTGCTACAAAAATATACCCAAATGTCTTATATCTGAACATACTCTATGCTACATTTTCTTTATTTTCCACTCTTAAAAATCTTTTATCTCTACCACATTATGGCTCATACTTTGGGTGCAAGCCTTGTACTATGTCATAGGCCAGGCCAACTCCCTAAAAACAAGGTAAGTCACACCAACACCACCACTTATCCTCACCACCATATCCTGGCCCACATCTTTGGCAGAAGACTTCAATCCCGTTAGAGGCCAGGCCAGCTCTCTGAAAACCAGGTAAGCCATACCCAAAAACCACCTTGCTCTACGTGTGCCTACCCAGCAAAACTCAAACTGCCCCTTCTCTCCTTATAACTATATCCACACCTCTAGCAGAAGTGTCCTACACCAACAGAGGCCAGACCAGTATCCTGAACAACAGAGGACCCCTGGTCAGATCAGAGTCCATGCTCATAGCTATATTTCCTGCACCAACCTTGGGCAGCAAACCCCTGCTGGACCAGAAGTCATCCAGGCCATCAGAAAGTTTAGCCCCCAACTTGGGCAGAGACCCTCTACTGAAGCACAGGGCACTGGCACCTCTTGCACCTATTGGAGGAAGAGATTGGTAGACGACAGTGAAAAAATACATACAACAACATAAGAGCAATATGGCATCACCAGAACCTAGTCCTTTTACAACAGTAAGACCTGAACATCAAAATGTTCAGAAGAAGCAGAAGAAAGCAACTTTAAAAATAACTTCACGAAGATGCTAGAGGCCTTTCAAGAGGAAATAAAAAATTCCCTTAAAGAAATTGAGGAAAAGACAAAAAATTGGAAGAAATCAATAAAGAAATTGAGGAAAAGACAACAAAAAATTGAAAGAAATCAATAAATTCCTTAAAGAAAGCCAAGAAAACCATGAAATAGCAATTAAACATGTCAAGGAAACAGTTCAAGACCTGAAAAGTGAAATAGAAACAATGAAGAAGACACAAACAGAGGGAATTCTGTAAATAGAAAAGCTGAGTAAATGAACAGGAAACACAGATGCAAGCATAACCAACAGAATACAAGAGATGGAAGGGAGAATCTCTGGTGTAGAGGATACAATAAAGGAAATAGATTAGTCAGTCAAAGAAAATACCAATGCCAAAAATGTCATAACACAAAATGTCCAGGAAATCTGGGACACCATGAAAAGGTCAAACCTAAGAATAATAGGGATAGAAGAAGGAGAAGAATACTAGTTCAAAGGCACAGAAAATATATTCAACAAAATCATGGAAGAAAACTTTCCCAACTTAAAGAAGGAAATGCCTATGAAGTTACAAGAAGCTTACAGAACACAAAATAGACTAGATGCCCAAAGAAAGTCCCCTTGCCACATAATAATTAAACCACTAAACATACAGAATAAAGAAAGAATATTAAGAGCAGCAAATGAAAAAGGCCAAGTGACTTATAAAGGCAAACCCATCAGAATAACACCTGATTTCTCAATGGAGACTTTGAAAGCCAGAAGGTCCTGGACAGATGTAATGCAGACACCAAGAGACCATGGATGCCAGCCTAGACTAATATACCCAGCAAAACTTTCAATCACCATAGATGGAGTGAACAAGACATTCCAAGACAAAACCAGATTTAAACAATACCTATCCACAAATCCAGCCCTATAGAAAGCACTAGAAGAAAATTCCAACCTAAGGCAGTCAGATATACCCATGAAAACACAGGCAATAGATAACCCCACAGCAGTAAATCCCAAAGAAGGGAAATACACACACACTACCACCAAAAGATAACAGGAATTAACAATCACCGGTCATGAATATCTCCTAACATCAACAGACTTAATTCGCCTATAAAAAGACACAGGCTAACAGAATGGATATGAAATCAGGATCCATCCTTCTGCTGCATACGAGAAACACCCTCATCCTCAAAGACAGACACTACCTCAGAGTAAAAGGCTGGGAAAAGACTTTCCAATCAAATGGACTTAATAAGCAAGCTGGCATAGTTATCAATATCAAGAAATTAAAGACTTTAGAATTCAATGAAAATAAATGCTCAACATATCCAAGTTTATGGACACAATGAAAGCAGTGCTCAGAGGAAAGTTCATAGCACTAAGTGTCTTCATAAATAATTTGTAGAGATCTCATACTAGCAACTTAACAGCGTACCTGAGCACTGTAGAACAAAATGAAGCAAACCCACCCAAAAGGAGTAGACAGCAGGAAATAATCAAACTGAAGGCTGAAGTAAATAAAAGAGAAGCAAAGAGAACAAAACAAAGAATCAATGAAACAAAGGGTTAGTTCTTTGAGAAAAATCAATGAGATAGACAAACCCTTTTCCAAACTAACTAAAAGGCAAAGAGAGAATATCCAAACTAAAAAAATTAGACATGAAAAGGGGAACACAACAACTGACATCAAAGTAATCCAGAGAATTATTAGTTTATATTTCAAAAATATGTACTTCACAAAATTGGAAAATGTAAAGGAAATGGACAAATTTCTTAACAGATATCATTTACCAAAGTTAAATCAAGGTCAGATAAACAATATAAATAGAGCTATAACCCCTAAAGAAATAAAGCAGTCATTAAAAGTCTCTGTATCAAAGAAAAGCCCAGGACAAGATGGTAGCACAGAATTCTACCAGACTTTCAAAGTAGAGTTAATATCAATATTCCTCAAATCATTCCACAAAATAGAAACAGAAGGAACATTACCAAATACACTTTATGAGGCTACAGTGATCCTGATACCAAAATGACATAAAAAACTCAACAACAAAAAAAGAGAGTTGTTGCTAGAGTTTTCCTGCCTGGCCCACAGTCAGGATAAATCTCTCTCACCTGCCAGCCCCACAGCCGCTCAAACCTAACCAAGTAAACACAGAGACTTATATTGGTTACAAACTGTATGGCCGTAGCAGGCTTCTTGCTAACTGTTCTTACAGCTTAAATTAATCCATTTCTATTAATCTATACCTTGCCACGTGGCTTGTGGCTTACCGGTACTTTACATCTTTCTTGTCCTGATGGCGGCTGGCAGTGTCTCTCTGACTCAGCCTTCCACTTCCCAGCTTTATTCTCCTCCTTGTCCCGCCTACACTTCCCGGCTAGCCAATGGCCAATCAGTATTTTATTTATTGACTAATCAGCAACACATTTGCCATACAGAACATCCCACAGCACTTCCCCCATTTTTTTTTCAAAAAGGAAGGTTTTAACCTTAACAAAGTAAAATTACATATAATTTGGGAATTTGGGCGTAGCTTCTCTTACTACTTCCTGCTGGAGGGGGGCGCTGTATCTTATGGGGAAACAAAGAAAATTTTAGGATTATGGAATAGTCCATGAGGCTGTATCATCTGAGCCAGTTGCCTTGAAACCATTCCGGATGTTGGGTCATCTGGGCCATGGTGTCATCGGAGACCTTTCAGGGGGTCTTGGCTGGTCAAACCTGATGTATCTTAATCTGGAACAAATCCATAGCCTTTGGCTTTCTGTGGGAACAAAAGCAGAGACTCTTTTCCAAAGCAACATATCCTTATATCCAAATTTTGAAGTCAAGGTACCTTTAAAATATACATTTTGGCATAACTCAACAGCTTTTACAATCAAATGTTTTTCTGCAGTTAAAAATCCCAAAGACAACACAATCCAGATTCTCTGTGTAATATTCATCTTTACGTGGCTTATTTTCTATATTAATTTTACTGTCTCTTTAAAGACTTTATTTTTTTTAAAACTATGTATTTGTTTCTATAACTCTATATATCACCTTTTTTGTCTCTTTCAAGCCTACGTATCTTTTACACACATTGTAAACTATTACATCTGAATCTGTCTTATTGTGAATCTATTGCCTTAAACTGCAGCAGCTGTGGCTGCTGGCTCCGCCCACCTCAGCTTCCCAACATGGCGGTGGTTTACCACCCGCTCTGGGAGCTATCGTGGGTCTATGCTTTTATCCAAGCAGCGTGTAGCCCAGAAACCTCTTTTTTGTTTTGTACTAGCAAAGTCTAAATCCACCATGCAGCTTAATGTGCCACTTGCAGAGGTCTTATTCCCTCCATACTGCAGGTTGAGCGCACACTCCAGAAACCCACCAGTAGCTCAAACTGGCAGCTGCCGCTCATTTGAGAGAGACAATTAGGAAGCTGTGTTTAGCTCCACTTTAGAATCTTTTCTCAGGTTTTAGGTGGAAACTCTTGCCACCACGTTGGACGCCAATTGTTGCTAGAGTTTTCCTGCCTGGCCCACAGTCAGGATAAATCTCTCTCACCTGCCAGCCCCACAGCCGCTCAGACCCGACCAAGTAAACACAGAGACTTATATTGGTTACAAACTGTATGGCCGTGGCAGGCTTCTTGCTAACTGTTCTTACAGCTTAAATTAATCCATTTCTATTAATCTATACCTTGCCACGTGGCTTGTGGCTTACCGGTACTTTACATCTTTCTTGTCCTGATGGCGGCTGGCAGTGTCTCTCTGACTCAGCCTTCCACTTCCCAGCTTTATTCTCCTTCTTGTCCCGCCTACACTTCCCGGCTAGCCAATGGCCAATCAGTATTTTATTATTGACTAATCAGCAACACATTTGCCATACAGAACATCCCACATCAATGAACATGAACAAAATGCAAAAATACTCAATAAACTACTGGCAAACCAAATCCAAGAACTCATCAAAAAGATAATCTACCATGATCAAGTAGGCTTCATTACAGAGATGAAGGGATGGTTTAACATATAGAAACCTATCAATGAAATCCACCATATAAAGAAACTGAAAAAAAACCAAACAAACATATGATCATCTCATTAGATGCTGAAAAAGCCTTTGACTAAACCCAATACTCCTTCATGATAACGGTTCTGGAGAGATCAATGATACAAGGAACATAACTAAGCATAATAAAAGCAATATACTGAATAACTCTCTGCTGAATGAAAAATTAGTAAAAACATAAATTAAGAATGAAATTAAAGACTTTCTAGAATTGAATGAAAATGAAGACACAACATACCCAAACTTTTTATCTGATTCTAGAGAAGTTCTTTTTTTTTAAATTCTCTCATACATTACATCTTAACTGTAGTTTCCCCTATCTCCATTCTTCCCAGCACCCACCACCTCCCTACTCCCCCAGATCTACTCCTTCTGTTTCCCTTCAGAAAAGAGCAGGTCAAAGATATCAACCAAACATGACTTAACAAGTTACAGTAAGACTAGGCACAAACCCTCATATCAAGGCAGGATGAAGCAATCCAATAGGATCCCACGATCATGCAAAAGAGGAGTCCAACAAGAACACCAATCTGCACAACCATAACATATAAGCAAAAGACCTAGTTATGACCAAAACAGGCTCCCCAATTGTTGCTTCAGTCTCTGTGAGCCCCTACAAAAACTGCTGAGCTAATTCTGTGGACCATTTTCTTGTGGTGTCCTTGACCCCTCTGCTCCTACAATCCATTTTTCCCCTCTTCCACAGAATTCCCCAACCTCTGCCTAATATTTCGTTGTGGGTCCCTGCATCTGCTCCTATCACTTGCTGAATGAAGCCTCTCTGGTGACAACTGGGCTAGGTACCAATCTATGAGCATAGCAGAATATCATTAGGAATAATTTCACTGACTGTTTTGCCAATTGTGTTTAGTTCTATCCTAAATCTATCCATCCTCTGGTTCCTGGCCATCCAGGCAGTGTCAGGCATGGGCTCTCTCTGATGGCATGGGCCTCAAGTTGAAGCAGTCATTAATGTACTCAAATATATGAGATATAGTGAAGGTGGCTCTAGCAGGCAAGTACAACATTGGAGTGATCTCATACTAGTAATTTAATAGCACATATGAAAACACTAGAACATAAAGAAGAAATCACACCCAAAAGAGTAGAGGGCAAAAAATAATCAAATTCAGCTTTGAAATCAATTAAATAGAAACAAACAAAAATACTAAGAATTACTGAAACAAAGAGTTGGCTTTTCAAGAAAATCAATAAGATTGACAAACCTTTATCCAAATTAACCAATAGATGGAGAGAGAAAATGCAAATTAACAAAAGTAGAAATGAACAAAGGGACACAACAACAGATATCTACCCCAAAAATCCAGAGAATCATAAAGTTGTACTGTAAAACCTGTATTCCAGAAATTGGAAAATCTGAAAGAAATTGACAGTTTTCTCAATACATACTACTTGCCAAAGTTAAATCAAAATCAGATAAGCAATTTAAAAATTCCTATAAGCCCTAGTGAAATAAAATCAGTCATTAATATCTCTCAACCTAAAAAAAAGCCCAGGGAAAGATGGTTTCAGAATAGAATTCTACCAAGCTTTCAAAGAAGAGTTAATGTTAATACTCCTCAATTCATTCCACAAAATAGAAACAGAAGCAGCATTGCCCAATTCTTTATACAAGGCCATAGTTACTCTGATATCCAAACCACATAAAGATACAACAAAGAAAGAGAATTACAGACCTTCATGAACAATAATGCAAAAATACTTAATAAAATACTGGCAAATCGAATCCAAGAACACATCAAAAACATCATCCACTGTGAACAAGAAGGCTTTATCCCAGAGATGCAGGGATGGTTCAACATATGAAAATCAGTAAACGTAATCCACCATATAAACAAATGGAAAGACAATAAAACCACATGATCATTTCATCAGATGAAGAAAATGCCTTTGACAACATCCAACGTGATGAAAGTTCTGGAGAGATTAGGGATATAAGGACGTACCTCAACATAATAAAGGTAGTTTGCAGCAATTTTACAGCCAACATTAACCCAAATGGAGAGAAACTCAAGCCAATTCCACTGAAATTAGGAACAAGACAAAGTTGTCCACTCTCTTCATACCTATTCAATATAGTACTTGAATGTCAGGAGCCACGTAGCCTAACTGATTCTCATGGGAAAAAGCTGTGTACCTAACCTTCCGTTAACAGTTTCAATAGCAACCATTTTTCAACAAGACCACAGAATGTACCTTTTGATCAACTCCCTGAAACATAATGGTTTGCTGTATGGTCCGTTGATCAAGCCCTGGAACAAAGAGACCTTTCCTTGAACCCTACCTTACCCTAACTTCCTCCTAGTAACTTTCCATACCCCTATCTACTTCTCCTAGCTCCTAGCATATATAAGCCTGACTCCCCTTGCAATAAACGAGACCTTGACGTGACTCAGACTGACTTTGTCTTCCTTTATGCGCCTGGTCTCCTTTCTCTCTCGCCCCTATTGATCTTTCAGGAGGTGCCTCCTCGGGTCTCACCCAATAACCTGGCCCGCAGGACGGGTCAAGTGGCGCCTGAACACCTGCCAGACGACGGACAATGGAAGGGGCCCCCGAGAGGATCAGGGTAGAGATGCCCGGATCGCATCACTCGTGCAACACGGGAGAGTCTTGAGGTAAGTGTGTCGTCCCATCGATCATGGGCAAAAATTTATCTAAAGAGGCTGTTTTTCTCAAGGAGATGAAAGGTAATCTTAGGGAGAGAGGAATAAGAGTTAAGAAAAAGGATTTGATAAAATTCTTCCAATATGTGGAGGAGAAATGTCCCTGGTTAGTGATTAATGGCCCAGGAATTCACCCTCTGACTTGGAACAAGGTTGGAAAAGATATTAACAAATTAATCAGAGACGGGAAAATGTCCCCGACGCCTTTTTGTTTTTATGGTGTGATTAGAGATGTTCTAAAGGAAGCAGAGGGAGATGGGCGTGTTTCACATTTACTAGCCCTTGCAGAGGATTTTCTCTCAAACTCCCCCTGCCTGATACCCAAGGGTCCAGAGGTTTATTGACATCTACCGGTAAGAGAGCTCTCTGTCTTGTCTGTGTCTCTCTGTCTTGTTACTTTTGTTTTGTACCGGTTGATCGATTTGTACTTTGCAGGCTCTCACTGGGGCAGACGTGTCCAGACAGTGAACCTGGCGGCGAAGGGAGACGTCCCAAAGCCCTAAGGCCACCTCAGAGGTGACGATTTGGTTTAGGAGCATCTTTGGGTATCTTCCCCCATGGTGGGAGGAAGTGCCACTTTGTATTTTGTCCTGGGAAATTGTCAGAGCCATTTTGTGGGTTTTTTTGTATGTTTTGTTGTGATCATTGTTACTTTACTCTCTTCTTCTCTTCCAAGAAAAAAAAAGGTGCATGTCTGACTGACAGGGATGTGGAAGCCCCTGATGTCTGTTTGATTAAGGACAGAGATCCTCCAGTCTGGATTGTTTTTGGTGTGATTGAGCCTGGAGGGTCAACCCCCCCCCAGAGCACATCAGGCTGTCATTGTTCTTGGAGCTTTGTTGGTTGTCTCGTTGGGGCAAAGTTTTTTCGTGTGCCCTTGGTCTTGTGTGTAATGTATTAACTGTTCTTATTGTTGACTTGACTGTGAGGGACGCTATGGGACAGTTTCCTTCCTCTCCACTAGACCTTTGCCTAGCCCACTAGAAGGATGTGTGAGTCACAATAGAGGGAACTAGGTCCCCCACCCCCACTCTCCAACTGAACTGAGATAAACAGGTAGCTCCTGCCAGGTGGGGCTTGCATACTTCAAGAGGGGCTTGCTGGCTGTGAATGAGGCTGTCGTCTCAGTGCTGATGTTCCGGTTCTTGGATTGTCTGTATAAATGTTATTTGTTTCTGTCTACTAACCTCCCTTATTTTCCTAGAGGAAGAGGAGGAGAGAGAGGCATAACAAAGGCCACCTCCCTCCCTCTGTAGCTCTCTTGCTATCAGGACTGCAGCCAGCTGGCTGCTCTCATAAGGGTGGGGGTGCATGCTCTCGGTACAGGCAGGCAAAGACAGGAGCTCTGGACAGGGTAATGGGGACTGCCTGCAATTGACAAAAAACTGTGTGAACACTGAACAGAGAATCTGACTTTAGTCAGAGGAGTTAACAAAAACTTTTTTTTCAGGAACACTGCCAGCCAAGGACATGCTCTATGCCCACTGCTCCCCCTCCCTTCCTTTATGGTGATAACTTCAAGGTCTCTTCTGCCGGCCAGCAGCTTCTCTTATTAACCCTTCTCTGTCCTGATATTGCTTAAAAAGAAATGTTAAATTACCAGTTCAAGATACTGGGAAAATTATGCTTTTGTGTCCACCGGAAAAATAAAAATTTACATGGATTTTGGTCATTTGAGTTCAATGGGTTACAAATACTTGCCATCATTTAAGAGAATTGGTTTCAAATTATTGTTGGTTAAGATAAAAAAAGTTTTAAAAAATATGTAAAATGCAAGTTATTAGAATACCTAAAAGCAAGGTATAAAGGTCTGAGGATAAAAAGGCTTAAATAATGATTTTAAAAAAAATGACTTGAGATATATAAAAAAAATGAAACATGTTTCAGATTTCTTTGTCTTGCTATTCTGCTGTTACATTGAGACTCCAAAGCGTCATAGTTGTAAAAATGTCTGTCTACTCTACAGGTATGAATGAAAAATGTGGCCACATATATGTTTGGTTTTGAATGTCTGAGTTTGCATGTCCTTTATGTTAAAAAATACAAGTTAATACTAGTCATCTGGCTATTCAGATACTAGTTTAAAGTATAAACTGTTCTATTTTAATAAAAAAACTGAGAGGTATATTTAACTAATATATCTATAAGAGAACAAATTGACCTGGTTATTGTTACCAAACTTAAGAGATATTTTCAAGATTGGGTCTAGATTTGTTTGGCTCAGATACATTTAATAGATAATGGTCCTCAAACCTGTCAAAGATCTGGTGAATATGGCATTTACATTATTTGATAAAAAGCTTACTATAGCAAACAGAGACTCCAAGCTCCCCAGCTCCTAGCAATGACTCCCAAGGTCTCCAAAGAAGATATGGAACAATGACAAGAATATGCCACCTGAATTGTGGACAACATTGACCACTGGGCAAGATGCTCTGACTCAACACCTGCTGCCAGGGATCTGGCCTATGAGACACTGACAAGATAAGGTCAGTCTTTCTCCTCCACAGGGAGAATTTTACATTATGGGCCCAGCAGCCAAGACTGATGCTGTCATGACACCTGTCCTGCCAACACTATGAAGACTATAGGAGCCTGGGATTATGGCAGTCTGGGTAATGGATAGTCTCTGTTGTTTTTTAAATAGATTTAAAAGTCTGCACTCAGGTAAAGTTTATCCTTCTCAGATCTTTGATGACATTGATGACTGGACTAGCTATAGCTTTCTCAGCTTAGTAATTGATTGATCAATGGATTAATTAATTAAAGCTAATAAGTCTCTTTAAAAAAGATAAACAGGTTCTAAATATAGACTTACAGATGCTTTTCATTGGGCCAAGGAAATTTCAGTCCAATCTATACTTGGCTCTCTAGATAGAAAAAACACTATGGATTTCAGGGCAAATTGATAATACTGCAATTACTAAGACTATGGGTCTAAAAGTTCCAAATAAGTTCGTAAGTTTTAACTCCTGTTCCTAGTTTATATGTATCTCAACAGGTTTCCACTTGGCTGACAGATACATCCAAGCATCATTTGCTGGTGACAACCTACTGCAAATGACTGTGAGCCCTGAACTTGCTGAAAGCTGATATGGACCAATTCAGCCGATATGCATACCATCTCTTCAGCTGGTCAATAAAACGTTCCCTCTTGTCTTTGACTAGCATTCTGGCTTTCCAGGGCCCTGACAACAACGTCCCAATGTCAGCAGGAAGTAATTACAGAAGAGAAAACATCGCCCTTGCCCCCCCCCCCCCGGAATGTTAGATCAAAAGGGAATTTCTTGTCATAGGGAACCGAGATAAAGTTCCAAGTTCCTTGAGGATAAGGAACTCTGTCATCCATCACAAGGCTTTTGGCCCTTGTGCTTCTGCTAATTACTGTTGGCTCTTATATCACTGATGTCTTAACTAAATGATGATTCATGTCTGGGTACCACTAAACTGAGGATGCTAGAATTCCAACATCCACCTCTGAACCCATGACACACTTGCAGATGGCAAAAGCTGAATAAGGGGAAGCTCACTTTGCCATTGATAATGGGAAAACTCTTATGTTCTGGTCCAATTAGTCTCCGATATGATCTACTACCCTGGTGATAAAGTCTTTTACCAAAAAGCAACATCTCCATGATTGGAGATGATATACAACTCAAGGGGGGAATGAAAGGACCAAGCAGATGCCATAACAGTCTGCTCAGTCTTCTCTCAGAGATCAGGCCTCAATTTCAGTTTCCTGAGACTTGAGCAAGCAGTTTCTGGGAGGGCCATGAACAAAAGACATAGTCCTTGTAGTAGCTCCCTTTCTGCACGTACTCTGACTGCTCAAAGTTCAGCCAGATGTTTACTGTCTGGGGCCCCTCACCAACTTAGAGTTATGTGCAGTATGTGCTTGGCCAGCCAGCCCTCATGGTGGCTCAAGGACAAAGCCTGGGACTTGTGCTGGACTGCCCCCAAAGTGATAAATTGTAACCACCAACCAGTAAATTCAAAGGTTACGTACCCTCACCCAATTAAAAAGAAAACAGAGATAAAAATAAACCAATCCGAGTTGCACCCATGAAAAACTCCCCTAAACCCCCTTATTATGAAGGAATCGCCTTTCAGTCTACTGCCAATAACCTCACTTCTCCGAGCAATAGGTGTCAGACTAAGCCACATAAGCTAACACTCCCTGAAGTCTCTGGACGAGGTTCTTGTTTGGGCAAGATTCCATCGACCCATAGTCACCTCTGTAAACAAACTCTGACACCCTATAAAGGGAGCTATTATCTCGAAGCACCCAACGGGTCCTACTGGGCCTGTAACACAGGATTGACCCCTTGCATATCTGCTCAGATATTTAATGATTCCCATGAATTTTGTGTGATGGTCCAGTTAGGGCCTCGTGTCACTTATCATCAAGAAAGCTCAGTGATGGAATTCTTTGAGCAGAGAGGCAGATACACTCAAGAACCTGTGTCTATGACTATTGCCCTCTTGTTAGGTATTGGGGGCATCACTGCAGAAATTGGTACAGGAACTACTGCCCTCGTGCAGAGCAACCACCTTATGCAGTTACAAATGGCTATGGCTACTGACCTAGAGACCATAGAAAGATCCATTTCTGCTCTGGAGAAATCTTTAACCTCTCTCTCTGAGGTTGTGTTACAAAACAGAAGAGGTCTGGATTTACTATTTTTAAAGGAGGGGGATTATGTGCAGCCTTGAAGGAAGAATGCTGCTTTTATGCCGATCATACTGGGGTAGTCAGAGAATCAATGAATAGACTAAGAGAAAGATTGGCACAAAGAAAACATGATTTTGAAAATCAAAACAATTGGTTTGAGAGCTGGCTAAAGGGGTCCCCTTGGCTTTCTACTCTGATCCCCACCCTCTTGGCCCCCTTGGTCATTTTCCTTCTCCTCCTCACCTTTGGTCCTTGGGCTTTTCAACGACTAACACAATTCATCAAAAATCAGATCGATTCGGCCCTATCAAAAATCATTTCAGTACACTACCATCGGATAGAAACTCAAGATCAAACTATCGAAACAGGTGAAGGGCTCAGGTTCAGCAGCCTATGAACCTAAAAACCCCTACAACTAAAAGCTAGAGGGTACTCAATGACGGGAATAGTATGGGGCCTGTGCTGGGAGCACAACGTACAGAGGTTGCCAGAGACCGGCTCAACATGGCACGTTGCCAGACACAGGACGCACCCGATATAGCCTAAGACAGGGGCCCTCTCGATTTATGACCAAAGCCTGCTTTGGCCATTTTATAGAAAGAAGGGGGAATTGTCAGGAGCCAAGTAGCCTGACTGATTCTCATGGGAAAAAGCTGTGTACCTAACCTTCCGTTAACAGTTTCAATAGCAACCATTTTTCAACAAGACCACAGTATGTACCTTTTGATCAACTCCCTGAAACATAATGGTTTGCTGTATGGTCCGTTGATCAAGCCCTGGAACAAAGAGACCTTTCCTTGAACCCTACCTTACCCTAACTTCCTCCTAGTAACTTTCCATACCCCTATCTACTTCTCCTAGCTCCTAGCATATATAAGCCTGACTCCCCTTGCAATAAACGAGACCTTGATGTGACTCAAACTGACTTTGTCTTCCTTTATGCGCCTGGTCTCCTTTCTCTCTCGCCCCCATTGATCTTTCAGGAGGTGCCTCCTCGGGTCTCACCCAATAACCTGGCCCACGGGATGGGTCACTTGAAGTCTTAGCTAGAGCAATAAGACAACAAAAGGAGATCAAAGGGATACAAATTGGAAAGGAAGAAGTCAAAGTATCTATTTGCAGATGATATGATAATATACATAAGTGACCACAAAAATTCCCCCAGAAAACTTGTACAGCTCGTAGACAAAGCAGCTGGATACAAAATTAACTCAAAAAATCAGTAGCCTTAGTATATACAAATGTAAGTTGCCTGAGAAAGAAATCAGGGGAAAGAACATCTTTCATGATTGCCTGAAATAATTATAAAATATCTTGGGGGGTAACTCTAACCAAGCAAGTCAAGACTTGTATAATTAAAAACATTAATACATTGAAGAAAGAGATTGAAAATGATATAAGAAGATGGTAAGATGTCCTATGCTCTTGGGTTGGTAGGATTAATATATTAAAAACAGGCATCATACCAAAATGCAATATACAAATTCTATGCAATCCCCTTCAAAATTCCAACATATTTGAAAGGACAATTTTTAGTTTTATATGAAAATAAACACACACATACACACACAAATAAAAACTCATAATAGCTAAAACTATCCTGAATAATAAAACAAGTGTGGGTGGTATCACCATCCCTGATTTCAAGTTGTACTACAGAGCTATATTAATAAAAATAGCATGGTATTGGCACAAAAAGACATTTTGATTGATGGAATTGAATTAAACACCCACACATAAATCTATACACTTATGATATGGTAGTTTGACTGAAAATAGCCCCATTAGGCTCATAGGGAGTGACATTATTTGAAAGTACTAGGACATGTGGTCTTGTTGGGAGTAGGTGTGGTCTTATTGGAGGAAGTGTGTCACTGGGGGTAGTCTTTGAGGTTTCAGAAGCTCAAGCCAGGACCAGTAGCTCACTCTTTCTTTCTGCTACCTTCAGATCCAGGTGTAGAACTCTGAGATATTTCTCCAGCACCATGTCTGCCTGCATGCCTCCAAGCCTCCCACAATGAAGACAATGGACTAATCCTCTGAACTGTTAGCCAGCTCCAATTAAATGTTTTCCTTTATAATTCTTTCCATGGTCATGATGTCTTCACAACAATAGAAACCCTAACTAAGACATATGGACCTTATTTTCAGTAAAGAAGCCACAAACATGCACTGGAAAAAAGACAGCACCTTCAACAAAATGGTGCTGGTCAAACAGGATTGCTGCATGCAGAAGAATAAATCCATACTTACTACCCTGTCTAAAACTCAACTCCAAATGAATCAAAGACCTTAACATAAAGCAAGATACACTGAACAAGATAGAAGAGAAAGTGGAGGAGTAGCCTTGAACTTATTTGCACAGGAATAGACTTTCTGAACAGACACCATTAGTGCAGATACTACAATCAACAATGAATAAATGAGGCCTCATGAAACTGAGAAGCTTCTGCATGGCAGAGAATACCATCACTCAGACAAAGTGGCAGCCTACACAATGAGAAAATATTTTTACCTACTGTATATCAAATAGAGGGCTAATATCCAAAATATATGAAGAACTCAATAAACTAGGTATCAAGAAAACAAATACTCCAATTAATAATTGGAGTACAGATCTAAACAGATTTCTGAAAAGAAGAGATTCAAATGGTAGAGAAATAAAGAAAAGTTCAACATCCTTAGCCATCACAAAAATGCAAATCAAAACTACTTTGAGATTTCATCTTATACTGGTCAGAATGACTTAGATCAATAATGCAAGTGACAGCTCATGCTGGTGAGGATGTGGAGTAGGGTGAACACTCTTGCACTGCTGGTAGGAGTGTAAAACTTGTACAGCCGCTATGGAAATCAGTGTGGTGATTCCTCAGGAAGCTGGGACTCCATCTACCTCAAGACCCAGCTATATCACTCTTGGGCATATACTCAAAGAACACATCATCATACCAAGGAGACACTTGTTCTATCATTTTCATTGCTGCTTTATTAGTAATATATAGAAATAAGAAAAAAATCTAGATGTCCCCCAACAGAAGAATGGATAAAAAAAATGTGTTACATTTACACAATGGAGTATTAGTCTTTAAAAAAAAGACATCATGAAATTTGCAAGCAAATGGATGAAATCTTTCTGAGTGAGATATCCCAGACTCAGAAAGACAAATATGGTATATATTCACTTATATGTGGATATTAGCTGTTAATTCAACAACAAACAAGCTATAATCCATAGGACCACAGAGGATGGGTATAGAGTAAGAGACTGGGGGGCAGGTAGATCTCATTAGAAACATGAAATGACTAGATAGTTATGTATTGGGGGCAGAAACAGGAGAATCAAGTGGGGAGTGTGGGGAAGGTTAGAGTTGACACGGGAAAGAATATGGGAAACACAGCTAAAATTAAGAGACATTTGAAGGATAGTATGGAAACATAATGCAGTAGAAGCTTCCTAAAATATGTACATATATGAAGGTGATCTTAATCAAATCTCCAAACAATGAGGGAGAGAGAGAACCTCTCCCTGCCATCTCTTGTCACTAAACAAAGCTTCCAATGCCTGGACTGGGTTTCATCCAATTGAGTTGTTGGCCAAAAGGATTCCATGAAAATCCACAAATAATCCAGGCAGTTTCTAAGACAATAGGTTGTTCTCCACAAACTGAAAGCAAGGCTATATTGCTAAAGACAACACCTGCACAACTCATTGAAGATGGAGAGGTCAACCTGGTGCCTACAGAGAACCCACCCACCTCATGTTCTAGTGTCTGTGACACAGAAAAGTACTTACTCTGCAGGCTACCAAAATAGAAAAATAAATACCAGTCCAACCACAAAAACTTTAATCTACAATCTGTCTTTCCTGCAAAAAATGTTAAGACGGTGGTTGCACAAAGCTTGTGAGAATAACCAGCCAATATCTAATTTGACTTAAGGCCCACTCTACCAGAAGAAACCCATACCTGATACTGCTTGGATAACTAGAGACCAGATAGCCCAGGTGTCGAAAGGAAAATTAAACACTACTGGTCTTAAAAATAAATAAATAAATAAATAAATAAATAAATAAATAAAAACCCATAGTAATAAAATTACTCTTAATGACATTCTGCTATATTCATAAAACAGCCATGCTCAGAGAAGCTTCCTCTTGCAGCAGATGGGGACAAATTTAGAGGCCCCACAGCCAGACTTTATGTACAGAGTGAGAGAGCTTGGAATACTCAACCATAAAAGGGATGTTTATACCAAATCTCTCCCCACATGGAGTATGCCCCACTCCTCTATCAACCCCTCACTCTCCAACCCTCTACCCACCCCTGCATAAGAGGAGGCAGAAAGAGTGTAAGAGCCACAGGGGATGGAGGACACCAAGAAAACCAGGCCCTCTAAATCAACATTATCAAAGCTCACATGAATTCACAGAGATTGAGGTGCATGCACAGGGTTTGCAAGGGTCAGGACCAAGTTGTCTGTGTATACATTATGGCTTCCAGTTTAGTGTTCTTGTGGGATTCCTGAGTATGTGATTGAGTGTGTCTATATTCTTATGACTTCTCTTGTGCTCCTTTCCTTCTGTTTGTTTGTCCTGTCCAACTCTGATGTGATAGTTTTTGTTTTCTCTTATTATATTTTATTTTGTTATATTTCATTATTATCCTTTAGAAGCTTGTTTGTTTTTAAATGAGAGACAAGATGAGAGTGGATATAGATGGGAGGGGAGATGGGGAGAAACTGGGAGGAGTAAAGGGAAGGGAAATCATAATCACATAATAATTATAATATTATGTGAGGAAAAAAACTGTTTTCAATAAAGGAAGAATAAAAAAAGAATCATGTGAATTGAGTGAATGATGCAGCTCATATGAAAAGGAGATGTAAATAAACTTCTACTCACAATAATTTGAAGGGGAAAAGAAAAAAAAACATAAGAAGAAATTAAAGGCCTAACTGTGGAGAATGTGAGCAGAGGGACCTTTAACTCTGTATTTTACCCCTTGGTTCCTTTCTACCACAAATGTGCATTGCTTTTACAACACTACCTTCTCTTTTTAAAACTTTCTTTTTATTTATACTTTGTGTCTTTAACATCATGTCTCCACATTATGTCTTCTGATCTCATCCGTCTCCCTTCCCCCACCTCAAATAAAATTTAAGAGAAGAAAGGGGGAACAAAAAGGAAGAAAGGGAGAATCTCATCATGAAAGCTGCAGTGTGATAGTGAGTCATGCAGTAAACCCCCTTTATACATCTTTACATGAAGACATTCATCCCAAAGAGTCGTTGATCTGGTTCAAGGTCCCTGGTCTCTGATACACCATAGAAGCTGGGCCCTCACAAAGACTCTTCCTGTTGCTGCCCTGTGTCATTGGAGATCATAGCCCTGGGTCAGCAGAACCAACTCGCCCCTCTCATGCTCCGGGAGATCACAAATGGGGTGGATGTTGGGGGTGGACCAACAGAAAACCCTGGTTCTTGGCATGAGTAGTTGCAGGGTTGGTCAGCCTGCCAGCTCTTCCCTGTCTTCTCCACAAGGGTGAGCTCTCCAGCATTGCCCTGGCTAGTTCACCCCTTGCAGCAATAAGCAAGTGGTAGGAGCATTTCATCTTCATGTCCTCAGGGTCAGATATCCCACACCTACACCTTCAGGTCCATTTCTACTGTGTTGCCCAGGTGAGGTATAGGGGCCACTCTCCTGAGTGCTGCAGCTGATGAGGAGCAGGAACAGCTCTCCTGCTCTTATGATCTCAGGGCATCTCTCTCACCCATGCTGCCATGAGACAGATGAGAAATGGGGACAACTTTCCCATGCTCACAACTTTGGGATTGGCTTACCCACCTCTGCCAACAGTACAACACTAATTTCTAAATCTATTTTTAAATATATTTCTTTATGGACTTGATGTGAAGAGGATGAAGTTTATCACACAGTACATGTAACAAATTACAACAGAAATTATTCCACATAGTTCTGAATTCTAGAAGTATGTAATCCATTTCCCCTGGCTACACTCCATTGGAAGACTCCAGGGAGGCTCTATAACCCATCTTTTCCAGTTGCTGGTGGCTTTGAGAATCCTTGGCTCATAACTATATATCATTGCAATATCTGCCTTAATCCACTCAGACTGTTATAATATGATATCATAACTTGGCTGCTTCATCAAGCACAGAAATTTATTCCTCACAGATTTGGATACTAGGAAATTGAAGACCATTTGTGCCAGCAGAATAGTTGGTAGAAGTGCATGCTTCCTGATTCACAGTTGACTTTTGATTGTTTATTTGTTACATCCTCTTAAGGTATGATAGGCAAGAGAGCGCTCTGGAGCCTCTTTATAGGGCCTGGATCTCCTTCATGAGCACACCATCCTCATGATCAAATCACCATCTAAGGCCTCACCTCTAGTTCTATCACGCTGAAGATCAGGTTTCCACACATGAATTCTGAAGGCACATGAGCATAGTGTGCAGCACTTGGTCTCAATCTTCACATCCCCTTCTGTTCTTCCATCTAAGTTCATTTCCTTTTTTCTTTCTTATAGGGGTACATATTTAGGGAAAATTTACCACTTCAAGATCCTTAATCACATGTGCAAAAAGCCTTTTTCCAAATAGAAGTAATATGTACAGTCCCAGGAATCACTGTGTGACTATTTTTTTGGCCTTTTATTTACCAAACCTAACACCAACATCTCTACTTCAGTCCATGCAGAAATCCATTAATGAGTTTCAGGAGTATTTAAGTACCTATTCAGAAATTTCATAAATTGAAGCCTTCGGTTTTCAAAAGAGCTTGGAGAACTCAGGTAGACCTTTGTGAATGAGCTAGTTGCATCCACAACATCCTTCCTAAAAGGAAGCAGCCTCTGTCCTAGAAGGGTCACAGAAAAGATGCATGGCTGAATAATGGCCATAGACAGACTCCTGGCTTCTGTCAACCCAGTAGAAGGTAGGCAACATGTTCAATGAGACGTAAGAGCTCCAGCAACTTCCTTTGGGATATTAACTTTAAGTCTAAAGGGACTTCCTGAAACCAGGATCTATTCAGGTAAGAAAGAAAGATCCTCTCCACCTATCATGGTGGCTCCATCATCACAGGGACTAGTTGATGCCAAGGATGTTAGTTTAAAATCCACAGGCACTCACACTTATACAGACATGAGATTTTTGTTTAATCTTGAGCAGGGGGACCTTCAAAATCCAAAGACTTTTCAAGGAAAAGAAAATCCAAGCTCTGAAAGGGATTTTTAAAATTTCTGCATAGCAACAGTTTGATATAAATAAAAGCATCTCTTTTTTGCTGCTTTATGATTAATAGTTCAACATTCTCACAATATTGGCCTTACTGACATCCTAATTCTTGTTTTCAGCAGGTCTGGATAATTCTACCTCATTTTTATAAATGCAAATTAAGTACATGGTTTTAAGCAGAAGAAATACTGACTCTTACTGAACACTCACAAAATAGATCCGAGATGCAGCATTTATGCCCATAAAGTTCTTATCAGTAGTCAAACAAATAACATAGTTTTACTTTTTTTTTCTATTTTATGCGTAGTATGGGTGTTCTGCCTGTGTGTATGTCTGTGTATCATATGCATGCCTGGTGCCTCCTGAAGAAGTCAGAAAAGATGGTGTCAGATCACCTAGGAGTAGAATCTGGATCCTCTAGAAGAGTAGCCAGTACTCTTAACTGATAGGTCAACTTTCCAGTTCAAGTCAAACACAAATTCATCATTATTCATCATGATTCACTCAGGTCCTTCTAACACTAGATTTTCCCCCAAACCCACCTAAGTAGGAGGTGAAAGGAAAACACCAAGCTGGTGCTAGCATGCTTCTTAACTATGCAGTCTCACAGGGCTCGACATGGATTACTTCTACCATCTCATTTCACCTAGAGAAGCAGAAATTAGAAATCATCCCCACTGTGTAGTGAACAACTAAACCATATATATATATATATATGAGCTTGTCAAATTCAGAGAGAAACCCTGTGAGAAAGGAAGGACAAGATGCTTTGGAAATGGATGTGTATTTCTTAAATACATGGCTACATTTTACATTTTCTTGTCTCCCTCATAAGATTCAGAAAGTTACTTACATGAAGAACAGGGCCTTCTATGTTGCAATGTTAACTTTACAATGATCTAGAGGAGTGAGTTAGTATAAAACAGTCACTGATCATTAGAGAAACATTTGGAGGTAGCAAGTAATTTTGGTGAAACTCTGTATGTTGGTCAGATTTCTATCACTGTGATAAAATCTCTGAGGTAGTAAGTTTAAAAGTAAAGAAGGTTTGCTTTGACTCAATATGTCAGAGATTTCAATTGATGGACATAGATTTCAATCTATGGCCCTGTTGCTTTGCGGCTGTGGTGAAGGACCACATCATGGGATGAGGGCTTTTCAAAGCTGTTCACTTTGAGGTGGTGGCCATAACCAAAGAGATGATATAGATATAGATATAGATATAGATATAGATATAGATATAGATATAGATATAGATATTCATTAGGGTCCCAATATCTCCTTCAAGAGCATCTTCCCAATGATTTAATTTCCTCCCATTGGGCTCCACTTCCTAAAAGTACCTCTACCTTCCAGTAGTACCAACGGCTCCTGAATACAAAGCCTTTAACACATGGACCTTCCAGAGACATTTTACACCCAAACTATACCAGCATAAGATGGGTGGAGGAGTGCAGATTCAAGGCTTCCAGCCACAAGTTACCATTATGTGAATGCAGCAAGATTTGGGAATCACCAGGAATTTAAGAACTTAAGAGCATATCACACCAGGGAGAGGTGCCTAGTTATTTTCCTTCTTGAAGATTGTTACTATTGAAGATATATTGTCTTCCTCAAATTTCTGTTTCTATAAAAGAATGTCTGAGTAATTTATAAATAGAAGAAGATTATTTAACCCATGATTCTAGAAGTTGGAAATTTCAGATTGAGTGGCTGTATCTGGCAAAGTAATGGAGAGTTTTAACACGGCAGAATAATTGGGTATGTGAGAAGAGACACACACAAGAGGACTGCGGCTCGTTTTTACCAGCCACTCTTGCACCTATATCCAGTCTCCTCTTAACAAATAAATCATTTGCCACAGGTCCTACCTCCGTTTTGGATAAGCCTTATTCAAGACACAGCTTGTGTGTAATTTAATGGGATGAAGTGACTCCTAAAGACAAAACTCAACACTACAACTGGCTATCTTTTCTCTGTCTTCCCTGATGCTTTTTCTGCTTCTAGGTCTGTGACTCCTGAGGATAGCCCTGGTCAAGATTCCAGCTTTAAACCTGGGAGGTCTTCAGATCTCAATCTGACTGGTCCATGCCAGTTTCGGTATGATGGGTCACATTGACTAAGCATGCTCCCATCCAAGTCACTCCCTATCACTGTCACTTTAGCTCATGAACTTCAAGTCACTCTCTTCTTTGTATACCTATAGCATTCACAATATCCCAGAGTTTCTGGAAATGGCCCTGAATTTGAAGGTTTTGTTTTGTGATATGACATTGTGACCTGATGTTGGATTGAAAAGAAAAGAAGATACAATGGCTGTACCTGACAGGATGCTGACATAGCTGGTTCTTTCCTCATGTCCCTTTGTCTGGTCCTCACTTCTTTTCATGTATTTGTTTTTGTTATTGCTTTGTGAGGGGACTTGTCGCTGTATAGTTCTGTTTTGGTTTGGTTCAGTGTGCTGTAGATAGGCTCTCACACTGCAGCCCATCTGTCCTGAACTCACTGTGTATTCTCTGTCAAGTTTGGGATGAAGGTAAACACCATGACTCAGCCTCCCAAGCACAGGGATTACAGGCATGAGTTACCACACCTAGCTCATCACCACTGACATTTCTGTTCTTACTTCCAGATCCTATAACAGAATCCCTAATCCATTTCATTTTTTTCTCAGCTCCATTATGTAGATCCTCTAAATATACTTTTTCTTCTCTCAGCAAAGGAAAAAACCCAACAAAACAGTACCTTTCCATTGTGAACCAGATGAATACACTTTCTTTCATCTTCTCTTAAATCCATCCACCGGCTCCCACTCCTGCTGCCCTCCAATCTATCTAAGCCAAAATATCATTTTTGATTTCACTGCTTGATTGCCCAAATTTTAAGTTACTACACTGTTTAAATCTTATCTCTTAAGAAGAAGAGGTTTTGAAACCCTGGAGAAGAGGTTTTCATTTCATTTGGGGTGCCTCAAATTAGAGAAATTAGTCTGAGGTGAGCAGTAGGTGTTCCGTGGTTATTATTATCCTTATTACTGAGAAAGAGTCTCGCTATGTAGCTTGCACTGACCTCAAACTCTTGATCCTCCTGCCTCAGCCTTTCAGTGAGATATCCTACCACACCCACTAACAATTATTTTTCAGATGAGCCTTCACAGTGTAGCTAAATATAAGGAAAGTGTGTCTTCCTTCACATGTATCCTTCTTTAGAGGACACACAGTTCTATTCCAGAAGAAAAATTATGACATGATACGGCTTTACAAGAAACTGTGAGTGAGCTTGTCTTGTTTTAGAATAAGAAAATGCAAATTAGAATAACGCAAAAGCGTTGAGGGGGCTGCTGGAGTTTTACATGTAAACAGTGACATCTGCTGGTGACAACAGAGAGCCGTTACAGGGCCTATCAACCAGATTCAGGGTTCGGAGCTTAGATTTCACAAAGGCTTCCCTCACAGAGACACTGAAAGGCACTCCCAAGACAACAGGATAAAGGCTGACTTTTTTTTTTTTTGCGTTTGTTTTGGTGTTGGTTTTGTTGGTTAGTTTTTGGTCAACTTGACACAAACTAGATCATCTGAGAAGAGGGAACCTCAATTGAGAAAATGTCTTGATCATCTGCCAGTAGTTAAACCTGTAGGACATTTTCCTGAATAAAAATAATTCATATGGGAGGGCCCAGCCACTACGGGTGGTGCCACCCCTGGGCAAGAGATTCTGGGGTATATAGGAAAGAAAACTGAACAAGCCAGAAAGAGCAAGTCAGTAAGCAGCACTCTTCCATTATCTCAGCTTCAGTTCCTTTCTTTTGGTTCCTTCCCTGCTTGAGTTCCTGTCTTGACTCACCTCGTTAGGTCTGTAAGGTAAAATAAACTCTTTCCTTCAAGAGTTCCTTTTGTCATTATGCTCTGTCACAGCAAGAAAAAGTAAACTAAGATGATGACTATAAACATATTATTCTGAGAAATCATACATTTGATTAAGATAATGAATTGGGGACTGGAGAGATGGCTTGGCAGTTAAGGATTCATACTGTTCTTGCAAAGAACCAGAGATATATTACTAGTACCCACACTGGCCAGCTCAATCCACCTCTGAGGGATCCAATGTCTCTGGTCTTGAAGGCATGAGTGTTCATGACACACAGACACACATACATAAAATTGAAATTAAAATATGGTGTAATAACAGTAAGTTCTTCATTTGCCTGATTCATTAATGCCTACCCAAACTTTGAATTTTCTTTTCCCTTGGGATACATTTTTCTTTTGGTAGATTCCTGTTTGGTTTCCATGGGAGGGGGGGAGTGTACTTAAAATATCTATCTTTTCATAGTTAAACAATTCTGAGTACATTTTGTTCTTCTGTAATTCTGTTTTTCTTGCATTGTTGTTAAAAAAGAAAGGCAATAAGAAAGAAAACATTCAAAACCGAAGCTGAGAATTGCTGACCAAATGTGCAGAGCATGAAGGTTGCTGAGGACTGCCTTCCTTCCACACCCTTTCACCACTATCACTGGGGTTAGAGGTGAAACTTGGTACTCTTGGAAAGGTAAATATCAAGTGCCACCAGCAGATAGATCTTCCATTCAAATCACAAATAAATGTGATTTTCACATCCAACTTGCCTATACAGTGCTGTGTAGATGGAGCGACCCCCCCAAAAAAAAACCCTGAAAAATCCTGTGCCCCTCTGGTTGTCACCAACTGTTTAAATTTACTGAATACACTGAATTGGCTCAAAAAGAAAGACCTGACTCCACAGAAGGCCTGCCCCAGGCCCAGTACCCAAAGAACCTGTGCCCCATGAGTGGGTGCTGCCTCCTGTGTGCATCTCATTGTTCAGCCCCATCACTTGACAACTTCGCTTCTTGTTGAACTTTGGGTTCTGTCCATTCCTTCTTGTCTCTCAGACCTCTGCCTCTCACTCTTTATGCCACTTTTATCATTATCCCCTGGTTTAGCCCCAGGCACTTGATAGATACCATTGTAATGATCTGCCCAGTGGTTGGGCTCTATACATATGATTGAATTGGATTTTTTAAAAGAACTGCAAGTCAGACACCATTTCAATTGACCAGTATAGAAAACAGGCTCAGAAAATAGCTGACCAAATGCATACAGCTGTGAAAATGATGGATCCATCATTTTCGTGGATGCTGGAGATCCAAACTCTAGTCCTCCAATGTGCACTACAAGAGCTTTAGCCATTACCCACTTCTCCAGGTCTCATGCCTCATAATTCTTAGTGAAAATGCTCTGAAAGAAGAAACTATTCTTACATTTTAATATAAAAATCACCAAAATTAATTTAATATAAAATTATAATATAATAAGATAATGATATGAATATGTAATATATAATTAAATTAATATAAAAATCATCAAATATTTATTGAATTCATGGATGAATGGATGGATGGTTGGGTGAGCAATGATTGAAGTAATAAAATACTCTACATTTTTTGTTTCTCAGGATGCAAAATATATTTAATTTACAGATAGACAAACTACTTATAGTAGCATAACAAAGCAGTATCATTTTTGGAATAATAGTAACCAATAATTTAAAAAAAATTTACAGCAATGTTGTACACTAGCATTATTTTATAATTGTAAAGGTCACCTACAGCTCTAGCTGCCAAATGAATGTGGAGCTCCTCCATGGCTTGTTTCTACAAAGTAGGAACTCTCACTCATCATAGAAGGAAATCACAACCAAATAGTTTACTAGAATGCCTAAGAACAAACACAGCTCTCTATTATAATAAAGCAAAATTTGATTGGGAATCCTAAGCCCACTTCTTATTGTGCTATGGAGCCTCTCTTCAATATCTTCTCAGAACCTAACAAAGGGATTCCAGAGTCACATGGGAATAAATGTGGTAAACCCCATGATGCCCTCAATACATGGCATGATCCATGGAAAGGGCTCCCTTAGTGAAAATGTTTGCTTTTATGAATGGCTCAGCCCCCCCCTCAGCCAAGAGCAAAGCCATTTCAGTTGATAGTCAAGTAAGAGCTACTGAAACCCAAAGTTCTTACCAGTAGCCACAAGACATTATCAAAGTTGGAAAAAAGGAATATCCGATTAATTTGAAATCAACTTAAAAGCAACTTCAGTAGAAAACCCAATTCACTGAAATTTAAAAAATGGAAATCTCGAAAGCATGCATGCATAATGCCCCTGAGTTCACTTACCATCTCTGCCTTCCTTCTTCCCCACAAAGGAAAATCTACACTCAGATATTCTAATGACTTTCTGTCAAAGTGTGCAATCTCCTGTTTCATCCTTGGAACATCTGCCTCCCTTTACTTTGCCTCCAGCCCCAGTCTTTGGCATGTTGGGAACGTGTTCTACCACAAAGCTATAACCTCATCCCTCTCTTTTAGTGTTTTTTTTTTTTCTTCCCCTCTACTATTTTGAGACAGGGCTTCACAAAGTTAGTATAGGTTGGCTTTCAGCTCATTTTACAACCTAAACATGATTTTAATTTGAGATTTCCTGCCTGAGGGGATTATGATATGAGTCACAAGATGTGGGTGTGGTGGTTTGTATAAAAATGGACCCCATAGGGCAGGTGGAGATGGGAACAGGAGGGATTGTGGAGGGGGTGTGTGGCAGTGAGGGAATGGGAGAGAATACTGGGAGAGATAACCAGAATTGGGGGGGGGCATTTCTGGAGAGAGGTAGAAGCCTAATGCAATGGAAGCTCCCAAGAATCTACATGTAGACTCCTAGTAATGGGGGATATGAAAACTGAAGCAGCCATCTTATGTAACCAGACCAGTGTCTAGCATACTTATCCCAACAATCTAGCAATTGATGGGAGCAGATGCAGAGACCATTAGATGGAGCTTGGGGAATCCTGCAGAAAAGAGTGAGGAAGGGTTGTATGAACTACAAGGGTCAAGACACCACAATTAAACAGCCCACAGAATCAACTAATCAGGGTCCATAGGGATTCACAGAGATTGAATCAACAATCAGGGAGCCTATATGAGTCTGACCTGCATCCTCTGCATATATGTTATGATTGTGTAGTTGAGGTTCCTGTGGTACTACTAACAATGGGAGTGGTAGCTGTCACTGACTCTTTTGTCTGTGTTTGGGATCCTTTTCCTCCTACTGGATTGCCTAACCCAGCCTTAATATGAGTGGATGTGCATAGTTTTGTTATAACTTGATATGCCATGTTTGGTTGATATCCCTGGGAGGCCTGCCCTTTTCTAAAGAGAAAGGAGGAGGAGGGGATCTGACAGAGAGAGAGAGAGAGATGTAGGGTGGGGGGATTGGGAGAAGAGGAGGGAGGGGAAACTGTGGTCAGGATGTAATTTACGAGAGAATAAAAAAATGGACCCTATAGGCCCATAGAGAGTGGCACTATTAGGAGGTGTGGCCTTGTTGGAGTAGGTGTGTTCTTGTTGTAGGGAGTGTGTCACTGGGGGTGAGCTTTGAGATTTCAGATGCTCAAGCCAGGCCAGTATCTCACTATTTGTTCCTGATGCCTGTGGTCCAAAAGTAGAACTCTTTGCTACCTCTCCAGCAATGTCTGCCTGCATGCTGCCATGCTTCCTGCCATGACAATAATGGATTAAACCTCTGAATTGTAAGCCAGCCCCAATTAAATGCTTTCTTTATAAGAGTTGCTGTGGTCATGGTGTTTCTTCACAGCAATAAAACCCTAACTAAGAAAATGGGTTTGGCACTGACATGCCTGAATACATCAGATTGTCCCCTATCTCTTTCCAAGGCACACTGTAATAGTAGAGTCTGATATTCAGAAAGGTGGTTCTGCCTCCCCAAGGCACATAGAGAGTTAGGATCACCAAGTCATAGCATACTAATGCCAGTCCCGAGAGTCTCTTTTTATATGCCATGAAAATTACAGACAGGTAGCCGGGCGGTGGTGGCGCACGCCTTTAATCCCAGCACTCGGGAGGCAGAGCCAGGCGGATCTCTGTGAGTTCGAGGCCAGCCTGGGCTACCAAGTGAGTTCCAGGACAGGCGCAAAGCTACACAGAGAAACCCTGTCTCGAAAAACCAAAAAAAAAAAAAAAAAAAAAAAAAAAAGAAAATTACAGACAGGTATATCAAGGGCAACACAGTATTAAGGGATTAGTGGTGCTTCATGTTTCAATGTCTAAGGCAGCCTTAGTGTTGGCCAAGGTCAGGAACTTGACTAATCCTCAACAATGTCTTCTCTAATATAGAAGATATAGAACCTAGATACTATGGAAGTTATGTACCTTCTGGGATAAGAACTGTGAATTAGAACTACACATTCCAAGAAGGAGATAGATAATCATCTGCAATAGCAGTGAGTTCTCTGGCCTGGGGATTCTGAGCCACAGTATTTTTCAGTACCAGCAAAAGTAAAGCAATGAGAAGTGAATGGGCTTTACTCTTGGAAGGCTTGCTTTTTATGCTATCTAATGGTTCATCGAGAGTTCACCACTTCCTGAAGCAAAGTTATGGAGAAAACTGGTGAATTAACATTTTGATAATAATCTGTACAAGAAGCCAATGTTTAGAAACACACTAGCTAGCTGAGAATGTGAACACTGATGGTGACACTATGATGTCCTTTGAATATAACTGCTTGGAGTGAGGCTGTAGAACTTGTGGTAGAACTTGTGCTTAGCATGTTCAAGACCCAAACTTCATTCCTCAGTATGAATTCTGGGCATGAATACTCAGAAAAAATAACAATAGGTACACATTTATACATATACTTTTTACATACATACTACATGTATATATACTTACTGCCTAATATTTACTCTTAGGATATTAGTATTTGTAGGACTAACTATAACAACATGGACTTTTGCTTAGGTAATTTCTTTTTTTAATATTATAGTTCCACTTTATAGTTTTCTCAATATAATGCTATTGATTATAGCTCTGGAGTGTATTCCTGGAAAATTTATATATTAAAATTCTAACCTTCAAGGGGAAGGCGAGGTCATCAGGATAAATTTTCCTGTTGTGGTTTAAAATGTCCCCCACAGATTCATATTTTGAATGTTTGGTCTCTGCATGGTGGTGCTATTTTGGAAGGCTATGGAAACTTCAGAAAAAATGGAGCCTACCTGGAAGAAGCAGATTGCTAAGGGCAAGCTTTAGACGATTATAGCATAGTCCTTGGTCCTGGTCACCCTCTAATCCCTGGTCGACCATGATGATGAACAGCTTGGTTTTTGCCACATGATACTGCTGTTATGGACTGAAACACTTTGCTCTGCCTTACCCACCACAATGGAATAGAATCTTTTTTGTTTTGTTTCCGAGACAGGGTTTCTCCGTGTAGTTTTGGTGCCTGTCTTGGATCTTGCTCCGTAGACCAGGCTGACCTCAAACTCACAGAGATCTGCCTGGCTCTGCCTCCCAAGTGCTGGGATTAAAGGTGTGCACCACCACCGCCTGGCTGGAATAGTATCTGTGCACCAAACTAAATCTTTCTTCCCTTAGATTGTTTCTTTCAAATGTTTTCATAACAGAAATGCAAAAGGAATTAATACCCTCACATAAATGGAACAGTGCTCTTATGAAAGTGGGCCCAGATTGTAGCTTCCTCTTTCTTTCATGTTAGGACACGGTGAAAAATCAGCTGTATGAAAACCCATGTGGGTTCACCAAAACCTATCAGATTTGTGCTTCCTGTTAGACTCCTAGGTTTCAGAAATGTGAGGGGAAAATGTCTGGTTTTTCTAAGCTGGTCACCTATGGCGGTTTTCTTTTTTTTTTTTTCAGTCTAAGTTGACTATAGTGCTAAGATTACCAAAGATGTCAAAATTCCAAATAGTACATGCTGATCACTCAGAGTTCTTTTCTTGCCAGATACAGAAATGACTCTTTCAGATTCCAACTATCATCTTCCCAGACTTTGACTGAGGAAATAAATCACATAACCGACTGTTTCTCTCCAGCGATAACAAACAGGATCTTTCTCCGTCAGACCTTCTCTCCATACTTCCTTCATCTTGCCACCTTTCAAGTCTCTCTTCAGGTAACAGGGAAGTATAGGAATCTCCCCAGGTTTCTGTAAAGACAGACTACATTTCATTTCCTTGAAAGTTTAAGCACCAGCATAGGGCTGTGCTTCCTCTGTCCACATCCCAAATCTCACCAAAGCTCAGGGAGAAAGTGGGTCAGAGAATCTGACAATAACAGGAATCATGGGAGTCACATCCTGGAGAAACAGCCTAGGTGAGGCATGGCCCTGTCTCTAGGCTTCCATTCTGACAACATCCATTAAGGCTTCAGTATCTTCCCCTCAGAGAAGAGGAAACCAAAGCCCAGGGAAATAAGATCACTAGCTCCAAAATGCACCAACATAAAGTAACATGAATTTTATGGCACTGCCTCTTAATACAGTCTAAATTTAAAAGTAAAGTTTTCCTAATCACTCACAGCTACATTCCTCCTACCATGCATGCCTACCTCAATTTAAGAAAATACAAACCTCACACTCTCTTCAGCAGAAAGAATTTAAACTACCAAAGAGAAAGCACCCTACCATAATGAAAAACACCCCTAAAATAGACTAAATTCTGGGGATGGAAGACCAGATTCATGCATATGCATCAAAGGAAGAACTTAGCTTTAGGATACAAGCTGTATAGTTAAAACGAAGGACCAGTGCTTGGGTGTTCAAGGTCCCTGGGCTGAGTAGGACTTGCCACATCCAACAGATGGCAGTAGGCACTTACTTGTTTTTTGTTTTTTGGTTTTTTTTAAATAAGCACATAGAAGACAGATATTCAGAAGAAGAAAAAAACAATAAGATGAGATATCTTATCTTTTAGTAAGAGATCCTTATTAAAATCAAAGCCATCTATCCCCTTTGAAGTAAGAGGCGAGGAAAGAAACAACCTAAACTAGCACTTCTAGAGAAAATCAACTAATAACATGATCATGATTATAGATTATAACTGACCATTGCTTTGCATTACATCTGTTTTCTTCTTCCATCTTCACATGGGTTCCCAAGATCAAATAATAAAATTTAAAAGGAATATGTTATTTATTTTTTTGTTCATGGCATACATGTATGCAATATATGTTAATAATATCTACTTCCAAGTCCCCTCCTCAACTCTAGTATACTCAACATGTTCCCATTCCTCATTCATGTCCTCTCATCTTTTAGTAAACTACTAAACCCAATTTCTGCTGTCTGGTGAAATGCTGTCTGGTCTTGTGAAGGTGTTATGCAAGTAACCATACCTGTAGTGAGTTTGTGGTACAATGGTGATGTCATTTCATGTCTGGAAGATAGCATTTTGCAATGTTATTTGGCCTGCACTTGCATAATGTTCTCAGAGACTTGGGGTTGGGGAGGGATGGATACAGATGTTTCATTTATGTCTAGGCACACAATAGTCATTTATTCTTAACACCAGTTATGAGCCTCTGCATTAACTGCTAGCCACTGCAGAGAGAAGCTTCTCTGGCCAAGGTTGAGGGCAACACTACTCTAAGTGTGTGGAATCATAAATATTTAGAAGGCAGTTTGAGAACATGTCTATTTAGCAAGACAACAGGAGTAAGTCTCCCCACCCCCTGGCCTATGACTTCTGACCCATGGACTTTGACCAGGTTTACAGACCAGGCATTAATTCCCTCAGGCAAAGCAGGTCTTAGATTCAATCCAAAGATGGTTGTAATCTCCATAACGTGCATGCCACTATTGCAGCAATGAATACATTTTGCCTGGCAGTTTGGTAGCATAGCAAATAGGGTTTGCTGCCTAATAATACTGTTGATAGCCTTTCCATCATGTACAACACCTATCAGAGCCATGAAAGCTAGACAGCAAAAAGGAAATTTAAAGGTCAGTTCCAGATTGACTTGTCTATGTTCCAAAACCAGTAAGTGGAACCTTCAGCAATGTAGTCTTAGGGTCTAGTAACAGTGGGTAAATAAGAGCAATGACAGTAGCCTGTGTTGTTTGGGGAGCCTTTGGAACCTACCTGACCAATAACTGATAGGAAGGAATCTAATACCTGACACAGAGATTTTCATTTAATAATCCATGTTTTGCAAGAAATTACTGTCCACCTGTGAAGGGAAGGGTATCTGTGTTCAAACTCTTTTTTAAAATTATACTTTTATCATAGAATGATATTAAAAGGTTTCATTCCTTTTCTATAACATTATATAATGTGAGGAACATTGGAACTAGTTTCTACCTTAAAAATTTGATAATAATTCATAAAAAAATTATTCAGATCTAGGGTTTCTTTGTTGGATAACTTATAGGAGTTTCAATCTCATTACTTTTTTGCCCTGGCCAGTGGGGTGTCAACGGGGGCGACCCACCTGCGGGACAGAATTAAAGGGACGGGGAGACACGAAAGGAAGACAGCAAGACAGGGTTCTGATCAAGCTGCAAATTTTATTCTCCTCAGCAAGGCTTATATAGCATGGGAGGGGGAGGGGCAGGAAGGAGGGAAGGGGTGCACAACGTGCCATATGTGCAGGTGAAGGGAGACATGCAAGTCATGAGGCTGCAAGGTGTTGTGCCAGGTGGTAAGGTCATGGCCCATTGTTCTGTTGCTATGCTACCTGACCTACCTGACCTGTTCTTTATCTTCGGGGGCATCTGGTTTAGGGCCTGTTGCTTGTTCTCTGGCCTAGTTAGTACTTTTCCATGGTTCATGTTTGGTCCCTGACACTTTTTATAGTCATAAAAATTATATTTGCATTGCCAAATCTATATAGAAATACACTGCAAATAAATAAAAGTCAGCTAAAACTTGGTGAATTACAGATACTTGCCTTCTAACAGTTTATTTGTTTAGCCTGCTAAATTCACACACTTACATGCTAGAAAATGTATTTAATATCCCTGAAAAATAAAAAGTATTTTTCAATGTCCACAACATAAATTGCATTTTAATTATCTTTATTAACACGCTGATAACCTCTTAAAATTGCCAGTGCACTACTCTTAGCTACGTTAGCTATCATAGTATGAATTTGTAATGACTTAAAGAGGTAAAAAATATAAATTACAATTGAAAAAGGGACATATTTAATTTTGATAGAGTGAAGAGAAGTGAGATCACTTTTAAGCAAAGTTGACATCATGGTTAGATACGTTAAATTTTTTTGAAAATAATAGTTACCATATAATTACCCTGTAGTCCACACATCATAAGTGTAAAATTAATCCTTGAAGATCAATCACACGTTTCCTCCTCATCATCCTCTTTCCCTCTTCTTCATCTCTATGCAGATATATTATGCTGAATAATGCATTTCATTATGACATTTTGTAGATGGATATTATGTAGTTGGGTCATGTTTACCCACTCTGTTGCTCTTACTTGTCCCTCATACTCACTTCCTGTTCATCCTGTTTTTGTTTTCAAGAATTTATACTTTAATTTTGACATCTTCCTTCTTTTTCCACCCCCTTCCTCAACTTCTGCTCTGCAAATGAGAGAAAACATGGCCTGTTTGCCTTTTGGTCTGGCATTGTTCATTTAAGTTTTAGTATTCATCCTTCTGTAAATGATATGTTGTTCTAGTTTATGGTTGAAAAAAGTTCCACTGTGTGTGTGCATATATATCCCATCTTTTTAGCTAAAAATTTCTTCTTTTTGACATTTTAGATTTCTTTTATTTTTTGAGATTATACTATAATTACTTCATTTCTTGCTTCCCTTTCCTCTATCCAAACCCTCACATATATTCCCCTTTTTTTTCTTTCACATTCATGGCCTCTTTTTCATTAATTGTTGTTACATGCATACATGTGTATACAAACATAATCCATATGACCTTATCAGTTTGTTTGTTTTTCAGGGCTGACTATTTAGTACTGGATAATCAATTGCTGTACTTTTCTTAGGGAAGACTATTTCTTCTGCTCCCAGCATTCTTTAGTTGCTATGAATTCTTTGTGCAGGGTTGAGACCTCCTTGGCTTTTCCCACTCCACATTAGCATGTTACTGTTATTGTCCTTGTTTAGCTCTTGTTTGAGCCGTCATATTGGTGAGGCTTTCTGGATGTTGCTTCTGAGGTTCCTAGGAGGTCCATCTCACAGCAAACTCTCTGTTCCTTTGGTTCATATAATAAGGGCCCTTATATTTTGGGCCCTTCTTCTGCAATGATTCCTAAGACTTGGGTGAAGGAGTTTTATTAAAGATGTATCCTTTGGCACTGGGCTCTACAACTCTGCCTTCTTATTGGTTGTTTTTTTTTTTTTTCTGTAATAATCTCCATCTGTTGCAAAGAAAAGTTTCCTGTTTTATTTATTTCAATACATTCACCTGTTGATAGAAACCCAGGCTCTTTCCATAACTGGACTGTTGTAAATACACCACAACATGCATGGGTGATGAAGTCACACTCTTATATGAAAAATACATTCCTTAGTATATACTCAGAAGTAGGACAGCTAGATAATTTATTTCTGTATAAGGACTACAGATAGGCAGAGTTTTTAAAGCAGAAAAGTTGTATTCTCCCACTGAGTTTATTTCTACTAATCAGAATTTATAAACTAGGGTGAATATGTTTGTCCTTGAATTTCAACCAAACTTAGTTGTATCATTTTGACTTTCATATCATCATTATGTCTGAGAAATCCATTTATGTGATTGCAGGCATCATTGATTTTCTTCTTTGCAACTGTTTTTGTTTTCCTGGAAATGGACCTTAGAGCTTTTCACATCCTAGGTAAGTACTCTATCACTGAGTCATACCCTCAGCCAGTTTACTTTTTAGATTTATTATATTATATTATATTATATTATCATTTAGTGTATAGCTATTTGTCTATGTGAGTGTATGTCATGTGTGTGCAAGTACCCACACAAGCCAAGAGGTTGAATGATCCTTTGCAACTGTTATAAACTATTTGTCTAAGGGAGTCTCTTGCTGTGAAGAGACACCAGGACCATGGCAACTCTTACAAAGGAACCATGCAGGGCTGTGATGGTGCACACCTTTAATCCCAGAAGTAGGGAGGCAGAGTTCAAGGCCAGCCTGGTCTAGAGAATGCGATCCAGGACAGGCACCAAAACTACACAGAGAAACCCTATCTCGAAAAAACAAAAAACAAAACAAAAACAAAACAAACAAACAAACAAACAAACAAAAAACCCAAAGGAAACCATTTAACTGGGGCTGGATTACAGTTCAGAGGTTTAGTCCAATGTCTTCATAGTGGGAAGCGTGGCGCATGCAGGCAGACATGGTGCTGGAGAGGTAGCTGAGAGATCTACATCTGGATCTGAAGGAACAAAAAAAAAAAAAAAACGGAGTGAGCCACTGGACCTGGGCTGAGCTTCTGAAACCTCAAAGCCCACTCACAGTGTGCTTCCTCCAATAAGGCCACACCCATTCCAAAAAGGCCACACTTCCTAATAGCGCCACTCCCTATGAGCCTATATATAAGAACCATTTTCATTCAAAGCACCACACCAGTTGAGGCAAGTTCTAGAAAACATTCTTGTCATCTTTAAGAACAGCAAATATCCTCAACTACTGAGCCATCTCTGCAGCCCCTCTGATTATATTTTATTTGTTCTAAATTATTGTATTATTTGGATATATTACAATGCATTTATTCTTACTATTGCTCATGATCACTGGGTTGTTTCTGGATTTTGGCAACTGTGAACACAGTTACTATAAACATGTCTGTGTTTTCTCTATTTCTTCATCCATTTGTCTTTAATAATTTATTTTTACAAAAATATAGTCCTTTGCCTTGTTTATTTGGCTAGAAGAAGACTAGTGAGTTTCAGAATAGAGGTGTATGTTCTTTTATTTATACTGCAATATTGTTTTGACGTGGTCAAAATTTCTAAATAAATGTTACCATATTCCTTCAAAAATTATACATTTAAGTTAACTTACAGAAACACTGAGTTTCTGTAAGGCTTATTTATCCATTCTTATTTTGCCTAACACACTGTATTCCTTCCTCTCTCCTGTCCCCAGTCCTAAACCTACCTAAACTGTTAACCCCAGAAAGTAGAGAAGAATCACTTCTACTTTCATATGTGTCCCACTACTCCCTCTCATGGGCCTTTCTATCTTCCCAAGCTCTGCAGATCTCCAAATTAAACACACACTTCTAAAAGTTCAAGGCTACAATCTCCATATAAAAAGGGACATGTAACATTCGTCTCTCTGGGCCAGGGCTTCATCACTTACTATAGTTTCTACTTCCATCCAGTTTCCTACAAATTTCATTGCTGTAGGATATCATTCTATATGCTGTGAATGTGTGTTTCTCTGATTGGTTGATAGATAAAATGGTGATTGGTCAGTAGCTTGACAAAATGTTATATAAACTAGACATGCATTACCCATAGAAAGGTGACCACTGAACTTTGCAAGGTGAGATGGTCTTTCAGGTTCCTGCTTCACAGAAGAAACTGTCAGATATTCTACAGGACATAGAGAGAAGAAACTGAGAAACTCAAAGCCTATAGGCTGAAGAAGGATGCCCCAACATTACAGAGGAACTTGGGTGATTGTCCAGGCAGCCAGCTATCTCTGTCATTCTAGACATTTGGAAGTGGCTTACAATGCATTTCCTGTTTACTTAGGTAATATTATATTCTTCTGGGGTCTTTGATGTAGTTGAAGACTAGATAGTTATAATTTTCCTTGGTTGTGATAAATTATATATGAAACTTTAGACTCACAAATATAGAATAGATAGAATATTTTCTTTAATTTTGACAAATACAAATAGACTAGATGTTGTAACTGTAATTCTTGCTTGATAACTGTTCTAGTATATGTACTTTTACTATGTTAAAGTTAAAACCTTCCTTTTTTATTAGATAGAAAAGGGGAAGTGCTGTGGAATGTTGTTCTGTATGCTGTGAATATGTGTTGCTCTGATTGGTTGATAAATAAAATGCTGATTGGCCAGTAGCCAGGCAAGAAGTGTAGACAGGGTAAGCAGATGAGGAGAATTCTGGGAAGAGGAAGGGCTAAGTCAGGAGTCACCAGCCAGACACAGAGGAAGCAAGATGACAAGGCAGAACTGAGGAAAAGTACCAAGCCACATGGCTAAACATAGATAAGAATTATGGGTTAGTTTAAGTGTAAGAGCTAGTCAATAATAAGCCTGAGCTAATGGCCAAGGAGTTATACTTAATATAAGTTTCTGAGTGATTATTTTATAAGCAGGCCATGGGGCTGTGGGGGCTTAATGGAACCTGAGAAACATCTGACTACATTTCATAATTTCAGCTTTCTTTGCAACTGAACAAAATTCTGTTATATATATATATATATATATATATATATATATATATATATATATATATATACTTTTACTTATCCATTCTTCAGTTTATGAACTTCTAGGTTGATTCCATTTCCTGGCTACTGTGTATAGTATAGCAATTAACACAGATGTTCAAGTGTACCTCTAAGTGGATCATATGGAGTTTTTATTTTTAGCCCTTTGAGACACCTCCACACTGACTTCCATAGTACATGCATCAATTTATATCCACACCAAGAGAGGATAAACACTTCTCTTTCTCCATATCCTCTCCAGTATTTGACTTCATTTGTTTTCTTCATAGTAGCCATCTGACATAAGCGAGATGTAATCTCAAAGTAGTTTTAAAAACACTTCTTTGGGAAACCACCAAATGACAGATGATCTGGCCAGTGCAGCACTGGAAGAGCCCAGAGGACAGGGGCCATGTTTAGAAGGCTGAGTTTCTTAAGGAAAATGTGTACCATTGGTGCTGCACAACTTATGGAGGTAGAGCTGAAGACAAGGAGTAGATCCTGGTCACCAAGTTGGGTGGCCTGGTCAAGGACATCAAGATTAAGTCCCCGGAGATCTATCTGCCTGTTCTCCTTGCCCATTAAAGAATCTGAGATTATTGACTTTTTCATGGGAGCATCCCTATAATACAAGGCTGTAAAAATAATGCCAGTGCAGAAGCAGACTCTGGCTGGCCAGTGGATCAGGTTCAAGGCAAATTTTGTCAGTATTGACTCCTACAGTGGTCATGATCGTCTTGATGTTACATATCCAAGGAGATAGCCACTGCCATTCCTGGGGGCCATCATCTTGACCAAACTTTCCATCTTCCCTGTGTAGAAAGACAACTTGGGGGAACAAGATTGGAAAGCCCTACACTGCCACATGCTAGGTGATAGACCACTGTGGCTCTGTGTTGGTGTGTCTCATCTCTGCCTGCAGATACACTGGTATCTTCTCTGCTCCTTTCTCAACGAAGCTGCTGTTCATGGCCAGTTTTGATGACTGTTACATATCAGCCAGGGGATGCACACTACTACCCTGGTCAACTTTGACAGACCACCTTTGATGGTATCTCCAAGACCTACAGCTACTTGACCCCTGGCATCTGGAAAGAGACTGTGTTCACCAAATCTCCTTATCAGGAATTCACTGACCATCTTGTGAAAACCCATACAAGAGTCTTCATTCAGAGGATCCAGGCTGCAGCTGTGGCTACCACATAAGAGTTTTCATACAAGAAAAATACAGTGAATTAATTCTGTTTAAAAACAAACACACTCAGAAGCACCTGCTTGTTCCTTACCATTTGTTTGAAATATATTTAAAATCTAATCTATCACTATACATCTTGTGATTAGGGAATTGACACTATTAATATTTAAAGATATCATTGAAAGTTGTACATTGATTCCTGCCATTTTGTTGATTTTGTAGTGCTGACTTTTTCCCCTCTCAGTTTAAAGATTCTTTCTATCATCTCCTGTAGAGCAGTCTTAGTGATCAGAAATCCCATTAGCCTATTATTATCATGGGAAGTTTTTATTTTTATTTCAGTTATAACAGATAGCTTTGGTGGATATCATATTCTGGGTTGGCAGCTGTCTTCTGTCAGAACTTGAAATACATCATTCAAAGCCTTTCTGGATCTTAAAGTTTCAGTTGAAAAAATATCTGTTATGCTAGTGGGCCTGCATATATATATATATATATATATATATATATATATATATATATATATATATATATATATATATATATATGGATTAAGCATTAGATCAACTTAGAAGACAAAAATATTCAAGTGGGTAAAATAGCTAGGATGGAAAAGCTAGAATACTATTAGGGTCTACAGATTAAGAGATAGTTAAAGCTATAGAAGGTTATAATTAAGAAGAAAGGTTGTGGAATAAGAGTGAGATAAAGAAAATACAGGAATAATAGGAGTATATGAGATGTGGCTTAAGATAGTAAAGAATGCCTTAAACTGTGAAGAAACATAAAAAACAGTCCTATAAACTAACAAAGCAATATACAAATAAAAGTCAACATATTATATGACATCTATGCAAGAGTAGAAATAAAATCATTTAAAATAAGAGATGGAAGAGTACATATAGAATGAAATGCAGCTGTACTCAGTTGAAAGGCAGTATTCTCAGAGCTCTCTGAGTTAGTGGGTTTCACATGGTGCTGGATTTAGGCTTCCAACCTGAGATCAGAGGTTCTGAGTCTGTGAAGAGACCTTTCCTTGGGGCTTACCCAAAGGTGTAGCCAAACTTCAAGCAGAAAGGACAGCTTTGAAAGGAGATGGCTTTAGAAAATCTCTTGCTACTGATTTTTGGGTTAATTTGGTATCCTGACATTTTACTGCAAATATTTATCAGTTCTCAGAATTTTCTGATGGAGTCTGCCACGTCTCATATGTACGGAACCACATAATCTACAATAAAAATATTTTTACTTCATCCTTTCTTATGTGTATGCTTTTATTTTACATATTTACCTTAAGAATTTGAGAACTATATTGAAGAGGATGGAAAAAGTGAACATCGTTGTCTCATTTCTGATTTGTAGAAATCTGTGAATTTTTGTTTTTCTCATTTAGTAAGGCATCAGCATTGGTTTGCCATATATAACCTTTATTATCTAGAGATAAATTTCTTCTATACTGGTTTCTTGAAGATTTTATTATGAACAGATGCTGGATTTTTTGTCAAAAGCTTTTTCCGCATCTATTGTAATAAACGTGATTTATATACATGAGTCTATTTATGTATTGTATTACATACATTGACTTGTGAAATGCTGAGGCATCTATGCCTGTCTGGAGTGAAGCTGACTTGATTGTAGCAAATTATATTTTTGAAATGTTCTTGAATTCTCTTTGTCAATAATTTACTGAGAAAATTTGCAGTGTGTGTGTGTGTGTGTGTGTGTGTGTGTGTGTGTGTGTGTGTGTGTGTGTGTGTATCTAACTGGCTTTGGTATCAAGGTTTCTTAAAGTATTTCTGGCTTCACAAAAGAAGCTTGGCAGAATTCCTTTTTTATGTCATGAAATAGTTTGATAAATACTGATATTTACTGGTATTTGTACTTCTTTTAAAGGTCTAGTTGATTTCAGCAGTGAATCCATCTGGACATTTATTCTTTTTAGTCAGATTTTTTTTTTAGTACCACTACTGTGTCATTGCTTGTAAATGATCTGTTTACATTATTGAAATCATCTTGGTTTAACTTTGATAGGTTATATAAGCCTAGAAATTAAACCATTTCTTTTTCTTGTTGTTAGAATTTTATTTATTTATTTCACACCCCAATCGTAGTTTTCCCTCCCTCCTCTCATCTCAGTCCCTTCCCCCACCTTCCTCTGCCCCGCCCCACTCCATCCACTCCTCCTGTTTCTATTCAGAAAAGGGCAGACCTCTCATAGATATCAACAAAACATGACATATCATGTTGTAGTAAGACTAAGTGTTTTGCCTTGTATTACGGCTGGGCAAGGCAACCCAGTATGAGGAGTAGGGTCCCAAAAGCCAGTTAAGGAGTCTGAGATAGTCCTTACTACCACTGTTAGGAGTCCTACAAGAAGATCAAGCTACACACTTTCACATGTATTCAGAGGGCCTAGGTCAGTCCCATGCAGGCTCCCTTGTTGTAGGTTCATTCTGTGAGTTCCTAGAGACCCAGGTTAGTTGATTCTGTGGGTTTTCTTGTGGTGTCCTTGACACCTCGGGCTCCGACAGTCCGTCCTCCCTCTCATCAGCAGGATTCCCTGAACTCGACCTAATGTTTGACTGTGGGTCTGCATCTGTTTCCACCAGTTGCTGGATGAAGCCTCTCTGATGACTATTGGGCTAGGTACCAATCTATGAATGTAGTAGAATATTTTATGGCATCATAACATTGACATTTTTCCCTCTAGTCATGTTTGGTTCTATCCTAGGTCTCTGGGCCAACTAGCCTTTGGTTCCTGGTGCTCCAGGCAATCCCAGGGGTGGTCTCTTTCTTGTGGAATAGGTCTCAGGCTGGACCAGTCATGAAACCATTCCTTTAAGATTTCCAACTTTGTAGGATACGCTTTTTAAATTTTTTTATATTCATTTTACATACCAACCACAGATCCCCCTCTCATTCCTCCTCTCGCTCCCCCCTTATCCCCACGCCAACCCTCATCCCTTCCTCCAAAAGAGTAAGTTCTCCCATGGGAGGACAGCTAAGCCTGGTACATTCGGTTGAGGCAGGACCAAGCCCCTCCTGCTGCATCAAGGGGAGCAAGGTGTCCGACCATATGTAATGGGATCCAAAAACCCAGCTCATGCACCAGGGATAGATCCTGATCACACTTCCGGGGCCCCTCAAACAGACCCACCTGCACAACTGTCTCCTGTATGCAGAGATCTAGTTTGGCTCCAAGCAGGTTCCACAGCTGTCAGTCTAAAGTTCATGAGTTCCTTTGAGCTTGGTTCAGATGTCTCTGTAGATTTCCCCATCATGATCTTGACTCCCCTTGCTCATGTAATCCCTCTTCTATCTCTTCGACTGGACTCCTGGAGCTTCGCCTGGTGCTTGGCTGTGGCTTTCTGTATCTACTTCCATCGGTTACTGGATGAAGGCTCTATGATGACAGTTAGGGATATGTTTTTAAGATTTATCCTAATAATTTTTTGAAATTCATGGCTATCTGTTGTAATATCTTCTATTTCATCTTCAATTTTGTTAAATGGGTCTTATTTCTTTTTCTTTTGTTTGCTTTGCCTAAATGTTTGTCAATCTTGTAAATCTTTTGAAAGAACCAGTTCTGTTTTTATTGATTCTATGGTTTGTTGATTTTTATTTCATTAATTTCTATCCTGATCTTGAATATTTATTTGCTGCTACTGAATTTGGTTGGTCTTGTTCTTGTTGCATGATTAGGTTATTATTTAAGATCTTTCTGACTTTTGTTGTAGGCATTTATAATTATAAACTTCCCACTTACTGCTATTATTACTGTATCCCATGGGTTTTGGAGTGTTGTGCTTTCGTTTTGATTCAATCTAAGAATTTTAAAATTTCCCTCTTAATATCTTCAATAGCCCATTCATCATTCAATGTGTTTTTCAGTTTCTGCATGCTGTGCAATTTTTCCTGCTGCTGATGCTAGCTTTATTCTACTGTTGTCAATAGTCTACATGAAAGTATTCTAAATTTCCTATATTTGCTCAGACTTGCTTCATGCCTTATTCTATTGCCCCTTTTAAGAGAAAGTTCTATGAACTTCTGAAAAGAATGGATACTCTTTATTGCTTACATGGAATATTCTGTCGATACGTTAGTTCCACTTGGTCTATGGTGTCATTTAACTCAGAAATTTTTGTTTAATCTTGTTGAATGTCTGTTGGTGAAAGTGGGGTAACGAAACCACCCACTATCCTTATATTTGGGTTCGTACATGCTTTTACATCCAGTAGTGTTTGTTTTATGAACATAGGTGCACCAATGTTTGGTGCATATATTTTTAGAACTATAATTTCCTCTTGATGAATGGTTCCATGGATCATTATGAAGTGATCCTCTTCATCTCTTCTGACTACTTTTGATTCAATGTACATTTTGTTGGACATTAGTCACTACTTCTTGCTTTTTAAAAGTCTCACTGCTTGGAATACACTTGTTTATTCTTTTATGGTTGCCTTTTTTATTGAGGGTAAGGTAGAATGGACCTTATGTTTAATCCAACCTACTAGTCTGTGTCTTTTAAAGGAAGAATTTACTTCATAGTGTTCAAAATTATAATTAGAAGATGTGTGTTAATTCTGTCTAGTCAGGAGTCACCAGCCAGACACAGAGGAAGCAAGATGACAAAGCAGAACTGAGAAAAGGTACCAAGCCACATGGCTAAACATAAATAAGAATTATGGGTTAATTTAACTGTAAGAGCTAGTCAGTAATAAGCCTGAGCTAATGGCCAAGCAGTTATACTTAATATAAGCTTCTGAGGGATTATTTTATAAGTGGGCCATGGAACTGTGGGGGTCTGGCGGGACCAGAGAAACATTCTGACTACAATAATCTTCATTGAATGTTTGATAGATTTCTGCTGTCAATCATCTTGTCCTGGAAACTTTTAACTGGAAGACTTTTTAGCTGAAAATCTTTTTTATAACTATTTCAATCATATGATTTGTATTTATCATTGGTCTGTTTAGTAGCTGACCTCTTGTTTTAATTTTGGTGATTTAGATGAATCTAGAAAACCATCTTTTTTCTTTTTTTTTTTTAAGTTTCCCCAGCATAATGGAGTACAGGTTTTTAAAATATTCCCTTTTAGGGACTCTCAGAGACTGAACCAACAGCCAGGGATCCTACATGAGACTGACCTAGGCCCTCTGTATATATGATACAGTTGTGTAACTTGGTCTTCATGTGAGTCTCCTAACAGCGGGGGCAGGGGCTGTCTGTCCCTGACTCTGTTACCAGTTTTTGGGACCCACTCCTCCTGTTATATTGCCTCAGCATTAATAGAAAAAGAGGTGCCTCGTCTCACTGCAACTTGATATAGCATGGCTGGCTGATATTCACGGGAGGCCAGCCTGTATCTGAAGAGAAACAGTGGGGGAGGAATGGATGGTGTGTGTGTGGTGGGGGAAGGAACTTGGAAGTAAGGAGGGAGGAGAAATTTTGATTGGGATGTAAAAACAATAAATAAATAAATAAATAAATAAATAAATAATAAATAAATAAGCAAACCCCTTATATATTCTGAATTACTTTGGTGTCTATTGTAATATTTCCCTGTCCATTTCTGATTCTTTTAATTTGGGTACTCTCTTTCTTTCTTTTGGTTAGGCCAAGAGTCTGTCAATTTTGTTTGTCTTCTCAAATGACAAGCTCTTAGATTTTTTGATTCCTTGTACTGTTTTATTTGCTTCTATTTTGTAGATTTCTGCTCTGACTATTATTATTTCATGCCATCAACTGGGTTTGGATTTAGAGTTGGTTTATTTTTGTTTTCCCAACTTTTTGAATTGCATCATTAAGCCATTTATTTGTGGGATTTCTGGTTTTTAATGTAGGTACCTACAGTAATATATTTTCTTCATAGGACTGCTTTCAATGTGCCTCAAAAGTTCTATTGTGTTATATTTTCATTTTCATTTCATTCCAGGAAGTTTTAAAATTTTCTTGATTTCCTCTTTGACCAACTCATCATTCAGTAATGGATTCTTTAGTCTCTATGAGTCTGCTTATTTCCTGGAAGATTTTTTTTTTCAGTCAATTTTAAGTTTTATTGCATTGTGATTAAATAAGACATAAGGAGTGATTTCAATTTTTTTAATTTGTAAATATTTGCTTTGTGTACCAGGATATGTTCTATTTCATAAGTGCTTCCATGTGCTGCTGCTGAATAGAATTTATAATCTTTTGTGTTTGAGTAGGATATTCTGTAGGTACCTGTTAAGTCCATTTGATGTATGATGTCAATTAATTCTGATGTATCTCTGTTGATTTTTTGTCCTGAGTAAAATGGAGTATTCATAGTATTGACATTAATCTTTCTTTAACTCTACTTTTTAAAGTAGTAGATTTTTTTTTATGAAACCCCAGAGTTCGGTGCATATATGTTAGGATACTCATATCTTCTTGCTTAATTGTTTCCTTGATTGAAATGAAGTGCCTCTCTTTATCTCCTCTGGTTAGTTTTAGTTTGAAGTCTATTTGTGAGAAATTAGGATAGTGACACCTGCTTGCTCCCTGTTCCTGTTTGATTAGAGTACTTTTGTCCAACCTTGCACTCTGAGGTGGTAGCCTATCTTTAAAACCATGGTGGGCTTCTTGTAGGAAACAGATGAATTCTGTTTCTTGATCCATTAAATCAATCTGTGTATTTTGGTTGTAGAATTGAGACCACTGATACTTAATTTTTTTTTGCTTTTTTTTTTGTAGTTGTTGTTTTTCAAGACAGGGTTTCTCTGTTTGTTCCTTGCTGTCCTGGTACTCACTTTGTAGACCAGGCTGGCCTTGAACTCAGAGATCTGCCTGCCTCTGCCTCCCCAGTGCTGAGATTAAAGGCATATGCCACCACAGCCTGGGTATATTTAAAGATTTTATTTAAATATACATGTTAATTGTGGTCATTGTGCTGTTGATTTTTTTGCTGTTATTTATTCTCAGTTATTTTTTGTTTTAATAATTATGGCTTCATATTTCTTTCCATAGTCCCTCTGATATGCTAATTCCCATCTTCAGCTAGACACAATGTGTCATATATTTTCCTTAGGCTTGGTTTGTTGGATATAACTTTTTAGGCTGTTTATACCATGGAAAGTTTGTCATCTTCAACATGGTGGCTAATTTTGCTGGGTACGTGAGTCTAGACTGATCTTTTAGAACTTGGACTGGATTGCTCCAGCCTCTTCTGGCTTTCAAAGTTTTCAAATGGAGAAATCAGCTGTTATTTTGATGGATTTACCTTTGTTTGTGATTTGTATTTTTGTTTCTTTCAGCTCTCAATACACTTTATTTGTTATGTATACTTAGTTTTTTAAGTATGGTATGCCATGGGGATTTTCTTTTCTGGTTTTTTTTTTTCCTATTTGGTGTTCTGTGCACTTCTTGTATTCTTAGTTTGAAGAAATTTTCTTCTAGGCCTTTGTTGAAGATCTGGTCTATTAACTTGGGATTCTTCTTCTTCATCAATAATTCAGAGATTTGGTTTCTACATTATGTTCCACATATCCTGTGTGTTCCTTTCCTGTTTTTTTTTAATGCTTCCTCCTTATTTGGTTTAGATCCTCTATTTTATCTTAGAGATCCAATCTTCTGTTTTCTGCTTGATTCATTCAACTTGTAAGGCTTTCCTTTGAGTTTTCTAGTTGAACTATTGGGCTGTTTTACTCCATCTTTGTTTCAGCTTGAGTTTTCAATTTTTCTATCTTCTGATTGAATTCTACTCTCAAATATTGGCTTGTCTTCTTCACTTTCATCAGCCTTATGTTTGTGTTTTCTTGGGCATCACCCAGGCATTTTTTCTCCTTCAACTTTTTCTTCTTGATTTCATTGAGCTGTTTCATTGTGTCTTCTTTAATCTCTTTGAATTCTATGATGAGGCTTATTATTGTTGTTTTAAATTCTGTGTCCTAGAGTTCATCTAGGTAATTTTCATTAGTAAGCATTTCTACTGGACTGGTAAAATTTAGACAGAAGATACTGGCTTGATCCTTTAGATTATTGGTGTTTGGGGTATGGGATCTGGCATGTGAATTTTCTTGGTTAGTTCTGAGTTTGTTATGGACAGAGAAGACTATGGAAGAAGAGAAGATACAGGGATGGATTGGGTATAGAGGGTGGAAATGTCTTAGGTGGAATGAAGTAAGATAGGCTGAGGGGACTTGGCTGGTATACATGCTGCCTGTTCCAAGTTTGCTGTGTGGGGATAGATCTGTCTTAGTGTAAGGGTTAGATACAACATGGAAGAGTCCTGGATTTGGAGGGTAGATGTGGAGGATCCTGCCCCAAGCCTATAGCTCCTTTGCAGTGAAGACAGGGAAGGGCAGACTAAGCTAATATACTGGTTGTGGGACTCAGGGTAAATCTGGTGATTTGAAAAAAAGAAATGGATGAGGAAGTCAGGGGTACTTAAACAGGCTAGACTATGGAGGCGATCTTGGGAAGTCTGGGAATCTAGTGGGGTTCTAAAGGCATTCCAGAAATTTGCAAGTAGTTGCAGGTGGGACAGGTCCTGGTAGAAACCAAGAGTTTGGATGAGTTGAAAGAGAAAGTGGTTTTGAACTAGGGTCAGACACAGGCTTTAAAAGTTTTTAATTTCCTTTTTGATTTGTTTTGACCAGTTTTTATTGAGTAGTGAGTTGTTCAGTTTCTATGAGTTTTCATAATTTCTACTGGTTACCACCATTTCTGTTGTTGTTGATAACCAGCTTTAATCCATGGTGGTCAGATAGGATGCTGGGTGTTATTTCAATTTTCTTATATCTGTTGAGACTTTGTGCCAAGCATCTCAGTCAAAGTTCTATTGCTGTGAAGAGATACCACAACCATGGCAACTCTTATAAAGGAAAACATTTAATTGTGGCTTGCTCACATTTTAGAGGTTGAATCTATTATTAGCATGGCAGGAAGCATGGAGGCACACAGGCAGATATAGTGCTGGAGAGGTAGCTGAGAGTTCTACATCTTGGCATGCAGGAGAGAGAGAGAGAGAGAGAGAGAGAGAGAGAGAGAGAGAGAGAGAGAGAGAGAGAGAGAGAGACAGAGACAGAGAGAGAGAGAGACAGAGAGAGAGAGAGACAGAGACAGAGATAGAGACTGGTTCTGGCTTGAGCACTAGAAACCACAAAGCCCACCCCCAACAAGTTGACATCTCCTGATAGTGCCCCTCCTGGGTGACCAAGCATTCAACTATATGAGTGTATGGGGGCCATTCCTATTCAAACTGGCATACTAAATGTGTGGACAATTTTGGAGAAAGTTTCATGTGCATGAGTACATACTAGTCAGGGGCACTGGCTATGGAACCCAGACTAGACCTGACAAGTTGTAGGAAAATGAGTATCACATGGTTGGGAGTACATACCAAGCTAGAGCTTAGAGGAGGATGTGGAAAATCTGAGTATGAAGTGGGGTAGTAGAGGCAGTGCCTAAAATTATTAATTTTCATTTCAGAACTGGTGTTTTGTTCTCTGCCATAAAGGATAATCCAATGCAATTTAATAAATAAATTTGCATAGTGATCAATATTAATGGAAATACCTCAAAGCCAAAAGAATTACTATTGACAACTACAGCCTTGGGGATTTCCCTATACATGATCTAATAACAAGGTATGCCATTGAGTCCCCACCTAAAAGTTTCAAGTATACTAAACCCATTGCTCACTTTTTCAACTAAAATATGTAATATGTGGATATTAAGGATGCTTACAAACTAAAGTTAAATAAGCCCTGTTGGGGATGTAAATATCTTCTGGTGTTTTCTGATACCTTCTTGGAGTGGATGAAGACTTCTCATACATTAAAAAAATTACAAGTTGTTCTTCAAAATAAAATCTTTACCTGTATCCTTTATCTTTTTTTAGATTCCAAAGCCTTAAAGATGGGCTATTTATATCTGGAAAGTGCTAAAAAGGCTAAGACTTAAAAATTTTCCCCAAACTAGAAAAAAAGTTGTGTTGACATTAAATACTAAGATAAGCTCTACTTATAAATTTATCACTATTGATACCTCACTATTTTTTATTTTCTTCATTATCTTCATTTCTTGTTAACATTGTACTCAATAGTTAAATTCTCACACTGTCTCCATTTTAATCTATCCCACCATTAGAGCCCTGCTTAAACCTGTGCTTTTATATATGTCCATATCCTCAATATACAAGCCATAGCCTTTTTTTTTAAACAACTCAAGGTATCATAGTCCTGAAATTAAGGCTATTTAATCTCTCCTCTCCCTCAGATTCACTCCTCTTCCATTTCCCTTCAGAAAATTTGAAATCTATCAACCTCAAGACCCAGCTATACCACTCCTGGGCATATACTCAAGGACGCTCCATCCTACTACAAGGATATTTGCTCAACTATATTTATAGGAGTTTTATTCATAATAGCCAGAAACTGGAAACAATCTAGATGTCCTTCAACTGAAGAATGAATAAAGAAAATGTGGTACATTTACACAATGGAGTATTACTTGGCTGCTAAAAAAAAAAATGTCATCGTGAATTTTGCAGGCAAATGGATGGAACTAGAAAAAAATCATCCTAAGTGAGGTAACCCAGACCCAGAAAGAAAAATATGATATGTACATGGTATGTACTCACTTATAAGTGCTTATTAGCTGTAAAGTAAAGGATAATCATGCTACACTCCACAGACCCAGAGAGGCTAGGTAAAAGAAGAACTCAAGGGGAGACACATGGATCTCCTTGAGAAGTGGAAATAGAATAGATGTCACAGGTGGTTGGAGGGTGGGTGGGTATGGGAATAGGAGGGATCAGATGAGGGGAAGGGATGGAGGGAAAGAATACTGGAAGAGACATCTAGATTTTAGGGGCAGTTCGGGGGCAAGGTAGAAACCTAGTGCAATGGAAACTTCTTGGAATCTATGAGTGTGACCCTAGTGAAGACTCCTAGTAATGGGTGATATGGAGCCTGAACTGGCCATCTACTGTAACTAGGAAAGGCTCCCAGTGGAGGGATTGGGACACCAACTGTGGTAGTTTGAACATAATTGGCCCCCATAAGCTCATAAGGAGTAGCATTATTGAAGGTATGGCTTTGTTGGAGTAGTTATGGGCTTGTGGGAGGAAGTGTGTCACTCTGGGGGTAGGCTTTGACATTTCCAATGTTCAAGCTACCCCTGGTGTCACAGTTCACTTCCTGTTGCCTGCTGATCAAGCTGTAGGCAGCACCATGTCTTCCTGCATGTCATCATGCTCCCTATCATGATGGTAATAGACTGAACCTCTGAACTATAAGCTGTCACCTCAGTTAAATGTTTTCCTTAATATGAGTTGCTGTGGTCTTGGTTAATGGAATTTTCCCAGGGGCCTGCCCTGAGAAGATACCGTCCAGAGTCCTGGGAAAGGCGCTATGTCCGGCATAGGGTTGTCTGAGGGAAAAGAATCCATGTATACCATGTTCTTACATCCGTTTACTTTATTTCTCTATAACAAACTTCTGTCTACACAGCTTCAGTTTCATCCTGACACTCAGTTTTTCTCTGTCCCTTTTATATCTGTCCTCATAGTTTTAGTAATCTCCTATGCTTTCGACCTCATCTTTGTCCTCTGTACCTTCATCCTCCATCTTTCTTTCCTTGCTTTGTATCCTGGCTCTGAGAAACTCTGCCTTCTTCTCTTCCCTCCAGCCACATGGTTCTGCCTACAATCTATAGAAATTCTCCTTGTTCTCTTCTCTCTGGCCACACAGCTCTTCCTGCCTCTGGAATTCTGTTCCAATCCTTACTGCACCTGGTTATGCAAAAAGTCCTATGGTCCTGAGTCAGTAGCTCTGCAATGCTAACAGGCCTGAAAGCAAGGGATGGTCTGAGCTTCATCTGCACAAGAAACAAAGCTATGCATATACAGCCTGCCTGTCTCCTAGACCCTGCAAGGGTGTTGGTTACCTAGTGGATCAGCAGTAGGTCTGAGAAGCTTAACTATTTGCCAATATGTCCTAGTAGTATATGGGAGCACAAGAATTTCATAGCAGAAGACAGCAGACATATATTAATAAGCTAATAACACCAAATATTCCTTAATAAATGGCTTCCTCTTGAAGGACACTTTGGTCAGTCAAGGTATTGCTTATTATATATAGCTGAATCTCTAAATATATTCTTGTGGTTTGTTGCACTTGATGTTTCTTCATTGCAATAGAAACCCTAACTAAGACCCAACCATAAAACCTTCAACTTACAATTTGTCCTGCCTGCAAGATATGCTGGGGTAAAGGTGGTGCAGAACTTGTGGGGGTGGCCAAACAATGACTGGCCCAACTTGAGACCTATGCTATGAGAGGGAGCCCATGGTTGACACTGCCTAGAAAATCAAGTATGAAAGGCTGAATAGCTCAGAGACCTAGGATAGAACCAAACAAGACTGGCAAAAAAGTCAATGAAATGATTCCCAATAATATTCTGTTATACTAATAGATTGGTGCCTAGCCCAATCATCATCAGAGAGGCTTCATCCAGCAACTGATAGGAGCAGATGCAAGGACCCACAACCAAACATTAGGCAGAGCTCAGGGAATTCTGTGAAAGAGGGGGATAAAGGATTATAGGATACCAGAAGAAAATGGCCCACAGGGCTCATAGGCGCTCACAAAGACTGAAGCGACATTCAGGGAGCCTGTATGTATCTGACCTGTGTCCTCTGCATACATATTTTGGTTACATAGCTTGGTGTTCTTGTGGAACCCCTTAACAGTGGGAGTGGGAGCTGTCTCTGACTCTTTGGGCTGCTTCTGGGACCCTTTTCTTCACACTGCATTGCCTCATCTAGCCTTGATATGAGAGTCTGTGCCTATTCTTATTGCAACTCGTTATGCTATGTTTGGTTGATATCACTGGGAGGCTTGCTCTTTTCTGAAGGGAAATAGAGTAAGGGTGGATCTAGGGCAGAGGGAAGGTGGGAGGAGAGACTGGCAGGAGAGGAGGGAGCAATACATGAGAGAAGAATAAATAAAAAATAAAAGAAAGAAATTATACTCAATGTTTAAATTTTGTATTTGCAAAATGTTTGAGAAAATAAGGCTGGGCAAACCTATTTGGAAGGTATTATTTTTTAAATAGTACTTTAAAAAAGTGAAAAATAGAATCTAAAGCTGTTCTTCAAGGTATTTCTATTAAAGTGGTATTTGTTTTTAGGCTGAATATCATTCTATATATTATAGTATAGATCACGATATTTTAAAATATGAATACATTATGAAGTGGCTAAACCAAGCTACTTAGCATATGCACTTATTTTTTTGTGGTAAGAACACTTAAAATCACTAATATTGACAGAAAACTAATACATTCCTGCCAAATCTGCAAGGTTTATAGGATTAAATAAATTTTCTATGAAAATACTAAAATAAATAAAGAAATGAAGGAAGTAAGGAAGGAAGCCAGCAGGTAGAAAGAAAATCCTTCCCCACCAGAGCTACAGGTAAGGGGTAGAACACACATGAGAAAAGCCTACCACATACAAATGTGGGAAAGGCCAGTATTATGTAAATGTCCTGCAATGGGACATGATACTGAGGATCCAGGGTTTTTATTATTCAACTTGTTCAAGCTCTCTAGCTTGCTTCCTAGAGAATGTCTCTCTTTCTTAACCAACTGTCTTTGTTTCTATCACTATCTATATGTCCTTTGTTCCTTGTCTGGGACATAAGAACCTAGAAATTCTAACAAGTACTCTCTAGACTGTGATCCACATCTACAGCACTGCTGAGTTGGGTTCTGCTGCAACTCTTCCCTTGGACAGTTCTGAAGTTTCAGTGTGTGGGAGAGGGGAGAGTGTTCTATGTTGATTTCTACTGACCTGGCTCCCAGCTGCTCCTGTCCGAGGTGTGTGTGTCTGTGTGTGTACAGGAGTGTGTGTATATGTGTGTGTGTGTGTGTGTGTGCGAGAGACAGAGAGAGAGAGAGAGAGAGAGAGAGAGAGAGAGCAGGTAGTGGAGAGAGAGTGTATGTGTGTGGTTGTGTGTGTGTGGGTATGTACATGTGTGTGCTCTTGTACTGTCCTCCTCTATTGTTATCCACACATTTCTTTGAGGTGGGGTCTATACCTGAAATCTGGAAGCAGAAGTCAGCCTGCCCCAGTGATCTTCCTGTCTTTGCATTCCTAGGAGCAAGGGTCATAGGAATTTGTGGGGACAACTGGTTACTTAGGTGGATGCTGGGATCCAAACTTGTTCTCCTGATTGTGTGGCAAGTGTTCTCTTCTTGTTTTCCAACACAGATATGACCAGGCTTGTTTAGTGTGTTTACAGTGATTGTCTCTTGCAATAATAGAAGTTGTATATTATCCTGATTGTTTTCTTTCGTCAAGTAACATGGAAGAGGTCTTCTATGCTTAAGCTATGCTCAATATCTCAGTTCACTTCCTGTTGCCTATAGGTCAAGATGTAGAAGTTTTAGCTCCTTGTCCAGCACCATGTCTGCCTGCATGTCACCATGTCATACCACGGTGATAATGGACTAAGCCTCTGAAAATTTAAGCCAACCCAATTAAATGTTTTTCTTTTATAAGTGTTGCCATGATCATGGTGTCTGTTCATAGCAATTGAAACACTAAGACAGTAGGCTTTCTTATATATAATCTCCCCTTTCTCCTTAATACTATCCTCCTGATGCAAATAAAGAAAGTAAATTTTTTAATTGGAGGAAAAGTTCAGCCTAAGGCTTTTTACACTACCTTTATAGTTCTTATTCTCAGACTTTGTCAAATGTGAATGACAGATGACAGACCAGCATTTGCACTCTGTCATCTGACAAGACACCTTTTCCTTTTGTCCTAAATAACTGTATTTGTTCATTTGCTTGCTTGTTTTTTGTTGTTTGTTTGTTTTAAGTTAAATGTGATTATGTTGCCAGGCTGGCCTTGATTTCGTGATACCTCAGGCTTCTGAGTTCTGGGATAGCAGAACATGCCACTGAACCAGGCTGAAGAGGCATGTATCTTCTTCTTTCTTTGTATCCTATATGTCCACTTTCTTTGTGAATGAATAAGTTTGTTTTTATTTTTAGTGTTTTTTTTTTTTTCTTCAAAACAGTGTTTCTTTGTGTAACCCTGGCTGTCCTGGAACTCACTTTGTGGACCAGGTTGGCCTCAAACTTGGAGATCTGCCTGCCGCTGCCTCACAAGTTCTGGGATTAAAGGCATGCACTGTCACCACCCAGCTGTTTTTAATGTTCTTAATTAAAATAGAATTACATCACTTTCATACCTCTTTTTCCTTCCCAGCTACCCTTGCGCAAACCTTTCCCATGGCCCCTCAAAGGTTGATAACCTCTATTTCTTTATTATTGTATGTGTGTGTGTTTGTTGTATATATAAATACAACCTACTGACACTGTTTTTATTGTTTGTGTATATATGACTTCAAGGCGACTCTGTACTGGGCAACCAATAAGGGAGCTCATACCTAGGAGAGACCAATTATCCTTCTCCCAGCAATCATTAGTTGCCTTTAGATCTTTGTCTAGGGGTGAGACATCACAAAAATTTCCTTCCATGACAACATATTCATTGGTATTGCCCTTGTTCAGGTCTTATTTATATAGCCATTTCTAGATGAGACTGTTTCAAAGTATATTCCCTGGTATTCTGCCTGTTACAGTTTTCCTGCGCTTTATTCTGTGATGTTCCCTGAGCCAGAGGTGCAGGAGTTGTGATGTAGATGTATCCATTGTGTGGTGGTTTAAATGAGAATGGCTCCCATTGGCTCATGTATTTGAATGTTTGGTTTCTGGTTGGTGGAATTATTAAGAAAGGATTAGGGAATGTGGCCTTGTTGGAGGAGGCATGTCACTGGGGACAGGATTTGAGGTTTCAAAAATCCATATCATTTTCAGTTAGCTCTCTCTCTCTCTCTCTCTCTCTCTCTCTCTCTCTCTCTCTCTCTCTCTCTCTCTCTCCCTGTGGTTGTTGTATCAAGATGTAAGCTTTCAGCTACTGCTCTAGCACCATGCTTGCCTGCATGCAGCCATGCTCCCCACCATGATGGTTGTGGACTCACCCTCTGAAACAATAAGCCCAATAAAGTTTTTCTTCTATAAGGTGCCTTGCTCATAGTATTTTAACAGAGTAATAGAAAAGTAACTAACACATATTGAGACTGGACTCTGCATAGCTGTTGGTCTCTGCATTGTATTCAGTTGTGGTTTTCTGTGATAGTCTCCATTTGCTCTAAGGAGTGGCTTCTTTGATGAGGATTGGTAACAACAATTATCTGTGGATATAAGGATAACATTTACAATGCAGTAAGGAATTTTTCTGGTCTTGAAAAGTGGCAGTAGTAGAATCTTTTCTATGGCCCACGACTCCATTATTCCCAGGAAGCTGGCTAGGTTTCCAGTACCAGGCATGATTTCTCTCTGTTTGAATGAGCTTTAAGTTCAGTTAGGCAGCTGTCGGTTGCCATATACATGTGAGGGCCACTTATTGTACCTTTAAGCATATCTTGCCATGCTGGTGATTTTCATGGTTCAGAGGACTGTTTAATTGCTTCTCTCTCTTGGTAATTTACATTTTCTGAATTTTCTGAAACCATAGAAGCTAAACTGCAATACTGAAAGATACTTTCAGGTCAGACTCACTGGAATTATTCAAGTCTTATGTCCCAAATGTGTAGTCTTTAGCAATACGGACTCATATTCAACCCCTGAGAGGCAACCATGGACTATATCTATAATCTATAACTTTTTGAAAGTCATTTAGTATATTCTGACCAAGCATACAAAGGGAGATTTTTCATGCCTGGTACTAGGCTTTTTGTTAGTTTATGGTTCTTGTAGAGAGCACTGTCAGCCCAAGTAGCTTAATTCCCTTTAAGGCGTGTATAAATATATGTATAGTGTGTGTATCTTATATATATCCTGTATAATTTTAAGTAAATGTAAATGATTCCTTAAGGCTTTATCAAAACAACCTTGGTATTATTTGCCTCTCATTCTCCCTTGTCCTTCTGTATTGACCCCCCTCTCTTTTTCCCAGTTGGAGGCCCCTCCCTGTTATTCTGTCTCGCACTTCATTTTTTTTTTTTTTTTTGGTTTTTTTTTTCGAGACAGGGTTTCTCTGTGTAGCTTTGCGCCTTTCCTGGAATTCGCTTTGGAGACCAGGCTGGCCTCGAACTCACAGAGATCCGCCTGGCTCTGCCTCCCGAGTGCTGGGACTAAAGGTGTGCGCCACCACCGCCCGGCCTGTCTCACACTTCATAATCCTGTTTCCTCCTATTCACCTTCCATGACTCCCTCCTCACCTAGGGTCTCTTTAGAGTTTCCTGGCTTCTATGGTTACTCAGTGTTGTATACTTACATCTGATGATTTGGAGCTAGGGACTGCATATGAGAGAAAATATGTAGCATTTGTCTTTCTAGGTCTGGTTTACCTAACTCAATATAATCTTTTCTAGGTACATCCATTTACCTGCAAATTTCATGAGTTTAGTTTTTTTTTTTTTTTTTACAGTGGAATAGCAATGCATTATTTATACGTACCACTCTTTCACTATTCATTCATCTATTGAAAGACATTTAAGTTGCTCCCATTTCCTGCTGTTGTGAATAGGGTGGCTGTGAATATTACTGAACAAGTACCTGTGGAGTAGGATGTCAAGTCCTTTGGGATTATGCCAAGATGTTGCATAATTGCATCATATGGTAGATTTAATTTTAGTTTCTTGAAAATTCCCTATACTTATTTCCAGAGTAGCTACACCAATTTGTATTCCCACTACCTATAAAAGAGCATTCCTCTTTTTCCACAACCTCACCAGCATTTGGAGTTAGTTGTTCTGTTAATTTAGCCATTCTGACTAGGCTGAGATGAAATCTCAAAATTGTTTTAATTTGCATTTTCCTAATTGGTAATTGAGCTATTTCTTAGCCATTATTATTTCTTCTTTTGAGAATGCTCTGCTCATATCCATAGCCCCTACCCCTTCTGAAACTGTGTCATTTATTTCCTTGTTTGTTTTTGTTGTGTTTTGTTTTAGTTCTTTATATCTTCTAAATATTAATCCTCTGTCAGATGTACAGTTGGCAAGATTCTCTCCAATTCTATGGGATTCTTCTTGATACATTGTTTCATAAGCTGTACAGAAGGTTTTCATTTTATGAAATCCCAGTTGTCAGTTGTTGGCCTTATTTTCTTGGCTAATGGAGTTTTGTTCAGGAAGTTCTGTCCTATACCTATATCTTGTAGGATGATGCCCATATTTTCTTCTAGCACTTTCAGTGTTTCAAGCTTCAAATTGAGATTTCTGCCCACTTAGATCAAATTTTTGTGGTGAGAGATATGGCTCTAATTTCATTATTCTGCATGTATACTTCCAGTTTTCCCAGTACCATTGGTTGAATATGCTGTCCTTTCTCCAGTGTATGTGTGTGTGTGTTTATTGTACAGTATAACGTATATAATTATATATGTGCACATATTATAGATAGATTATAGGTAGATAGATAGTGTGTGTTTTTTGTCAAATATCATATGGCTGTAGTTATGAATACTCTTGTTTGTGACTTCTATCTTATTTCATTGGTTTACATGTCTGTTCTTGTCTAATTATCATATTGGTTTTTATTATTATAGTTCTATAATGTATTCTGAAGTCTGAAATAGCAATCTCTAATATTCTTTCTGCTCAGAATTGCTTTGACTACCTGAGGTTTTCTCTGTAAGAAATTTAGCATATTTTTAATTGCTATTTTTGTGAAGAATTTTGTGGTAATTCCTATTGGGATTGTCTTGAGTCTGTAAATTGCTTTTGGCTGGATGGCCATTTTCACAATATTAATTTTACCTAGGAATGAACAGGACATGTTTTTCCATTTTCTAGTGTTTTTTCCAACTCTCTTTTTAGAGATTTGAAGTTTTCATTATGGAGGTTTCCACACCTCTTTGATGAGTTTTATTCCAAGATATTGTGTTGTCTTTGATACTATTGTAAACGGGAATATGTCCATGCTCTTTTTTTTTTTTTTTTTTACAGTGTGATTGTTGTCACAACAAACGCTCTGAGAAAGAGATTATGGGTGAAGTTTTGTAAAACAAATTCTTTTGTTTCCCACTTGATGGCCAGATCAGTGTCTATCAAACACTGGCCATTCAAGAAAGCTTTATTCTGTAGAAATATTATTTTGTGGGTTCATTTTCTTATACTTTTTACTTAAAATTTGTCACTACAAGAATAGATTTAAAAATTCTGTAAATCTGCCTGTTGGAACAATGAATGCAGTGGGAAATAAAATCAACATTTGTTCTTTAAAAATTCTTGAAGTCACTCAGCATATTCCAGAAGCATAATGAGGGTTCTGTTTGTTTGTTTTTATTTTTAAAGAGAAACAGCTAAAACTGAGTAAGTACATAGGGCCGAATGACACTTCAATGTGATCTAATGTCATCCCCTTCTGTCTAATGACACAGTAGATTTGAAAACTCCTATGTGAGAGTAAAATTCTTCAATTAAAAGAGTCTATAATACATCTTGATCAGAACATCAAAAAGGGACCAGAGGAAGGACTTGGTTTCATTGCTGGATTTCAGAAAGATGGAATCTTTAAGAACAAAAAGTCAGTGGGCTGAACGTGGGATGTGTCTTCAACAGAAAAAGGCACTTAGGAACAGCCTGGATGGCATGTTTGCCCTAGGAACTGAAGTGACCAGATGTCCTTGTGATTCTCTGGTTGAGAGGTACATGAGTCATTCTCATTCAATTTTGAAGTGATTTCATTTTCACCAATCCAATATTGTTTTTAAAAATTCAGATTTCCCTCTCACCATTTAGCAGAAAATACTTCTGTGCTCTTATTGAATGAGCAGGTGACCTTTCCTTGGGAGTAAATTATATTAAGAACATCTAAGAAAGTGTTAAGACCAACTTAACTTAAATATCATCTGGAAAATGGTGTAATGCTGCAGGTTTACCAAGAGCCCTCAGAGGAAGATTGCTTTCCTTTCCCTTATGCGGATATATTCTCTCCCTGATGTGGTTTCGTTCACATACAGAGAGATGATGCTTGTGGTCTGGTGTAAAATAAGCAGATACCATTACTGGCCTGTGAAGGTCTTAATGTAAGGTTGTCAGTTAAAGACATGCAAGTACTATGAATAGCAAAACACTGAAGATAAGCACAGAGTCACCAAGTCAATAATTAGTTCTAGAGTCCATCCTGAGAATGGAGGCAAAATGGAACTTTTCTTTTATAAGTGAAAATATCAACAGCCCCATAAAATTCTGATAAAATGTAATATTTTTTGTTTATATCAAAGGCATTTGTAAATCACTCAACTACTCTTACATAGATGGATGCTGACAACCAAATGTGTAGCTTTTCATTTACAGTCAGTAAAACTGCAATTATTATATTTAACCAGAGGGCACAAGTAAATTAATAAAATGCATAAATGCATGTAATTTCATTTTTATAGTGTTGTAGATCACAGCCAGGACTTTGCATGTGTTGGGCAAATATTCTGCTATTGATAAAAATCCCTACCCCTTAATAAGTGTCATTTTAATGACCATATTTTTGTGCATTCATAATAGCCTCCAATGATAGAATTTGCCTCTGCATAGATTCTTTAAGTAAAACTCACTGCAGGATAGATAAGCTGAGTGAAAAGCCACTATCCAGAGCTCGACAGTTCGCACACAAATTTGCTTCTTCTTACTCACACAGTGTGCTCTCCGAGATCTGCAGGGGCTGTGCTCTGAGCTGTCATCATTCTCATTCTGGGATGTGGGCTGATTGAAATGATGCTGACTAAAACACCATTCATAGTCATGATGGAAGAGAACAAAGCAAATGTCCTCTGGGCTCTCAGAGCCACCACCTGTAAGTGATACTCATCATTTCTGCCTGCATTTCATTAGTCAGATGAGTCACACAGATAAACCACATTTCAAAGAGCCCTGGGTATTGGATAAAAATAACACCACTAGCTTAGCTTGCCTCACATACTCCATGATACATTTGATTCTTTGCACTGGATCATCAACCATATACAGTAGATTTGGTTTTACTTCCATAGTTTGGATCTGCAATGTTCCCCTCACAAAGACCCTGAAGGTCCAGTCACCAGTTTGAGGAGTGATTGAGAGGTGGGGGTCTTTGGATGTGATATAGGAGATTTAACTCAGGTCCTTATACATGCTAGGTAATGCCTTACCACAAGCAGTATCCTCACCCCTGTTTTAAATGTTTCAATTTTGAGATAGGGTATCACTAAGTTGTTGATACTGCCTTAAAACTTCCTCTTAAATCCCCCTGCCTCAGTCTTCATAGTAGCTGGGAATTCATGTCTGGATCAGCACATTATGGAACGTTTAATAACAGAGACAGTGAAGCTGAAAGAATATTTAAAGATAAAAATATAATATCACCAAATTTGGTAACACAGAGAAATATAGATTTAAACAGGATTAAACCAAAGAAATCCATGTCAGAGATGAAAAGGTAATCTTGAAAGAAACTAGAGATAAGTGACACATTCTCTGTAGGAGGAAAATGATTCAAATGACAGTAGATTGCTCATCTGAGACAACAGAAAATAGAGGAAATAGCACAAGGTTTTTCAAGTACTTGAAAGGAAGAAATTCAGCCATGAATTTTGTATCTGGGAACATCATGCTTCAGGAAGGAAAGAAATAAAGACATTCTCACATGAAAAGAATACATCCCTGTCAGACTTGCTCTTCAAGATTGGCTAAAATAATTTACCAAGTTGAAATGAGTTAATGATAAAAGGAATCTTGAAACAAAGAAATAATAAAGAGACCAGGGATGGTGGATTACACTCCTATAATTCCAGCACTTGGGATGGGAAGCTGGAAGAGTAGGGTTCAAGATAAAACATAGCTCTCACCTAAATGAAATAAGAAATATTGAACAAAATATGAGTGACTATAGTCTGACAATATGAATTCAGACTGCTTTGGGTTGTGTTAACTTTTCCTCAAAAAATGTGAGCAAACATTTATTCAGCCAGATAGGGTACTAATAAGAGACCAAAGAAACAATTATACCCAAGTCCAGCTGACTATGAGTAAGTTTATTGAAGTTACAAACAGGTATATGGATGAGGGGTTACTTACAGGAGCATAGATGACTCAAAGGCAGCTACATCCCTAAAAAGCCCACCCCCGCATGAGTGATGCCTCATACAACTTGCATCCTTGAAGTTCCTGCATGACTTGTTAGAGAGTCTCTTCTCAATAGCAATTATTACATTACTGCTATATAACTTTGAGGAGAGCCTTCTGAATTTTGTGAGACCTTAGTTGTTTATTTTCTGGGCCATGTAAGTTTTTGTTTACTTTTTGAGTTTGCATTTGCTACACAACATCCTCAAAAACAGTACCACTGTGGAAGTGGTTACATGAAATTTTATTTGTTTCAAAACAAAAAAGGCACAAATCACCAGATCTACCAAATATATTGGTGAGGACTAAGAATAGGTGGACTACAGATAAGCAAAAACAATGTTGCTTGATACTTGGTCCCATTCTTAGCTTTTGGATTGGTGAAAACTAGCAGTCTGCTAATAATATATAACTGTTACAGGGATGTTAGATCAGTCATGGTGGGGGTAATGGGTGGCATAAAGATCTGTATTGGCTAGGGTTATCTAAAGGAATAGAACTGATATAATTACACACACACACACACACACACACACACACACACCATATATGTATGTATGTACAATACAATGGGATTTATTAAATTGCCTTACAGAATGAGGTCCAGGTACTCCAACCATGGCTGTCTCACACTAGAGAGGTTGGGAATATGGTAACTGCTCAGTTCATAGGGCTAGATGCCTTAGAAGTCTCAATCTGATGCTGAAGGCCTGGAAGATTCCTGTTCTAATATCTGTGAATGAATGCTGCAGCAATAGGATAGATGAACTTGCCAGTGAGAGTGACGGCAAGTAAACAAAAGCAAAGCACTCTTGTTCTATATCTTTTTATTTGGGCTGCCATCAGAAGTTGTCACACAGATTCAGGGTTATCTTTCTGATTTAAATAATCTGATAAAGAAATCCCCTTGTGTTAGTTCATATCCAGATCCAATCAAGCTGACAACCCAGATTTGCTATCACAAGGTCATTTGACTTATATGTGAATAAAGATGGGATAAACACAGTTTGGATCTGGCCTTCAATACTTTACTGATCTAAAATCATAAAGTTCAGTCATTCCACCTTGTAGGAACTTAGGATCATTAACATGTCAGCAACCCAAGGGGGGAAAAAGAAATTAAACAAAACAAGATCAGGAAATAGAAAACACAAATTATTTAAAAGGTAGACATGAGTACCAAAATATAAAAAAATGTTTTTAAGTCAGGAATTGACAGAGTGGATACAAACAACTTCTTTGGATGTTATTTAGAAAAAAGTCACTTCTCCTATAATAAAAGTAAGTTGAAAAGGTGAATTATTAATCAATCTGTGCCAGTCCTATGTATTAGTCAGGGTTCTCTAGAGGACTAGAACATATAGAATGAATCTCCCTACACATATAGAAAGGGAATTTATTAGAATGGCTTATGGGCTGTGGTCCAGCTAATCCAACATAGGTGTCTATAAACAGAAGGTCCAAGAATCAAATAGTTGTTCAGTCCACAAGGCTGAATGTCTCAGTTGGTCTTCAGTATATGCTAGAATCCCAAAGAAGTAGGCTGTAATGCCAGTGAAGATATTGACTTGCTAGTGAGAGAAGGCAGAGTGATGAGAGAGAGAGAGAGAGAGAGAGAGAGAGAGAGAGAGAGAGAGAGAGAGAGAGAGAGAGAGAGACTTCTTCTTCCATGTCCCTAATATAGGCTGCCATCAGAAGGTTTGGTCCAGATTAAAGTTAGATCTTCCCACCTCAAAAGATATCAAAAGATCTGGATTAGAAGACCCACTTCAAATGATTTAATTAAGGGAAAAAACCCTCACAGGTGTGTCCAGTCATTTAGGTTTTAGTTAGCTCCAGATGTAGTAAGCTTAACAACCAAGAATAGCCATCACACCTACCATGGAATACTAGTATGCAGTAAGTGAATGAAATTTTGATCTACACAATGACTTAAATGTAGTGAGTCTTTCTCTGCCCTGCTAGCCAGCTCACAAATCACTACATAATACTTATTATTAATTATGAAAGTTTGGCCATAGCTTAGGCTTGTTTCTAACTAGCTCTCACAACATAAATTAATCCATATCTTTTAATCTATGTTTTTTAAATGTGGCTCAGTTACTTTTACTTTATATTGCTCATGCTACTTCCTCTGTGTCTCCTGGTGTCTCTGCCCTTCTTCCCAGAGTCTCCTGTACCTGGAAATCAGCCTAGCTATTAGCTGTCCAGCTTTTTATTAAACCAATCAGAGTGACACATCTTCACAATGAACAAAAAGATTATGCTACAATATTTCCCCCTTTTTGTCTAAATAAAAATAAAAGATTTTTAACTCTAACACAATAAAACTATAAATAATAAGAACAATATCAGGTAAGAATTACATTCACAATGTCCAGTCCATTTATATTTGGTAAATTTGGAGAAATTGCTGTATTATCTATCCTATCTTAGTCCAAAGTTTTTATCTAAACCTTTTTCTATCATAACTTGTATTTTTTAGACTTCAAAACATTCTCCTAGATAAACAATTTAAGCTTTTATGTCTCAATGCCATACATTTTATACCTCCTTTGTGAGTCTCATTTCTGAATTTGGTAATAAAGAAAACTGTAACTATAACTACCTCATCTTTAACTACATCAGAGACCCAGGAAGGACATAATATTACCCAAGTAAACAGGATGTATAGAGCAAACAACTTCCAAAACTATAGAAATTACAGAAACAGCTGGATGCCTGGAGAGTCACTGAAGGTCTCTGTAATGTTGAGGCATCCATCTCCAGCTTACAGGCCTAGAATATCTGACAGACTTTTTGTGAAGCAGGAATTTTGAAGAACTGTCCTTCCTTGTCTTGGCAAAGTTTGGCAGTTGCTTTCTTTTGTGTCCTGTTTGTCCAATTTGGACAGGATACTGTCAGCAGTTGAGGCAAAGTCAGTTTCTTGCCCAGAAGTAAATTTCATATGGAGGTTCTTTGATGCCCATCATCTTCTTTGAAGTAGATTGGTACTGCCAGGAGCAGACATGTCTCATTGTCACGAAAAGCCTTATGTTATTAAAACAGTTTAAATGCCATATTCTTTTGGTCTCTGAAGTGTTTGAAGACCATCCATCTATTTAAAATATATCTATTTGACCTTGAAAACATACCTAATATGACTATAAGTTTGATTGTTATAGATGACTAACTACTAACCTGTATTTCCCTGATATCTTAAATAGCTTTCAAATACTAAAACTTTACATAACCTTTTAAAATGAGCTACCTAGGTACTATACCTTAAATAAGAATAGAAACATATATATATAGTATAACAAAAATAACCTTAAACTTGTATCAATGTACAAAAACCAATACCAATGTAAAATATTTAAGACTAGTAGTTGCTTTTTTTAGTTTAAAACTAATTTCAATAATCTACCCTTTTATCCTATCATTTCTGTATCCCCCTTTTTTCTTTTCAGAATAAGATCCCTTAATCTAATCTCACTTGTTCAGCTTTTTTCCTGACCGTTACCAATAATAACTTGTAACCAAGCCCCTTAAAGTTGACAAATATCCATAACCCACTGAATGACAAAAACCACCCATCTTGCCTCTTGGGAATGTGAGTGTCATGTTCTCTAGACTCTTGCTGCTGTGCTGGGGGTGCTTGCATCTTTACAGGACCCTGAAAATATAAAATAATAGTCAAGTCCTGGGGGAGCTAACTGTTGACCAGTCTTGGTGTGATGGGATAATGCAAGGCTTGTCTGAAGTTGTGGCTGGAGTAGTCTGTGAGGCTGGACCATCTCAGTCTTCAGTTTGGAAGCTGTTCTGGATGCAGAACTCTGAGAAAACTGCAACAGAGGCACTCTGAGATGCTGGATCACCTGGGCTATCCAGTTTCATTGGTGTCTAGTCCCCCTGAAAACACACAAACTTTTAAAGGTAACATACAATCTGCATTAACACAAGTATGGAAGATATGATGTAAAAGTCAGTCAAAAAAGTTTTTTGGATTCTATGTTAGAGCCAGGTAACTTTATAAGGTCAACTTTGTAAGTCCATTTGGACTGCATAACCAAACTGTAATATAAATTTCTAACCATGCTATACGAAAGGATGGCATATAATAGTAAGTCATGAGGACTCTGTAGCCTACAAGATTTATCATGTCTCATCTTGTCTCCAAGCTGTTCCCATGTAGGGGGATCAGCTTACATGTCAACTGTCCTGTAGTCTTTTTTGGCTTCCTCCCTGATATTTGTAGTCAAGATACTCAGAAGGTCTTCCCTGGTCAAATCTGATCTCGATTAACCTGGAAGGAATCCACAGCCTTTTGATTTCTCTGAAAACAAAAGCATAACCTCTTCCTTAGTGTAATGCAATTTTTTGACTTCCATTTTAAAGATAAGGCATTCCTAAAGCATATAGGTTGGTTTAATTCAGAGTCCTTTCTACAATCCAATATCTCTCAGCAGCTTTTATTCTCTATTTATTAGCATTAAAAAATTCAAAATTAACAAAGGACCATATAAGGCTCAAACTCTCTGTGTTATAATATTTCCTATCTTTACATGGCTTACTCTTTTTTTAACTTCACTTCTGTCTTTATTTTATTATTTTTAAACTATCTATTTTCTTTTTTATGACTGTTTATATCCTTTTTTTCCCCAATAGCCTAAGCACATTGTTAAACACACAGCGACCTGTTCAGAGTTTTTTTTCCATTTGAATCTGCTCTACTGTGTATCTGTAACCTTGTCTGCATGAGCAAACCTTAAACTGCTGTGCAGCTTAGCTCATGGTGCACCGGTGGCTCAAGCCTGCAGACAGTAGTTACTAGATGTTGCAGTGATGATATAGAATAGAATGGAAGAGCTAGATTTAGTTTTCACTGGAGAAGAGAGGGTTCTAGTGATGACGAAGCATTTGGGATCTTTATTGAAGTGGTGGAAACCCAACTCTGTGCATGTGATAAGACAGCAGATAGAACAATTGTGCTGTAGCTCAGCCCAATGAGTCTTTCTACCTGATCCTATCTTATCTGCATCATCTCCAATCTCTAGACTTTGATCAAGTCCCAAATCCATTGTCCCAGCCATGGATGGGAGCCTCATCTATGCTGATCCTAACCTCTAAGCTCAGGTAAAGACTTACAACTGGTGTGCCAGCCCAGCTCCCATTGTCTGATTGATCTTACTCTGCCTTCTCATCATCCCACCTACAGGCCCAGCACAAAGGAATAGCTTGTGCTTTGACCCCGCTTGGTGAGTCTGTCCTGCTGACCCTAACCAGCCTGTACCTTCCCCATTCTTTAAACTATCTAGTTCCAGAACCAGAGTTCTAGCCCACACGATGAGCCTTGACTGTCTTGACCAATATTTAGGTTTAGGGTGGATTTTATATCATGTATGCCAAAACAACCTATGGTGTCCACAAGTAAGAAAAGAATTCCACATCTACAGGACTCATCACAAAAACACAATATGAAAGATCAAGAAAGTATGTCCCCATTCCTAAAGCTAACCATTACACAGAAATGTTCTCCAACAAAAATTACTCAGAAGAACCTAAGAACACAGAAATTAAAACTTACAAATCATATAACTTCATTAAACACTTCAAGGAGTTTAAGGAAGACAAAAAGAAGCTGCTTAATAAAGTTAAATAGAATAAATTCCTGAGTGGTGCCCAAGAAAGCACAAACATACGGCTAAATGGAATGACAGACAATGCAGGATTGGAAAACTGAATCCACTAAAGAGGTAGAAATATTGAAGAGAACTCCAGCTAAAATGAATATGGAATTGAAAAACTTAACAACACAATAAGAAAACACAAGGACAACCCTTACAAGTAAAATGAATCAAGTAGAAGATAGAATATCAGATCTTGAAAAGGAATTAGAGGAATCAGATTACACAAACAAAGAATATGAATGTTTTTAAACACAGGAAAGGAGAATGCAAAAACTGTGGAAAACCATGAAAGAAACATGTCTTCAAATTATAGGCATCAATGAAAGAGAAGAATCTCAGGTCAATGGCATACACCAGATCTTTAACAAGATCATAGAAAAAACTTGCTTAAACTAAGGAAAGACATACCCATACAAATATAAGAGGCACACAAAACACCAAATAGAAAAGACCAAAAAGGAGATAGCCACAATGTATCATAGTTAAAACACTAAATATAACAAAGAAAGAGTATTGAAAGCTGCAGGAGAAAAAATACAAGTCACATATAAAAGAAAATGCATCAGAATAACAGTTGATTTCTCAGTGTAAATTTTGAAAGCCAGAAGAGCCTGGAGCAATGCATACAGATGACAATCTAGACTACTGAACCCAGCAATAATACTAACTTCCATTGTTGAAGCAGAAAGAAAAAAAATCCATGATACTAACAGGCTAAAAGAATTCATGTCTACCAAATCAGTCAGTCCTACAGAGAATCTGGAAGCAATAATTTGAAATGTAAGAATAGTCAAGATACTATAAAAAGAGAACAAATGAAGCTGTAATTATTGAGACACAAAGTCTAACTCAGAGTACAAACAGGAAAAATGGTGACAGTCAAAACACACATTTCGTTACTAACTTTAAATTCTAATGCCCTCAACTCTACAATCAAACAACACATGCTAGCTTAATGGATTAAGATACAAAATCCATCGTTCTATTATCTGCAAAAAACACATCATAGCCTTAAAGATAGGCACCAATTTAGCGTGAAAACATGGAAAAAATATTATGAGCAAATGGGACCAGGAAGCAATCAGGAATTGTTATCCTAATATCTGATAAAATAGATTTCAAATTAAAATGAATCCAAAGAGATAAAGAAGAACACTATTCTAATCAATAGAAAAATTAAGCAAGAAGACATTATTATCCTAAGCATAAATGAACCAATCTATGGTGCACCTAGTCTACAAAAAGCATAATATTGGAGTTATAACACAGATTAACATCAACTCATAAATATTGAATAATTGCAGTACTCCAGTTTCTCCAATAGGAAGGTCATAGAGACAAACTAAAGAAAAAAACATGATAATTAAATGACAACATACACCAAATGGACCAAACAGATGTCTACAGACTATTCCACGAAATACTAAAGAATACACATTCTACTCAGCGGCCCACAGAAGTGTCTCTAAAATAGACCACATTTTGGGGGATATAAAGCAAATATTAACAAATGCAAGAAAATTAAAATAATTGCACCTATCTTATCTGACCATAAAACAATACATCTTAAAACAAACAGCAAACAGCTCCATAGTAAGAATACAAACTTATAGAGATCAGCAACTCACTAGAGAATCATGGATGTGTCAAAGAAAGAAATAATTCCTGAAACTAAATTGAAAATGAAAACACACACAATAAGTCTGGACACATTAAAAGCAGTCCTATGGAAAAATTTATAGCTCTAAGTACCTGCATTTAAAAATTAGAAAGATTAGGAGTAATTGACTTAATAATGCAACTCAAGAATTTTGAAAAACAAGAACAAACCAGACTGGAATCCATTAGACAGCAGGAACCAATAAAAATCAGAGCAGATGTTAATGAAATAGGAGCAATGAAAGCAATACAAAGAATCAATGAATCCCAGAGCTGGTTCTTTGAGAATATAAGCGAGATCAACCATTGGCACAACCAAGCAAAAAACAAATCAAATCAAAACAAAACAAAACAAAAAACAAAAAAACAGCAACAACAACAAAAAACCAGAACAGGCAAACATTAAAACAAACATTAAACAAATTTAAAAATGCTATAAGGGAATACCTTAAAGACATCTACTTCCTTAAGTTGGGAAATTTTAAACAAATGGATGAATTTCTAGGTTAATCTAAGTCACAAAAGTTAAACCAAAAAGACAACTTAGATGAACACATAAAAAATAAGGAGATCAAAAACATAATGAAAAACTTTTTGACTAAAAAAATCCCAGGTCCAGAAATATTCACAAGAGAATTCTACCAGATTTTCAAAGACAACAATGACAACAACAGTAACAAAAACCAACCAACTAACCAACCAACCAAACAAACAAAAAGTTAAAACCAATAATTGTAATCCATACTTCATCTTTAATTATTCAGAAAATACAAACAGGAGTGCTTTCAAATACCTTGTATGTATGACCCTAAAACCAAAACCAAGAAAAGACAGAACAAAAAAAAACTACAGGCTAATATCTCTGATGAACATAGATATGAAAATACTCAATAAAATACTTGCAAACTGAATATGAACATGTATCAAAAAAGATTAAGTTGGCTTTATCCTAGAGATATAGAGATGGGTCAACATATGTAAGTCCATACATATTGTAAATTATTTAAGTAGGCTTAAAGGCAAAAATCACAAGAGCATCTCAATAAATGCAGCAAAAGCCTTTGACAAGTTTCAAAATGCATTCATTACAAAAGTTCTAAAGAGAGTAGGAATGGAGAACACACTTCAGGATAATAAAGGCTATAGGGACACATCTATAGCTAACATTTCCCTAAATGGGGGAAACCTGAGAACAACTCCACAAAAATCAGGAATGAGACAGAGCTGCCCATTATCCCAACTCTTTTCAATATAGTGCTTGTAGCAGTAGCTCAAACACTGAGGCAAGAGAAAGAAAATAAAGGGATACTAACAGAAAAAGAAGACATCAAATTATCCCTTTGAAACTTTAAATCCCCAAATAAAGAGACTGAGAGACTGAGAAAGACAACACACACACACACACACACACACACACACACACACACACACACACACACACACGAGGGGGGAGACTTTTTATGTTCGTGGATTGGTAGAATTATTATTGTGAAAATGATCATCTTACCAAAAAAACAATTTACAGATTCAATAGAATCCCAATTTAAAAAAAAAAAAAGAACTACAATAGCCTTCACAGATATAGGGAAAAAAATCCCCAAATTCCTATGGAACCACAAAAGACCCTGAATAGCACCCCCCACCAAAAAAAAATTCCTGAGCTAAAAGAACAATGCTGGAGGGATTACCATTCCAGATACTAAGGCATATTACAGAGCTATAGTAACACACACTCTCTGGTAGTGGCACTAAACCAGACATGTAGAACAGTGGAACAAACAAAAGCATACACTGGAGAAAAGACAGCATCTTGAACAAATGGTGTTGGAAAAATTTGAGGTACACATGTGGACAAATGAAATGAAACCTGTATTTTTTTCACCCGGCACAAAAATCAACTCAAATAGATCAAAGACCTCAATGCGTAACTTGAAACACCAAAACTGCTCACAGAAAACATAGCTAGTACTCTACAAGATATCAGCGTAGGAAAGGACTTTCTGACTAGGACTCCATTTGCTCAGAAGCTAAGGTCCACCATTGACAAGTGACACCTCATAAAATGAAGATGCTTCTGTGCAGCTAAGGAAACATTCTGTCAAGTAAAGAGAAAGCCCATAGAATGGGAGATGATCCTTCCCAGCTCTACATCTGATAGGGGATTAACATCCAGAACATATAAAGAATTTATAAAACAAAAAGAAAAGAAAACAAACAACTCAGTTAAACGTGGGCTGTGGATCTGACTGGAGAGTTCTGAAAAGAAGAAATAAAATGGCTAAAAAAAATTCTTTAAAAAGTGTTCATAGTCCTTAGGAGGTAGGCAAATGCAGAATAAAATGATTTTGAGATTTTAACTCACCTCTGTCACAACAGCTAGGATCAACAAAATAATTGACAACAAATATAGGCAAAGATGTGGTAAAAGATGAACACTCATTCTCTGTTGGTTGGGTACAAACTAGTACTCAGTAATCTGATAATCAGTGTGGATATTCTTAAAAAATTGAAAACAATTCTACCATATAACCTAGCTATACCTCTTGGCTTGTGTCCAACGCACTTGACATATTACTCCCAAATGCTTCTTCAACTGAATCCACTGCTGCTCTATCATCAATAGCTAAGAAATGGAAACATCCTAAATGTCCTTCAACAGATGACTAGATATTTAAAACATGGTATATTCACACTATAAAATATTACTTAGCTATAAAGAAAAACAAAACTATAAAGTTTGCAGATAAATGTTTGGAACTCTAAAATATTACACTGAGTAAAGTAACCCAGGCCCAGAAAAATGTCACGTGGCCTCTCTTATTGGAGGCTCCTAGCCCCAAATCTTCAAATGTTTCTCTATTGTAATGGCAGAAACAAGGAAAGTAAAAAAGGTACCATTGGGGGTGCTCTGGAGAGGTAAGTAGCAATATACAGGTGGTATAAAGAGGAAATAGGAAGAATGAAGGGGGCTTTAATTGTGGAGGGAGGACAGTACAGAAGAGGAGGGGTACACTAAGTAACACTAAGATATTGAAAAAGGACATAAGGAATCTCATTATTTTATATTTACCTGAAATTGCATGTAATACATTCATATGTATATTCATAAATTAAGCTACACTACTTAGGCTGATAATGATCCCCCAAACAACTATAGATTAACTAATAAAAACCCTAGTAACAGACATGAGAAACCGTTTGTTGATTTGTTGGTCAGGGGAGTCCAAAAGACTACACAACCAATGATCACTATTGTTGTTGCCCTTGGTTACCTCCCAGAAGTTGAAGGCAAATCCCTGTTGCTGAAGACATCATGAACTTTGTACATCAGGATTGGAGGATTCGGGCTGGATCTGAGCCCAAAGCCTTCCCCATGAGGTCTGATTTCCATAGTACTGGCAGATGATATGCAAGCTGCCAAGGGAGGAAAGCAATCGATAGTCCTACCCAGCTGTGATGCTTATAACTACATCAGTGTCACTCATAACTTTGTGGTAACTAGCAGCAGTCTAATTGGGCTTAAGAGCCATTTAACAGGAAGGAATTCATGCCTGGTACTGTATACTGTATACATGTATACTATGATGATGACTAGTGTGGTTATGGATATTAAAGGAAGACTTACTATAGCCACTTTCCTGAACCAATATAATTCCTAAGTGCTTTCTAAATATTTATCCTTTTACCAACAGATAAGTGTCGATTTCACTCTTTATCAAAGAAGTTTCTTTTTTCAGTAGACAAAGATTATTATAGAAATCCACAGCTGGTCAAAATTTAGAGAACTTATGGGGTTGCCCAAACCTCATTGACATATCTACAAAACAATTCCTACATCCAAGGCTCAGGGAACATTGCAGATGAGGAGGCAGAAAGATTGTATAAGCCAGAGAATCAAGAAGTCTGCTATAAGATTGTATTTTCTAGATATGACAGGAAGTTGCACCCATGAAACCTCAACTATATGGATGCCTAAATAAGATATTAATTATGACAACCAATTAACATACCATCATGGATGTGAGAAATCTCAAAGGGCTACACCCCCAATGAAGAACTACAAGCAGTTATTGACTGGTGTGTGTGTGTGTGTGTGTGTGTGTGTGTGTGTGCATGAGAAAGAGAGAGAGAGAGAGAGAGAGAGAGAGAGAGAGAGAGAGAGAGAGAGAATATCAGTCTTCCCAGTGATGAACTCCCTAATTGGTCATCAGTTCCAAGTGGTCAGCCCTAAAAATAAATCCATACAAGGAATACTAAACACATATAGCAGGTTATATTTATATACTTACATATGTGTATATACATATGTACACACACACATACACACACACATATAATGAAAAAGAAGCCATGAGTTTGAGAAGGAGTAGGAGAGAAAATATGGGAGGATTTGGAAAAATAAGAGGGAAGAGGAAGATGATGTAATATTTTAAGTAAAAATAAAATTTAAAAAATAATGTAGAGAAACCACAAACAGGCACAAGCAAAGCAAACAGGAGAACACTTAATAACAGATTGTATCAATGTCAAAATCTCAGTTGTTATATTATACTTAAATGTGCAAATATTACCTTTAGAGATAGCTGGAAAAGAGGACATATAAGGTCTTCTTGTATCTGTTTTTTGAAACCGCATGTGACTCTAGAATTAAAATGTCAAATTCAATTAAAAATAAAAAAATAATTTTCATGTTTACAGTCATATTAAAATACATGTATGTGAACACATATAGTAAAACCTGCAGTCTTTCCTCTTTATGGAAATTGCATTCTCCCCCCACCGCCCCCGACACCTTAGAGTTCATCACCTCTCTTATTCCCAGCCTATTCACTTAAACCTCTCTAAGATGTTTGAACTAAGAAAGGCACTCCTTGAGGGAAGCTAGCGCCTTTCTCTGCACACGCTTTTGTCTCTGTTTCTGGATGCAGTGCTGATCTGCTCTTTGGTTCTGAGTCAATGTAACTTGGCTCATTATGAGCTTCAGTGTTAATGCCACAGGACTGACTAAGCCCAAATTTGGCAAGCTATAAGGAAAACAAAAAACAGAAAAAAAAGAAAGGAAGGAAGGAAGGAAGGAAGGAAGGAAGGAAGGAAGGAAGGAAGAAAGAAAGAAAGAAAGAAAGAAAGAAAGAAAGAAAGAAAGAAAGAAAGAAAGAAAGAAAGAAAGAAAGGGAAGAAGAAAGGAGGGAAGAAAGAAAGTCAAGACTGTAGAGGAGCAGGAATGGGAGATAGGAGTTTGAAACCAATGCTGCTCTTTCAGGTCTTTGAGAGGCTATCTGCTTCTTTCCTGTCAATGAAACAGCAAAAGGAATGTCCCTGTGTATTAATCGCCATCTTTATTACAAATCCTAATCTTCTCTATTTAAACAGTAGGCAGTAGGACATGTGAAATAACAGCCCCTACCACGGACCACTTAAATTTTCTAAGAATGTTAACAGATTAGGACAGTGCCTTGGTACATGGAACTAGGGTGCAAGGATATCTCTTCAGCAGGGTAGCATTGTGATCATTAGCCACACATTTATTAGCCACACTTGGTGATTTATTTATTGGAATTTACCCATATTATAGGATTGTTTATTCAATCCGGCCCCACTAAGAACTCTTTTTAAGTAGTGTTGACACTGGTTTAGGTTGAGGAAGAGCCACACATCTCAGGTAATCCATCATCAGAAACAATCATCAGTCCTGTGAAGAAGGAGCGAGCAAATGAGAGCATCATTGGTCTTTGAATAGACTATCTTTCTAAGGGGAGGGAGATTTGGGCCTTATTTCAGACTTTGTTGAGTTTCAAAGGCAGACATTTCTGCTTTTCAACTTTTTGCCCTTCCTTTCTTTTTCCTTTCCTTTTTTTTTTGTCAAGGCATTTCTAGAGAAATTTTGCTGCTTGATTTTCCATGTTCATGCTTAGTATAAAGTTGCCCTTGCAGTGATTATAGGCAACTTTGTTCATATCGATGCTCTTGAGCATTGCCAAAAGGATACTTCCAAATATGTGTTGCCCTTCCTAGACTCCAGGGTTACCCCTGCCCTCTATGTGTGTCAAATTAGTAGTGCTTTCAGTTTCAAACATGATAAAGGACAGTCCAAGAAAGTTCCCAGTTTGTCTTCTCTCTACTCCGTATATCACATGATTTATTACACTTCTCCCTCTCTTCCTTCTTCTTTCCTGTTTTTTTTGTTGTTGTTGTTGCTGTTTATTTTTGAGACATAGTCTTTTTCTGTAGCACAGGCTGTCCTGGAACTGAGTATGTCACTCATGCTGACCTTAAACTCATGGTAATCCTCCCTCCTCAGTAATTGGGCATGAACCACCACATCTGGCCTCCCTTATTCTCTCTTATTGCTTTTCTTAGAAGTTCGATCTCTGTTTGGAGAATTGATACTAGGTGAACAAGAAGTTAGGTCAGTGACCAAAAGAAACTACAGCTACATCTTGGTAGTTGTGTCTCCTGATGGGTCAGAATGCATTAGTGGTCAAATGTCCTCGAAATAACAAGTAGATTAATCCCACTCTATCAGAAACTAAGACACCAGGACATTCACACATGTCTACTAACAAAAGATTTGTATCTTCAAAATACCTTATTTACATTGTGGTTTTGACACCACTACTTTTGTGGGCTTTTCTAGAGATCATGAGAAGAAATACTCTAAAGAGAGATACTGTCTACCATAACTTGGAAAAGAAAAGTGTCACTTTACTTTATGAATATGCTACCTTTCTCATAAATACTCATGAAACTTCATAAACTACCTGTGTGTCTTGTAGAAACTTTTTTCCTAAGAAAACAAGAACTGAGAGATCACTGTAACAGAATTACTCACTGTCTCCCAGCATGACCACTGTCTCCCTTTGTTCTGTATTCTCCTATTCTATCAACCACCCACGTTTGCAGACCAGCCTCTTTATAACCTCCATTTTCTCATATCCTGACTCCTCATATCTCAAAAGACAGTTCGCCTCCATTGTTCCAATGAACAATGGTCCTCAGCATTTCTTTGCTCATTCAAAACATTTTCTGACTTAGCTTTCTTAACTATACTGTTCTTGATGCTATGCCGACTGCACTGAGGAACTTGATCTGGGCTTGCTTTTTGGATGCTTTCCTTTCTCTCCAGATTTTGTGATGACTTCAGTTTCTGTCTCCTGTATTATTTTATTTCTTCCCATAGGCTTCAATTCTTGAGCTCTCTTTAAGCTCTTAGATTTGAGTAACATCTTTATTTTCATTTGAATTTTCTCACTCATGCAAGGTTTAAGAGCTCACTGCAGACCTGGCTTCTGAATTGCTATAACAGATTCCACCTCTGTTCTAGATCCCTTATTTTGGTTGTTTATTTGGTTGGTATCACCATGTAGGTAGCTCTTTGAAAATATTAGGCCTTAGTGCCCAAATCTGAACTCAGCATGTTCTCCCCCAGTCTATTTCTGTTCCCATCACCCAGGGTGTTAGCACACCCTTTCTGGTGTGTCTTTTGAGGTATCACTGGGTCTTCATCATTCCAGCTCAGGAATCTTGCACAAGGCCTAATACTGAGTAGTAGAAGGTCAGTACATTAGTGAATGGCCTCTTCTCCCTTTCCTCATTTGGTAAGTTATTACATCACAGCACTGAGAGCTGTTAAGTACCATAATTCAAATAAAACTGGAAAGTTGTGGATAAAATGGCAGTCTAGAAGCTGCCTCCTTGTGAGCCTGTGAAGGAGGGAGTCAGAACAAGAATTTAAGAAAATAGATTGCATTCCAGAGAGAAAAAAAGAGAGGAAGAGTTTCAGAAATCCATAAAGGAAATGAAAGGAGGCCTGAAAGGTGCTGAGAAAAACATAGGCAATGTACACAGAAGAATTCAGCTGAGCGGAGTTTCAGCCACACAACTTCCTGCATGAAGGGAGGAAGTAAAGTAGCTCCTGGGTTAGCTAGACAAAGGATAGGTAGTCTGATCCTGAGGAGAAGCCTGGAGGCCTCAAAGCCTCAGATTCAGTGGTGGATTTTGATGAAACAGTGATTCCTCTAGCAGGCAGGTCAGTAGTTGAAATAAATTCCATTGTGTCATGTAATACCACGTGGAGGTCAGGGGCCTGGCACCATCAGTTATTAAAAACTGAGTGATGTGACAGCCTAAGAAACCAGAATAACCACAGGTCAAGGAGCTACATACAGTCTGACCTGTCACAGCCTAAGAGTGACAGAAGTGACAAGGAGGCAGCTGTGGAAAACAGGAAGGCCAGAAGCTAATTTAACAAGACAAAGGATGCAAGCAGTAGGAGGCTAGCTCAAGTGGTTCTGAGGTAGATTAACTACTAGAACTCTGCCATTCATCAGGGTAAGGCTGAAAAGGAATCTGAATTTCCAGCAGTGTACTTGTGCAGATGTTGTGTAGATAACTATAGCTGCTGTGAGTCCATGAGTTTAGTTGCCATATCATTTCTATAAGACAACATTCCACATCATTTATTCATCCTCATGCTCATATTTGTGCTTCTTCTTCTGTGATATTCCTTGAGCTTTGGAGACATGGGATGATGTGAGAAGTTTTGTTACACTTTTTAGAAATATTTTTTATGTGTGTGGATGTCTGTTCACCATGGCATGCAATGCCCATGGAGGCCAGAAGAGTGTATACAATCCCCTACAACTGGAATAATAGACAGTTATGAGCTGCCATGTGGGTGTTGGGAACCAAATTTGGTTCCTCTGCAAGAGGAAAATATGCTCTTAATTTCTGAGCCATCTCTAGGCTTGAAGGTTTAATTTTTTATTTCCTTTCTCATATTTGTTTCATTTTGGTTTTGACTTTCTCAATATTAAAATGATGTTTTAAAGTTTTTTCTTCTCTTATTTTTACTAATCTCTTATTCTTTTCTTCATAACTTCTTCCCTACTTTCTGTCTTTTTCCTTTCTTTTTATTTAATCTGCGTCTCCTCTATTTATACACTTTCCTTGACTCCTTCCTTTGTCACATTCATGTACTATTTTCAGACTAGCTCTAAATAATGCTTAACTTCATAGTGCATTCCAGAGTATTTTTGACACTTTCAATTTTATGATCACTAGTGATGGATTAGTGGGTTTTAGTAAATGTTAATCATATTTATATACCTTGTATGGTTTGAAGTTGTTGCCATTACAACTATTGGTTTTCACTTTTCTAAGTGGTACTAGTGAATGACCCTTCAAGAATAGTTGCTCAATTAGATGATGCCCTAATAAAATCACATGTGGTGTCCAAACAAACATGTACAAGTCACAACACAGACACACAAGGCACATGTGAAAATAAGGCAATGTGACTCCTCCAAAAGCTCACAAGTCCTGAACCAATAGACTTAATAATACTAAAATGAGTAAAATGAATGAAGATTTCAAAAATATACAGGTAAAAATAATAAATGATGTGGAAGATGATACAAATAAGCAGATCAATCCAGTCCAAGACCAGGAGAAAAACATCAGCAATATATAGGAGAAAGGCATCAAAATGGGTGAGAAAATCAGCATTATAAACAAAAAGTAACCACCATAGAAGAAAAAGTCCAAATAGGATGTTGAAAATTGAATAATTTTACAAAAAATGAAAAACTCATTGAATTAAATAAACAGTATAAGCATTACAAATAGACTTGACCAATCATTAGAAAGAATATCAGGGTCAACGGAAGCTCAAACATCAACAAAGGGAAGGCATGAGCATTTCTGACATGTCCAAGAATTTGGGTATGATCAAGAGACCAAATCTAAGAATTCATGGGACAGAAAGATACACAACAAAAGTATAGAGAATCTATTATCTAATGAGAAAAAAAAAAAAAAAGTATAGAGAATCTACTCCATGATATTACAGCCAACAATTCTAAAAATCTAGAGAAAGAAAATGGCATCCAATCATAAGAAGCATTTAGAATCACAAATTGACATGACCAAAGAGCACCCTCTTCATGACATTTTATAGTTAAATACCAGAATTACAAAGTAAAGAAACAATACTAAAAGCTGCCAGAAAAAAATGCCTTACTGTGCTATAAAGGCAAACATAGCACAATAAGAACTCTTTTAACACCAACCCCAGAACCAGAAAAGCAAGGAATGATGTATTTCAAGTTCACAAAGTAAACATGATCAACCAAAATTGCTATGTATGTACAGACAAAAAAAAAAAAAAACAAAACAAACCTCTTTTTAAAATGAACAGATAGATGGATAGATAAACAGATAAACAGATAAATAAATAAATAAATAAATAAATAAATAAATGTTATGACAAACACACAGTAGTCCCATCATAACTATCAAACCAGAACTGCAGAAGGCACTTAATGGAATATCATACACAGAGCAGGAATAATGACAGTCACAGCACAAGACAGGAAAAAGTAAGAATATATAAACAGAGGAAATCTAGGGAGGAATCCATTATATCTAGCACATTAAACCAGCAAACAGTGAGGAAAGTAGAGAATAAACAATAGTTTAACCTATCAGGAAAAACAGCCAACAAAATTACTAGAATTAGCTATCATCTTTCAGCAATAAAACCTTAAATTTAATGTCCTCAATTCAAACAAATAGAGATACAGATTGGTTGACTGTATTTTAAAAATGAAACAATGCAAAACAAAACAAAACAAACTGGAATCAACTATCTGTTGTTTCTAAGACAAAGACACACACAGAGACTCAAAGTATAAAAAAAAATCTATCAAGAGAATGAGATCTGAACACAAGTTGGCATAGCTATTCTGATATATGATAAAGCAGACTCCAAATCAAATTAGTCAGAAGAGACAAGAATTAATAATTAAATGTCACTACCTAATTAATAAAGAGGATAGTTCATCAAATATATAACAATCATCAATATATATGCTTCAAAGTTGGGAGACCCAATTTCCTGAAAAAAAAAAAAAAAGAATGGACATGAAAGGTCAGACAGGTGCAATAAGACATTATTCAACAACAACCAAAAAACAAAACAAAACAAATAACAACAAAAAAACCCAAAGGCAAAAAACAAAGCAACTACCTCAAGTTTAAACTATACCATGGATCAAACGGAGTCAACAGATAACTACAGAATGTTCATCCAATAGATGAAGAACACACGTTTTTCTCATCAGCCCATGGAACTCTCCCTAAAATAGATCCCACTCTAGCCCAGAAATCAAATCTTACCAATTATAAAGGAATCAAAATAATTTTCTTGTATCCAATCATATTGCTGTTCAATTAAAAATTAGAAATTGATAGCAGGAAAGACAACAGAAACGAAACAAAGGACGTTGACTGCTATGCTTTTAATTTTTCAAATTTATCCTGTGTGTGTAAGCATTTTGTCTGCCTGTAGGGATGTGCATCATATGTATGCCTGGTACCCACAGAGGTCAGCAAAGGGTGATGGATTCCCCTGGAACTGGAGTTGCAGTTTACAAACCACCATATGGATGCTGGGAAACAAACCTGGGTTTTGTTCAAGGGCAAGAAATGCTCTTGTCTGCTGAGTCATCTCTCCAGCCCCATGATTCCCTCTTGGATTTTCAGCCATTAGTTGAAGAAATTGGGAAGTTTAAAATTCCTAGAATCCAATGAAAATGAAAGCACAGCTCATGAGATCCAAATTCCCCAAGAGGAGATTTAATGGCTCTGAGTGCTTCTATTAAAAATCAGAAAGATCTCAAATGAATGAATGACCTAATGCATCTCAAATTCTTAGAACGACAAGAATATTTCAAAGCAGCAGAGCACAGGAAATACTGAACATCACAGCAGAGATTAAAAAAACAAAAAAAAATATAAAACTGATTAGAACTGTTTTTTTTTTGTAAGAAATTACAAGACTAAGAAACTCACAGCTAAAGCATCCAAAGTGAAAAGAAGACAGAAAATAATGGGACCTAGGGGAAAGGAGAGAATTACCATAGATTTCAATGAAATTTAGAGAATCATTAGGGAACACCTACATTTAAAAACAAGGAAAAAACAAAAACAAACCTGGAAAAATCTAGAAAAAAAATGTTTAAATGCCCAGACACATAAAACCTACCAAAATTAAATCAAGAGCATATAAATAATCTTAACAAACCTACAACAACTAAGGAGATTATGGAAGTAATAAAAACAAATCTATCAATGAAGAAAATCTAAAGACCAGACAGATTCATAGCCAAATTCAACCATACCTTTAAAGAAGAGTTAACAACAATGCTCCTCAAACTGTCTCATAAAAGGAGAAAGGAAAGGAAGGCTATCACACTCATACTATTAAATCAGGTTTACCCTCATATCAAAACCATATAAAGGAATGACAACAAGAAAAGAAGAAAAAAAGAAAGAACTAAATACTAATTTGCCCAATGAACATACAAGCAAAAAAAAAAAATCTCAATATTAAATTCTTGCAAACTGTCCTCAAGAACACATTGTGATGATGATTACACCAAGACCATGTTGGCTTCATTTCAGGATACACGATTGTTTTAACATACATAAATCTACAAGTATAATATTGCACATAAATAAACTCAAGGACAATAATCACATGATCATCTCACTAAATTCTGAAAAGGTCTTTAACAAAATTCAATATCCCTTTATAATAAAAAACTCTTAAGAAAAGGACTAGAAAGAACATACCTCAGCATAATAAAACCTATATAGGACAAATATATTGTTAGCATATGGAAAATATAAGCCAATGCAATCCTCTAAAAAATTCCAATGTCATTCTTCATAGACTTAGAAAAAATTAACATTTATATAGAAACACCCAAATAACCAAATCTGTTCTTAGCAGAAAGAGCAAAAGCATCACAGTACTGGATCTCAAATTATATAAGAAAGTCATAGCAAGAAAACCAACATAGCACTGACATAAAAATAGACATGTTAAACAATAAGATTTAATATGGGACTTGGAAATAGCCCTACACAAGCTACAGCTACCTAATTGTTTTTTACAAAGATGTAAAAAATTTACATTGGAGAAAACACAGCCTCTTTAACAAATGGCATGAGGAAAACTTGATTTCTACATGTAAAACAATGAAACAAAATCAATATATTTCAGTCTCTGCACAAATCAATTCAAACTGAATTGTAGACCTTAATGTAAGACCTGCAACTGAAACTACTGGAGGAAAACATAGATAAAACACTTCAAGATCAAGGATTAGGCAAGAATCCTCTGTAAAGTACTTCAATAACACAGGAAATAACTCCAAAACTTGAAAATGGGAAACGTTAGCACAGTTATGGAAACAATCACCAACCTGAAATGATGACCTATAAATGGGAAGAAAAGTTTTTACAACTACACATTGCACAAGGAATCAAGATCTAGAAAATATAAAGTACTAAAAAATTTAAATGCGAAATATTCAATCAATAAATAGGCTAATGAACTGAATAGATATTTCCAAAAAGAAGAAATATAAATAAGCAATAAACATTTGAAAACATATGCTACATCTCTAGCCATAAGAGAAACGAACAATAAAGTTGTTTTGAGATTCTATTCTATCCCAGTAATCATGGCTAACATCAAGGAAACAAATGGCAACAAAATCTGGTAACTATATGGGACAGGAGGAATGCTTATTCAATCCTGTTGGGCACGTAAACTTGTATAGTTACTATGGAAATCAGTATGGCAGTTTCTCCAAAAGATTAAAAACAGAACTATCATTTGATCCAGCTGAACCATTATTGGATATATATCCAAATGACTCTAAGTAGACATATCACACAGATACTTACACATCCATGTTTATTTCTTCATTATTTATAATAGCTAAGAAATGGAACCCACCTAGATATACAGTAACAGATAACTGAATAAAATGCATTAAATATACATAATGGAATTTTATGCAGTTATAGACAAAAATGAAATCATGAAATTTACAGGAAAATGGATGGAACTAGAAATCATTATGTTAATGAAAATAAACCAGATGCAGAAAGACAAATTATTTTATATGCCTTCTCATATGAGGAACTTAGATTTAAAATTATGCATATCTATGCCTATATATGTGTGTATGTGCATATTTGTGAAGATGTTTATATATATTTATAGGTCATGAAACCTATGAAAGGGGTCATAGAAGTTAAAAGATCTTACAGGAGGGGAAGATATTATTGTGTGAAAGTCCTAGAATAACTCAGCAGTGATGTTGGACATAACACAGGGAACAAAAGACACTATCAGAATTGACTAGTGTAAACCTGAAATCCATCTCTGTTCAGCATTGCAGGACCCTATATATCCACACTCAGAGAAAAATACACTGTAAGTGAGCAGTATTATATTTATTTTAAATGTTTACTTTGTATCTATCTCTGATGATTCTAAACAAGTAATTCTTGTGGGATTTTAGCTCCAACCTTTTCTGGTTGTTTTAAAATTATTTTTATTAATTCTTTGACAATTCCATAAGATGTATTTTGATCATATTCACCCCATTCATTCCCAAACTCCTACCAGATTTACTCCTGTCTTGCTCTCCCCACCTGCCACCAACTTCCTGTCCTCTGTTTTTTTTAAAGACCCATCATGGCCAGTTTGTGCTGCCTATATACTCCTGGGTGTGCAGGTTTTTTTCTGGAGCATCCACCTACTAGGCAACATCCTTAAGAAAATGGACTCTCCTCCCAGAAGCCATCCTCTGTTGATACCTCTTCAGGTAGCTCTGACATTGTTCCTTTTTGGTAATTGTTTTTATTTATCTATTTATTTTTATCTATCTATCTATCTATCTATTTGTCATTTACCTATTTATTTGAGACAGAGTTTCTTTGTGTAGCCTTGGCTGTCCTAGAACTAGCTTTGTAGATCAGGCTGGCCTCAATCTCACAGAGATCTTCTTGTCTCTGCTTCCTGAGTGCTGGGATTAAAGGCGTTTGCCACCACCACTGACTAGCAATTTTTTTTCATTCCACTTCATTTGGATTATATTTCAAGACATTCTTAAATATAAATAAGAAAATAAAGAAATGCACAGATTTTTTTAACCAGAATTCATGATTTGTTTGGAAAATAACTTCAAGAGGATGTAATGATTTATGGAAGTTTTTACTATTTGTGTATGTATTTGTATGCTTTGGTTTCTAAGCAGGCACTGGCTCTGATGGAGTGAGGAGGTTTATTAAGTGCTTTATCCAAAACATCAAATAAGTATTACTATCACTCAACAAAAATCAGGGACATGAACAATGTACACATATACATTATAACCCAGTTGTATATTTTTATTGCCTGAAGATTTTTACCTCAAAGAAGGAAAGTGAAATGTAGCTTAGCTAGATGAGAATATTAAAAATCCTGCATGCAGAACCAAGAAGGTGTGTGCAGGGATGCTGAAAGAACTCTGAAACCTTGGTTTCTAAGGGAACGCTAAGTATCACAGTGCTACGCAGGAGGTGGATGAGTCAGCCCTCTATTTCATTCACTCTGCAAAAGCTAACAAAAGAAAGGTCTCAGGAGATTTATGAAGATTATCCTGTAATCATAGAATAGCATTAGCCATACCATCTTTCTGTACAAAGGAAGAAACCAAGCTTTTTGCTTTCTTTAGCCTGAAATCATTAAACTACAAAGCTCTCAGCCCTTCTAGCATCAGGACCAGCCTAGACAATGAGAAATACTGGTTTTGTTCATGAAGGAACTTGGCCTTTAGCATTTTTATTCACTCACTTAGGCATGCAGTCAAGTGCAGAATATGGAAGCTAGGGGGTACATGAGTCATCCTTAAAAAGAGTTTCATTAATTCCCTGTTTTAATTTATTTTTTATTTTTTTATTTTTATTTTTTTTTTTTTTTTTGGTTTTTCGAGACAGGGTTTCTCTGTGTAGCTTTGCGCCTTTTCCTGGAACTCACTTGGTAGCCCAGGCTGGCCTCGAACTCACAGAGATCCGCCTGGCTCTGCCTCCCGAGTGCTGGGATTAAAGGCGTGCGCCACCACCGCCCGGCTCCCTGTTTTAATTTAAACCAACATTTGCTGTGTTTGTGGACTGGGCTTAGTACAGTGATAAACTATAACTATGAAGCCTTCTGAAATTCATAATCTAGCAAGCAAGGAGATAAGCAAGAAAAATACATTAGAAAATATACTCTGAAGGAAAATATTAGGAGCAAGAAAACAATAAATAGTAAGAGTCTCTATCTTACATCAGGTGGGTAAGCAATGCTCCCCTGATATGGACTCTTAATGTCAAGGTTATAAAGTAAGAACTTTTGTGGGAGGAGGGCACCCAGCTCCAGACAACAGCAGTGCAAAGGCCAGGAGGAACAAAGGGCTCTGACTGCATCTCAGAAACCATAAGAAAGATAGGAACTGTAAGGCAGTAGACTAGAGGCCCAGATTGAGCTTCATGTGAGCAGTCTCAGCCATGCTCTCTTCAGGCTCCTAAGAAGTTTGGGCTGGGGTTGTAAGGTAATAAGGCTATGTATGAAGTGGTGCTGACAACCACTGCAGGGCAGAGAAAGAGGAAGCAGTCAAATGACTTTATTATTTCTTCGGGTGATCTTGACCATAGAGAAATAGAGAGGAGAGGCTGGAAGAAGATAGCCCTCATCTCACTCTCACTCTCTGCTCTCACGTTCTTACCCTCTCACTCCCATACAGGTGTGCATGCACACATGTGTGCATGTCTATGTCGAGGCCAGAGGGCAACCTCAGGTATCTCTTTCTTAGTAAGTGAAAGGCCTCGAACTCATTAAGTAGTCAAGACTGCCTCGCCAGTGAACCCCAGGGATCTGTTTCCACCTCTCTAATGCTAGGGTGACACATGCATGCCTGTGTCACCTTTTTTTTTTTTAAATTTAGGTTCTGAGGATTGAATTTGAGTCCTCTTGCTTATAAGGCAGACTATCTCCTCAGCTCAGGATTCTTTTTTTTTAAATGGGAAATATTTAAACATATGTGCACACTAAGGGATGAGTCACAAAAATAGTCTCTTTTTGTGGAACAAGGGGTGCTCAAAAAAGACATTGGGAACACTTTGTGAGGCTCACCTGGAGCTGGAATTTTTATTTTTGTTTATTTTTAAAATTTATAAATATTTACATTTATTTTTAAAATAAAAGTCCCTAGATAACACCTAGCATCCACTTGATGGTAATAAGGCTCAAGAATTTTCTGTTACCCGGGCTGACAAGAAGACTCAGCAGGTAAAGGCACTTGCCACAGTCCTAATTTCTTAGAATCAACATGTCAGAAAAAGAGAACTGACTTCTACAGGCATGTTGTGGAATGCTTCACCCTCTCTGGCAAAATTAGTTAAGATGTGAACAAACAAACAGCAATACCACCGCACACACACTTTTTAAAAGAATGTTCTGTTTACATATAAAGTCTTTAATGGAAAGGTTGGGAGCCACCATTGCAGAGATGTTCCCAGGGGACAGCCTGGGTGAAGAGCACTTCAGCCTTTTGAATCTGAAGAATGATGAGAGCTGGAAGTGCAAGAAATGGCAAATCTGTCAGCATGGGGCAGAGGCAGGAAGAAGGTCATGGCAATAATATGCAGAAAGTAAAAAAGCCACATTTCCCTCCAACACTCAGAACACCCTGATTCTGAGCCCTTCTTAGAGTTCAGCATGACACAATCTGATTCTCTCAGGCCCTTCTGACTGTGTAATTTGATATATGGCTGCCAGCTTGTCTGTATTTATAGCAGCCATTCCTTTGGAGTTTGTTGAGTCCATGGCTTGCATACTAGACATACTATAGCAAAAGAAAGCTACACTAGGCAGGGTCTAAACTCAGGGCTCCTCTTCCCAAGTACTTGCATAGGCCTCTGGCTCAACAGTCTGATTTCAGACATAGCTAACTGGTGAAAAGCCTATTTATTTAGGCATAGGATATAAGTCTAGGTTTTCTTAGAACTTGAACAGGTCTGTGTGAAAATTGATTCCAAGAGCTGAAAATTGATTTAGAAAGTAAGAATAAATATTTTTCCATTTTATAAAATAACAAAGTTTGCATATGCCATTGATAAGTTTTGCATGGAGCCACCACATGTACATAAGTGATTTCTGGTTTTCATATTGTCATGACATACCACATTTGATTTCCATTCTCCAAGTATTTCTAGAGAGAAGAACTTCATTATATTGGCTTTGTTTTGCCAGCCATACCATTCTCCCTCACCAACAGGAGAGGGAAAAGCATACAATTCAGGACCTAAAAAACCCAATTTTCCATATTTGATAGACAACTCTGTTGAATAGGAAGGTCTTCTCAGAGAAGATATCTTCTCCTGTCACATGATCTTCTAAAACAGTATAATTACAGGAGATAATGATGGAGGTACTGTTGTCCAGGGCACCAAAAGTTTAGCTACTGGAAGGAAAGCTGCAATCATTCTCTTAGTGAGCCCAAGGCCCAGGCAGGCTTTGTTTCTCTGATTTGGGATTTTGATTTTCTGAGACAGGATCTTACTCTGTAGCCATTCCCACACTAATTTAAAAGCAATCATCCTTCCTTTGCCTCTGGAGTGTTTGGACTAGAGGCATGGATCATCCTACTAACTTTGTTTTTTGTTTGTTTGTTTGTGGGTTTTTTTTACCAGCAAATAACAATTATCCATACATATGGGATACAGTGTTGTAAATACATATATACATGGTGCCTAGACCAAATAGGTTGACATTTCCATTTTCTTGTCATTTCTTTGTGTCCAGAGTCTCCAAGCACTTCTTTCCTAAGGCATCACAAAACCTGTAATAGAATCTTGTAAACAATTGTCACCCTCTATTCTGCAGAACAGTAGAATGCATCTATCTTATCTAACTCTATTTTGGTATCTGTTATTCAACCTCCTCCACCCTGTTCTTTCCTACACTTCAGTGCTTCTAGTTTGCTGTGAATCAGCCTTTTTAGCCTGTACATATGTGTGGAAACATAAGATACTTGTTTGTATGTGTCTGGCTTACTACCATTTATGTAATGTTTTACAGCTCTATCCATTTGGATGTAGATGACAATATGTTATTCTTTTTAATGAGTGAATATTTCAATGGTTATATATACTATTTTTTCTTATTCCATTTTTTCCTTGTGCTGTGGATTAAACCCAGACCTCATACATAGGATGCAAGCACTCTACCCTGAGCTATATCTCTGGCCTACATTTTAATTTTTATTCTGAGGCAGAGTCTCACTAAGTTTTCCTGGCATGCTTTGAAATTACTCTGGCCCAGAAATACTTTGAATTTGTTATGCTCCTGCCTAGCTAAGCCTCCATAGCAGTTGGGACAAGAATCCTGAGACACAAGACTTTGCCTTTTAATTTTCTTTTCTTGTCTTTTCTTTCTTTTTCTTTTTTGAGACAGGGTTTCTCTGTGTAGCTTTTTGAGCCTGTCCTGGAACTCACTCTTGTAGACCAGATTGGCCTTGAACTCACAGAAATCTGCTGTCTCTGCCTCCCAAGTTCTGGGACTAATGGCGAGTAGAGTCACTGCCCAGCACTTTCTAGTTTTCTTTATCCATTCACCTAATAATGGACACGCAGGCTGATTTCATACCTAGATATTTCTAATAGTACCACAATAAACATGGACATATGTCTCTTAGGCATGCTTACTCCATTTCCTTGGGCTATATATCCAGAAATTGGACAGCTGAGTCACATGGTTACTTCTCTGTAATGGCTACATTAATTTATTCTACCAACAGTATATGAGCACATTTTATTCCATGTTCTAACAAACATTTGCTATTTCTTGACAATAACCACGCCTATGGGGGTAAGGTGATAGATAGCTCATGGTGCTTTTGGTTTTCATTTCAAGGACTATCGATACTAAGCACTTTTTTTTTCACACACTGGTTGTCCATTTTTATATTGTGGCAGTCAGACTGAGACGCTATGATAATATGATGATCAGCTATCCCTAGTATTTTTCCTAGAAGACAGATGAAAATCAGCAAAAATAGACTTGTATAGTATGTTCAAGAAACAAATAACAAGATGCTTGACTCAAAACAAGGAAGAGAGGCTCCTAGAATCTACTACAGAAAGCATTGCTTCATATTATAAAGTGGTACAAGGGTAAAACTCTGTGAATGGGTGAAAAAGTTTGAGCATCTCTTGCTAAATAACTTAGAGATACTTTTTGCCTTCATGGCCAAGGTATATTATGAATGTCCAAGGGGAACAACAGATGCCACCACTCACATAGTTATTTGATGACAGTACTCTCCAAAACTGTGGCAACAAAGAGAATGTACTTGGAGGACACAGTGGACCTTTTATGGGTCTCAACACTAGTTAAACTATTAAGGGTACATTGAGTCTGTTCTCAAACCATGACATATCAGTCACAATCTCTAAGAGAGGGATAAGGTAGTTTAAGACCCCTGAGAAATCTACCTTCTCTTATAAATGATAAATAATGTTTCCATTTTTATTTATTATTAGAGTACAGTGAGTGACTGGGTGGGTGAATGTGCCACAACACTCATGTGGAGATAAGAGAACAATTTTGTAGAGAGAGTTTTCTCCTCTCACCTTTATATAGGTTCTGTGGATAAAACTCAGGTTACCCAGCTTGCATTGCCTGGCAGCAAGTGCCTTTACCTGCTTAACCATCTTGCTAGCCCAGTAAGTCACTTAATTTTCCCCCTGAGTAAGAATAATTCATTTTTATTGCCTATGACCACTTTATTTTTTAACATTGTTCATTGTTTGAAAACTTGATACATACATATAAAATTTTGTTCAAATACACCCTCCATTTACTTACTTCCAATTCCTTCCCTATCCCCTCACCAATTTTCCCTCCCAACTTCATGCTTCCACCCATCTACTAAAGCCATATAGTGATGCTGATATGTACATGGGTATTTGTATTAGGGTCACTGTATTAGTCAGAGATGAAGCATGATACTAATTAGTCTTATCAATAAAAACCAGGAGTTAAATATTGGGTTAATAACCTGAAAGATCAGAGAAGCAAAAGGAGCAGCCACTAGTGACTTATTACCTCTCCAGATCCTCAGACCAAAAGTGGGGGCAGAGATCCTGTCTCCACCCACCTTATATTCCTGTCTCCACCTCCCAATTGTGCTGGGATTAAAGGCATGAGTCTCCCAGGTACTGGGATCAAAGGTATGAGCCACCACTGCCTGGCCTCTATGGTTAACTAGTGGCTAGCTCTGCCCTCTTATCTCCAGGCAAGCTTTATTTGTCAGATACACACAAAAAAATTACACAACAGAAAATTCTTTAATCTTTTAAATGAACCGAATTAGAACATATATGTGTGTGTGTGTGTGTGTGTGTGTGTGTGTGTATTCACCCTAATATATACATACATAATATATACAAATAAATATATATTAAAAGGGGATTTATTATATTGGCTTACAGGATGATGTCCAGGTAGTTCAACAATGGCTATCTCACACTGGTGAGGTTGAGAATCTGGTAGTTGCACAATTCACAAGGCTAGATGTCTCAGCAGTCCCAATCTGGTGCTGAAAACCTGGAGGATTCCTGGTGAGCTGATAGTATTCAATCTACATTAGAAGCCCAAATAAGCTAGTTATGATATCTGAGAATAAATGTCATAGCGACAGGAGAGATGAAGTTGCCAGGGAGAGTAAGAGTAAGAAGGTAAAAGGCAAAAGCTTCCTTCTTCCATGTCCTTTTAGCTGGTTAGGCACTAAAAGACACCAGCCACCCAGATTTAGGGTGGTTCAAATAATCTAATCAAGAAGATACCTTGTAGAAGTGCCCAGCCACTTACATTTGATTGATTCCGGATTCAGTAAAGTTGACAACCAAGATTATCCATCACAGTTATCTAATGGAGCATGGTAGCCCTTCAGAGGCTGCATTTCTGAAGAAAACATATTATCCCTCCCATCCAGCAGCCATCAATGACCAATAGCTTCTCAGCTTAAGGGTGGGGTTACATGAGCTCCCTCCCTCTCCATGCTGTGATTTTGGATGGCTTGATCTTGTGCAGTCTTTATGCATGCCGTCACAGCAACTGTGAGTTAATGGGTGCAGTGGCTCTGTCATGTCCAGAAAATACTATTTTGCTACAGATCTCCATTATTTCTGGCCCTTGCAATCTTTCCAAACCCTTTATGTGATGATTCCTGAGATTCTGGGGGAGGAAATGTGACACGGATGTCCCATTTATAGCTGAGCACTCCATGTGATATAGATGTCACATTAATAGCGGAATCTCTGTATTATCTGGACATTGATCATCTGTGGGTTTCTGTATTAGTCATCTATTGAAAAAGAAGTTTCTCTAGTGAGGGATTAGAGATACACTAATTTGTGGGTATAAAGATAATAACTGAGGAGATAGTTTAATACTATGTCGATTTAGCAGAATATTATTGGACTCCCCCTATGACCTAAGATCTAGCCAGTCACAGGATTTTGGTCCAGTTAACAGTACCAACTATGAGGCTTCTGTCACATGAAGCCTGGCTTTAATGCCAATCAAAAAGTGGTTTGTTACTCCCATAGCATTTATGTGGTGATATATTGTGTACCCTAATAAACTTGTCTGAGGATCACAGGACAGAGCCAGAGACTAGATTAGACACAGAACCAGACAGTAGTGGCACACACCCTTAATCCTATCACTTGGGAGGCAGAGATCCTTCTGCATCTCTGTGAGTTCAAGGCCACACTGGAAACACAGCTAGGCAGTGGTGACTCACACCTTTAATCCCAGTACTGGGAAGCACACACACCTTTAATCCCAGGAAGTGACATGGCTGAGTGGAGAATGGTATATAAGGCCTGAGGAGACAGAAACTAAGGCAGTTCAGCTGAGACCCTTCTGGGTGAGGACTCAAGAGGCTTTCAGTCAGAGGATTTGTGGAGTTGGTGAACAACACGTTTATGCTACTATTGTACCAGTCCGCATATCTTGTAGGCCACTAGTTATTGTAGCTTTTAAAGTTACAGGTGTATAATATTGATGAATACCTTTCTCCCTCCCTGTTAGCACAAATATTTGAGCACTATGGAAGCTAATTAGTAGGAATGAAGTTTCCATGTTGGTACCTGCTTTATTTCTCCATGTTCTATGACTTAAGTAAGTGGCATCTACAGCAATAAGGTCTTACTGTAAAATTCTGGAGGACAGCCAAGACCAATAGAAATAGCCAGTGATGTTTGAGGCATCTATAGAACCCCACTGATCAGCAACTTAAAAAGTGGTGACCCACGCATGGCAGTGGGTTTTTATTTCATAGTCTATTAAGTCTAGGAAGGGCATTGTCCTCGTGTAGTTTAAATTGAGTTACCTAACAAATCATGTTTTAGAGTGTAGCTGTATTTCATCCACACAGCATCTAATAAGCAGTATGTAAAGCTTTTTTTTTGTAAAGTTGATCCTTATATTTCTTTCCTTAGTCCAGAAATAACATACTGACAAATAGATCATTTATGAAAACACTGGTTGAATCACTTCCAGAAATATTACTCAAACTGCTGAGGAGGACAAGAACTGAAAATAGCACTCTTAGTAAATTCAATACATGCTAGAAGGGGTCTTTTGTTTGCAGGGTTTCCTTTTCTTTTCCCTCCTTCCTCCCTCTCTCCCTCCCTCCTCTCTCCCTCCCTTCCTCCCTCCCTCTCTCCCTCCTGCTCTCCCTCCTCCTCCTCTCTCCCTCCCTTCTTTCCTTCCTTTTTCCTTTTCTTCTTCTTCTTCTTCTTCTTCTTCTTCTTCTTCTTCTTCTTCTTCTTCTTCTTCTTCTTCTTCTTCTTCTTCTTCTTCTTCTTCCTCCCCTCCTCCTCCTCCTCCTCCTCCTCTTCCTCCTCCTCCTCTTTTGTTAGGTAAAGGCTGGCTTCAAACTTGACCATGAACTCCTAATCATCTTGTGTGGATCTCATAAATGCTGGCTTTTATCAAGGATCTCGATATTGGTTTTGCCATTGACTTAGAGTGTGTCCCGAGGAAGCAAAAAAAAAAAAAAAAAAAAAAAAAAGGAAAGAACTTAAAAACTTATTTTTGTCTGTGGGAACATAATGATTATGTATGACCCTTATTGAATCTATTAGTTTCTTACCGACCTCTGGCACAGTCTGTATCCAAGCACATTTGGGCTTCAACAATAATGTGGGGAATTTCTTAGTCACATGACCAAGTGTTTAAGTCAACCAACTGTCCTTTCATTTTTTGCAATGTGATCTTTATTTACTTGAGCTGCAGCAGATCTTGGCCTCATGCTCCAACCAGGAAGGAGCGATGATCAAGTTCATCAGCTCTGTTTCTCTAGAGAACCATGACTAATATAGCCTGTGCCTCCTACATCCCCACAGATACTGGCACCCATGTGGCAGTCAGAACACCTGCTACTATCCTTCAGCCAGACCATAGCAACCTCCAGCTGTTTTGTAATGGCTTACTAGCATCACAAAACCAAGTTAACACTGTTCCAAAATTTGAACCGAATCCTGGTGGTGGTATAAATTATTGATTTTTGTTGTGCTTTATTTATTTGAGACAGGATTTCCATTTGAAGCCTTGGCTGGCCCAGAAATCACTACATAGACCAGGTTAGCCCCAAACTCAGAGAAATCCACTTGCTTCTGTCTTTCAGGTGCTATGATTAAAGGCATGTGCCACCATGCCTGGCCTTGTAAAAGATACTACTTACTAATAAATACATCTTTTTTTCTGATTCTAGTACTATTAACCTCACACTGACCCTACATCAGCCTTAGATCATAAAATATGGTCAATGTTCACCACTTAAGATGAAATGATCACATTCTCTGGTCTTCAGACTTATTTCCCAAGATGCCTGATTAAAAAGGCACTTGTCCAAGAGCCCTCACAGGGACATTTCCACACCATTCCTGCCCATCATGTGGCAACGATGCCTATGCACAGACTGCAGTTTGTGGATGCTTCTGGTGCTAGTGAATTTGTTGTTTCTATATGGCAAGGAGCAGAATGGGCTGTTCCCCACTATTATGCACCTTTAGAACCTGGGACTCCCCAGAAGTTCTGCCTATGCTACAGTCACCCAAAGATTTTTCTTAAACTCCTCTGCTATTTCTGATTTCTTGTTGCTTATACGTCAAGTCTTTGATGAAAGGTAGCAGCATCTGACTCCAGCCCATTTCTAATTGCAAGAATTTATATGGAGTATCTGCCCCCTTGACTGTGCAAGGTCTATGCCCAGTGCCAGAATAAAGTCTTTTATGCAAAATCACAGACTCAAATTAACATTTAGGGCTCAGTCTATTTGAGGAATGTTAGAGAACACTCACATTTCTAGGTTCTGAGCTAGGTACAAACTTTTTCTTTAAAAAATAAGTAAAATGCTAATATTTCTTATAAACTAGTCTTCTCATCTTAGAAGAGGAAGGAAATAAACATGATTTGATGCCAGCTTCCTGGGGTAATTGTAACTTATGATTTAGTGTCTCCATTAAACTCAGAGAGATTAGCCTCCCACTCTTGCAGGCACCATTTCACCTTTAGCATTTCTCATAGGTCTACTTGACTTTCCTAAGATTCCTCACTTTACCAGAGTAAAATGTGTTCACAGAAACTTATGCTGTCTTTACTGAAAATCTATGATGAGAAAGGCAGGTACTGAAGTAGTATGGCTATCACAGGAAAACTCAGAAAATACTGATAGAAAGACAATGTTAAATAAACATTAGTTACTATTCAGTAACAAAGTTGATCTGTGATCTGCAAGATAACAGAAACAGAAAAAGTAGATAAATGTTAAAATTTGGAAAGCATCCATGAATCTCTGTCCCAGTACTTGTTAGAGATCTCTTTTTTTAACCTGAGTAACCCCTACATCCATACACTCCATGTTGACACTCATTAACTCATATTCTCCAGATGGGACAAGTGGGCTTTCAGCCTGAGACAGAACACTAAACTTACCTGACTTGTTTCCCATATTAGTTTCTTTTGGTGGACAGATGCTGATTTTTGGTGACAATGACATTACCTTGAATGAAGGTACATGAAATTAGAGCAGGAGCTATTGTGACTTACAGATATTACAAAGGTTAGCCAATGGTATTAGCAGCAACTGTATGAGCTCTATCTTAGAGAATGGCTGAGTTATCTAAGTCATGCATCTAAAAGTCCTTTTCAAAACTGAAGTCAGGTTTACACTCTTGAACATATAAATGTTTCAGAGGTTGGCTTGCTAATCAATCTACTTTTCCCTCCTTATTAATATTTATTTTTAAATGGTTTTATTTATTTAAAATACAATTATATTATTTTCTCCTTCCCTTTCTTCCCTCCAAATCCTTTTATGGTCTCCTCCTCTAAAACTTGTGAACTCTTCTTATTTTTGTCACATACATATGCAAATAAATATACAAATGCAACTTGTTGAGTCTGTTTAGTGTTGCTTCTATGTATATGTTTTTAGTGCTGACTACTTGGGACTGAACAACTAGTTAAGGAGACTATCCCTGGGGAAGACTAATTATTCCTTTCTCACCAGTTGTTAATTACCTGTAGTTCTTCATCTAGGGGTCAGACCTCCTAAGATTTCCTCCACCTAAATTGGCATGTCAACTGGTGTTGCCACTGTTTAGATTTTGTTTAAGTTATATATACTCATGTTTGGGTCTTCTATTTTGTTCCACTGATCTACACATCTGTTTTTGTGCTAGTATCAAACTGTTTTTATTACTATAGCACAATAATAGATCTTGATATCTGCAATGGTAATCCTTCGAGCATTATTCTTCATGATCTGGATTGCTTTGGCTATCTGGAGTCTTTTGTGGTTCATATGAACTTTAGGATGCTTTTCTTTTCTATGTGTGTGAAAAATGCTGTGGGGATTTTTACTGGGATTGCACTAAATCTGCAAGTTGCTTTTGGTGGGTTATTTTCACAATATTAAGCCAGGTAATCTAGAAGCAAACGTATCAGTCTCTTTAGAGATTTAAAATTTTCACTGTAGAGTTCTTTCACCTTCTTGGTTAGGTTTATTCCTAGAAATTTTTTTTGAAGCTGTTGGGAATAGAAGTGAGTCCATGATTTCTTCCTCAGCATATTTGTTGGTTTATAAAAGAGATTACTGCTTTTTCTGAATTGGTTTTGTATCCTGCACTTTGCTGAGATTGTTGATTGTTTTGACAAGTTTTTTGGATCTTTTATGTGTAAATTACATCATCTGCACACCGGGACAGTTTGATGTCTTCTTTTCCTATTTGTATTCCTTTAATTTTCTTCTTTTGTTTCATTGACTTAACTAGTGCTTAACTAGTAGTATATTGATAAAGAGTGGGGATAGTATACAGCCCTGCATCATTCTTGATTCTAATGGGATTGCTTGAAGTTTTTCTCCATTTAGGACGATGTTAAACATGATTTTGTCAAATACAGCCTTTATTATGTCTCAACATATTCCCTCCAGTTATACTCATTCAAAGACTGTTATCACTCAGTCCATGGTGAAATTTGTCATATGCTTTGCATACACATATTGAGATACTTACATAACTTTGGTCATTAAATTCATCCATGTAGTTTATTATATTCATTGATGGGCATCCCTGCATCTCTGGGATAGTCAACTTGGTTATAGTTCAGGATCTTTTGATATGTGCCTCTGTTGAGTCTAGAAATATTTTATTGAGATTTTTGCATCTGTACTCATCAGTGATATTGGCCTGTACTTTCTGTTGCATATTGGTTTGGTTTTAGAGTCAGTTATACTGACTTCATACAAGGAGTATGGAAGTGCTTTGTCTGTATTTTTTAAATAATTTAAGAAGTATGAATTGTAATTTTTTTAAATATCAGGTAGAATTCTGCTGTGAATTTATCTGGGCCTGGCTTTTTTTTTAGACAAAAGGCTTATTATTCCTTTTTCTGATCTCCTTATTCATTTTGGGACCATTTAACTTGTTGATTTCTTGGTTTAACTCTTGTAGCTCAGAGTGACCCAGAAATACATCCATCTATTTAAAATTTTCTAATTTAAGCGAGTAGATGTTTTAAAAATATTCCGTTACACAGGGCTCATTTAATCCCGGCACTTGGGAGGCAAAGGCAGGTGGATCTCTGTGAGTTCGAGGCCAGCCTGATCTACAGAGTGGGTTCCAAGACAGCCAGGACTGTTATACAGAGAAACCTTGTCTCAAAAAACCACAGTAAACTAAACTAAACTAAACTAAACTAAACTATTCCCTTACAACGTTCTGAATTTCTTTAAGGTCTGTTGCAATGTTTGCCTATTCATCTCTCTTTTGCTTGGTTGAGCCACGGGTCTGTTGATCTTGTCTATCTTCTCAAAGGATCAGCTCTGGGATTCATTGATTCTTTGTATTATTCTCATTGTTTCTATTTCATTAACTCTTGCTTTGATTTTTTATTAGTTACTCCTGTCTTATTGGATTTCAGTTTGGTTTGTTCCTGTTTTTCCAAAATTCTTGAGTTGCATTATTGAGTCATGTACTTGTGTTCAGTTTTTTCTTTTATTTTTGAAATTATGATATGATTATATCATTCCCCTTTGCTGTTTCCTTCCTCCAAACCCTCCCATATACTCCTACTTGCTGTTTCAAATTTGTGGCCTTTTTTCCATTACTTGTTACGTGTATACATGCATGTGTATATGCATATATATTCTACATATGATCTGCTCAGTTTTTACAGTGTTACTTGTATGTATGGTTTCAGGGCTCATGGTTTGGTATTGGATAACTAACTAGTGTGCTCTTCCCTGGGGAAGACTATTTATCCTACTTTCAGCATTCCTTAGTTGCCTTATATTGGTGTCTTAGGGTTTCACTGCTATGAAGAGACAACATGACCACCACGGCGAGTCTGGAAAATATTTAATTGGGGCTGGCTTAAGTTTCAGAGGTTAGTCCATTATTGTCATGGTAGGAAGCATGGGGGCATGCTGGCAGACATGGTGCTGTAGAAGCAGCTGAGAGTTCTACATCTGGATCCACAGGCAACAGGCAGAGAACTGGCTAGAACTTCTGAGACGTCAAAGTTCATCCCTTAGTGAAACACTTCTTACAACAGAGCCATACCTACTCCAATGAGGCCACCATGCCAAATAGCGACACTCTCTATGGACCAAGCATTTAAACACATGAGTTTATGGGATCATTCCTAGTCAAACCACCATATTCCACTCCTTGGCCCCCATAGGCTTGTAGCTATAACATAATATAGAAATATTTAGTCCAACTTCAAAAGTCCTTATAGTCTATAACAATCTTAAACTTCCATGGGTCCTGAGTAGAATGTATATTCTTTGGTGTTTGGGTTGAATATTCTGTAGATATCTGTCAGGTATATTTGATGTATGATGTCAATTAATTATGATGTTTCTCTATTTTTTATTTTTATTTTTTTGGTTAGATGGTTTTTCTATTGGAGAATGTTGGGTACTGAAATCACCTGCTATTACTGGCTTGATGTTAATCTGTGTCTTTAAGTCCAATAGCATGTTTTTTATTAAACTGGGTACACCAGAGTTTGCTGCATATATATATTTAGCATAGTAATGTCTTCTTGGTTAATTTTTCCCTTGAATAGAATGAAGTGTCCTTTATTTCTCTGGATTAGTTTTAGCTTGGAGTCTATTTTGACAGATATTAGGATAGCAATGCTTACTTGCTTTCTTATCCCACTTGCTTGCAATACTTTTCCTAATTGTTTTATTTAAATACTGTGCCTATCTTTAAATCTGAGTGCTTTGTAGACAACAAAAAGGTGGATTTTGTTCTTAATCCATTTAATCAGCCTGTGTTATTTTTCTTCTATTTTCCTTTTATTATGATAGATTTTTTTCATACAATATATTCGGATTATGGTTCCCTTCCCCCAGCTCCTCCAAGACCCCCTCCTCACTTCCCCACCCATAAAAATCCACACCCATTCTGTCTCTTGTTTAAAAAACAGGCATCTGGCAGGCCATTCCAGATATTAGCAGCTATAATTACAATCTTCCCAACCTAGTGTTTAGATGCCAACATAAAAACATAATCAGTAGCATATCCTGGCCCACACAAATGCTGGAAGCCTCCTACCCTAACAGAGTCCAGGCAAGCTCCCCTGAATCCCAGGTAAAACTGCCTCCATCCCCACCTTGCACCTTCCCAACACAACTCCAACAGCTCCTCTTCTCCTTGTCACCATATCCCGGCCCACACCCCTGGTGGAAGTCTGCTACCTCCCAGAAGCCAGGCCAGCATCAAGTAAGATGACTCCACCACCCTGCCCATGCCTGCCCAGCATAACCTCAACCATCCCTCCTCTCCTTGTGACCTTATACTGGCCCACACCTCTGGTGGAAGTCTCCTACTCCACCAGAGGCCAGCCAGTAACCTGAAACTCAGGTAAGACTAACCCTCCACACTGCCCATGCCTGACTAACATAACCTCAACCTCCCTTTCTTTCCTTGTCACCTTATACCAGCCCACACCTTTGACAGAAGCCTACTAATCCACGAGAAGTGAGTCCAGCATCCTGAGCCCAAGAGACAAGGGCAGACCCCTGAAAATCAGGCAGAAGCCTCCTATCCCACCAGAAGCCATTCTGAACCTAGAGGACCCCTGGCCAGATCAAAGACCATGCACATAGCCAGAATTCCAGCCCCAAACCTGGGCAGGAAACCCCTTGCTAGACCAGAGGCTATCCAGGCCATCAGAAGTCCAGCCCCAACTTGGGCAGAGACCCTCTACTCAACCACAGGTCACGACAGCCATAAGACCAGAGAGAAAACAGAAACCAAGGAAGAAAACACCCATCCAACAAAGAGAAATCCAGAAATTGGCACCTAGACCTATAATTACTCTAAATTCAGATGCCTAAACATCAGTGTAAGAACACAAACAACAGCTAGGGCAATATGTCACTACCAGAACCCAGCCATCCCACTATAGCAAGCTCTGGATAGTTCAACAAAACTGAAGCATAAGAAAATGACCTTAAAACCAACTTTAAGAAGATGATAGAGGTCCTGAAAGAGGAAATGAATAAATCCCTCCAAGAAGTTGTGGAAAAGACAATTAAAATAGTGTAGGAAATCAATAAATCTCATAAGGAATATTAAGAAAGCTAAGAAAAACAAAACAAAACAAACAATAACAAAAAACCCAAACAGTTGAAGGAATAGAATAAAACTGTTCAAGACCTAAAAATGGAAACAGAAGCAAAAAAGAAAACACAAACTGAGGGAATTCTGAAAAAGGAAAATCTAGGTAAGCAAGCAGGAAATACAAATGCAAGCATCATCAGAATACAAGAGATAGAAGAGAGAATCTGAAGTGTTGAAGACAAGATAGAAGAAATAGATTCACCAGTCAAAGAAAATGTTAAATCTAAAAAATTTCTGGCACAAGACATCCAAGAAATATGTGACACAATGAAAAAACCAAACCCAAGAACAATAGAAATAGAAGGAGAAGAATCTCAGCTCAAAGGCCCAGAAAATATTTTTAATGAAATCATAGAAGAAAATTCTCCTAACATACAGAAGGACATGGCTATAAAAAATACAAGAAGCTTATAGAACACCAAATAGATTGGACCAGAAAAAAAAGACCCTTTACCGAACAATAATCAAAACACTAAACACACACACCAAAGAAAGAATATTAAAAGCTGCAAGAGAAAAAGGCCAAATAACATATAAAGGCAGACGTATTAGAATTACACCTGACTTCTCATTGGAAACTCTAAAAGCCAGAAGGGCCTGGACAGATGTGCTGCAGACTCTAAGAGACACAGATGCCAGCCCAGACTACTATACCCAGAAAAACTTGAAATCACTATAGATGGAGAAAACAAGATATTTCATGACAAAGTCAAATTTAAAACAATGTATATTCATAAATCCAGCCCTACAAAAGGTACTAGAAGGAAAACACCAACCCAATAATCTCACACCAGCAAAACACAAAGAAGGAAAGCACACACACACACACACACACACACACACACACACACACACACGCACGCACACACACACAATCACATACCACCACCACCACCACCACCACCACCACCACCACCACCACCACCACCACCAAAATCACAGGCATTAACAGTCATTGGTCATTGATATTTTTCAATATCAGTGGACTCAATTATTCAAAAAGACACAGATTAACAGAATAGCTGTGAAAACAGGAACCATGCTTCTGCATACAAGAAATACACCTCAACATCAAAGATAGACGTTACCTCAGAGTAAAGGGTTAGAAACGATTTTCAAGCAATGGACCATATAGATGTAACCATTCTAATATATATGAAAATAGACTTCAAACCAAAATTAACCGAAAGAGACAGGGAAGAACACTTCATACTCATCAAAGGCAAAATCCAGCAAGATGATGTTCCAATTCTTAACATTTATGCCCCAAACCCAAGAGCACCCACATTTGTAAAAGAAACATTACTAAAGCTTAAATCACACACTGATAGTGGGAAACTTCAATACCCGACTCTCACCAATGAACACATAATACAGCCAAAAATTAACAGAGAAATACTGAAGCTAACAGATGTTATAAATCAAATGGACCTAACATATATTTACAGAACATTTCACCCAAACACAAAAGAATGTACCTTCTTCTCAGCACCTCACAAAACTTCCTCCAAAATTGGCCACATACTCAGCCATAAAACAAGTCTCAATAGATTCAAGAAATTTGAAATAACACCACGCATCCTATCAGACCACCATGGATTAAAGCTGGATTTCAATAACAGAAACCACAGATGCTTTTATACTCATGGAAACTGAATAGCTAGTTCTCTATTGAATGAAAACTGGGCCAAGAAATAAAGAAATTAAAGACTTTCTAGAATTCAATGAAGGTGAATATACAACATACTAAACCTATAGGACACAATGAAATGGTATTAAGAGTAAAGTTCATAGCACTAAGTGTTTACATTTAAAAAAAAATGGAGATCTCATACTTGCAATTTAACAGCACACCTGAGAGCTCTAGCACAAAAGAAGTAATCACACTCAAGAGCAGTAGATGGCAAGAAACAATCAAATTGGGGGCTAAAATCAATAAAATAGAAACAAAGAGAAAAATACAAAGAACCAACAAAACAAAGAATGAGAAAAATCACCAAAATAGACGAACTCTTACCCAAACTAACTAAAAGACTGAGACAGAATATCCAAATTAACAAAATCAGAAATGAAAAAAAGACATAACAACAGACACTGAGGAAATTCAAAGAACTAAACTAAAATAAATGGACAAATTTATTGATAGATACCACTTACCAAAGTTAAATCAAGATCAGATAAACACTTCAAATACACTTATAATCCCCAAAGAAATAGAAGCAGTCATAAAGGATAATCATGCTACAATCCCCAGACCCAGAAAGGCTAAGTAACAAGGAGGGCTCAAGGGGAGATGTTTGGGTCTCTCTGGGAAGGGGAAATAGAATAGATTTTGCAGGTGAAATGGGGGTGGGTGGGGATGGGAACAGGAAGGATCAGGTGGGGGCAATGGATGGAGAGAGTACTGGGAGAGATGAGTGGAACTGTGGAGCATTTCAGAGGCAAGGGAGAAACCCAGTGTAACAGAAACTCCTGGAAATCTACAAGGGTGATCCTAGGGAAGACTCCTAGTAATGGGGGATACAGAGTCAGAACCGGTCATCTTCTGTAACCAGGCAAGGCTTCCAGTGGAGTGACTGGGACACTAACCCAGCCCCCAAACCTTCAACCTACAATTTGTCTTGCCTACAAGATGTGCTGGGTAAGGGTGATACAGAACTTGTGCGTGGCCAACCAATAAATGGTCCAACTTGAGACCCATGCCACAAGAAGGAACCCATTCCTGACACTCCCTGGAAGGCTAAGAATCAGAGGCTGAATATTCCAGAGATCTAGGAGCAGAAACAAACATGACTGGCAAAAAGAAAAAAAAGTCAGTGAAATGATTCCTAATGATATTCTGCTATACTTCTAGACTGGAGCTTAGCATAATTGTCATCAGAGAGGCTTCATTTAGCAACTGATGGAAGCAGATTCAGAGAGCCAAAGGCAAACAAGCAGAGCTTTGGTAATCCTGTAGGAGATGGGGAGGAAGGATTGTAGGAGCCAGAAGTGTCAAAGACACCATAAGAAAATGGCCCACAAAAACAACTAAGCAGGGCTCATAGAGACTGAAGTGACGATCAGGGAACCTGAATGGGTCTGAGCTAGGTCTTCTGCATATATGTTTTAGTTGTGTAGCTTGGTATTCTTGTGGGACACCTAACAGTGGGAGTGGGGGCTGTCTATGAGTGTTTTGGCTATTTTTGGGATCCTTTCCCTCCTACTAGGCTGCCTTGTCCAGCCTTAATAAGAAGGGATGTGCCTAGTCTTGCAACATGATATCCCAGGTTTAGAAAAGGCCTATCCATTTCTAAAGGGAAACAGGAGGAGTGGATCCAGTGGGAAGGGAAGATGACAGAGAGTAGGGACTAGGAGGAGAGGAGGGAGGGGAAACTGTGGTTAGGATGTAATATTTGAGAGAATAAATAAATACATAAATAAGTAATAAATGAAGTTTCTTTGATAAAGGGTGAGAACTGCACTACTTCTGAATATAGGATAAATATTTAGAATACAATTCCATTAGAAATTATTTTGGTTTAGGAAATTGGTAATAGTAGGTTCTCCTCTAGACTCCATGACCTCACCAGTAGTCTATGTTTACAGTACCAGGCATAAAGTCCAAGTAGACAGCTGTTGTTTGTCATTTTTGTACCTTTGAGGGTATCTTGCATGCTGGACAGTTTTGTTTCATAGGCTTTATGGATGGGTAGAACTAATGATTGCTTTTCTCACTTGGAAGCTTGCATATCTCTTTCCAATACAGTGAGAGCTAATCCTTGGGGAGGAGACTTCCAGGTTGGTTCTAGCTCCATTCTGCCAAGTCCTGTGTGTGAAGTATGTAGTATCATCAGCAACAGGCTCATACTTTCAAGTGATGGGAGGCAACTAAGGGCACCTTCAATAGTCTGTATTGTTTTCAAAGTTGCTTGGATTCCCCTGATTAACAACTTAAAAGGAGGCTGCCCATGCCTGGCACTGGGGCTTTTGTTAGACAGTTTATTCACTATGTACACCAGTCTGGATTCAAATACTTAGTGATCCTGCTGTTTCTACCTTCTGAGTGCTGGAATCACAAATCTGTACCACCATGCCAAGCTCAGCAAATAACTCTTGAAGGTCATAAAATTGAACTGTAATAAGGAAGCCTAGAAAGCCTGGGGTTCTGCTTTTATGAAGGACTCCTCTGTTCATAATTCAGAAAGCAGCAGGCTACATTCAAGATTTTTCCTAGCAGCATTACTCATTATATTCAAAAATAGAATGCAAATGCCTGTCAGCAGTGGAATGGATAAATAATTTATAGTATATTAGCATTACATAGCAATAAAAATGAAATAACTATAGACACATGCTACATCATGGATAACTTTTTCATGTTTTTAAATTCCTACTTTACTGTTGAGTCAAATTATTTCGTTTGTGTACAAAACTAAGAAAGGTCAATCATAGATATACCTTACAAACATTACTTGGAACAACATTTTTTTTGGTGTGTGTGTGTGTGTGTGTGTGTGTGTGTGTGTGTGTGTGTGTGTGATACAAAGGAACATGTTATACAATCCCTTTCACATAAAGTTCACATAAAGTTCAAAATGTAGGGAAAGTAAGATACAGCATAGTGTTTAGGAATTGAAATAGATGACAAAAATGTAAATAGATTCATGGAAATTTTTTTCATAAATGTTTTTTTCAAGAGAAGGAAGAAAGAGAGAGAGGGAGGGAGGGAGGGAGGGAGGGAGAGAGAGAGAGAGAGAGAGAGAGAGAGAGAGAGAGAGAGAGAGAATGTTAAATATACACCTTTCCATTTTCACCTTTCTTGACCAGCAATTTTGGCTTTATATTGAAAGGGAGCTAAGGAGTCTGTGTTTGGGTTGTGTGAACAATTCTTACTGAGTCTCCATGAAGCAATGAGGATATTTCTTTTTTTCTGTATAAAGAAAAGTGCATGGCTAGGTGAGGTGGTGTACTTGGCAGGCTGAGGCCTAAAGATTTTGTTTGAAGGTAGCAAGGGCTAAAAGGATCTGTATTAAACCAAAAAAAAAACAACAACCAAGTATAGGTTTGAAGTGAAGTGGGCAATCAAGGGTCAATCAGGCTTAATATTCTTGCCCGTGCTGGATGGTTTGACATAAATCAGGGTCATTTTGGAATAGGGAACTTCAATTGAGAAAATGACTCCACCAGATTGGTCTTTAGACAAGCCTTTGGATGAATTTTTTGACTAATGATTCATGTGGAAGGGTTCAGCCCATTGTGGGTAGCACAAGTCATGGGCAGGTGGCCCTGGGTTTAATAAGAAAGCAGTTTGAACAAGGCACTAAGAAGCATTCCTCCACAGCTTCTGCTTCAGTTCCTGCCTCCAGGTTCCCCTCTTGATTTCCTGCCCTGGCTTCTCTACTCTTGTCTTTGACCTGGGATATATAAGCTAAATAAACCCTTTCCTCCCCAAGATGCTTCTGGTCATGGTGTTTATCATAGCAATTGAAACCTAAATAATAACTGCTCTGCCTCTGAGACTATGTTTCCCCAGATGTGATAATGGCCAGGTTTTTTTTTTTTTGCACATAACTTAATGCCACTTTATTCTCTAAAGCATTCTTATTTTATTTAGAATATATTTATTAGGAATATATTTTCAGAGATGGAGAGATAGAAGTGATTAAGAGCAATTGACGCTTTTCCAGAGGATCTGGTTCAGTTCATAGCACCCAAATGGTGGCACACAACCATCTATAACTCCTGTTCCAGGGCTTTTATGCTCTCTACTGGCTTTTGTGGCACTGAGCACACATGTGGTGCACAGACATATATACAGGCAAAGCACTCATATACAGAAAATAAAATTTATTGTTCTAAAATGAGTTTAGAATCCCAGAATGGCTACTTTTACTCTCTCCTGTTCTCAAATGTGTCATTCCATTGTCTTTTGTTAATCACAATTTCTAATAAAATGTCAGCTCTCACTCTTATTGTGCATAATTTGAAGTTGATGTGTCTAATTTTCCTGGTGATTTTTTAGAGGTATCTAATTCTTTTGGGGTTTTTAACAACTAGATGAGGATGCACTTATGTTGGGTTGTCTTTACCTTTTTGCCCCCTAAGGTTTTCTCCTCTTTAATTTGTAACTTGATGGCTTTCAACAATTGCAGGACATTGTTGTCATAAAATTTCCCCTGCCCCGTATTTCCCTGACTTTCTACTGGAACTTACGTGTTAGATTATTTGATTATTTATTTTACATATCATTTGTATTCTCAATTATTTTCATTCTTTTCTTTCCTTTTGTTATATGCTGATCTGCTGTTAAATCCATATAGTTCTTAATTTAGGCATGGAAAATTTTACTTCTAAGTACCTAATTAATTATATTTAGTTTCAAGTTTCTGTTGAAATTTCTTTATAGTTTAAAGTCTGTTTGTTTTGATTTTGTGTGTGTGTGTGTGTGTGTGTGTGTGTGTGTGTGTGTGTGTTTGCAACTGCTTACTATCCATGCATGCATTAGTCAGGGTTCTCTAGGGGAACTCTCTCTCTCTCTCTCTCTCTCTCTCACACACACACACACACACACACACACACACACACACAAAGGGGATTTATTAGAGTGACTGACAGGCTGTGGTCTAGCTAGTCCAACACTGGCTGTCTAACCACAAGTTCCAGAATCCTGTATATCTTATTTTCATTCTTATTCCTCACCCCCCCCACACACACAAACCATGCCAATCCTGTAGAAGTTTGTTAATGAGAATTATCTAGATGGGCCCCAGGGAACTGAATTTAAATGAAAAAAAAACATAAGCTTCATAAAAAATTTCAGTAATTTAAAGAAGCCACAAATCAGCTCAATGAACTTGAAGAAAATAAGTTAAAGAGAAAATATGTGGTGTCCAAGAAATTACAAACATAAGGGTAATCAAATAATTAATACAATCCAAGATTTGAAAATGGAATTCAATAAAGTGACAGAAATACTGAAGAGAACTTAAGCTGTTAAGATTAAACTGAAAAATCTAATAATTAACTATAAAACTCAAAGAAAAGACTTATAAGTAGAAAAAGAATAAAGCAGAAGATAGAATATCAGGTCTGGAAGATAAAATAGAGGATCTAGATGAAATAAGCAAAGAATGTGAAAAAGAAAAACCCATAGGAAAGAAATGTACAGGAAATGTGGGATACCATGAAAAGACCAAACTTTGAATTATAGGAATGTATGCGGGAGAATAACCCTAACTCAATGCGTAGACCAGATCTTCAATAAGATCATTAGAACACTAAACATACAGAATAATGACAGAATATTAAAAGCTGAAAAGGAAAAAGGCCAAGTAACATATAAAGGCAGACCTATCAGAATTACATTATACTTCTCAGTGGAGACTCTAAAAGCCAGAAGAGCCTGGACAGATAGATGTTTTGGAGACTCTAAACGGTCATGGATGCCAGTCCAAACTACTATATCCAGCAAAATTTTCAATCACCATAGGTGGAGAAAACAACATATTTTATGATAAAGTCAAATTTAATCAATATTTATCCACAAATCCAGCGCTACAGAAGGTACTAGAAGGAAAACTCCAACCCAAGGAAGTTAGCTACACCAATGAACACAGGCAATAAATAATCCCACACCAGGAAAACCCAAAGAAGGGAAACACACACACCACCACCACCACCATCACCATAACCATTACCACCACCACCAACAACAACAACTATATATATATATATATATATATATATATATATATATATATATATATATATATATATATATATATATCAACAACAAGTAACAGGAATTAACAATCACTGGTTATTAATATCTCTCAACATCAATGGACTCAATTCACCAATAAAAAGACATGGGCTAACAAAAAACAGGATCCATATTTCAGCTGCATACAAGAAACACACTTCAACATCAAAGACAGACATACCTCAGGGTAAAGGGTTGAAAAAAATTTCCAATCAAATGGACCTAAGAAGAAAGGTGGTGTAAGTATTCTAATACCTAACAAAATGGTGTTCAAACCAAAATAAATCTAAAGAGACGGAGAAGGACATTTCATATTCATCAAAGAACAATTCCACCAAATGATGACTCAATTCTGAACATCTATGTGCCAAATACAAAGGCACTTACATTTGTAAAATAAACACTACTAAAGCTTAAATCACACATTAAACTCCACACATTAACAGTGGGAGACTTTAACACCCCACTCTCATCAATGGAGTCATCCAGACAGAAACTAAACAGAGAAATAAGGGAACTCACAGATGTCATAAATCAAATGAACCTAACAGACATCTATAGAACATTTCACCCAACATCATAAAGCATACCTTCTTCTCAGCATCTCATGGAACCTCCTCTAAAATAGACCACAGACTCAGTTACAAAGCAAGTCCTAATAGATGCAAAAAAATTTGGAATAACCCCCTGAATCTTATCAGATCACCATGGGATAAAGTTGGAGTTCAACAACACAAATGACAGAAAGCGTACAAACTTATAGAAACTGAACAACTCTAAACTGAATTACCATTGGGTCAAGGAAGAAATAAAGAAAAAAAATTAAAGACTTCCTAGAGTTCAATGCAAATGAATGTATAACATATCCAAACTGATGGGACATAATGAAACCAGTGCTAAGAGGAAAATAAATAAAACTAAGTGCCTTCATAAAGAATTTGGGGAAACCTCATACTTGTGACTTTACCACACAGCTGAATGCTTTAGAACAAAAAGAAGCAAACACACCCAAGAGGCATAGACAGCAGGAAATAATCAAACTGAGGGCTGAAATCAATAAAATAGATATAAAGAGAACAATACAAAGAATCAACGAAACCAAGAGTTGGTTCTTGGAGAAAATCAACAAGACAGATCAAACCCTATCCAAACTAACTAAAAGGTAGAGAGAATATCCAAAATAACAAAATCAGAAATGAAAAGGGGGACATAACAGTAGATACTGAGGAAATCCAGATAATCCTTAGGTCATACTTCAGAAACCTGTACTACACAAAATTGGAAAATCTAAACAAAATGGACAATTTTCTTGATAGGTACCACATACCAAAATTAAACCAAAACCAGATAATCAATTTAAATAGATCTATAACCCCTAAGGAAATAGAAACAGTCATTAAAATCTGCCAACCAGACTTGGCTTTCAAAGAAGAGCTAATATCAATACTTTTCAAATTGTTCCACACAATAGAAACAGAAGGAACATTGCCAAATCCTTTTTATGAAGCCATAGTTACCCTGATACCCAAACCACACAAAGACTGAACAAAGAGAAATACAGACCAATTTCCCTCATGAACATTGATGCAAAAATACTCAATAAAATACTGACAAACTGAATCCGAGAACACATCAACATCCTCTAACATGATTAAGTAGGCTTCATCCCAGAGATACAGGGATGGTTCAACATATGAATATCTGTCAATGTAATCCATCATATAAACAAACTGAAAGAAAAAAGCCACATGATTATCTCATTAGATGCTGAAAAAGCCTTTGACAAAATCCAAGGCCCCTTCATGATAAAAGTATTAAAGAGATAGGGATACAAGGGACATATCTAAACATAATAAAAGCAACATATAGCAAGCCGACAGCCAACACCAAATTAAACAGAAAGAAACTCAAAGCAATTCCACTAAAATCAAGAATAAGACAAGGCTGTCCACTCTTTCCATATAAGACAACAAAAGGAAATCAAGGGGATACAAATTAGAGAAGAAGTCACTGTATTGCTATTTGCAGATGTCATGATAGTATATATAAGTGACCCCAAAAATTCTACCAGGGAACTCCTACAGCTGATAAACATCTTTAGTGTTCAGTGGCTGGATACAAGATTAACTAAAATAAAAATCAGTACCCTCTTATGTAAAAACAATAAAGGTCCTGAGAAAGAAATCAGGGAAAAAATACCCTTCACAATAGCCACAAACAATATAAAATATCTTTGTGTAACTCTAACTAAGTAAGTGAAATACCTGTATGATAAGAACTTCAAGTCTTTGAAGAAAGAAATTGGAGAAGATATCAGAAGATGGAAGGATCTCCCATGCTCATGAATTGGTAAGATTAACAGTAAAAATGGCATCTTTCCAAAAGCAATCTACGGATTTAACACAATCTCCAGCCAAATTCCCACACAATTCTTTACAGACCTTGAAAGAACAATACTCAACATCATATGGAAAAAAAAACCCAGGATGGCTAAAACAGTAATGTACAATAAAACGACTGCTGGAAGTATTACCATCCCTGATCTCGAGCTTGACTACAGAGCTATAGTAATACAAACAGCATGGAATTGACATAAAAAGAGATACATTGATCAATGTAATAGAACTGAAGACCCAGACATAAATCCACACAGCTATGGACACTTGGTTTTCAACAAATAAGCCAAAATTTTACAATGGATAAAAGAAAGCATCTTCAACAAATGGTACTGGCACAACTGGCTGTCAGTTTGTAGAAGAATACAAATAGATCCATATCTATCACTCTGTAAAAAACTCAAGTCCAAGTGGATCAAAGACCTCAACATAAATCCAGTTATACTGAACCTGATACAAGAGAAAGTGGGGTGATAGCCCAGAACACATTGTCACAGAAGATAACTTCCTAAATAGAAAACCAGTAGCACAGACACTAAGATGGATAATTGATAAATGGGACCTCAAGAAACTGAAAACCTTCTGTAAGGCAAAGGACACTGTCCATAGGACAAAATGCAAGCCTACAGAATGGGAAAAGAGCTTCACCACCCCCACCTCTGACAGAGGTATGATTTCCAAAATATATAAAGAACTTAAGAAACTATGCATAAAACCCAAATAATCCAATTTAAAATGGGGTACAGACCTAAATAGATGGAATTCTCAACAGAAGAATCTCAAATAGCAGAGAAACATTTAAAGAAATGTTCAACATTCTTAGCCATCAGGGAGATGCAATCAAAATGACTCTGAGATTCCATCTTTCACCTGTCAGAAGAATGGCTAAGATCAAAAACACAAATGACAGCTTATGCTGGAGAGGATGTGGAGCAAGGAGAACACTCCTCCATTGCTGGTGGAAGTGAAAACTTGCACAGCCACTTTGGTAATTAATATGGCAATTTCTCTGAAAATTGGGAATCAACCTACTTCAAGACACAGCGATACCACTTTTGGGAATATATCCAAAGGATGCTCAATCATACCACATGGACACTTGCTCAACAATGTTCATAGCAGCTTTACTTGTAATTGCCAGAACCTGGAAACAACCAAGATGTCCCTCAACTGAAGAATGGATAAAGAAAAGTGTTATATTTACACAATGGAGTATTAATCAGGTGCTTAAAAAAAGACATCAGGAAGTTTGAAGGCAAATGGATGGAACTAGAAAAAAATCACACTGAGTCAGGTAACAAAGACCCCAAAAGATAAACATGGTATGTTCTCACTCATAAGTGGCTATTAACTGTAAAGGATAACCAATCTATAATCCACAGACTCAGAGAGGCTAAGTAACAAGGAGGGTGCAAGGGATGACTCATATATCTCCCTGGGAAGGGGAGATAGAAGAGATCTCTTGGTGGACTGGGGCCAGTTAAGGATGGGAAATTGAGGGATTAGGTTGAAGGGTAGGTGAAGGAAAGTACTGAAAGAGATGACTGAAAAGGGGGAGCTTTTCAGGGTCAGGTAGAAACCTGATTCAAGGGAAACTCCCAGGAATCTACAAGGATGACTCTGGCTAAGACTCCTAGCAATAGTGGATAGGTAGACAGAACTGGCCATCTCCTGTGATCAGATTCATCAAATTTTCATCAGAGAGCCTTCATTCAGTAACTGACAGAAATGGATACAGAGATCTACAGCCAAACATTAGACCGTGCTCAGCAAACCCTGCTGAAGAGAGGGAGCAAGGATTGTAGGAGCGAGAGGGGTCAAGAACATCACAAGAAAACCCACAGAAATAATTAACCTGGCTCAGAGGATCTCATAGAGTCTGAACCAACAACCAGAGAGTCTTCATGGGACTGACCTAGGCACATAGATGTGACTGTTGTGTATCTTGGTCCATTTGTCAGACTCCTAACGGGAGCAGCAGCTGTCTCTAATGCTTCGGCTAGCTCTTGGAACCTATTCCTCATAATTGATTGCCTTGTCCAGCCTAAATACAAGGAGAGGTGCTTAGTCTTCCCGCAAGGTGATATGCTAAGCTTTGTTGATACCCATGGGAGGCCCACCCCTTTCTGAACAGAAATGGATGAGTGTATAGGGGGAATGAGAGAAGGTGGGGGTGAGGAAATAGGAGGAGATGAAGGAAGAGAAACTGTGGTTATGATGTAAACTAAATAAAATAAAATAAAAATTTCCCCAAACCAAGGAAAGACCAGGCCCACACAGATCCAATAACCACACAGCACACAAAATAGACAATACCATAAAAGAAAATATGCATGGCATATAATAGTTAAAACATGTGTAATGAAAGTTGACAGAGGGAAAAAATACAAGTCACTAACAATGCTAAACCCATCAGAATAACAGCAGATTTCTCAATGGAAACTTTGAAAATAAGAAGAGCCTGCAACAATGCATTCCAAGTTGTAAAAGCGCAACTAAACTCATATACCTAGTAAAACTATCTACCATGTTGAAAGGAGAAAAAAATTTCATGGTTTCAATAGCCTGAAAACATATTTCCAATAAACCAAACCTAAAATAAATATATGAAGCAATATTTCAGGCTGAAGACAGGAATGAGCATAGCCAAGCAACTGTACAAAGAAGCATGAAGCCATAATTATTAAAATTCAAATTAGCATTGAAAATACAATACCAACAATCAACAACACAATGACCACAATTTATAGACACATTTCAATAAAAACTTTAAGTATTAAAGACCTCAATTCTCCAGTCAGCAGGCACAGGTTGGATGAATGGACCAAGAAACAAAACCCACCTATTTGTAGTTCACAAGAAACGTAGCTTAAAGTAAGGCATCACCTTAGAATAGAAGGATAGGAAACTGTACTTCAATCAAATGGGAACAGGAAACAAGCAGGGATTGCTATCTTTAGATCTGAAAAAAGAGACTTCAAACTAAAACTAATCGAAAGAGATAAACACTTCATGCTAATCAAGGCAGCAATTAACCAAGAAGACCTTACTATTCTAAGCATAAATGCAACAAAATTCTGTATCCAGTTTCATAGAAAGAATTGTATTAGACTTAAGGATACAGATTAACAACAGCTTATTAGTAGTAGGTGATTTCAATACCTTACTTTCTCCAATAGACAGATCATCTGGACAAAACATAAAGAGAAACATTAGAATTAAATGACATCATACATCAAACGGACTTAATAGATATTTATAGAATATTTGACCCAAACACTGAAGAATAAAAATTTTACTTAGCAGCACATGGTGCTTCTTTAAAACAGAGTACACCCTGGCATATAAAACAAATCTTTACAAATTCATAAAGACAGAAATAACTCTGTATATTCCATTTGACTATAATGCAATAAAACTGAAAATTGATAGTAAACAAATCTCTACTAAATACACACACTTACGGAGATTACATAACTCATTACTGAATGATGAAGGAGTGAAATAAGAAATTAAGAAAGGAATTAAAACCTTCCTGGAATGAAATGAAAAGGAAAACTGCTAGGACATGTTGAAGGCAATCCTATGAAGAAAATTTATACCTCTAAGCCCTCTGATTTAAAAATCAGAGCACAAATAAATGATTTAATGATTTTATTCAAAATTTTGGAAAAACCAAACCAAACAAAATCTAAACCTAGTCAATGGCAAGAAATAGTAAAAATGAGAGCAGAAAACAATGAAATATAACCAGAGAAAACAATAAAAAGAATCAACAAATCTCTGAGATGGTTCTTTGAGAAGATAAGAGTCACAACTCCTTGGCCTAAATAACCAAATTAAAGAAGGAGAGGACTATATCAGGATTAGAAAGGAATAGGGAAGTCTTACAACAGACACTAAAGAAATTCAGAATATTATAAGGGGATACTTTAAAAATGTATACCCTACATAGTTGTAAGTTCAAAAGAAATGGATGAATTTCTAGGTTCAGTCAAACCACCACAATTAGACCAAAAAGAAGTTAACAGTCTCAACAGACCCATCACTAATTTGGAAATTAAAATAGTAATAACTCTCTTCTAGCTAAAAAATTCCCAGGGCCAGATGGAGTCACAGCAGAATTTTATCAGATTTCAAATAAGATCTAGAGCCAATTCTTCTGAAATTATTCAAAGAAATAGAAACAGAAGGTTCATTTCCAAACTCCTTCTGTGAAGCCAAGATCACTCTAATACTAAACAAGGTAAATACACAAGAAAACTGCAGGCCAAAAACACTGACAAATAAATATATAGACTCAAAATGTTCAGCAAAGTACTTGCAAACAGAATACAGACATTTATCGAAAAGATTATCTACCATGATCACATTAGCTTTATCCCTGAAATGCAGGGAGAGTTCAAGTAAATAAATGTAATAAACCTCATAAGCAGACTTGAAGAAAAAAAAACATCTGCAACATCTGCATCTATTGGTCATCTCTATAGATGAAGAAAAAAAACCTTTGGCAAAATCAAATATGAATTTATTTTTAAAGTCCTAGTGAAATTAGGACTAGAGAGAAGATACATTAACATAAAAATATGAGAAAGCCACAGCAAACATCATCCTCAATGGAAAAAAAAAAACTTAAAGGAATCTCACTGAAACCAGGAACGGGACAGGGCAGTCCACTATCCTCACTCTTTTTCAATATTGTCCTGGAATTAATAGCTGGAAATTAGCAAGAGAAGGAAATTAAAGATATACAAATAGGAAAACAAGAAGTAAAAATATTTCCATTTGGAGATAAGACATTATAATAAGAGATGCCAAAAATTCTACCAGAAAACTTCTACTAGACACAACAAACAAATTCAGCACTGTGGCAGGATACAGGATCAACTTGCACAAATCAATAATTTCTCTATACACCAACGACAAGCATAAAAAAAAGTTCATGGATATACTCATATTCACTACAGTCTCAAAGAAAATAAAATACCAAGGAATAAACCTAGCCAAGGACGTGAAAGACCTCTACAATGAGAACTTTAAATATCCAAGAACAAGGCTTAAAATGGCACTAAAAAATGCAAGGACATGTTCATGAATTAGTAGAATTAACTTTGTAAGTATGACCATTTACCAAATGCCATTTATACATTCAATGTATTCCTAATTAAAATCTTTATCTCGTTTCTCACAGAAATACAACAAAACAAAGCAAAACAACCAACAACAACTAACCTGAAAATCATATGGAAGGACAAAATACCCTAGATATCCCCAAACAATGCAGAGCTACAAGAACAGTGTTGGAAGGATTACCAATTCAGATTTCAAGTGTATCTTGAAGCATTGCATGGTACTGGCAGAAAACAGACAGGTAAACCAATGCAACAAAATTGAAAACACAAAGATTAGTAAAGGTAATTGCAGGCATTTAATGTTTGACATAGATAACAAAAACATACACTGGAGAAAAGAAAGAATCTTCAACAAAAGGTGTTGCAAAAACTGAATGTTGACATGCAGAAGAATTAAATTAGACCCATATTCATTAGTTTGCACACACACTAACTCCAAATGAGTCAAAGACCTAACTAAGTATAAAAACTGAAACACAAAAACTGTTAGAAGAAATCACACATAGTGTCCTCCAACACATAGAAGTAGGAATGCTCTTTTTGAATAAAAATCCATTTGCCCAAGAATGAAGGCCAACAATTAACACGCAGGCCTTCATAAAACTCTAAAGTTTCTGTATAACAAAACAGTCAATTAACTAGGTGAAGAGGAAGCCCACAGAATGAGAGAGAATCTATGCCATCTAAACATCTGACATATAATTAATATGCAGAAAATATAAAATACTCAAGAGAGAAAAAATATCAACAACTCATTAAAAAAATGGGCTTGGGGCCTGAACAGAGTGTCCTCAAAAGAAGGAAAATAATAGTTAAGAAATATTGCAAAAAAATGTTTTTTGCCCTTGGTTTTTAGTGAAAAGCAAATCAAAAACACTTAGATTTACTCTTATCCCTGTAACAGTGGCAAAGCTCAACAAAACAACCAAAAACGTATGCTGAAGGGGATGTGAGTAAAAGAGGACCTGCAATCCATAGTTGGTGGGATTGCAAACTAGTCCAGCCTCTCTAGAAATCAGTGTGATGAATCTCCAAAAAACTAAAAATAAACATGACACAGATAAATAAAATAAAATACAACACACGTATACCACTTCTTGGCAATATGTCCAAAGAACCTGACATCCTACTGCACAGATAGTTGCTCAGCCATGTTCATTACTTCTCTATTCACAATAGCTAGGAAATGGAAAAACACAAATAAACCACAAATGTCCTTTTATCAATTAATACATAATGAAAATGTGGTCCATATACACCATGGCATTCTCTTCAGCTGTAAAGAAAAACAAAATTTGCATGTAAATAGATGCAACTATAAAAATCATATTGAGTGAAGGAACCCATACCTAGAAAACATCACATGTTCTCTTTCAACCAAGGTTTCTTGCTCTAAACTTTCAGACTTGCATATATAACCCAGAGTAACTACAGAAGCTCGGAAAGTAAAATGGGACCAGTATGAAGGATTGGGAAGCAATAGAGAGATGCATAGTGGGGTACAAGAGATATGAAAGGAAATGGGAAGGTTGGGAGGCTCTAATTAGTGAGGGGAGGAGATACATAGAAAAGAAGGAGGGAGGAGGGTAAAATAACAATAAGGATGTATAAAAAGTCATAAGGAATCATATTATTAATTATCTATCTAAAATACCTGTAAAATATCCATTACTTAAAAAATAAGCTATGGGTGTCAGAACATTTTCAAGAATAGTATCATGTAAGGAGAATTTTGAATGCTTATGAAGATACTTGAAGAAAACAAGTCTTGTGACCTCAGTTTCTTCAAAACATGAAATTGTTTTTGGAATGTGTTTTTGCATTCCTCCCAGGTTTGGTGAATAGGGGTGAGTTTACATCAGATTCTTCATTATTGCTTGCTGATGTTATTCAATTAAACATTTAAAATATTCTTCATATGCCCCTAAGGTAAAACATATTTTTGCCACAAGTGGCTTGTCCTTGTGATTGTACACTTTACTCAGGTGACTCTAATTAACCCTCAGAGTATAAATTGTGGGATGCTCTGAATAAAGTTGGCTATTACAAGAGACTCTAGTCCACCTCATTTTTAGGTCTACACTTCCAGATTCATTCTAAAAACTAGAGTGGGGTAAACATATGGGAACTGAAGAAATGGCTCAGTGATTAAGAGTGTATACTGCTCTTACACAGGACCCAAGTGTGGTCCCCAGCATCCACATTGTGCAGTTCACAGCCACCTGTAACTCCAGTTCAAGGGGATCCTATACCTCTTCCAGACTGCAGGCAGGTGCACTCATGAGCATGTACACACACAGAAACATATATACAATCTTAATTATTATTCAAAACAAAACAAAACAAAACCCAACCAGCTAGTGCTGGTAAGATGGTTCAGTAGATAAAATACTTGCTGCCCAGGCTGATGAACTGAATTAAATCCCTCAGGTCCACAAAGGGGAAAGAAGTAACTGACTCCATAAGTTCTCTGGCTCCCACACCATGTGCAACCTTCCCCAATATATAAATGTAATAATAATAAATAAAAACTCAGCACAAACACACATATAATAAAAATAAATGAACAAAAGCTCAGCTAATACTGAAAGGATGGAAAATTATAATTATGCAACCATTAATGTAAAGTTGATTCATATAGTGATAACTTATGATGCCAACAATAATGCATAAAGTGTTGGAACATTTATTCAGTTCTCAGAATATCATATTCAAATTATTGTTACAATATAGGTATATGATGGAGAAATCTAAAACCAAGTAATAAAACAATAATATCAATGACAGACTAAATTACCATTATGTGCTTGCGCTTCTTTATGTAATGCAATGCAAAACAATAACCTTTACATGCATTTTGAAAAAAATGTAATATGAATATAATTGTGAGAAAGGATCATATGAATCATAGAATCACATTGTGGGAGCTTTTATCAAATGACTGACCCAACAGAAAGACATGCAGACTAATGGAATAGAAGATCCAGAAATAAGCCCATTCCATTACAGCCACCTGAATTTTGACTAAGGTGACAAAAACTTAGGAAGACAGCATCTTCAAAAAATAATACTGAGAAAGCTTTACACACACACACACACACACACACACACACACACACACACACACGCAGAAGAAAGTGATCACTAGCTTTTATCATTAACAAAATTCAACTGGAAATAGATAAAAACTTTAATGTAAGACCTGAAGCTTACTAAAGAAAAACATAGTGAACATCTTAAAACATAAACACAGAGCAGGACTTTTAAAATGTGGGTTCCATTGACCAGGAAATTGCAGCAAGAACTGACAAATGGTACAGCAGCAATTTTAAAAGCATCTGCACAGCACAGGAAACATCAGAGTGAAAGACACCGACAGAGGAGAAAATTTTTGGTAGCTCTACAGTGACAAACACGGGATTAATAGCCAGGAGATATGAATGCAAAAAAGTTAAGCACCAAAAATCAAATAAATGGACTAATGAATTAAACAGACAGTTATCAAAAGAATCATAAATCACCTAGTTTTGTCTATCAGAGAAATGTAGATGAATGCATAGAGAGTCCATCTCTGCTGAGTCAGAATAGCTGAAAACAAGAAACAAATGATAGGGGAAAATGTGTGGAGAGTATGCTTATATACTGAATAGAACGTAAATTGGTATAGATATTATGGAAATCCCTATGAAGGATCTTGAAAAAACTAAAAGTAGAACTGCTAACATGATCCAGCTATAACTGAAGGAATATACATCAGCATATGTCAGAGACACTTGCACATCTGTGTTTATCCCTGAACTACTCACAATAGCTAAATTATGTAATCAGCCTAGATATCCATGAACAGATGAATGGATAAAGAAAATGTGGTAAATAAATATATACAATGGAGTTCTATAGTCACAAAACCAAAAAGTAAGTTATGTAGTTTTCAGGAAAATGAAACTAGAGGTCATCATGTTAAAGAAACAGTCAGATTCAAAAAGACAAGTATTGCATGCTTTGTCTCATACATTACATAAAAACAGAATGGGATGTCTGGAGAGAAGAAGGGAAACGGTGGGGACAGGAGAAGGTAATGGTAGCAGTGAATATGAGGTTTTTGGACTTTTCTTTTGGGTGAAATGGTTAGAAAATGGGGAAGTGACACAAATTAGGCATATAGCATATAACAAGTATTTGTCTTGAAAGAGAAGTATGAATAAAAATTGGGGGACAGTAAGTTTCATAGATTTGAAAAGCCCACCTAAGTTCAGATACTCAACACAGAAACAGTGTTCTGGATGAGAATTACAATCACTCTGTCAATAAAGTATCACATTATCAGTACTTAGCACCGAGAACGGAATGAGAGAGAGAGAGAGAGAGTGAGAGAGAGAGAGAGAGAGAGAGAGAGAGAGAGAGAGAGAGAGAGAGAGAGAGAGAGAGAGAGAGAGAGGGAAGGAGGGAGGGAGGGAGGGAGGGAGGAAGGAAGGAAGGAAGAAAGAAAGAAAGAAAGAAAGAAAGAAAGAAAGAAAGAAAGAAAGAAAGAAAGAAAGAAAGAAAGAAAGAAAAGATCACCTTTTGAGTGTTAAATTTTCAGATGAACTGCCTAATGGGCTACACAGAAGTTGGCATAAATCACTTCAAAAGGAGAAAACTGACTTCTAGGCTTGCCAGATATGGTTAAAACCCAACAGTTCTAAATATAAGAGCTAATTATCTGTAGAAACACTGAGAAAAGTTAGATTATTAAATACTAGCTATAACCTACCCTGAGGACCTTGGCCAAAAAGCATCAAAGGTTTTCATTCTTCTCAAGACAATTCTTAATAAAATAAAATGAATCAGGTATTCTAGATTAAGTTCATAGAACACAAAAAACAAAACCGACAGTACCTCTAGTTGTCCTTTTGTAGATCCCAAACCTCAGCAATGTGGTATTGAGGGTCCTGCCTATCTTCTTACAGAGAAAATGTCCTGGTCACACATTAATTTTCACAGTTAATTTTCAATTTAAATCAATAAACTAGTGCTCTGATTTGTAAGTCTATGGCTTGAGCTTGGCTAGGGTGAATTTGGTGATGGAGTGGATGAAAACATGATTTTAAGGCTATAATCCTGATGGCTAAATCCAGACTGAGGTACAGCTATCAAATGTGGCTTCTCCATTCATTTGCTTACATTGTGCATGCCTTGGCAGCCTGGATCCAAGCCTATACTGCATTCTAGTCCTAGTTTCAGAACCAGACTGGCTTTGGGGTCCCATATATCCATATGCAGAACTTAACTGCATAGTATGGAGAAATGGGTATTATTGTATGATTAAGAAACATCCAACGAGGTTTGGGCCATGGTTAAGTGGGAGAGCCCTTGGCCTTGTATGAGTGAGGCCCTGGGTTCAATTTACTGTATTACCAGAAAAGAAATCCAGTGAAATATTTTTACATTAATAAAAACCAAATAAAACATCACAATAAAAATACATGCACATGTGCACGCACATATATACACATCCCTTGGTTTAATTTGTTGTAATTCTACTAGTTTTTAGTTGTGAAACATGGGTCAATTGCTCATCTATTATAAACTCAATTTTCTTTTTTTTTAAACTCAATTTTCTAATGTACAAAATATATAATATCCAAATCTGTTGTAAAAGTTAATCAGATTAGTGTAACTGATTAGTAAACTACCACTTATTGAGCACACAGATTTAATCTGTGGAAAGCCACTACCACTTCAGAAACATGGCATTAACTACTCAAATTTATATAGATGCAATCAGGACTATGGTTATCAGGATCCTAAAAAAAAAAAAAAAGAAGCAATAGAAAATATATTACTATGAATGATATGTATATTAACTACCATTAAAATGCTTGGTCTTTGTATACTAACTGTCTAGGTTAATATTACAAAACAAAAAAAAGTAAGCTTTAATAATAGATTCTGAAGAAATTAGTTTACAGAGTAAAACATCATTTCAGCAATAGAATTTCGTATTCTTTATATATCAATATCAAGTAAGACTTAAAATTTAAATATTGCCTTTAAATTACAAACAATATTCATGATTACTGACTAGATGTTTTCTTGAGAGAGCGCGAAGAAACAGTTAAGTGTACCATCTTTAATACTAAGATTTTATTTAATCAATGTACTTATTCAGATTTAAAAAATGTTGCGAGAACCCCAGGGTCAGTAAATGTATTTGAAATAGTATTAAACATATATAGTATGAATGATTTCAAAGAACTCAAATGATGTACTTAGTCAGAAGGAAAATTCTAAAGGTTGATTTATTGATTTGAATGGAAATGTCCCATTCAGAAGAACCCAGATTATCAATATAACAGTAGTGGTGGCTGCAGCAGCAGGTGGGATTTAGTCAAATACTTCTCTTTTTCACCTACTCTCCAGCCTGTTTAACACAAACATTGAAATGACCAAGGTCAAAACATAGTTTGACAGGATTTTTTGAGACACGGTTTCTCTTTGTAGCCCTTGCTGTCCTGGAACTTGCTATGTTGACAAGGCTGGTTTCGAACTCAGAGATTCGCCTGCCTCTGCCTCCCGAGTGCTGGGATTAAAGGCATCCACCACCATACCCGGTTGCTCATTTTTTTATTTGTATTTATGTGTGTATACATACAAGCATTCATGCCATGGCATATCTGTGCATCACTGTCACTTGTGGAATTGGGTTCTCTCCTTCTACCATGTGGATTCCAGGGATTGAACTCAGGTCTCCAGTGTTGTTAGCAAGTGCCTTTACCTCAATGAGCTGTTTTATTGTGACCTTCAAAACTTCTTATGCATTCTTAGCTATCTGTATAATTAGTAGAATTAGTGCTGAATGATTCATAAATTTAAGAGAACTTCATAAACTATCATAGTCGAAACCTCAATTTGATACAGCACACACTAATGCTCTAAAATATTTATCCATTATTACTTAATTTTTGAATTCAGATTTCTTATAGTAAATTACCTGACTTTTTCGTCCCCACTATATTGCATAAGAAGGCCACTTCAGTACTTTGTATACTTTTACATAATTTGAGTAGATTAATGTCCCAAACAACTACTTTATTACATTCTTTCAGTGTTAGGGAATTCTGTCAGACACACTGGTCTTAGTTCTTAACTTTCTTCTTTTACCATTTTTACATTCACAAGGGCTGATTCGATCATTCCCTTTTTTGAGGAGTTACCCTGTTTTAGCCATTTAGGTAGGTGTTAACATGAGGGAAGAGGAAAAGCCAAGAACATTCTTCTTCCTCAAGGAGTATAGAGGAAGGAAGTTAAAGTTACTTATTAGCAATGCATGACAAGTGACAGGATAGAAGGAAATACTGCAGAGGCAGAAGCAAAAAGCCCTGGGAAGATCAGAAAGGCTGTTCAGAGAGATACCTGGACTTGTCTTAAAGGAAGAAGGAATTATATTCAAAAGGGCTCTAAATGACTAGCAAATACTTAAGTACTGTTTAAGCAATGGTTTTTATGTGGAGTATGTGAAGATAGGTGTGGAAGGAAGGTCGGGCTATGTCAAGTAGGTCTTAGTCTCAGCATTTAGGCTCAAAGGACCCATGGTAAACCATTGATGTTATGAATAGAAAATATGTGATCATTAAAATAAATGTATGTGATCAGGACATCAATACCAAAATATAGGCTAGCATTTTCCTGAGTGTTGGGGATTTATGTCCTTTCTTATTGATTTTATTCTAGTTCAGAAGGAACAGCAGATAAATATTAGTGGACACCTGCTGTGGATGATAAAAAAGATTCTAAAATGGAGCTAAAAACAGCTTCCTAGTTGTCTCTTTCAAGTTAGTGGCAGCCTGTGGGTTTGAACTACTTTATGGCAGGTTTCAGGCATGTGGGCTTGACCTAAGCTATGTTATACAGAGGTGTCTCCAAGCTGCGCACTATGCTGTGTGTTGGACATAGTTTTTGTTACTTAAAAAACAAAACAAAACAAAAAAAAAAAAGGAGCTTTCTGGGCTACACGCTGCTGAATGGAATCATAGACCCACTGCTTCCCAGAGTCTGTGGGAGCATGGTTCCCAGAGCTGCCAGTAAATTTACCACCACCATATTGAAAAGCTGAGGTGGGTGGAACCAGCAGCCATGGCTGCCATTTCTATCTTAGAATGCTGCAGTTTAAAGCAATAGATTCACAATAAGACAGATTAAGATGGGATAAACCTCTAAACAGTTTACAATGCATGTAAAAATGTATGTAGACTTGAAAGAGAGAAAAAATATATACAGTTATATAAAGAAATAGTTTTTAAAAATGAATTCTTTAAAAAGACAGTAAAGGTAGTATAAAAATAAGCCATACAAAGATGGATATTACACAGAGAATCTGGATTGTGTTGTCTTTGGGATTTTTAACTGCAGAAAGACATTTGATTGTAAAAGCTGTTGAGTTAAGCCAATATGTATATTTTAAAGATACCTTGACTTCAAAATTTGGATCTAAGGATATGCTGCTTTGGTAAGGAGGCTCTGCTTTTGTTTCCACAGAAAGCCAGAGGGTATGGATTTGTTCCAGATTAAGATACATCAGGTTTGACCAGCCAAGACCCCCTGAATGATCTCTGATGACACCATGGCCCAGATGATCCAACATCTATAATGGTTTCAAGGCAACTGGCTCAGACAATACAGCCCCATGGACTACGCCATAATCCTAAAATTTTCTTTATTTTCCCATAAGACTACATCCAGCAGGAAGTAGTATAAGAAACTACGTCCAAATTCCCAAATATACCAAGCTGGCTTTGGATATGGAATTGGCTCACTCCTTCTCTAAACCCAAGCATATTCTTAAAAGAAAAGGTTGAGAGATTCTTGTGTCCCATATCAGAAGAGCCCTCTGGTGTGGGACAGAGAAAAACCAATATTTTTATTTAAAGCAGGTTGATTATAAATGCAATCTCTTTCTAAAGAAGAAAAGGGGATATAGATATGATAGGATAAATAGTAACAACTTGTTTAAAAATGTTTTACATTGTTATAGATTTTAGTTTATTGATACAAATTTGAAGTTAATTTTGTTATACTATATATATATTTCTACTCTCATTTGAGGTATTATGTTTATTTAACTCATTTAGATTGTAATAGATAATTAAGATATACAGATTAATAATTAGTCGTCTATGATAGTCAAATTTATAGTCATATTAGTTTAGTTTTCTAGGTTTATATAGATATATTTCAGACAGATAGGTAATCGTCAAACACTTCAAAGACCTACAGAATACGACATTTAAAATGTTTTAAAAATTTAGACTTTCTGGACAGTGAGACATGTCTGCTCCTGGCAGCAACTATTTACTTCAGAGAGGATGATGGGCATTGAAGACACTCTATATGGAGCTTATCTTCTACTTGGCAAAAATAGCCATTTGGGCAAGAAACTGTTCTTGCCTGGACTGCTTGATAGACTGGATATATAGATCCCATATAGGAAGATGACCACTGAACCTTGCTTGGCAAAACAGTCCTTCAGGTTCTTGCTTCACAGAGGAAACTGCCAGACATTCTACAGGACACAGAGAAGTGATTGAGAGACTCTAGGGCTGTGGGCTGAAGACAGATGCCCCAACTTTACCGAGGACCTTTGGATGACTGTCCAGGCTGCCAGTTGTCTCTGTCTACTCTCCCAAGACTCCTGAAATTTGCTTGCGTCCTTTTCCCCTTTCTCAGGTAATATTATATCCCTTTGGGGTCTTTGATGTAGTTGAAGACTAGATAGTTATAATTTCTTTAGTCATGATAAAAGATAAGTTAGACATAAAACTTTAGACTCACAAATATAGGATGGATAAAATATCTTCTTTAATTTTGCCAAATACAAATAGACTAGATATTATAAATAGACTAGATATTGTAACTATAATTCTTGCTTGATAATTGTTTTGTTATATGTAATTTTACTATGTTAAAGTTAAAAACCTTCCTTTTTTGAAAAAAAAAGAAAAGGGGAAGTGCTGTGGATGATTGATTGATAAATAAAGTGCTGATTAGCTAGTAGCCAGACAGGAAGTATAGGCAGGACAAGGAGGGAGGAGAATTCTGGGAAGTGGAAGGCTGAGGCAGGGAGATTGTGCCAGCTGCCTGATGAGAAGCAACTTGTAAGGATATTGGTAAGCCATGAGCCACGTGGCAAAGTATAGATTTATAGAAATGGGTTAATTTAAGATATAAGAACAGATAGCAAGAAGCCTGCCATGGCCATACAGTTTATAATAAGTCTCTGTGTGTTTACTGGGGTCGGAGTGGATGTAGGAGCCAGGTGGACTAGAGAAAACTCCAGCTACAAACACCCTCTTAACTACACAATCACTGAATTGCTTTAAAACTGTTAACACTTTTACAGGCCTGATTTTCTCTTAAATTGATTTACTGAAGATAGGTACAGGGATTATTTTTTATTGTTTCACAAGGCCTGGATAGTTCTGGGTAAATAGTAGACACTAAGTATGTTCAAAGCATGAATTAATTTGCTTATACAATTAATTTGCTTATTTCTTTTACATTTGAAATAAGAAAATATTAGAAACTGTTGAGTCTCATTTAGACTAAAGTAGTATAAAGAATTTATTGCCCACCTAGATACTAAGTTGGTTTTTCTAGAAAAAGTGTATGAAAACAATGTAAGCCTGCTATGGAAGAAATAATTTTTATGAAAAGTATGTGACTATGTTGTCAAGAATCATTCATGGTGATAATTTTTACCATAAACATTGCTTTCTCCAGCCCCCTTTGAGATAGTCTCTCTTTATAGTGAGGCCTGCCAGGGAACTTCAGATTTGCCTGCCTCATCCTCCTCTGTAGTGGGATTGCAGGCAAGCACCTTCACATCTAGCAGTTTATGTTTCTAAATTTAAAAAATGATAATCCAAAATAAATGGATTCAAATCAGTGGCAAACATAAGAATATATATTTAGCCTGGCAGTGGTGGTGCACGTGTTTAATCCCAGCACTCAGGAGGCAGTGCCAGGCAGATCTTTCTGAGTGTAAGTTCGAGGCCAGCCTAATCTACAGAGCGAGATCCAGAACAGGCACCAAAACTACACAGAGAAACCTTGTCTCGAAAAAACAAAACAAAACAACAACAAAAAACAAAAAACCAAAAACCATATTTAACGTTAACTAAAAAGATAATTTCTTCAGATTCCCAAGAGAAATTGGGATTCTCCGTGATCTCCATACAGAACTGGATTGCCATTTTGACATCTATCTCCTAACTTAAACTTTTAAGTTTTTTAGAATTCTGGAGTTTTGGCTACATTTTCATAATTCTCACTATTATAAAATTACTTTTCTTTTTCAGACAACTTCTATTTATTCGAGAATAGCTGAAAACATCTTCATATCCTGCAATAGTAATATGCTTTATAGTTTAATGGTCTTAATTTTTGGTTGTAATTTTTAATAATTTGCAAAGATAAGTCCTTAAAAGGTTACATTTGTTACTGGCTCTTTCCATAAAATACAATGGTAATTTCCAAATGAAGAGTTGTAATGGGAGGAGAGATGAAAAAAAATGAGTAGATATTTTTAAAGAATCTTAAAACCTGACATTACAACAATGTCATTTATTATCATTTATCCCAGAATAGCTTACATTCTTTTTTCACCCTCTTGCTTAGTTTTCATATTTTTAATAAATAACTGTTTATAGTGGGAAGATGGGGTATACACATATACACACATATATGTACACATTTGTGTAAGTTCTAAGTAACGAAAAAGCACATTGCTACTTGTGATTGTTACATTTTGAGTACTATATGATTAAGGCTTATCCACGATGTTATAAAACAGAAAATGACTTGTTAGCCAGTCTTCATTATTTAGTGGCAAGTGTCATAGCCATTAACAACAACAACAACAAAAACTGTTAAGTAAAAAGGTCACTCGGGTACCATCAAGACCCATGGCTTTAACATGGTTCAGCTGTTGTATACATCAAAATTAGCCTCTATCCACGTGGGATTGAGCAGGCGGTTACTTCTCTCAGTTGACAGCCTACTGGAAGACGACTCTGCAGGACCTGGGCTTTTATCTTCTAGTCTGGTAAACCTGGGACATATCCTGTGCTGGCAGAGGCCTGAGCTGATGACCTTGTGTGCTGAAAGCTTGTCCACTCTCAGCAACCTTTGCAACGTTTACCAGGGCAGCTCGGGTGAAAAGCCATAGGGGTCAGCCCTAGCAAGTGAACACTTCTGCTCCTCCTCGAGCCTCGGCCTGGGTACACCGCCTCGGCCGACTCTCGGAACCAATTAGTCCGCCTAACTGACCCTGAGGCTGTCCTCGGCAGGCTAGCCCGGGCCGCTCTCCCCGAGTACACTGAAGCACAGGGGCTGGATGAAAGGAGCACGGCCTAAAAGCACCAAGCCTCTCCCAGCCCTGTCTCAAGATGGCGACAGCGCCTGGCTGGCTTCCACTGAGCCCAAGGCCATCTCGCCTTCCCACCGGTCCCCGCGCCGCTAGCGAAGTCGAACTAGAGGAGGGCCTGGCGGAGCGGCGGGCGGGGCGGGGCAGAGCCTTGTCGTCCTCCCACGCACGCGCGACCTCGCCTCGCATCCCGCCTCTCTTCTCCGAGCCCTCGCCCTGCAGGGCGGCGCGCGCTGCCTGTCGGGATACTCGGCCCGCCCACCCAGTCCTCCCGTCCTGCGCTGCGTTCGCGAGACCCGTGTTTCTCCCAAGATGGTGGCGCTCCTCTGTGGGTGACTATAGGAGACGACAGGGCCTTTCGTCTTCGCCCGCACCTCGCTGCCCCCTCCTGCGCTCGCTCGCGCACCCGGCCACGCAGCCGTCCACCGCCTCCTCACGCCTCTCCTCTGTCTACCTGTCGCGGACGGTGGCGCCTCCTTCTGCTTCTCCTCGGAGTTGCTCGCCTCCCTCGCACCCCACTGTGGACAGACCGCGGCAGCAGCCGATCAGCGCGCCGACTCCAGCGTTGCCCGGGCGCCTGGCCTCCCGGCCTCCGTTTCCTGACGAGGAGCGTGGGTCCCGCATGAGCTCCGGCGGTGGCGCCAGCGAAAGGAAACGAGGCGGTGGCGGGCGGCGGCGGCAGACGAGGGCAACTAGGACCAGTGAGGCGGCCGCAGCCCAGGCGCGGGGGCGAGGACAGGTCAGTGCTGCTGCGGCCGCGGCCTGCCCGGCGCGCTCCCTCTGGTCTGTACCGCCGGCCCTCTCGTCCCCTCTGGACCGCTCAGGCAGGGTAGGCGCCCGGGCCCTCACCCGCCTCTGTGAGCGAGTGCTTGGGGCGCGTGGTCTGGAGGGGCCGGTGCCAGGAGTAGGCCCTGGTGGCTGCGGCTGCTGCAGCCTTAACTGTCAGTGCTGGCTGAGCGCTGGAGGGAGGGTTTTGTCGCCCGCGGGTACCCGTGTGGGCCCGGGGTGGGGCGGACGTGCAGGGCATCGAAATTGGGGCCTCATCGAAGCAGGGATCGGAGAGCCTGCTGTGGCTTCAGGCTGCGAAGGGCAGGCCTTTTCCTCCAAAGGGGCGCTCTGGGTGGGAAGACATATTTAGACGTGTGCTTAGTGGGTTGGGGTATTGGGGGTGGATTGGAAAGGAAAGACGGATGAAGCCGCACATCAAGCCCAAGGATTGCGCTCTCCGTTTCTCCGTGTGCTGCTTCTGATAGAATTCAGTAGTTGAACGTGAGTTACTGGATTCCTCAGAAACTGCTGTGTTAAATTTAAATGCAAACCTGTAAGCAGTTGGCCTCCTCCTCCTCCTCCTCCTCTCCCCTCCCCCTTTTCAGTTGAGAAAATGAAAAGGACGTTTTCCCCCATCTTGATGCGGAGGCTTTTTGTTGGAAGAATCACAATTGAACGTACTAAATGGTTTAGCCCTAAAAATAGAAAATAAAATTTTAATAAGACTTTTCAGACTTAGAATCCTCGAAAGACAATTTTATGTCATTTTTTAAAAATGACTTATGAGTATGCTAAAATAGAACAGTACAAAATCTCTTTGGGATTGTATCAAGTAGCTAGTGTGCTGTTGCAAATGTAAACTAAATAGTATATTGAATGTATGATCCACGATTATCTTCAATCGTGAAGGACTATGGGTATAACCTATGATTTGGGGAGAAGTAGCAGATTATGTCAGAATGTTTTGGAGAGGAAAATGCGCTTGAAATAAAGATGACCTAAAGTTTAAGAAATACAGCTGTTAAAAAGCTACATACCAAAGTCATGTCGCTACTCAGTAAATCTTGTTGAATTAATGGGAAAAGGGACATGAGAAGTGTTTTTCTCACAGCTCAGATTAGTGACTACTCTTAAGATAGCTTTGGCAGTTCAGGTAAATTTAGAATTTAGTAGAGGTTAAAAAAATTTTTTTGTCTTGGTATGTATGATAGAAATTTCTTTGGTATTAGAGTCTCCATTTAAAGCTAATCTGCTTACTGCATTTTTAAGGAAATGACTACCACATCTATTTTGCTGATAAGCCTTAAGGATGACTGTAAGTCCTTAAATACTTAACATTACAAAAAAGCCCATGCATCAAAATCTGTAACAAAAATGAGAGCTTCAACAAATAATTTGCAATCTGTATTTTTTTTAAATATGAGATACCCTACGTAATAAAAAGAGATGACTTGTAGCTTTGTTTTCAAAATCAGAATGTAAGCTATGAAAGATGTGTCAATATTTAACTTGCATTGGTGTGTAGAGTAGTATACACATACTCCTTTGGACATTGCCCCCATATCTGAGGAGTTTAACTTTATGGGGTTAGAATATCTTTACAAGCAGATTTTGCAGGTGGCTTTTGTTTTTATCCCTGAAATCTACTCCCCCAGCACCTTTTATTTTATTTTATTTTTTGAGAAAGGATCTTATGGTGTAACTCTGGATGACCTGGAACTCTCCTCCTGGCTCTGACTCGAGGGTGCTGGGATTAAAAGGTGTAGGCCAGCAGGACTGGCTACTGTCCTGTTTTATGTCTTTAAATGTAATTTTTACCACAGTCTAAAATTTATCCCACTTGATTAGTCCTTTTAACAGCATTCATTGGGTATCTGTAATGCTTCTGACATGTAACGTTAAAGTCAATTGTATTTTTTTATACATTTATGCCAATCTCTGTCTTCTGTCAAATAATTGCTGTAATAATGTTTCTCTCAATTTTGTGAACATTTGTCCTCTAAATTAACCATAGCTATTTTTTTTCTGCTCAAGAGCTTAAAATGATTATTGCAGATGTCTTTAAAAAGAAAACTTAAATGACTATTGGTATATTCCTGTCATTTATTCTATTTAGGTTTATATTTGTTATTAATGATAACATTACTGTTAAATTGTTCTATATATTAAGTGCATATGTAGTTATTAAAATATCAGTTTTCTGATTTTTAAAAATGGAGATGAGTTTTCAGAAGTGGTCTTTTAAGTACTTTCAAGTACAGAAAGCATATGACAGAGGGCCATGTAAAAATAGTCTTTAAAACGTCTTTGATAATTCTCTTCATAAGGGTTTAGGATAATAGAATTTTGGATGTTTTTGACAGTTTTTTTCCTCACTGATAAATATAAAGACAATGTTAAGCCAGGCATGGTGCCTTATATCTGTAAACTCAACGATTGAGAGACTGAGGCAGGATTGTGGCAAGGTCGAAGCTAGCCTAGGATAAGAGGTGAGAGCATGTCTCAAAAAAAGTTAATGGTAGAGATGTGATAAAATGTGTAGTGGAAATAGCTTTGTGTTTTTTTTTTTTTTCCTTCCTTTATTTTTTTGGCATGGGGTAGGGGTGGGGTGGGGTGGGGTGGTGGTTGTGGTGGTTTTCAGACAGGGTTTCTCTGTATATCCCTGGCTGTCCTGGAACTAGCTCTGTTGACCAGCCTAGCCTTGAACTTACAGAGATCTCCTTGCCTCTGCCTCTGGGATAAAGCCGTGTGCCAGCACCATGCAGCCTGGAAATAGCTTTGTAATTAGAGCTTGATTTCATTTTTGCTGAGCCATGGTTTTATTTATAAACAGGATGGTGAAGGTATCTCAGATGTGAGGATTAAAGACTGTACAGTGTGCCTTTCAGTTTTACCTTAGAAGACATCATACTCAGTTTTTCTGAATTATCTTGTATATAGTGGTCTGTAGCCCATTATTTATTCTATTACTTGTTTTCTTTTTCATTGTGAGTTCAGTCTTTAAGTGCAAGGATTTCTATTGTTTAATCAGAGAGTATCTTTCCAGATGCCTTAAGCCTATTCAGCCTGCTATATTATCAAACACTGGGTAGTTTACATAAAGAAAAAGACACCCCTACCCTCTACCCCTACACACACACCTTAAATAGAAATGTATCTCATAGTTAGGGATACTGAGAAGTCCTAAGATCAAAGCTAATTTCATTGAAAACGAGTAGTTTTAGGAGGATTTGTTTAGCTGGACTAGGGATTGAACCTAGGTCCTCTCACATGCCAGTCCCTGTCCTTTTTGTGCTTTTTGACACAGGCCTCATTAGGTTGGCCAGGCTGCCTTAGACTCACTAGCCCAGGCAGACCTTGAGCTGTGAGTCCACCTGTCTCATCTTCCATAGTAGCTAGATTACAGGCCTGTACCATCATGTTTGGGTTGAAATGTGTCCCTGTGTTTCTGTCTGCCTCTCTCATTTTTTTCTTTGAGATTTTATTTTATGAGAGTTTTGCCTGCATGCATGACTGCACCACATGTGTGCAGAGCCTGTGGAGGCCAGAGGAAGGTGTTTGGTCTGCTATGACTAGGATTACAGATAGTTGTTAGTTGCTGTGAAGGTTCTGGGAATTGAACCTAGATTCTCTATGCCTTTCCAGTCTTAAGTCAGTTCTGTAGATGAGACATCCCTTAGACCTTAGCTGCAATTAAGACTTACTGTTGGTACCTTTTTTGGGGAGTTGGCTGGAGATACAATCCGAGCACATGTGTTCATTCATGTCTTGGTTCCAGCCTATCATTCAATATCTGATTTATAGTATGCATACATGTGTGGTATGTGTAAAATAAAATAGATTTACTCTGGTACTTGGCTTGTTAGTACTAGTTTTGGGAGAGTGATTATCATTCTAATTTCTGATAATGGAGTCATAGCTGTTATAAACCAGAATAGTCCTCTGCCTGAGATCAGCTACTGCATTTTTTTTTTTTAACACAAGGAAATTAAAGAGTTAAGGTTTAATATGGTTTTCTTAAATCACCTAGGGCCAGAATCAGTCTGGAGTCTCTGGCTCCCAGATCAGGATTCTACATATATTGGCAGGTGTTCTGGTCTATCTGTTCAGAAGAATAGTTACATGTACTTTGTAATTGCCCACCCACTTTTATGGAGGTATGTATTTTCCATACTATTAATAAAAGGTAACCTTTAGAAGATGCCACAGACAGAGCTTTTATTCTTTCTAATAAAAGATGTGAAATAAGATTGTATTAAATAGAAATACTGTTATTTTTCTCATAATTTCTTTTTCCAAACCTGAGGTATTTGAAATACTTGAAGGTGCTTTATTCCTTCTTAACAAAATGACTTATTGATAAATATACATCAAATTTCTTCTCATGTTTTCATTTAATTACAAAATACTAGCTTTAGTTCCTTGAGTTCAATTGTCTAGAACAAGTAAACTAACTGGATAGTAATTTGGAAAGATAATTAGTATTAGGACTATCTACAAATGAAATAGTGGGGTTTTTTTTAACACTGCTTTTTGATAGAGGTTCAAGTATATGTTATGCATCTCTAGTATCTCTAGGTCTTACTTCCCCGAATCCACACAAGAAATAATAAATGCTTCAGAGTTTCAGTGGTTCAGGAAACAAAAACCTGGGACTATTGAAATAAAGGAAAGAATTCACTTTTTTTGCGGCCAGAAGGTCTTGCTCCCCCTACTTCTGTTTTTTTTTTTTTTTTTTTTTTTTTTTTTTTGAGCCAGAATGAACTAAAAATGAACAGGCCATTTATTTATCTTTCTAAGACACGATAATCTCACACATGAAAGCGTTACTGCTTTCTAGTTTCAGAGGATTATGTTGCTCATATACAATACTTCTTGAAAGTTGATTGATACTGTATAAAGTAATTTGCCCAGGAAATTTGTAGTAGAAAGAGTGATAGAACGTGACTTTCTGTTAACTGTTTTCTGTTAATATGCTATATGCTAAGCCTTTTAAAGAAATATTATCTGGGGACATTTTTATTTTTGTTTATTTTGAGACAAAAGTTATGCAGTCTAGGTTGGCATAGAACTGACTGGTAGCACAACATTGAACTCCTGATCTCCCTACCTCTTTCCAGTGCAAGGATTGCAGGTCTGTGCTTCCTTAACCAGCTACATTTACAATATGTGGATTTATTTCAGATATGATAACTACATTTAACATGAACAATAACTCTTAATTGTTAGTGTTATGTTATTTAGTTGTAATACTGAATCCTTGTAATTTGCTCTACTTGACCTGTTTTATCAATTAAGTGATTGGCGAGTGAATCAGTTTTATGAACAAGTTTTATGAGTTAGTTATAGTAACATACTACATAGGCTTATTCTTGAAGGTCACTTGTGGTAAATATGAGTAGGAGCTTTCATTAAGAAATTGTACCTGATTTGTGAAAGAGAATCCTATGTAAGTCTTACTGAATCTGGCATCTTTATTTGAAGTAAGTAAAAGCCCAGAAGTAGTGTATAGATCTTGTACATTTGTTACATAAACAGGATAAAATCTTCCTTACACATCTGTTGTCCGTGCTGTGTAGAATCTGATGCTGTTACTTTTTGCATCTCAGTGCGTTTCAGAAGTTGGTCTTCTGTACCTGTCAGCATCATTTGAGCAGTGTGGTACATATCTCAATAAATTGATAGAAGTCAGACATTCAAAAAAGAAATACTTTGAATTTGGTTTTACTTTGCTGAGGATGGAGTGCTGGGCCTTGCTGCTACATGCCAGGCAGGATATCTACCAGTGGGCTACATCCCCATGTTGAAAACAATAATTTAACTTCTTTGTATTATGGAGCCTTGTAGATCTTTTCTAATTGGTGATGTTTTGTGTGGGGTGGTGGTAGTAGCAGTAGAAGTTGTTTGAAAAAGAGTCAAGCTACATAGCCCAGGCTAGACTGTACCTGACAGTGTAGCTCATGCTACCCTTGAATTCTTGGTCGTATGCCTATGCCTTCCAAGTGCTGGGATACTTTCTTGTTGACTTTGTATGTTTTTTAAGACAGTGTCTTATATAGCCCAGGCTAACCTCAAACTCTATAGTTGAAGATGACCTGAGCTACTTATCCTGACTTCACTGCTCCAGTGCCGGGTCTATGGCTGTGAACCACTGTTTCTTACTTATGCCTGGTGCATACATGTGCAATTAAAAATGTTCTTTTGGGCATTTAAAGCTAGCAGTTTTACACACAAAACTATTCATGGCCTGAATGAAGTTGCTCTCAGTGTTGTACTTCTATGGATGGTCTTTCCATGTAATAACTTCTGCCTTGTATAAAAGAGATGGCTTGTCCACTTCAGACTTCTAATGGACTTTCTCTCAAATGTAAGAAAGTAGTCTTAGAATTGCCTTTGTGGAATGAAACGTGGCCGTAATTTTAGTTTTATAGTCTGTGATGTAAAATAAATTTAGATGCTTCTACTTAAATATAGAAGATATGGACAATGTAGAGGATACATAACGAGCCACATATTCAGTATGAACAAACTTTACATTTTGTTATTTCCTTGTACTCTGTTGTGCATTCCAAAACTCATTCTTTATTTTTTTTAGTTGATACCTTTAGTAACACTGTAAGAATTCCTTCTCATTATAGTTTCAACACTTCACCTAGTATTGGATGTGAAACATAATGCTGTTCTTTTTTGGAAGGCAAAAGAAGAAATGCATAGTTGTGCTTTGTATATAAAGCCAGTGTGTCATAAAGGGAAGTAGGTTCTAGCTTACTAGTATTTTTTTCCTTAAAATTTCTACTTATTGTGTCCCTCAGTGTGGATATGTACCACATTTGCTGATCATACAACATGCCCCAAATGGGGATATTTAATATTTGTCTTTGTTAAATATTTTTGTTTTTATTTGGGACTTTAAAATAATGCTTTTTGAGTACCTGTGTATTATGTGTACTAGTTGATAGATCTTATTTCAGATAAAGACTAGTTAGATAATATTTTTCTTTCCTCGCTTTTGAAGTGAGCTGACAGTGTATCCTGTGTTGTTGTTGTAAAATACACTAGGAAAATCCAAATCCCAAGTTTCTAATAAATGAAATTTTTCCACTTGTAAATGCTGCTCCATTCTCATTCTCTCTGTTGCTGTTTCTCACTGATTCTGTAACGTATAGGTTTTTAGATGGGAGATAGGAATAGGAAATTAAAGTTTGGGAACTTAAAAGAGGAATATACTTTATTCCATAGATTGGACTATATAATTTTGAAATAAGAACCCATAAGCATAGTAGAACTGAGCTAGTTTTAGTCTTTTGTACACATAAAACTTGGTATCTGTTCTTTAGATCGTGTATAATTACTGTCTGGTACATTATGTTTCGTGTTACTTTAAAAATGAGACTTTTTTGGTCTGATTTAACTGTGTATGGATCATCTGCCTACCCCATTCTGAAAATTTATCTTACTCCATTTTTTGAGCTAAATGAAACATAAGGAAGAAGTGAACTTAAAAACAGGTATATTTTTGCGGTGCAATATGTACATAACTTTACCAATTGAAATTAAATGTCTACTCCTGTATTGAAGAGTCTGTGAGAACAGTAAATGTTTTCTCGTGTACACATTTTGCATTCTCCATCCTTTTTCTTCTCCCTTTCTCCATCTTTCCCTCCTTCATCTCTTTTTCCTTTTTCCACCCTCTTGCCTCCCTCTTCCTTTGTCTTTCCCTGTCAACCATTTCATTCTGCAGATATAGGTATTTGTAAATGCTAGAGTGAACAAACTACTTTCTAGTTTTTGTGAGTCTAGTTTAGGATGCTTGCTACAGGCTTGGGAAACATGTATGTATGATAATGAATAACCCTCTAGGCTGGAGATAAAAGTTAAGCAGAAATAGGCAGTACTAGATCAATACTGGACAATTATTCATACCAAATTTTGAGAAATTAAGATTGATCTCTCTTTTTACTGGTCAAGAGGTAGTTGATTATTTAGACACTTACTCTGTGCTTAAAATTGTTACATTGTAATAATAGCATTTATCTATTCATTTGTTCATCTATCTGCCTGCCTGCCTATCTGTCTATCATCTATCATCTATCTATTTTTGCGGTTCTGGGCATTATGTCCAGGGCAAGTTTCTATTATTATTACTATTAATATTAATATGTTTTGTATGATGTGTGTTTGGGCATGGGAGTGCCATACTATGTGTGTAGAGGTCAGAGGATAATTTGGTTTCTGTCAATTTTTAACTTTGGTCCTCGAGATCTAACTAAGGTGTCAGGCTTTTATGGCAAGCACTTTGCCCACAAAGTCATCTCACCAGCCCTACATTTTTATCTTATTAGGATATTTTTCACAAAGCAGGAAGATTGGGTCACCTAATTATGTAAGATCCCAGGGCTTTGTTTTTAGCTTGGACATAGTATACTCTTAATTTTATTTTTTCTCTTTAAAACATATGTATAAAATACTTAAAGCATTTAGTAAATAATGTAGTAAAAATCTACTTACCTAGCCCAGGAATATAAATGATGCCAGTTTTGATATTATTTTAGAAATTTAATCCCTCCCTCCAAGTCCTAGTACCCTTTTTCTTACCCATGTAACAGGTATCTTGAGGTTCTTGAGTATTTCCTGTTTTGTGCTTAAATACGACCCTTGTTCATAAATGATATATCACACTTAAGATTTTGTAGATGTGTTTTGTATATACCTGTCATCACTTGACTTGTTTTAACTCTGTTATGTTTTTGAGATATGTATATAGACACACTCAGGTCTGTTGTTTTGTTTTACTGCTCTGTGGTATTCCGTTGTATGGATATCTAAATAGTATTGTATCCCACTACTTATGAATATTTTGGATTATTTCCTTTATTGCTCTTAGGACTAATGATACAGAGATTTTTTTTATACTTCCTTTGTACGGGTTTTTCTTTAGGGGAAATTAAAGAAATGAGGTTGCTAAAGAATAGAATTTATCTTTAAGTTGATTAGATATGGCCAAATTCTTATGTAAATTGGATTTGCCAACAGATACTTTATCAGCAGTGTATGACCATTTTTGTTCTAGCATCTTTTCCCCCTGCTTGGACTTATCAGATTTTAAGTAATGATATCAAATGGCATCTTACTTTGTGTTTGCTTTAATTCTGAGTGGTTGGTAAAATGGTATGAGTTTCATGATTTTTTTCTTCATGTTTCACTTTAACAAATTTAAAGTAAAAATCTTTTTCTTTTTGCTACTGGGGATTGAAATCCAGGGCCTGCTGTATGCTAAGTAATTTTCTTTGTGTCTTATAATTTACAGAAAAAATTTTAAAAGAAAAGACACTGTACAGGTTTCATATTGACAAGGACGTTGAGAACTATCTTATCCAGCCTTTTTGCTTTAGAGTGCAGTTGAGAAATGCTTTCAGAATAAGAATAAAATAGAATGTTATGTCCACTGTAGCATTCTCTCCTGGTATACAATCTTAGTCTCAATTTCTAAGGTTAAAGTCATGATTCTTTACAATTTTAAAAAGTGAAATTGCTTGTGATAGTGTCTGTTATTAGTTGAGGGTTTTTGGTATGGATAATTTATTTTGGTCCATCTAAGAGGAATCCTTTAAAAAAAATGAATATGAAAAGCTAGTGGTCCTAACATTGAGTTAAATTTTTCTCCAATTTTTAAAAATGTCACTTGTATCATCTCCCTTATGCTTCTTCATTTGATTTGCTTTAGGGTTTTTTTTTCCATCATTGATTTTATTTGTAATAACTTCATATACAGCTTTGAAAACTGGGATTCCAAGGCTCCCTACTTAATTTTGGATTTGTCTTAGCTCTTCTTGGACCTCTATTCTTCACAATACTATGAAACCAATTTATCAAGTTCCTTTGGGGAATTAAACGATATCCTTTTGTGTGTGGTGTATTTATTTCTTGACATAATACCATTATTAAGGTTCATTCATGTTCGTTCATGTAGCATATAATAGTACTTCATTGTTTATGCTTGATTATCTGTCTGTTCAGTCATCACCTGATAGGTATTTGGGTTGCTTCCAATTTTGGTTGTTAGTGTTGTTGTGAATATATGTCTACAGCTTTTGTTGTAACTATACATCTCTTGAGTATCTATGTAGGTGTGAATTGGCTGGGCCATCGGGTAATTATTTAAAATTAGAGACACTTTTAAATGCTTCTCAAAGTGGCTATATTTTTTAAAAAATAAATTTACTAGTAACATGTGAAGGTTCTGATTTCCCTATTATTGTTGCTGTTATTACTTCCAGTCTTTTTAATTGTCATTGTTCATTTGGGGTGCTCTAAAGGTTTAGAAATAATAGTTTTTTTTAAATAAGCTTTTATAGGTGAATAAGGGATGGAAATGGCAGGGCAAAGGGAAATATTTCTAGAGAAATGTCGTGAAAAGCAAAATTATTGAGATCAGAAATAGGGACTTCTAAAGAGTGCAATAACCCAAGGAGGTTGATATCTCAGGATGTCAGGGTAACATTTGGATGACTGGGTGTGGCCATGTGACAAGGATCTCAGTTAATATGAAAAAAATGTTTGAAATTTATGTTGTTGGCATTGAGAAGGCATAGGAATTTTTAATATGAGAGATGATCAAATTCTAATTTCTAGGAAGATAATTCTGTCAAAATATATGAGAAAGAAACTAGTAAAATAATAAAGCTCTGTATCACAACAATCTTGGTAACGATGTAGGGAAAAGAATCAGTAGATTCTTTAAAGAGGAAATATTAAGAAACAATTTAAAGTTAACATTTCCAGGCCTGAATATAAGTTAGAATGTTTTTCTAAAGAAATAGCCATAGATAGTCTTTAGAATCAGATTTACGTTTGAATCTTAGCCTTGTATTTATGTACTATGTATAGCAAGCCACCCAAGTTTTCTCTTTTATGAGCTATTTTATTCTTTAAACATTTTTAAGGATTGGAAGTATAAAAATGAATGATTGACATACTCTTAATGTTTCATCTAGTCAGGAAGAAGAAGCTGTGCTAGCAAGGTTTGATTACATAGTCTTAAATGTTGTGATAGAGAGATTAAACTTTGTTCTGAAAGCAACTAAATCCCGTCAAAAGAATTCTTAGGGATAGTGTTGGATTGTGGGGGAATTCCAGAGGTAGAATTTGTAGCAGTGAGAAATATATTTTACTTGGGAGGAGAGATTCTATAGTCTTATTTAAATTTTCTGATTTGAGTTATTGGCCTGTGAATCCTACCAGTATGTCACAGGATTTACTTAGTCTGTGATAAATCTAAGCTCTTGGATAGACTTTCTTTTTCCCCTGTTAAGTCAGGATTCTATTATAATAGCATCACTGTCTGTGAATCTCCTTCATAGCTTTTACTTTGAATTGTAATTATTTATTGTGTTTTTTTTTAAATTTATCCTCATCTCGCCCACAACATAAGAAATCATGTATAATTTCTTTACTATGATGTTTTCAGCTACCAGTATACAATCAAAATCTAACTGATATGTTTTGAATGAAGAATTTGAAGACTTATAGTGGTTAGGTTAAATAGAAATAGCGGAACGTGATGGCACAAGATTTTTCTCCCCCTTAGGACAATGAGATTGGTGATATATAGATATATAGAGTGGAGTGGTTTTTTTTGTTTTTTGTTTTTTGTTTTTTGTTTTGCTTTTTGGGGTGTTATGGGGGATAATTGAGATTATTATTTTTAATTTTAAATTACTTTAGATGCTGACTTACTGAAATGGTGTTATACCTTTGATAATTGGGAGTTGGAGGTTATAATGCTAGAGATAAGATGTTAAATATATATGGTTATGATATTAAGATCACTTAGAATGTGTTAAAAATACAAATTCATGCATTCTTATTGCACTGAATCAGAAACACTGCAGGGAAGCCTAAGTACATTTTTCTTTTTTTATTATTTTTATTATTTTATTTCTTGATTTTTTTTTCATTTTACATACCAACCACTGTTCTTTCTCCCTCACCTCATTCCTCTTATGTCCCCCATTTCCATCCACTCCTCAGAGAGGGTAAGGCTTTCCATGGGGAGTCAACAAAGTCTGGCATATCAAATTGAGGCAGGACCGAGTCCTTCCCCTCTACATCAAGGCTGAGCAAGGTATCCTACCCTAGGGAATGGGCTCCAAAAAGCCAGTTCATGCATCAGGGATAAATCCTCGTCCCACTGTGAGGGGCCCCATAAACAAAACAAGCCACACAACTGTTGCCCACATTCAGAGGGCCTAGTTTGGTCCCATGCAGGCTCCCCAACTTTCAGTCCAGAGTTCATGAGCTCCCACTAGCTTGGGTCAGCTGTCTCTGGGTTTCCCCATCATGATCTTGACCCCGCCTTACTTATATAATCCCTCCTCCCTCTCTTCAACTGGACTCCAGTAGCTCAGCCCAGTGCTTGTTTGTGGATCTCTGCATCTGCTTCCATCAGTTACTGGATGAAGGTTCTATGATGACCATTAATTCAGGCACCCTCTTCACTATTGCTAGGAGTCTTAGCTGGGGTCCTCCTTGTGGATTCCTGGGAATTTCTCTAGCACCAGGTTTCTCCCTAACCCCATAATGGCTCTCTCTATCAAAATAACTCCTTCATTGCTCTCCCATCCCTCCCTTCCCCAACTCCACCATCGGTTCCCTCATGTTTTCATCCCCCATCCTCTCTCCCTCACACACAGTTTACCCAGGAGATCTTATCTATTTCTTCTTCCTAGGGTGATGCATGCTTGTCTCTCTTAGGGTCATCCTTGTTACTTAGCTTCTCTGGGGTTGTGGAATGTAGCCTGGTTATCCTTTGCTTTACCTCTCGTATCCACTTATGAGTGAGTACATGCCATGTTTGTCCTTCTGGGTCTGAGTTGCTTCACTCAGGATGATTTTTTTCTAGTTCCATCCATTTGCCTGCAAATTTCATGATGTCATTTTTTTTTTTTTTACCGCTGAGTAATACCCCATTATGTAAATGTACCACATTTTCTTTATCCATTCTTTGGTTGAGGGGCATCTAGGTTATTTCCAGGTTCTAGCTATTACAAACAGTGCTGCTATGATCATAGTTGAGCAAGTGTCCATGTGGAATGATTGAACATCCTTTGGGTATATTCCCAAGAATGTTATGTCTGGGTCTTGAGGTAGATTAATTCCCAATTTTCTGAGAAACCGCCTTACTCATTTCTGAAGTGGCTGTACAACTCCCACCAACAGTAGAGGAGTGTTCCCCTTACTCCACTTCCTTGCCAATATAAGCTGTTATCAGTGTTTTTGATCAAAATCTTACATCTGACAGGTGTAAGATGGTATCTCAGAGTCGTTTTTATTTGCATTTCCCTGATGGCTAAGGAAGTTGAGCAGTTCCTTAAATGTCTTTTGGCCATTTGAGATTCTTCTGTTGAAAATTTTCTGTTTAGAACTGTACCCAATTTTTTAATTGGATTATTTGGTATTTTGATGTCTAGTTTCTTGAATTCTTTATATATTTTGGAGATAGCCCTCTGTCAGATGTGGGGTTGGCTGCTGTTCTGTCTTATTGACTGTGTCCTTTACTTATAGAAGCTCCTTAGTTTCAGGAGGTCCCATTTATTAATTGTTGCTCTCAGTGTCTGCGCTACTGGTGTTATATTTAGGAAGTGGTCTCCTGTTCCAATGCGTTCAAGGCTACTTCCCACTTTCTCTTCTATCAGGTTCAGTGTAACTGGATTTATGTTGAGGTCTTTGATCCACATAGACTTTAGTTTTGTGCATGGTGATATTAAGTTGGGTGTTTTTGTTGTTTTTTATTTGTAAAGATTTATGATATATATGGAGTACTTTACTTAAGTAATGTTACAGTGTAATGTGACCCCGTTATGTGCCAGGAAGGCATCTATATTCTTTCAGTACATTTTCTTTAATTCAACCACTTAACACTTGAGAGACTGAGAGGTCATAGGATTTAGCCATGGTTACAACTCTGAGAGGTAGTAAGTAGATAAGCATCTATGTTTTTGTACAGCAGATGTTTTGCATATAGAGTTTATCTGAAAGCAGAATTACCATAGTTTTCTGGAGGGATTTGAGGTATGTGACAATTTTCATAATTTTCATCTTATTTGTAAGGAGGCTAAGGAAATGAGGAGCGTTAATCTTTGTACATGAAAATGGGAAACATGCTTTCCCAGATGAAAATATTTGGATCACAGCCTGCTTAGCTACCCTGCTACTTATCTTGGTAACAGGAGTAGGGTAATTTGTCTTTCAGTATATTTTTTGGATTTTTATAAGTATTATTAAAGATGGATTTGCTTTTATTTTATAACAAATTAATTTCATTTTTTTTCTGAAAGACTATCCAGTTGTTTATGTTAAAAGAATTGAGTGAGGTGTTTTATATTTTAGGTTAAAAATCTGTAAGAGCCTGATTTTAGAATTCACCAGCTCCTCAGAAGTTTGCTGAAATATGGTATGTTTCTGTTTTATTTTTTGAAATTCATATTGCATGAATTATCTTAATGTCATGGCTAGCATAATGCCATAATGCGTTCAATAAATTTGAGCGCCTGTCATTTTTAAAGGATCATGTTAAGTGGTGAGTATGCTACCAGGTAGACTGAGAGATATAAGTGGGGTGCTGAAAGAATGTATAAGAGATTACTGTACTAAGAGACATAAAGTAATATGGACAAGAAGATCTAGGAAATAGATTTGGCTGTTAGACTGTGGGTGTGAAGAATCTGATTTATTTGCAGGCATATTATATACAAGGCATACTATGGTCTTAATTCTATCTGTAAGGTAACTGGGGTTTAGAGAGGTGATCTAACTTGCCCAAGATTTCCCAGGTCCTAAGTGATCAAGCAGAGAGTGGAATCTCAGATTGGCTTTGGAACCAGTGTTCAGCTGAGCACTCTACCTCATAAAAAAGGAAAAGATTAAAAGAGAGTGCTTGACTTAATTTTTAGAGTGTGTGTAGTTCTTTAACGAATTGATCAATTTTACTTTCACTTTTGCCATTTTTGTGTTTTTAAGTGGGAAGTTAGGTTCATTTGAATATTCTCAATCCACATAAGCTATTAGTCTCATGAGAAACATAAGGGAACTGTCTCATGCATTTTAAGGATGTTTCCTCTGTCCCTTGCTATCTCAGTGATGCCTTTGTTGTTATTAGGAGACATAGTTCTGATAGGAAAATCTGGGAAATTGAGTTATTTCTTACAGAGATTATAAATGCTACTTATTGGAATCCCCTAAAGTTGCTTATGTATATACTCAGGCCAACACTAGCAAAAATATGGGCTCAAACATCGATGTTTCAATAATTCCTTTGAGATTCTCAGATACCTTCCTATTTTAAATTGGGTTCTGATTCAGGCTTTTAGTCACCTCGTTTGTATTGCTGTCTGAGGATGTTAATTGTGAAGGGGCTTTCCCCTTACTAATCTTATACTTCTTTTCTTTAGTTCATTGAAATTTGTTCTGTGTGTATGGATCAATGAAAGATGTTTGTGGGAAAAACTAACTGGATAAAATGATTTCTCAGTACTGATATATTCCTGACATAAGGCATTTTGACAGAATTATAGTATGATTAAGGAGTACTATGTAATTTGAATCAGAAAAATTTGGTTAAAATTTTGTATGTGAGTTAAGGTACTTGAAGAATAAGGGTGTACATTCATATTTTGCCATATTATTTCATAGAATTGAGTCTAATGGGATTGAGAATGAACACTTTCTTATACAACCCTTTTAAGTTAATTTTAGATGATTCTACTTAAATACAGAATATGTGTGTGTGTGCAACTATTTCATCAAGAATTTGCCTTTTTGGTAGATGATTTCTCTATCCATTTAAGACTCCTGTTATTAAATCAGTCTCATTTTAACTATTGCCATAATCCATATTCTAAATCTTTGCTTATTTATATCTCAAAAGTCTCTAAAGCAAAACTAAGCCATAGCAAAATTTTAATAATCAGTAGAAGGTTAGTCAGTCATGGTTTTAATATTACTTTCAACACTAGTTGTAAAATCTTGGGCAAGTTGGTTAATCACTCTGAGGCTGCTTATTATTATTCTTATAGTGTCTTGATAGTGTTTTGATCACGTAGAGCTAACTAAAGTCAGTCAAACATAAGGGTATTGTTGATCATTGTACTTTGTAAACCATATAAACATTGAAAAATAGGGATTATTATCTTTATCAGAAATGCTTGGGACCAGATTTGTTTCAGATTTAAGAATTTTTTTAGATTTTGGCATGTTTCTATAGACTTTACTGGTTAAGCATATCTAATCTGAATCTGAAAATGCAAAATCTGAAATATCCCTAAATCTAAACCTTTTTGAGTTGCTGACATGATATTTAAAATTTTCTGGATTTTTGGAGCATTTTTAAGTTTTGGATTGAGAACGTTCCTCATTTTTTCAAGTGATGAGATCGTTTAAGAAAACAATATACTGGAAAATAGTCCATAAAGGTTTTCCTATGGTAATTTTTCTAATTTTATATTGACAACTGATTTGAAGCTTTGAAGATTATGATTTGAACAATGAATTGGGTTTATGCTAGTGTTCTAACTAAAGGTTTGTTTAATTTATTAGAATTATTAAGCCTACGTTCAGATCAAGTTAGCAGCTAGACTGGTGTGACAACCTGTTTTTAATCAGTGACTCAAAGCTGTTATCACCCTGATGTCACCGAATGGCCACAGCTTGTAAAAGGTAATTTTGAATGTTATTTTACAGTCTTTAAAAGGCTGTCATTATAAAGTGAAATATGTACTGTAAAAATGAAGAAAATGCATAGGTGGCAGGAATACTGCTAAGAATAGAGGACTAAGAATTGAGCTATTTCTCCATTTAATTTCCTTTCTAAGATGTTTATTATAGTGAATTTCTTTCCTGCCCTTCCATTCATGAAGATAAGTAGTCATCAAAGATCTGTTTTTCTATATAGCTAAATAAGAAAGTGTTTCTCAAAAAAGAAGATTACATTGTAGAGATTTTAAGAAATACATGGAAAATGCTTTGATTAGTGTTTTTAAGTGAACCTTCTTTTGTGGTAGAAGTTTAAATGCCTCCCTACAAGTGTTGTACCTTTAGTAAAACTAGTCTACTTTTTCTCCTCAAGAGTTACAGTGGAGTTAAAAGTGCAGCTTTACATCCTTAAAAGGTTAGATTTGCAAGCTCATGTTGCACTGTTCAGATTAGTGGGTGTTTTGTGATCACATTTTCTGTCATTCAGGTTAATAGCTAAAATTGATGCTTTTAAGACTATTCAGCGTTACTAGGTATGTTTCAGTTTTCTAATTTCATTTATTTATTTATTTTTTATTTGGGCAAACTTCAGGATAACTTGGGTCAGCAGTTTTTTTTTTTTTTTTTTTTTAACTTTGGTTTTAAATTTTGAATTTGGTAAAATTAGGAGCTTGTACTGTATTCTTATTTCCAGTGCATTGGTAGTAAAGAAACCATAAGCTCTTTAAGAACCAAAGTACAGCTTTGGAACTGTTAGTAGGTGTTATATATACTCATAGTTTTGAGAATTAATTCTAGTTTTAGGGTATATTTTAGTAACTTAAAATATTGTTGAAGTAGTCTGAGAGTAGACATTATTCAGATGTACACAATAATTATCAATAACATATTTCTGTTTTGTATATTTACTTTTCTTTTGACTAAAATAAAACTGCAGTTTGAATGAAAGCAGCCTATGCTATGTCTAAGAGACCGAGAGAAAATAATTTTAGGATAATAATCTTTGAATCCTTTTTTTCTCTGTTTGCTGGATTGGGTTGTTTTAGGTTGTTAGTTTGGCTTAATAGTGTTTAATAGCTGGTTCTAATATATGTAAACATTAAATCGTATATATACAATACTTTATTGGCATTATGATTCTGCTGTTCACATCCTCTGTTTAGGGAACAGAATTTGGGAAAACAGTTATAGTTGGCCATTTGTAGATATATTTGCTCTATATCCCATTTTAGGATCTTGAAGCAATAGTTCTATAATGTTTCCTGAGATGTGTTTTTTTCCCTCTTGTCTTACATTTTTCCAATATTTTTTCCATCATCATTCCCTAAACTTTTCCCTTTCCCTGTTTGAACATTTTGCTTTCTAAAACCTGTTTAAAAGTTTGTAATTTGTCTTTCTCATTGTTTACAGGTTTCCTTTTTTTTTTTTTTTTTTTTTTTAAAGCCAGCTTTACCTCACAGTCTAATGATGAATATTGGAGGGGCACATTAAAAAATGACTTAGCTAGTACATATGGGTTATCATCATATTTTAGCTCTTCTAGTCCTTTTGTATGGGATGTAAGTTTGAGAATAATCTTGGAGTATTTATTTAAGGCTGGTGGAAACCAGTATGACCCAGATGATTTGCTTGTTCCCTGGGGGGAAGAGGGTGGAAAAGTGTTGCATTTATTGTCACTACCAAGCCCCAATTTTCAGTTCCTATGTATTTTTGTGTTAAACAGAAAATATAAATACACTGTTAAGAAAATCTAAAATATTTGAGCTTTGGGTCTGTTTTTAATTAAGTATGCCTTTTATTCTCTCTCTCTCTCTCTCTCTCTCTCTCTCTCTCTCTCTCTCTCTCTCTCTCTCTCTGTGTGTGTGTGTGTGTGTGTGTGTGTGTGTGTGTGTGTGTGTGTGTGTGTGTTACTAATTTGGAATCTAAATGAATTGCAGTGACTGTTGTTTTGAAGATCTAGCAAAGAAGTGAATTTTTTGACACTAAAGAAATGAATACAGTAATCTTTAAGATTCTTTTTTTATTTTAAATTTCACTTCTTTATTTTAAGTGTATGAGTGTTTTGCTTACAGGTATGTACGTGTACCACATGTGTGCCTGGTGCCCACAGAGGCCAGAAGAGGGCACCAGGGCTGGGACTGGAGTTAAAGATGGTTGAGAGCAACTGTGTGGGTGCTTGGAGTTAAACCTTAATTCTCTGGGAGCAGCCAGTGCTCTTAACCAGTGAACCACCTCTCCAGCCCCTTAAGGTTCTTTGTTAAAAATTACTTCCATAACAGTGAGCCAAAATAAACTGTTTTATAAACGGTTTTTGTTTAAGTTGTAAAGTCTGAAGTCAGTGACAATTCACAAATCAAGTCTTTGTATACCAATTTGAAAATTTTAACTTAATCTTTTATTTTTTTTTCTAACCCATTTTGGGAATTTGAAATGTTATAAATAGGTATTAAAATCAGTTCATCTTAGAACATTGACTCTCACACTTTAATGATTTATAAAAACTAACAGAGTAACAGATTTTTTCACTATTAGTCCAGGCTGACTCCAAAATATGTATGATCCTGGATTACCCTCTGAGTACAGGAATTATAGGAAAGTGCTGCTGTGTCCACTCTGGAATTCATTCTTTAACCATGTACTAGGTATAGGGAAAATTGCCTTATGTTCCAACCCAATAAAAATGGGATGCTTTTTGATGCTTTAGATGTATGCATTTTCTATATTAGCTAATATATTAAAAATAAAATAACCAGCAGCTATCAAAGCTAAAACTAGCTTACAATTATCTAACAAATATAATACTCATTGTACATACTGATGACAAATAAATGTTTTTTAGAGAAATCTAATTTCCTTGTTGGACCACAGTAATTATGATTAGAATGGTACATAGAATTTAAATATTTTAAGATTTACATACACTATTATATTTTAGTTTGAATTGTCTAGAGCAGAAGCTGGCAGATAATGTTTAAGGGAGTTGTGTAATAGTTTAGGTTTTGAGGAAAACCTGGTCTTTCCTGAAAGTACTTAACCTTGCTTTTTCAGTATACATATACAGTGTTTAAATACATGTGACTGTCTCAGTAAAACATTACTTCCAAAATCAGGTGTTTATTCCATACCTTGGTGTGTTTGCCCAGGTTACAGTTTGCTAACACGTCATTTAATTTCAAGACAATGAATACCTATTTGTAAATGCAGGCAACCCAACTTGATAGAAAGTTACAGTTTTGTTTTTCATAGATGCTTGACTTTGTAAATCATTATGGTTTACAGTGATCTGATATCTAATATTAATGATTCCAATTTCTTTTTTTTAAAAAAGCATCAAGGCTTTTAAAGTTTGTCCTTAAATGTGTTATGACTGATTTGATCTAACCGTTTTGTTTTCTCATTTTTAAATCTTTTAAAATACCCTTTCATTAGAACTTAAGTCTTGCTTTCAAATTTATCTTCCCTACTTACATTTCTACCCCTTTTTGGAATTCACTAACCTTTGTCCTTAATTACATTTTACAGATCACCAGGAGAATCCCAGTCTGAGGACATTGAAGCTAGCCGAATGTAAGTATAACTTGGTTCAGGCTATGTGTGTTTTAAGTTGCCCTACACTGCTTTATTTGAAAATACTTCCAGGCTTAAAGTAAAACAATAAATAAATCAATAAAATAAAATTAAAAAAAGAAAAAACTTAATATTTTATCTAGAGATTAGAAAATATCTACTTCTCCCCTTACCAAATACTTCCATCCTCTGCAAACCATTATATGTCCAATGGGAAGTAGATAATTGCATATGTGATTCTCAATTCTTATGTTTTTGTGTCCTTACCAGTTGTGGGTAAATAGGGAAATGATAGGAAGGCTCAGCCATTTTAGTGCCTGCTATTGACTAATTTATAACTAATGATGACTGTTTAAATATGACCTCTGTTTACTCTAAATATAAGTCATCAGTTCCTGTGTTTTAGATATAAAGATGCCTGAGAATTAGTTCCTACCATCTGAAAGAGCATAAACAGGTATTTTTAATTATTGAGATAGAATCGTAGTTGGGTTACAGTAGGAATAAAGAGGAGTACCAAACTTTGCAATAGTGCAGATAGTAGGAAATCTAGTGCAGATAGTAGGAAAATTGGCATAACTAGGTAAAACTAGTTTAGTGTTGAAATGTTACTGGGAATTAAGTAGCTGGAAGTTTGACTAGTTTTCTAGGCAGTCATGGGCAAGATTCTGAAGCAGGACACTTGAGTACAGGGAAGATTAAGGAATTGAGACCATTTCAAAATTTGGCAATGAGGAATGAAAAATGAAGATAAGAATCATCATTACAAGGGTTCAGGCAAGAGACTGTGGCAGTGACTTGGTGAATATCGCACCTGCCCTGCAAGTACGAAGACTGGAGTAGGAGGCAAGATGGCTGCTAGGTTGGCAGAATTGGCAAGCTCTGAGTATAGTGAGAGAGTTCCTCAGCAAATAAAGAACAATTGATAAAGACACTAGGTGTCAGCCTTTGACTTCTACATATAACCCCCACACATGTGTTAATATACCTGCACAAATGCATAATACACACATCCCTATCTTCTGAAATTAGGAGGTAAAGGTAGGTATGTGGAGCTGTGTTTAAGAATGTGGTTGAGGCCGGGCAATGGTGGCACACACCTTTAATCCCAGCACTCAGGAGGCAGAGCCAAGCGGATCTCTCTGAGTTCGAGGCCAGCCTGGTCTAGAGAGCGAGATCCAGGACAGGCACCAAAACTACACAGAGAAACCTTGTCTTGAAAAACCAGGAAAAAAAGAAAAAGAAGAATGTGGTTGAAAAAGTCAAGGTTTTCTTTACTGAAAGCAGATTACATCATTTTAAATGCTTATGTACATTGTGAATTCCAAGAAATGACTATGAAATATATTTTTTAAATTTATATGACCATGTAATTTCTCTGGTAACTTTAAAACAATTATAAATGTAGAAAATTTACTATTTGCTGTTTTAAAGTATACAATTCAGTGATATTGTGGCCATTAATGCTTTTGAGCATTTATCATCAGAACTGTTGTATTTTACAATGCTGAGACTTTGTATGCATTAAATAGTGACTTCTTGTTCCCATTGTGACTGGCAATTACAATTCTGCTTTTTGTCTGAGTTTTGGTGCTTCTAACTACCTCAAGTAAGTGCAGTCACGACAGCTTTTTTTTAATTTTAATGATTGGCTTTTTTTTTTTAAACTAAGCATAGCATCCTCAAAGTTCATTCATGTGTATCAAAATACTAGAAATTCCTATTACACTGAATAATTTCACTTGCTTCTATATGCTGTATTCTGTCCATCTATTTATCTGCTAATGGGTTATTTCTATGTTAGCAATTGCAAATAATGTTGCTATAAGCATGGGTCAGTTCTTTGAGACCTTGTCCAAAGTACTTTTGGGTCTATATCTGAAATGTAATTATTATATCATGGTAATTATGTTTAATATTTTGAGAACATACCATACTGTTTTAAGCAGTAGCTATACCATTTTATTTACATTACCTACAATAAAAGCATTATAATTTTTCTACAACTTGGCTAGTGTATAAAAATTTCTTGGGGGAGTAGTAGTCATCCTAATGGATGTGAGGTGGTATTTTAAATATAGTTTAGTAACCAAGTAGCTTTTTTTTGTTGATTTTATTCTTAAAAAGAGAACAAATTTATTTTTATTTTACAAATTATCTATACCTAGATAGCTGCAAGTATGGCAGGAACTGAAGAACTGCCTTCCCCATGTAAACCCCCCCCCTTTTTTTTTCATTGAGACAGGGTTTCTCTTTTTTTTTTTTTTCATTGAGACAGGGTTTCTTTGTGTAGCCCCGGCTACCCCAACTCACTTTGTAGACAAAACTGGCCTCAATCTCAGAGATTGACCTGCCTCTGCCTACCGAGTGCTGGGGTTAAAGGTGTGCACCACTACTGCCAGTTTCCCATGTATCTTTTTATAAAAAAATTTTAATGGTATTCTGTGTAACACTGTAATTAGAATAATTGAGTTGGGATTGAATATACTAAAAACTTAAAAAAGCTAGGAAAGGGTTGGGGTAAAAAAGCAGACTAAATGTTCAAAGTTTCATGCACTGAGTGTCCAGCTGAGCTTAGAAACTTCATAGTGATTGTAATTTTCAGAGACTTCTTAAGTAGTCTCTAATGAGTAATATTTTAGATTGAATATTAGCTGAATAGCCAGGACAGACTATTGTTAGTGGTGTGTACAGTACACTTTTAGCGTTAGAGCATTTTGCATTTACATACTATTACTAAAGGCCATGGTTAAGAAGGTTTTGCTGACACAAGATGTTAAAGCAGTAATTCATTCTCTTGTCAGGTAAAGCCCAGACTTAATGTCTTCATTCCTGAAATCCACTAAACATTTGAAGAACTAATAATAATATTTTCCAAGCTCGATCCAAAATTTTGATGATTTCCAAACTATTTTTATGAGTCAATAATTACTCTGATATGAAAACAAAAGAGAAACTCTACTATTATAGGCTAGTAACAAAATTTTCTTGTTATTCTCAAGAAAGTAATAACAAACTGAATTAAACAACACATAATTATTATTCACCATAATTAAATGGGATTTATCTTAGTCTAGTATGGGGGTGCATCTCTTTAATCTCAGCACTCAGGAGGCAGAGGCAGGCGGATCTCTTGAGTTCTAAACCAGCCTTGTCTACAGAGCAACTTCTAGGACAGCGGAGATACACAGAGAAACCCTGTTTCGAAAACCAAAGAACAACAAAAACAAGCCAAATCTGTCTCACATCAGGAACCATGTTGCCTTACTCTCTAAGTCAAGGATTCTTGAGGCTGCAGAGCTGGCTCAGCTGTTAAGAGCACTGATCATTCTTGCAGAAGAAAGAACAATATGTTCCGTAGATGATGCTGAGAAAAGTTGGGTATGCATAAATAGAAGAATGAAATTATGTACATAGTTAATATCCTTAATGACTGTCAGCCACTGTAAGAAGGCAGGACAGACTTATATATATTAGTGTTTGTGAATTTTTTTAGATATGAACAACAAAAAGATTAATGGGATTATACCAAACTTAAGAGCTCTCTGCACATGAAAAGGTATAATTTGAAATGAAAGAAAGCATTTGCATTCTGAGGAGTTAATACATAAATTGTGTAAGTCAGATAGCTGATTGAAGAAGTAGACAAAGGACTTAAATAGTTGCTTCTGATAAAGTAATACAGGTAGGAAGATAGTTCAATAGGTGAAGTGCTTGCCTAACAAGCATAAGGACCTGATTTGATAAAATAATGACAACACACAAATGCAGTATGTGGTAGTGTACACATAAAAAATCCTAGTGCAGAGAGGAAGACATAGGAGGATCTCTGGGGCTAGTCTAATTGGTAAGCTCTATGCTACGTTTCTGAGGATGAAAAGTGAGGCTCTGCTGTGGCCAACACAAGGAAAAAAAAGTACAAATGGCAAAGTGGCTAAATAAGAAAAAATTCATCTTTTACTTTTTAATAATTATTCTGAGATTATAATTAAAGTATTTTTCCCTTCCCGCTACTCCTTGCAAACTCTCACATACACCTTTCCTTGCTCTCTTTCAAGTTTATCTGAGAAAAAAATTGTATTTATTTGTTTGATTGTTTGTTTTGCTTTTCGAGGCAGGTTTTCTCTGTGTAGCTCTACATGTTCTGGGACTTGCTCTATAGACCAAGTTGGCTTCAAACTTCCTGCCTCTGCCTACTGAGTGCTGGGATTAAAAGTGTGTGTCACCACACCCAGCTTCAAATTCGTAAGAAAAAAATTCTTAATCTCTATAAACATCTAGGAAATCCAAATTGAAGCGACAATGAGATACCACCTCATACCTACTAGGATGGTCATTTATAAAAATATGAATGTTCATGATAGTGGATTTTTTTAACAAACAGAAATCTTGTACACAATTGGAAGAAATGTAAATTAGATCAATTACGGAAAAATAATAGGTTCCTCAAAAACTTAAAAGTAGAATTGCCATGACCTAGCAATTACATTATAGAAATATATAGCTAAAGGAGATAAAACTGGTGTGTTGAAAGAGATACCTGCATTTTCATGTTGTTTGCAACATTAGTTAAAGTAACCAGAAAGCAGAAATAAACCAGTGTTTGTCAGTGGGTAAATAAATGAAAGTTGATATATATATGGTGGTGTATTATTTAACCATTAAAAATTGTCTGAAATCCTATGTTTGTGACATGGATGGAATTGATGGTTCATAGTTAATGAAATAAGTCAAGCACAGAAAAACAAGTGCTGCATGATCTCACATGTATTAAAATATAAAAACATTGATTTTTTAAAAGTGTTTGTTACTCAGGGTAGACTAGATGATTATCACAGAATACAAAATTGAAAATGGATAGAATTTAGTTCAGGAAACCTGTTGCACAACATTGTGACTTATTAATGTATGTTTTCTTGAATATTTTCTAAAAGCAAAATTTTAAGTATTCTTGCAAATATGCTGTGTATGTGAGGTGAATATATGCAGTTCTTATTTGTCAACAAAAATAAAAATTTTGGAAAAACACCTGTGTCTTCATATATCAAAATTATTGCATGAATGAAAGTTTTTAACAGACTGATAAAATTTCAGTAATCATAGGTATGGTGTTTAATATGCTTAAGATAAATGAATAATGGTATTCTTATACTTGGATCTAACATGCACACTGACATTGATGTCACCTTATTGGTGATATAATGGGGTAGAAAAAAATGTCCTTTTAGCCTATGAGTCTAATAGAACTGGAAGGAAAGCCAGAAGGTATTCAGGTTATATGAAAGCTTCATGTTAGACATTTGTACATTTAGGGTTTTTAAGAATCTTGATATTTTTCTGGGCATGTTGGCACACTCCTATAATCCCAGTACTTGGGAGGTTGTGTAGGGTTAGCTTCACTCATAGGCCAGTCTAGGCTACATGAGACCCTGGCTCTAAATAACCGCAACATCAGATGGCAGCTGAAAATGGGCTAAGGAGTTTGTTCATTTGGTATAGTAGATGCTCTACAAGTTTGTGAATCAGATTCCCAGAACCTATGTAAAAAGTGTGAGGTGGCCTTCTCATCTCACTCTTGGTGGAGGGACATAAATAGAATTATTGTTGAAACTCACTGTTGAGTCTAGACAATTCAATGAGCTTCAGATTTGCTGAGAGACCCTGTCTCAAAACATAAGATGTGGAGCAATAGAAGATGAAGTTGGGCATTGATTGCACATGCATAGGTAATGCATACCTGCACATGTATGCACACACATACATCCTCCTCCCCCGGCACACACAAACAGAAATTGAGTAATCTAAAATAGGGTTGTTATTTGTATGCTCTTAATTCCTCCAAATCTTCTTTTATAGACCTTTGCATCATATTCAGTAGTTTTTTTTTCCACGTCCATTAACCAAATCCTGGAAAGCATCCTCAGTTTCTCTTTGTCTCATTTTGGAACCATTTGTAAGACCTGCTGGATTTATCTTCAAAATACAATTCACCCACTTAAGATACATTTAAAGTACCATTGCCATCTTGTTTTGATAAGGGATGTCATTGTTTCTCAGTATATTTGTTCTAGAAACAACTAAATATGCTTTTTTTGATACTGAAGTTAAACTATCTTTTCTATACTCAAAAGTTTTCAAAGACTTGCCATTTCTTAAACTGTACCCTGAAACTGAGATAGCCCTGTATGAATTGGCTTCTTTAATTTATATGACATCCTGCACTAGCTTTATGTTCTTATCCTGCAACGTTTGAGTTCATAAGCCTGGTACTTGCTATCTCTTCCCTCTCTTGGCTTACCCACATCTTTTTCTTCTTTATTTGTTCCAGAATTAGATAATGTTTTGTCAGAGATGTCTTTTCTGATTAACTTTGTCAAAGTATAATTATGCCCCATCTTAGTTCTTACTATTTATCTTTATAATATCTAATATCACTTGATTTTTTTTAAGCTCTCACTAGAATGAGAACCTAGTGTTCTGTTGATATTTAACATTCTGACCAAAAGTATCTTAGGAGATAAAAGGGTTTATTTCAGCTTTCAAGTTATAGGCCACAATTGAGAGAACTTGGAAGTATGGAATAATGCTGCTACTTGTTGACTCAGCTTGAAGACCTAAGCTTAGCTTACCCACTTCTTTTTGCAGTCCAAGATCACTTGCCCAGGGAATGGTGTTGCTCACAGTAGTTGGGGCCTTCCAGTATCAGTCAAGACAATCCCCCAGGTGCACAGCCCAGGTCAGTCTGATCTAGGCAGTCCCCCAAATTGCGACTCTCTTCTTAGGTCATACTAGGGTATATTAAGTTCACAACTAAAGCTACTTTGAACACCTAGTGAAGTATGTAGTTTAGTAGTCAATAATGCTTACTGTATGAAAGAGTGAAAATCATTAAATGTATGAAAAATTTTTAGTATCTCAGAAGCACGAAAAGATTATGTGGTATCTATTTAACTCTGTCATATAGTCTCAGCCCCTGTGAGTATGGGAAATACTGTCTAACATCTTTATCCTTAATATTTGCCATTTGGCAAGTCACTTTACTCTGTGCTCCATGCTCCATGAATGTTTTCTCAGATTGTTTTGGGAGAGATGAGCCTTTTAATCAGAGTGAACTCTGGTTATAAGGTTGGATACTTTTAGTTTCTGTGTGATGTTTAACATAGGCACGTTTCCAAATATATAAGTATGCACCAATTAATATCTCAAATATTTTTTTAAATAAAAGAACTACCTTTAATCATAGGTGGTTCTGTTTTAAAGGATTTCCTTTCTGTGTTTTGTCATCATACTCTTGGTTCTACTGAACTTTTGTAGGTCCTTTAAGCAGATTAGCCTAATATGGAATGGAGAAGAAATGTATGTTGTCCAACATGGTTTTTTTTTTCAAAGTCAGATAACTAGAAAAACACGGACTAAAAACAGTAAGTTATTGTTATTGCCTTTGTTAAAGAGAAATTAGACAATATTGAGTTTGTAATTTTGTAGTTTAGAAGATACAATAAGGAAGTGGAGTTAATGTGGAGTAGTGGAGTGATTGCTGTAGGAATATAGAAATGGTATGTAAATGGAAGCTTTGGGCATGAACTGTGATAACTAAGGACCATGGTGTTTTCAATAGGAAGAATACTTATTACCAGCAATTCCACTATACTATGCATAGGCTCAGTATTATTGGAGTGCAGCGTTAAGGTGATGGGAGATGTGAAGTGTGATTAAATTTAGAAAAGCACAGTAGATCATAGTAGACTATGACATGGAAGTTGATTATCTCCTGATACATGTGAGTAGACAGTGTAAAGCACTAGATATGGAAGTGATGTCAATCACAATCTGTTCATTTTTCAGCTTTATCAAACATAAAAGCTATAGCTTCTCTTTTAAATATTAAGAAATATCCTAGTTTACATTAGAAATGACTGAATAAACAAACTGGCTAAGTCTTCTCAGTAAATTATACTTGGTTACTCTCTTTGAGGTTTATCTAGGGAAAGACTTTTAGTCTTTATGTGAACTGTAAATTTTACTCATTTATATTTTCTTCTCATCAAAAGATTTTTAGGGAATGTCAGTGAAGATAATTTACCTTTAGCACATAGAGTTTATTTGCTGTTAGTGCAATTCAGTGCCTAGAGAAATCAATGAAAATAAAAGAGATGCTCTTTCAAGTTAATGAAAAGCAGAACCTTTTTACTCACAAGGTCTTCTATTTGTTTTTTAACTGTAGTCTCTTACTTCAGATTATTATGAGGATTAATTAGCAATGTCAACACAAAAACAGCTAAAATCACTGTAAAGGGACAAGAGATGGTTTATTGTAGAGCCAAATAGAAATCTCCATATAGAAAATAGAAAATGTGAAGTTTTAGGACACCCTAAATAACATGTTCTAACTTGTCTTGGTAATGTTTTCATGAAGTATGTGTGTGGTTTTTTTGTTTTGTTTTTTTAGCACATTAGTGTTTTTTTCACAAACTTTGTAGATAATGTGTTTACTAGATGCATCTAAATGCTTACCATGTTCTACTCCAAAACCAGAAAAAAAAATTAACAAGCAAAAAAACCTACAGGTATTAGAAGTCAAGTTCAGTATTGTTACTTTATACTGCATATTTCTTTGATTGAAAGAAACTTCATTTGAAATGAAAAAAATGTGAATTTTATAAGTAGTTTTATATCCAAATACTTGGGAAAATAAGACATCGTAGCTAAATTCTTTTCCCTGTCTATTTATTTATTTTTAATGAAGCATTTTTTTGATCAGGGTTTCAGATTTTTCTTCACTTGTGTTCTATTTCTTTTTTATTTACTTTTATTTTTTGAGATTATAGTATAGGGGCTGGAGAGGTGGCTCAGAGGTTAAGAGCACTAGCTGCTCTTCCAGAGGTCCTGAGTTCAATTCCCAGCAACCACATGGTGGCTCACAACCATCTGTAATGAGATCTGGTGCCCTCTTCTGGCCTGTAGACATATGTGCAGGCAGAACACTGTATACATAATCAATAAATAAATCTTAAAAAAAAAAAAAAAAAAAAAAATTAATTCATCATTTCCTACTTTCCTGTCTAAACCTTTCCATACACACTTACTTGCTTTTATGGCCCTTTTTTTTTGTTAATTGTTGTTACATACATATGTATTTATGAATTTCATGTAAATCTGGCACTTTTCAAACACATTAATGGAAACATCACAAAAGTGGGTTACAGCAAAATGGGGAACACTCTGCTATATGTTTCAGGTGCTATCTAATGACATTATTAATTTTTAGTTTGGTGGAAGTTAGATCTGTTAACATCCCAAAAGATTTTACCCAAAGTTAAGTAGGATGTTAGGTAGTATACAGAAGTGGGCAATGAATAGCTGTTGAAGGGCTGAAGATGGCCTAAGATACGGTGGCCCAACTCTCCAGAATTAGAAAGTTCTTACCACTCACCTTTGTCTCTAGACTCTTAGGCTTGACCCCTTTTCTGGATTCTTTGATTTGCAATGTACCTACATAATCTTTTTTTTTTTTCCCTCTGGTTTTTCGAGACAGGGTTTCTCTGTGTAGCTTTTGGAGCCTGTCCTGGAACTTACTTTTTTGACCAGGCTGGCCTTGGACTCACCGAGATTCACCTACTTCTGCCTCCCGAGTGCTGGGATTAAAGGCACCACCACCGCCTGGCTGTAATCTTTTCTTAAAATTTTATTTTTATTTTATGTCAAACACAGGTGAACAAATTTCTGTTTTTCAAAGTTTTATAATTTATTAACACCAAATTCAAAAGGTGTGGTGGTTTTGGTGATAGCAATGTGCCAGCTATTCCTGCTTTCTTTGACATCTCTAGCTGAAACAAACACAGGCTAATTTATTCCAGTTACAAATATCAAATTATATATCACATGATGCGTATGTGTATGTACACATAAATGTATATGTATATATTTATGTAAGATACAGAGTGACTATGAAAAGTTACAGAACCAGAATTCCAGAGATTTCAGAGGCCAGAGAAACAAAATACTGTGTTCTCTTGTGACATCTCTGTGTATGCTCATAATTTATTTATATTCGTCCTCCCAATACCATATGGCTTTTGGGGGGAGGATTATTTTTAGTTATTTGATACTTTTTCAAAATATATCTTGATGATATTCACCTCTCCCATAAATCTCCCAAGATCCACCCCTCCCAACTCCCTCACTGTATGTAATGTTTATGTTTTATTAACCCATAAAGTATAATTTATGCTGCTCATATAATCTTGGATCTGTGGCCTTCCATTAGAGCATGGTTACTCTTAATGACAACTATTTCCAACAGCTATCAATTGCCAATAGCACTTCAGCTAGGGGTGGGGCTTCATGCTCCCTTCTCTTTTCCAGGCTGGGATTTTGTCTGGCTTGAGCTCACATAGGTTTTGTGCATGGTGTCACAACTGCTGTGAGTTCAAATATATACCTGGCCAGCTGTCTTTGGAAAGCAGATTCCTTGTAGTCATTTACCACTTTTAGCTCCTACAGTCTTTCCACACCCTATTTTGAAATGGTCCCTGAGCCTTGGGAGGGGTTATGTATATGGGATGTAGATATCCCATGTAGGGCTGGGCTTTCCACAGCTTAGTCTCTGCAGTTGTGTTAATCACCATTTATGGAAGAACAAAGAGTGTTGAAAGATGGAGAGATAATGATAAATTATTCGGAGTTAGTTTAATACTGTAGCCATTTGACAGTATTAATATTAGGTTCTGGCCCAGGACCTATGACCTATCTAGCCATAGATTGTTGACTCTGGTACTAGGCTGGGTATATGTTTCATATTGTGCTGCAGACCTTGAAGCCAATCAGAGTAGTTGATTATTCATTCTCATGACATTTGTGCTACTATTACAACAGGGGACTTTCTTGCCAAGCTAGTTGTTATTGTAGCTCTCAGTGTTCAGAACTGGGTTTGACTGATGATGATTACTTTTCTCCTTTGGTAGCCTGCATAGCACTGTCAAGTACTACAGATGCTAGTCAGTAGTAGGGATCAAGCTTCCAAGTGAGTTTAGCTCGTTTTTTCCATTTTCTAACTAAGGTATGTGGTGTTTTCAGCAATAGTGTCTTACCATCAGTCAAGTTATAGGGTTGATAAAAAAACATTGGCATTAAATAAGCTGTAATTTTGGAAAACGGTAGTTCTTTGGGATCTCACTGGCCAGATGTAACCCACCCCTGTTACTGGGATTTTTATTTACACTTAAACTCCGTTTAAATTTGTTTTGTAGCCTGCTTGTTTCCTTTTAAAAAATTCTTCAAGTGTCTCATCCAGTGTATAATTGAATATAATCACCTCATCAATTCCTCCCCTTAAAACTCTCTTAACTCTCCCATTCCTTTCCTTTAAGATTACTTTTTTTTTTCTTCTTCATTCCCCCATTGAATCCAGTTTTGTGTTGCTAGTATTGGGATTGGGGCCTGTTCTAGTTTGTAGTCTGACTATCAGGGGTCATAAAATACTAATAACTCCCCAGGTAGTGGTGGGATGACATCTCTACCTCTCTGCCCTCTATGCAGGGATTTTGGCTGTCTGGAGCTTAGGCATGCTATCAAAGTGGCTGTAAGCTTGTATGTGCATCTACTCTGTAGTGTCTTGGAAAAACACTGTTTCCTTGAAGTTTTCTGTCACCTGTGATTCTGACCATCTTTCTAGCCCCTCTTCCAAAAAGATCCCTGATCTTTTCATGCTATGCTTACTAGTTTGGGGGTTCGGAGAATCTCTGTTAATTGTCATCTCTTGCAGAGCAAAGATTCTCTGATGAGGGGTGAGAGGTACTCTTGGTCAGTAGGTATAGCAATAAATCATTAGAAGTCATTTTAATATTATATTTTTAGCAGAGTAATGGTATTGGGTTCTGCCCTAGGACCTATGACCTTATCTAATTACAGGTTCTTGGCCCCTTTAATTGTTTTCCCTTTAATTGTTTCTGGTAGAAACAATTATAGAGTAGACTTTTGATCCAGTCATGTAGTGGTTAGTTATTCCCATAATATTTGTGCTACTATTGCACCAGTGGGCCTCTCTTGTTGGGGCACTTTTAACTTGCAGGGTTCAGGACTGGATGAGATTGAGACCTTTCTCCTCTGATAGTTTGTATAGTACCTCCCAGTGTAGTGAATACTAGCCAGTCACGATGAAATTTGCAGCTGAGTACCAGTGTTATGTCTGCATGCTCAGTGTTTCAAGGATGTTGTTAGTGTCTTCAGCAATAAGGTTGTACTCTCAAGTTCTGGAGTTATGCTAGCTAGTTTTATGTCAGCTTGACATAAGCTACAGTCATCTGAGAAGAGAAAAACTTAGTTGAGAAAACGCCTTCCTAAGATTGTGCTGTGGGTAAGCCATCAGGGCATTTTTTAAATCAGTGACTGATTTGAAAGGCCCAGTCTGTTATGGTTTGTGCCACCCCTGGGCTGTAAGAAAGCATACTGAACAAGTTATAAGGAGCAAACTAGTAAGCCCCACTCCTCTATGGCCTCTGCATCAGGTTCCTGCCCTTCTTGAGTTTCTGCTTTAACCACTTTGACTGAGGAATTGTTATATGGAAGGCTAAGTGAAATTAACCTTTCCTTCTCAAATTTCTTTTGGTTGTGGTGTTTCATCACAGCAGTAGAAAAGTAACTGAGGCCGGAGGTTAGCCAGGAGTATTAGCAATAGCCTACTATAATGGTTGGGGTTTCAATGTGAGCCCAATGGCCAACTAATTCCTGGTTCTAGGGTTTTTATTCAGTAGCATGGAGTGTCTGGTTGTGGTATTGTTCCTGGTTATAGAATAGCTCTATTAAACTTCTTTTTTATGTGTGTATTACTGAGGTTCTGTAGTACTATGTTTCCATCTGGCTATTTCAAAAGGCCTTTAATGCTGATTATTCCTCATCGTATTCCCTTCTTTACACTGCTCTCCTTTTCTCCACCCCAATTTAACCCTTCTTATTCTGTTGTTCTCTACTCGTGCTACTGTATTTTACCTGTTAGTGTAAGTCTCTTCTTCCTAATGGCTTTTTAGTAAATTTCTGACCTCTATGTATATTCCAAATGGAACACAGATACCTGACGACTCAAAGTTCACATTCAGAAATGAGAGGAGTCGTACAGTGTTATTTTTCTTTGTTTGGATTACTCTGTTGAGGTAACTGTTTCTGGCTCCATCCATTTGCCTGCACATTTCATATGTTTTTCTTAAAATGCTGCTGAACAATATTCTATTGTGTAAATGTACTGTATTTTCACTATTCATTCATCAATTGATGGACATCTAGACTGTTTCCATTTCCTAGCTATTGTGAATAGAGCAACAATCAACATGGATTAGTGGGTATCTCAGTAGTAGGATGTGAAATCCTAAATTGCCAAGAGTGGTGTAGCAGGCTTATATGGTAGATCTAAGTTCTTTGAGGAACCTAACACTGATTTCTATAGTGTTTGCATTAATTTGCATTCCAACCAGCACTGAATAAGCATTGCCTTTTCCCTACATTCATTCCAACATCTCTTGTGTCTTTGAACTTAGCCAGTCTGACTAAGGTAGGATGAAATGCCAGCATTTTAATTGGTGTTTTTTTTTGATGGCTAAAGATGTTCAGCCCTTCAAAAAGTATTTCTCAGACTTTTGTATTTCATCTTTTGAGAACTATTTAGATTTATGTGCCATTTTTAAATTTGGTTGTTCTCTTGATGTTTAATTTTTTGAGTTCTTTCTGTTTTGTAGAAAACAGCCCTGTGTTGAGTGTATAGCTGCAACCATTCTGTAGTCTGCTTCTTTGCAGGAATCGTGTACTGTATGGAATGTTTTTAGTTTCATTACGGTTCCATTTAATTAATTTTTGGTTTAATGCCATTGCTACTGGAGTCCTTGACTTATATTTTCTAAGTTCTCTATTAGATTTAGGCTATGTCATGGTCCTTGATTCACTTGGAGTTGCATTGTATGCATGACAAGAGATAAGGATCTAGTTTCATTCTTATACATGCCAGCTTGACTGGCACCATTTTGTTGAAGATGCTGTCTTTTCTCCAGTATGTATTTTTGGCTTCTTTAAAAAATCACGTAGCTTTGTAGACTTGTATCTGGGACCTCACTTCTATTTCATTAATTGACTTGTCTGTCTTTATGCTATTACCATGCTGTTTTTATAACTAAAGCTTTGTAGTATAACTTAAAATCATAGATGATGATACATCTAGCAGTTCTTTTACTGTTCAGGACTGGTTTTCTTTTGTGTGTGTTACCAAATGAAATTTAATATTTCTCAGTATCTCTGAAAAATTGAGCCGTAATTTTGATGTGGATTGTGTTGAGTCTGTAACTTGGTTTAGGTAGTGTGACCATTTTTCACATTAATCATACCAATCCTGAGCATGGGTGGTGTTTCCATCTTCTGGTATCTTCAGTGTCTTTTCGTAAAGTTTTAATTATGTAACTGTTTTACTTCCTTAGTTAAATTTGTTCCAAGATATTTTTTCAGTCTAATGTGACCAGGATTGTTTCCCTGATTTCTCTCTCTTTGTGTTTATTATTTGTATATAGAAAGGCCACTGAGTTTTGTGTCTATTTTTTGTCTTGCTACTTCAGTGAATGTATTTACCAGCTGTAGGAGTTTTCTGGTGGAGTCTTATGATCTGTTACTTACTGATTTACTTTTTGTATAGAACTGTATTATTATCAATCTAGATAATTTGATTTCTTTGAGTAACTATTGGTATTCCCTTTATTTCCTTCAATAATTTTAATACTTTAGCTAAAACTTGTAAGCATTATTGAATGTGAATAGCAAGAATGAACATCCTTGTCTTGTTCCTATTAGTGGAAATGTTCTGAGTATCCCCCCCCCCCATTTATTTTCATGATGTTTGTCATGAGTTTCTTCTGTTTTTCCTTTATTATGTTGCGATACGTCCCCTGTATCCCTAGTTTCTCTAGGACTTTTATCATGAAGGAATGGTGGATTTTGTCAAAAGCCTCTCTGCATCTCTGATGGGATGATGATATGATTTCTGATCTGGGGTCTGTTTATGTGTTAGATTACATTAATCGATTTATGTGTGTTGAACCATCCCCATATCTCTAGTATGAAGCCTACTTGATTGGGGTTTCTTCTGTAAAGCTGAATTTTGTAGACATAAATTCGTTACATCTGATTTTAGCATGGAAACTCTTTCCTTTGATTATGGTGACTTCTGGATATAGTAGCTTGGGCTGGTCATTTAGAATTTGGAGAACATTAGTCCAGGTTCAAAGTTTCCATTGAAAAGTTGGGTGTTATTCTGATGGGACTCTGATAGGACTTGTTTTTTCTCTCTTGCTTATCTCAGTATTCTGCCTTTGCCCTATACATTTAGTGTTTTGATTATTATGTGAATGTGAAAAAATTCCTTTCTGATCCTGTATGGTGTTCTTTTCTCTGTTTCTTGCACCCTAATGGGCATCTCTTTAGATATTGGAAATTTTCATCTATGATTTTGTTGAAAACCTTTTTTGTGCCTTTGACTTGTGTTTCTTCTTGTATAACTACTATTTTCAGATTTGTTTTATTTATAGTATCCTTTATATCCTGCATACTAAGTTCTCTAGATTTTTAAGATTTCAGATTTTCCATTTTCTCCTCCTTACCCTCTGGCCTGATTCTATCTTCTACATGATTCAGTCTGGTGGCGATATTTTCATCTGAGCTCTTTGGTTTGATTTCCTGAATTCTTCATGTCCAGTAGTGTTTCATTTTGACTTTTCTTTAGGGATTCAATTTTTTTATTAAATTCCATTTTTGACATATTGAATTACTTTCATTAGTTTATTCAGCTGTGGTTTTTTTTTACAGTTCTCATTCAGGCATTTGTTCACATTGTCTTTTGAGTTCCTTGAATATATAATTGCTGTTTAAGGTCATGTTTCTGTGCATTATCTGTGTTGCTTTTCTCAGAGATCAGTATACTGCAAGTGCTAATTTCTAGAGGAGGTATTCTCTTAGTTATTAATATTTGTATTTTTGCAATTGGATCAATGCTTCTGGAATTAGGTCTTTGATAGTTGTAGACAGCTAGCTTTTTGTTGTATGGTTGTTTTGTCCCTTATTTGGTATTTCCATAACCTACCAGGTTGTGAACCAGCTGAATAGAGTTTGGTATTTAATCTTGGGCCAACTGTTTTGGTTTTTGAAGGGGGTGTCTGAACTGTCTCAGCTCATTGACACTTGTGGTCAGACCATGTCATGCAATGCCTTATGGGGTGGTGAGTGTTGCAAATGGCAGAGAAAAGGGAACTTGGGTTTTGCCTACCTATAGTTCTTGAGGCTCTTTGTGTGGGATCTACTGACTCCTAGGAGGTAGAAACTACTTGGTGTGAGTCCCAGGCAGAAAGGTAGGTGGCTGTTCATTTAAACTCTTTATGTATGTGTGTGTATATATTTTAGGAAGTCTATAGTAGGAAGTCATCATATAACTTGAAAGGTTTTTAGTGTTGTTATCCCTCCCCTATATTTCCTCCCCTATCCCACTCACTCATCTCCTACTCCAATTTAACCTTTTATATTTTCATCATTCCATCTTAATTTTAAATATTTCATTCAGTCTACTCTCCCTTGAAGGTCATCCCCCACCCCCATGGACCCAAGGTAATTTCCCAACCTCTATGAATATTCAGAATGAAATACATATATCTGAAGATTAAAAACTAACATCCACAGATGAGAGAATATATGTGACATATGTCTTTCTGGGTCTGAGTTACATCACTTAGAATGGTTGTTTCCAGCTCTATCCATTTACTCATAATTTTGTTTTTCTTAACAGGTGACTGATATTCCTTGCTGTAAAAGTATCACATTTTTATTTATCCATTCATAAGTTGATGGACATCTAATTTATTTTCATATCCTGACTGTTAGGAGTAGAGCAGAATGAACATATATGTATGGTATATCTAGAATAGGACATGGAGTCTTTGGGTACCCAAGAGAATCCGTGCAGCTGAATTGAATGGTAGATCTGTTTTTAGCTTTTTGAGGAACTTGCACACTGATTTCCATAGTGACTTACACTAGTTTATGGTCCTAGACGTAAATGTTCCCATCTCCCCACATCCATATCAACATTTGTTGTCTTTTTTTTTTTTTTTTTACATTAGCTGTTTTAACTGGGTTGATGATAATTGCATTGAATCTGTAGATTAGTTTTGGTAGGATGGCTATTTTCATAATATTAATCCTACCAATCATGAATGGGAGGTCTTTCTCTGTGTTACGGATTCTTCAGTTTCTTTCATCAGTCTTGTCTCATTGAAGTCTTCCACTTCTTGGGTAAGGTTATTTCAATATATTTTTGTTTTGTTAAATTTTGGGGGATGTTGGGAATGGAATTGTTTTCCTGATTTCTTTTTCAGTCTGCTTCTCATTGGTTTATAGGAAGGCTACTGGTGTGTGTGTGTGTGTGTGAAATTTATGTCCTATGTATTATTGAATATGTTTATCAGCTATTAGTATTTTTCTGATGAAGTCTTTAGGGTCTTTTAGGTGTAGAATAATTTCATTTGTGAGTAAGGACACTTGGACTTTTTCTTTCCTTTCTAATCTTTATCCCCTCTATTTTTTTTACTTAATATGTCGCCCCAAATAAGACTTCAACCATTGTATTGAACAAGAATGGAGGGAGTGGACATTATTGTCTAAATTTCTAATTTTAGTTGACATGCTTTTGAGTTTTTCTGCTTTGTATGGAGTTGGATGCTGGCTTTCTATACATTGGGTTTATTATGTTATGGTATATCTTCTGTATCCCTAGATTTTCCAGAACACTTATCATGAAGGAATGTTTGATTTTGTTAGTGAATATTTCTGCACATAATGAGGTGATCCTATAGTTTTCCTGAATCTCTGTGTGGTAGGTTACATTTATTTATTTGTATATTTTGAACAATTCCTACATCTTTAATGCATCCAGCTTGGTCACGGTGGCTACTCTTTTTGATGTGTTCTTGAATTCACTCTGTAAATATTTTGTTGAGAATTTCTTGGTCTGTGTTCATTTGAGATAATGGCCTATAATTTTTCTTTTTTTTCCTTTTCTGGTTTTGGTCTCGGTAATGTTGGCATCATGAAAAGAAGTTGTAAGTTTTCCTTCTGTTTTTTGGAAATAACTTGAGTATTGATACTAATTCTTCTTTGAAGGTCTGGTAGGATTCTGTGCTATATCCGTCTTGTCCTAAGTTTTTTTAGTTGAGTCGTTTTTTTTAAAAATTATTGCTTCTATGTGATTAGTATGGGTCTGTTTAGATTACTTACTTAATAATTAATTTTGGTGGCTCATTTATATCTAGGAATTCATCCACTAGGTTTTGTAGTTTAGTGAAACACAGATTTTTAAAGTATGCCCTTATAATTCATTAACTCTCTTCTGTATTTGTTTTAATATTTCCTGTTCCATGTCTGATTTTATTAATTTGGATCCTGTCTGTCTTTTGGCTAAGGTTTGTCAATCTTGTTAATCTTTTCAAAGATCTAACACTTCATTTCATCGAGTCTTTGTAGTTTTGTTTGTTTTTTGTTTCATTATTTTCATCTCTGATTTTTATTATTTCTTTTACTCTTGTGCTTTTTGCTTTTTCAACATATTCAGTTGCAGTTGAGTTATTAATATAGGATCTGTCCAGTTTTTTAATTAGACATTTAGTTCTATAAACTTTCTCTATAGTATTGCATTCATTATGTCCCATATAATTTGTTTTGTTTTGTTTTTATGTTCATTCACTTCCAAGAATTTTTAAATAGTCTTTCACTTTTTTTTCTAGACCAAGTTAATTGCTCATAATGTGTTAAGTTTTCATGGTTTATGTAGTATATGTTGCTGTTAATACCTATTTTTATTCCATTGTGGTCAGATACAATGAAGCATGCTATTACAGTATTCATACATTTGTTAAGACTTTTTCAGTGTCTTAATAGGTAGTTGATTTTGTAGAAAATTCCATGAACTGAGAAGAATATGCATTTTTTAGTATGTGGGTGGGATGTTGTACAGGTATCTGTTAGGTCTGTTTTATTTATTATGTCGTTTAATTCTAAGTTTCTGTTTAATTTTTGTCTAGATGACCTGTCTGTTGGTGAGAGTTGATATTGAAGTTACCCACTATCAATCACTGTGTTGTGACTAATGTGTACTTTAGATCTAATAGCATTTCTCTTATGAAACTGTGTGCCCCTCTGTTAGTTGCCTATATGTTTAAAACTGTAACATGCACCTAGTTGATTTTTTTTTCCCTTTGATTTCCTTTAATTTGTGTTTTTGGGGAGGGGATTGAGACCATTTATATTCAGTCATTTAAAGATGTGTATTGATTCCTGTTTTTATGATGAAAAGTTTGTATTTCGGTTTTTGTGGATAGTTTTATTGGTATAATGCTTTGTGTTGACAGTTATGGTCATTTAGGATCCAGATCAGTGGTTCTCAACCTTTGGGCCATGACTGCCATAGGGGTAAGATATCAGATATTCTGCATATCAGATGTTTATGTTATGGTTCATAACATTAGCAGAATTACAATTATGAAGTAACGAAAAAATAATATTATGGTTGGGGGTCACCACAGTATGAGAATCTGTATTAAAGGGTTGCAGCATTAGGAAAGTTGAGGACCACTGATCCAGGCACTTCTTGCTTTAAAGTTTTTTTGTTGAAGAGATATTAATTTTGATGGGCCCGCTTTTATGAGTGACTTCACTTTTGTATCTTTCAATACCTTTCATTCTCTGTTTTAAAATTTTTAGTTATAATATATTGGGGAGAGTTTATTTTCTGGTCTTTTCTATTCTTGTTCTCTAAACTTCTTAGACCTGTTTGGGCATATCTCATAGGTTGGAAATTTTCTTCTGAAGGTTTACTGAAGATAGTCTTTATGCCTTTTCAGAGGTTTTCTTTTCTTCTGTGCTCATAATTATGAGTTTAGGTTTTCCATATAGTCGCAAAACTTTATTATGTTCCTTTCATTTACATATAATTTGGTTTATTGAGTGGCTCACTTTCTCTTCCATTGTTGACTGCCTGTTTTTGACATGATTGTGTTGGTGAGACATTCCACTGAAATTTTTAACTGGCTTATTGAGTTTTCTTTTCCAACATACATTATTTCTGTTTGTGTTTTCTTCAACAATTCAAACTATTTTCTTGGGTTGATTTTACACATCTCTTTGTCTTTATTTTCATCGACTATAGTTACAGTTATGAATTCTTTGTCTGGAACTTCTCCCAGGTCCTTTTCTTCAGGACCATTATTAAGGGATTTGTGTTTTTTTGGAGTAAACATTTTTTTTCATGTGTTCTTTTTATTTTTGTGTTGTAATTTTTCTGGTTTTTTTTTTTTTTTTTTTTGCCTGGGTCGCTTGTTTTCTTTCATCAGAGGTGTTTACAATGTTGAACAAGAGGGCTATTTTATTATAGCAGGGTTGGGATATCAAGTTCCTCAGTCTCGTATTGGGGCTACACCTCCTGTTGCAGTCCTTCAGCTTTTTAGCTACAATCTTAGTGCTTTCAGCAGCTTTCACTAGAGCTTGGAATAAGTTTCCGATAATTCCTGTTTTTCAAGGCTGGATAGGGACAGCAGGATAGTACCAGTCAGGCATATGTCAGGGCTCTGGGTCTCTGGGTCACATGTGGTGGCTAGAGAGTCCCTGTTGGAGATCAAGCTTGGTTCTGATGAATTCCCAAGGAATGAATGCTGTTTACAAGAAGTTGGTGGCTTCTGGCAAACAGTCATGGCTCTTGGGTGACCTGGATGGAGGAGACCTGTTGGAAGAGTGCAGTTAGCTTATGTGAGTATCTACACTACATGGGCAGGCTGGAGAGTTGATGGTAGTGACAGTTCTGGAATCTGGGGAATCCTCAAAAAGAGGAAAAGGGGCCAGAACAGGAGGTCCAGTACCATGCTTTGCTCCCTATTCCATTAGTCCCTTTGCTTTATAGAAGTGATTGATCTTATTTCATGTGATGTGAGTTAAAAAAAAAGTATGTATATATGCATATGTTTAGATAGAATTTTTATGGATAGATTTCAAATGAAAATATAATTGTCTTTTTGAGAATAACTTATTTATCTTAACATAGTCTTGGTCCTATCTTTTCCTGCAAATGAAAAAGTTAGTTCTTTATGGCTGGATAAAACTCCTTTATGTATATACACCACATTTTGTTACTAAGATGGTTCTACATCTTGACTACTGTGAGTAGTGCCTCAGTAAATATATGTTAAGTATCTTTCTGATCTATGGAATAGATAACTTTAGATATTTAAATTGAAAATACTATACCTGGATTATATGATAGATTTTTTTTTATTTCTTATTTTTGGACTCTTTGTATTAAATTTTCCTACTAGCTGGGCCAATTTGTGTTTCCACCAGGAATATATAGGGTATTCCTCTCACATCCTAGCCAGAAATGGCTGTCTTTCTGCCTAAGGTTAGAGTCCTTAATGTTTCAGTTTGCATTTTTCTGATGAAGAAGTTTTAAATACATATATTGGCCATTTGTATGCCCTTTTTTAGATCTATTCAGTACATTTATCTATTTTTTATTTTGATGAAGGGTATTTTGTTTGTATATATGTTTAAATTTTGCTTCTTATACATTCTAGATGCTAATTCCCTGTTAGGTGTATACTTGGCAAAGATTTTTCTCTCATTATGTGGGCTATCTCTTCACTTTACTGATTGCCTTTTAACTGTTGCAGTCTCATTTGTCCATTCCTGCTATATTCTCTCTCTCTCTTTTTTTTTTTCATAAATTTCAGGAAGTTTCCATTGCACTAAATTTCCACCCCAATCCCCAAATACCCGCCCCCATCAACCACCCCCAGTTCCAGCCTTCTCTGCCTACACTCTCTCCACCAGATCTCTCCTTCCACAACAGATACTCACTCCACTCCTGTCTTCACCTGTGCCCAATCAGCATGAAATCTATTCTATTTCTCCCTTCCAGAGAGATCCATGCCTTCCTGCTAGACCCTTCCTTTTTACCAAACCTCTCTGGGTCTATGTAGCTTGGTTAACATTCATTTAAGTAACAGCTAATATCCCCTTATAAGAGGATGTAGAGTATTTATCTTTCTGGGTCTGGGTTACCTCACTCAGGATGTTTTTTGCTGTATTCTAGTATGTTTTCTTTTCATTTGACTTACTTATTTACAAGTTTTCCTTCCTGGTTTCTTCAGTGACTCTTATGACTTTCAAGATTGTATTGTTTAGTCTCCTTGTATTTGTATAGCTTACAGGCTTGCTTTTACATTTCTAATTTTATTCCATTATGATCTGATAAGTGCAATAAAGTAATTTTGTTGTTTTTGTTGACTTGCCTTAAATTCCAAAATGTGGTTTGTCTTTTAGAGAATTCCATTGGCTGCCAAGAAGGTTTATTCTGCAGCAGGTGAAATGTTCTGTAGATGTCTTGAGATAAGTCCATTTGCTGTTTGGTACAGTTTAGATAAAATATTTCTTTTGTTTTTTGTTTAGATGAGGTATTAGTTTTGAAAATTACCATTATTATTTTATTTGGGCCTAACTTGTTGCTTTTTGTTCACTAGTGCTTGTTTTATGAACTTGGGTGCACCACCATTCAATGTGTATAGTGTGTGTGTGTGTGTGTGTGTGTGTGTGTGTTATATTTGTGCGTGTATGTATCTGTCTCTGTGCGTGTGTATGCATGCACACATACATCCATACATATTTATAATTATATTTCCCTCATGGGTGTCTCCTTTTATAGTATATAATCATGTTTGTGTCACTATTCTAGCTCTGTTTTGGCTTTCATTAACTTTTCATAGTCTCTTCTTTTCTCTTTTAGTATATATTCTGATGAAATGCATTTCTTATGGACAGTCAATAATTTTATCCTGTTTTGAATCCAATCTACTAATCTGTAACTTAATTGGAATGCTAAGAATATTTATATTGAGATAAATTTGTTGGTCAAATTTGTTGTTTCTTTCATAGTTCCCTTAACACTTTTTCAGCTTACAATTTTTTTTGTGTGTGTATGTGTGTATGTAGTGTTAACATTTGAACTATAATGTGCTATGGAGTGGTTCTTTCTGGTCATGAGTAATTTAGTTTCTAAACATTTTTCTGTGTGGATATCCATTTCTTTCCTTGCATTTTGGAATTTTTTTGCTATTATTTCATTGATTTGATTTCCGTATCTCAGTTCCTTCTGCTCCATGGATCCTTCGGTTTCTCTTGATCATGTCCTAAAGTCATGGTTATGTTTACTTACTATTTTTTTGTTGTTGGTATCTGAATAGAGTATTTCTCTTCAATTCCTGCTATTCTGTCTTGTGCTTGGCTTGGTCTATTGCTCATGGTCTCCACTGTGATTTTTAATTATTTGATTCGCTTTTTCATTTCCATCTTTTTCTCACCCCAATTTTAATTTTTTTGCTGAATTTCCCAGCCATTATTTTGCTGGCCCTCTTATTTAGATCTTGAAGTTACTTCTGTACTCCATTCTTTGTTTTTGCATTCCTGTGGTCATTGACACTTTAGAGTTTGGAATTCTTTGAACAGCATTTCAACCAGTTGAGTATCTTTGTATTAGTTACTGAATGCTGATCTTTTGAAATAGTTTTGTTGCCTTGCTTTTTAATATTTTGTTGGTTTGTTTCTGTCTTGTGATTGGTACAGTTGTAAGGATGGATATTTGTAATCAGCATTCCTCTGAGGTTTCAATCCTTAGTACTACTCAGAAGAAAAAAAGAACCTCTGTAACACGAATAATAAAATCAAACCAGATACAGAAGTAGACTTTAAATTGATTGATGCCAGCATTAATAACAACAGTGACCATTAAAAAATGCTAAGAATATTGTAAGAAATTAAAATTAATTAGAAATAGTAACTTAATGACAAAAAAGAAAGATGCAGGAAAAAGTGGGGAGCAAGCTTAAAAGAAAAGAGACAATATATAATAAAAAGAACAGAAGAAAGGAACATATGGTAAATAAGTAAAGAAAGCAAACAACATTAAATAAATAGAATAAGAAGAGAGCACACTGGTATTTTAAAAATAATCTAAATCATAGTAAAGGGTAGTCAAAAGAAAATAAAAAGTAGTCTTAAAAATAACAAGTAAAAGAAAATATTGGAGTAATTTCTTCTGCATCCCCTAATATTACAGTCTACTGTATGGAGCAGCTTGTCAGGTGATTTTGGAGTGTCTCCCATTTACTATTTTATTCAGGCTGGTGCTCATTTGGAACCAGTCAAAGGTGAGATGTCTTCGAGAACTGCCTTTGTTTGAGATTGTCAGTGTTTTTGAATACTAGGGTCTCTACTGGCTGCACTTTGCAGTACATGGCTTAGAGATTCTCTTATTTTTCAGGGGCATCCCAGTTTTTATATCTTAGTTGGCTAATTCCAAGCCAAGGAGTGTCTCCCAAATGATTTAAAATGAGGAAGCCAACTAACAAAGCACTTTGTTCTAGAGAACTTGTCTCTCTGCTTTTAGATCCTGCCTGTAGTCAGCACACTGAAAGGGGTATCAATTTCTCCACAGGACCTTCCTTACCTTCTGAGTTGTCAACTTCTGTAGGCAGCAAACCTCATATCAGTGACTCAGTTTTGTTGCCTGAGCAGCCCATGAACACAGGTTGACACTTCATTCTCCATACTTGTAATGGGATATGTTCCTTGCCACAGAAAGGCTGGTTCATTGACATAGTGTCCTTCAAGCCTTGTCTTTTTTGCTTGAGTTTCTCAACCTTTTTCTGTTCAGTTCTCTACCCCACAACTGCCTTGCTCAGCTGTGACTGTGACAAAACATCTTCCACTCTCCTTACCTGTGATTGTTCCAGTTTTCAGTCCCCACAATAGTTCATTCTCAAACAGATATAGGTCCCTTCTCATAAAACCTGACTGTAGTTCTCCAGAATGTAGTTCCAAACTGGATTTTCCCCTCTCCAGTGCTGACTTAGAATAAGTCATTGTCATGGCAGAACTCCAAGTTAAATTAAGCTTTGTGATTACTGTTGCTTGTCCTGTGATCAAAACACAGTGTCTTTTGATTCAGTGCCATCTGGCTTACCTTGTGGATGAGATAGCCCTTATCAGCACCTGGTTGTTTGGCTAGAACCACTTGCTGCTTTTTTACTGCATAGCCTTTTGCTCTGTTTTTCAGCTGTTGTAGTACCTCTTTTGTGATTTCCAGTGTTCCTTCTCTCTTAAGAATTGAATCCACTCCTTGTTACCCTGGCTATTTTCATTCATGTTATCACATTTCAGCAGTTTGTAATCTTCTGTCTTATCCCAAATGTCTTTATTATTATTATTATTTTTATTTCATGTGCAGTGGTATTTTCCCTGCATGTATGTCTGTGTGAGGGTGTCAAACCCCCTGGAACTGGAGTTACAGACAGTTGTGAGCTGCCATGTCGGTGCTGGGAATTAATTGAACCTAGGTCCTCTGGAAGAACATCCAGTGCTCTTAACCCCAGAGGTATCTCCAACCTTCCAAAGATCCCTTTATCTTTTTCTTATCCCATTGCTATGTCTGGACACTATACTGTGTCATTTAGAAGTGGTGAAAATAGGTATTTGTTGTTGTTAGTTTTTACTCTTCATTGGGAAGCCCACCACCCATCTCCCAAGTAAATCACACATGGAGGCATATTCTTAATTATAAATGCCTGACCTTACCTTGGCTTATTCCGGCTTTCCTTAACTTAAATTATCCCATTTATCTTTTGTCTCTGGGCTTTTATCTTTCTCTATTCCTGTATACCTTTCTTTGTTTCTTACTCTGTTGCTTGCTGTGTAGCTGGGTGGCTGGCCCCGATGTCCTCCTCCTTCTCTAGCTCTTTCTTTTCCTTTTAGATTTCTCCTTCTATATATTCTCTCTGCCTGCCAGTCCTGCTTATTTGTCTCTCCTGCCTCAGTATTGGCCATTCAGCTCTTTATTAAACCATCAGCTGTTTTAGACAGGCAAAGTAACACAGCTTCACAGAGTTAAACAAATGCAACATTAACAAAAGTAACACACCTTAAGATAATATTCCTCAACATTATTCATTTTTTTTTAAAATTATGTGTGTGTGTGTGTGTTTTGCCTGTTTTGTCTGTGTACCACATGCAGCATGCCTTGGGGCCCATGGGGGCCAGAAGAGTGTTGGATTCCCCTGGAAGTTACAGTTGATTGTGCTGTAGTTTGTTGGTTCTGAGAATCAAATCTTGATCCTCTGGAAGAGCAGTCTGTGTTCTTAACTACTGAGCTATCTCTCCATCCCTGGGAGTAGTTATTTGTATTCTCATACTGGAGTCTGAAAGCTTGTTGGCTTCTTCACATGGTTTCCTTTTACTAGTATGTTTTTAGCATGAGCATGTATTCTGCTTTGTCACATGTGTTTTATGCATTGATTTTGATTGTATTTAGATTTAATAAGATGTGTATACATATGTGTGCATATGTATGTGTGTGTGTGTGTGTGTGTGTGTGTGTGTGTGTGTGTTTGTATGCTGTATGTGTGGGGGGGTGCCTGTGGCAGGCTAGAAGAGGGCATTGAATATCAAAACTGGAGTAACAGGCAGTTTTGTGAGCCACCTGATATACATAGTGAGAAGTAAACTCTTTTCCTCTGGAAGACCAGATAGTGTGTTTTTTTTTTTTTTTTTTTAATTTTTTGAGATAAAGTTTCTCTGTGTGTAGCCTTGGCTGTAGCCTTGGCTATCTTGGAGCTCTTGTCAGCCAGGCTGGTCTTGAACTTACAAAGATCTGCCTGCCTCTGCCTTTGAGTCTTCTCTCTACCCTCCAGTTTATCTTGTTTTTTATTCTTATTCTGTTAATACAATACATGAAATTGACTAATTTTTTGAAACTGAACTATCTAGTAAATAACGTGGAGATTTATGATTTAAAATCTTTTAAATATAATGTTGAGATTGTTGTTTACATCTATATATTTCTCTAATGTGGCTACTATCATAAGCATATGCCACCACACTTTGTAGGAGTAGAGATTTTATAGAGGTACATCCTAAAATTAAAGGATGTACCTGTGAAAAGTGCACCTGTGAAAGATACTAAGCAGTGCTTACTAGTTTATGCACAGGTTAATCAAGTCTTGGACCATTTGTGATTCTTACCTTCTCAAATCTTCATGTTTTTATTCTACTTATCTTTAATAAAAGTCATTTGCTGACTGGGCAGTGGTGGCTCACACTTTTAATCCCAGCACTTGGGAAGCAGAGACAAGTGTATCTCTGTGAGTTTGAAGCCAGCCTGGTTTACATAGTGAGTTCCAGGACAGGATTCAAAGCTATGGAGAAACCCTTTCTCAAACAACAACAAAAAGTCATCTGCTTAAGTCACATTCTTATTTATCTTTCATTTTTTCAGCTTTTGTCTCTTGTTTTCATGGCTGCTATTCAGTGTTTTTAATTCCTATGCTTAACTACTTATGTAGGAATTCTTTATTCTTGTAGTTTATAATCTCTTTGATAAGTTATTATGTACAGTTATGATTATCTTATAACTTGTAAGTTTTATTTTAATTTTTTTCTTTTGCTAAGTATCCAAATGTTCCAGAAATTAACTGGAATTAATAGGAGCCAGCAAGTAATGTTACTAGTGCTACTGAGAACATTGAAATTATTATTATTATTTTTTTACTGTCACTTGTGGAAACCTTTTTAACGGCCAGTTGCTTTTTAGATGGTTATAAACAAGTTGAAAGTGTTGTTTATTTTAAATGAGCACTCTCACTGGTAGGATTCACTTTATCCTTATTATGGGTTAGGTAAGAATGGCATATTTTTATTTAAGGGATGAATATATTGTACTTTGATTTGTAAGAAAAGTCAGTGGAATGTGAAGAAGCTAAAAGTAATCAGTAGCTCCTCTTTGCAGAGTTTTGATTATGAATGTCAGGAAAAGGCTTCACTTCATTTCCTGACTTCTTCACCTTTTTTTCCTTTTATGTCCTTTTTTTTTTCTTCCTTTTTTTGTAATATGGAGAAAAGAATTTTATTTCATTCATCTGCTGAGGGAAAAGAGAAAGTTAGGAGTCCAGATGATTAGATGAAAGGTTCACTGGAGTGCACGGGGAATAGTTGGCACATCTTTTATTTTTTGTTAGATCCAAGTGATAGAGGCCATGCAGAAAATATATAAATACTTGAAATTTACTGTTTGAAAATATGGAAATAGAATTTTAAATTTCATGCAATTTTCACACATGAGAACAGAATACTGTTTTTTTTTTTATTTTTTGAATGATTTAAGAATGGAAAATATTCTAAGCCAGGTGTGGTGGTGCATACCTTTAGTCTCAGAGATAGAGGGTACGTGGATTGAGGCCAGCCTGTTCTATAGAGTGAGTTCCAGGACAGCCAGGAATCTGTTACACAGAGAAACCCTGTCTTGAATTTCTCCCCCCCACCCCCGCAAAATGCAAAATATTCTGAAGTTGAACTGTGAAAAAAAGAGGTGGATGTCTCGATTTGACACAATAGCTATAATTTAGTGACTTCTGCTGTGTATAGATTAATATTGTGCAGGAAGTTTATCAAAAACATGTTTCACAATTTGAGACTGTTTACATGTCCTGAATATATATATATATGCCTTTTATGTGCCCTGGAATTGGCATTCAAGTAATTTAAGTTATCATGAGGAGAAAAGAATAGTGCTTAATATGGTTGATTCTGCCAGTATCTTGGAGGGTCTATCATGAATTTTATTTAATTTAATTTTTATTTTTACTATTAGTGGAGCTGCTATTTATAGCTGGGTGCAGAGAAGCAGGTCAGTTTCAAGCAGTTACTCTGCAATATAAAAGTTTAAATTTTGGAGTCAAGCCTGAATTTTAATCCTTTATTAAATATGTGGCTTCCTGTGTCATTCCTTTGAGCTTTAGTGGAGTGGGATTTCTCTTGGCCAAGTCATATACTTGTGCAAGTGATAGCAAAGCAATTGCAATAGCATCTGATATTTACAATTGGGCCCAGAATATAGCTTGTAATATTTTTTGTTTTTAATGAAGTATAATATTCCATTAATTATTTGAGCATTTCATTATTTGAGCATTCATTATATAATAGATTGATATTATTTATTCAGGAAATTTCAGTATTGTACCCAGGCAGTACACATGATTATGAAGTTCAGATTAGATTTTTTTGGGTGGTAGGTTTTGTGTTCCAATTACATATTATTCTGAAATTACCATCTGTAAAACAGTGCTTGGATATAAATTAGATTCTGAAGGTGGAAGTCTTGCTGACTCCTTTTCTGGTCCTAGGCATAAGTTCAATTATAAGATTTTACTTTTTCAGTTCTGTCTCTTTTTTTTTTTTGGATTTTCAAGACAGGGTTTCTCTGTGTAGCTTTGTGCCTTTCCTGGATCTCGCTCTGTAGACCAGGCTGGCCTCGAACTCACAGAGATCCACCTGCCTCTGACTCCCGAGTGCTGGGATTAAAGGCGTGCACCTCTCTTAATGGCTGTAGACTGAAGATAATCTTCAAGGTCAAGTTTTGCAAGATAATCAGAGTACCAGGCAATGTACTGTGTTTATTATTGGATGTTGAGTGCTAGATAAGTTAAAGAACTCAAGATGTTAAAATTGAGGCCTAGACAATTAGTTCCTTAAGATCACCCAAGTAACTACATGGGAGATGACTCTTAGATGTTCTGATTTTTCCTGCCACTATTCACAGTTCACCTCATAGACAAGCATCACACACACATACACACACACACGTGCACATGCACATGTGCACACACAAGGGGGGGCTCTTTTGGCTTCTTTGTAAACAAAACCTAGTATTTTTAAGAAAAATAATATGTTAGTATTTTGAACTTCAAAATTAATACTTAAAAATCTTGGATACAAAAATGAACTTTGGGCCCCTTCAAATCATGTAGATGCAGTTTTGAAACTGCTTCTTCCTCATTAATATTTAGTAATTTTTATTTTATAAGTGCATACTTACAGAAAAAAGTAGCTAGGATAAAAAGCATGAAATATTTAACTTAGTCATGTCATTCAGAAAATTCTTATTTTATATTTTGAAACAAACAGGTTTATCCTACATTTATAATTTGATCACTAGTTTTGTTAGTGATATAGCAGGAAGGCTGTTGGTAATTATTTAATTTAGTGAATTCTGTCAGTTTATTGAAGCAGATCACTGTTAGTAGGCATGCTGATTTTCCCTAGATATAGGGAAATAATGTTTTCCTTAACTGACCACTTTTCCTCATAAGTGGGATCTCTTAACTCATATGATACATTTTAAATTTTATTAAATTTATTTATATTCTGTGGATATGTGTGGCTGGGTATATGCTGTGGTGTGTGTGTAGAGGTGAGAAGATAATTTGCAGTAATAGGTTCTCTTCTTTCACCAAGTGGGATTCAGGGATCAAAATCAGGTCATCAAGGTTGGCCTGTAGGTCATTCTCTGTTTGCACACTGTGAGTGGTGAATGTATAGGAAACATTTCTAAATATAAGCACCTGGATGGGTTGGTAGTATTTGGCATACAATTCTGTACCATCTGCCTGTGTTGTTTGGAGTCATAGTTCTAAGACTTACCAGTTCCCTATTTACTTGTTTACCTCTATTCCCTTTGGCCACTTAGTTCTATCCATTAACAAAATAATGGCATGAAGTTTTGAGAATGAAAGTAGGTAGATTCTTCCTACTTGCAGTTCCCATGCTTGTAAATTTAGATTCAAAAGAATAATTTGAATTATATTACTGTGGATCAAGTATACAATTCTACTTAAATTGTGGTTGTAGGGGACAGGGGCCAGCTAAAGACATCCACCCTGACCCAGGAACCCAGAACCAGTGAAAGAAACACAGCCTGGATCTGGGACTGAGCCAGTGAAAGAAATATGCCCTGGCCTTAGAATTAGAGCCAAAAAGCTTAAAAAAAAAAAAAAAAAAAAAAAAAAGGTCAGTGAAAAAAACACAACAGTTTCGCTCTGAAATCAGAGCCATCTGTGCCCCTGACCAATGAAACTAAACAATCCTTGAACAAAAATTTCCCTGGAGAAACTCTGCCCCAAAAAACCCTATATAAACCACCCTGCTGTTCTTTCCCACCCTGGTAGAGGCAGGCACTCTGTTGGACTTCCTAAATAAATCTCTTTCTCAGAAGAATCTTGGGTGAAGATCTTCATTTGCTGGTGCAGAGAAGAACCACCTTGCTAAGATGTCCTTTAGGAGACTGAGCAGGAAAAATCCTTGCTGAGAGGTTTCCTTAGGGGACTGAGCAAGGTGGAGCAGAACAGAAGAACCTTGCTGAGATCTCCCTTAAGGGGACTGAGTAAGGTAGAGCAGAAAAAGTAACAACTTTTCTCAGGAGTCGGGAGATTGTTACACTTTGCAGAGTTGAAGCAAAAGAAGCAACATCTTGGGCGAGGGAGAAGAAGCCGAACTCTGCTGGGAAGCTCCCTTAAGAGCTCAGCTGTAGTGCCTCTCCAGGAGAAGAGCAGGATTGCTATATCCTGCAGGGAGACCGTCAGCCACTGCACCCCAGCCCCAGGTATAGCCTGACTTCCCGAGCAGTCCGGATACCTTTCCTCTTGCTTACAGTGGTAATCTCAAAGAATAGAATTTTAGAGTCAACATATAGAGATAGATTATGTAGAACAACTTCTTGGTTGGTGACATAATTCATTCCTTAAGTTTTATTGATCACTTTGTGTGAAAAATGATAATCAAATGTTAATCTTCATGGTTAAAGTTCATGAAGATGAATATGAGTTTGACCTAATGGAAGTTAAAACCTTTTCTGTCTTTCCTATGACACAGATTTAATGAAGAGGGTTAGTAACAAATCTGGGCTCAAGGTTGTATATGTTGGTACTGCTTTCCTTTGAATTATATGAGATTTAGATTGTTCCCTTTTAAATCTCTTGATTGTTAATTGAGAAAAAATTGTTTTCTTAAACTCTAGATAGGAATTTAGTGTTAACTACAAATTAAGTATTTGAGACTTAATTAGAATGAATTAGTGATTTTATATATAATGAAAAGGAAAACTGGCATGGAGGTGTGACACAGCAATACATTTAAGGTTTTTACTTGTGCTAAACAGTTTAAGGATCACACATCATCCAATTAAGCTTATCTTTTTTGTTTGTTTGTTTTTTGAGATAGGGTTTCTCTGTGTAGCTTTGTGCCTTTCCTGGATCTCACTCTGTAAACCAGGCTGGCCTCGAACTCACAGAGATCCGCCTGCCTCTGCCTCCCGAGTGCTGGGATTAAACGTGTGTGCCACCACTGCCCGGCAAGCTTATCTTTTTAAACCAAAGAAAAGCATACTGTATTAAAATGATTTTTATAAGATGACATTTTATCACAGTTTCTTAGTATTACTTTACTACTTAAAACACTTGAGGGTAATAATGGATTTCTAGTTTCTACATCTAAATATTTAGTTTATTGCTTCATTGCTTAGCTAACTTTTGTCTTATCTGTTCGGCTTTGTTTCTGAGCAATACTAATCACTGTGCTTATTGTTTGAATGTCTGGTACAGGAAGCGAGCAGCTGCAAAGCATCTAATAGAACGCTACTACCACCAGTTAACTGAGGGCTGTGGAAATGAGGCCTGCACGAATGAGTTTTGTGCTTCCTGTCCAACTTTTCTTCGTATGGATAACAATGCAGCAGCTATTAAAGCCCTTGAGCTTTATAAAATTAATGGAAAACTCTGTGATCCTCATCCCTCCAAGAAAGGAGCAAGCTCAGCTTACCTTGAGAACTCAAAAGGCACACCTAATTCAGAGATAAAAATGAACAAGGACGGAAAAGGAGCTAAGCCTGATTTTAAAGGTAAGAGATTGTATTTTCAATTGAGAATAGTTAATTAAAAGCTGTATCAGAGATTTAAATGTTTTGCTTTTGTTATTTTGCCTTTTTGTGACCTAAAGACATCACAGTATAGTGAAAGCCACTCTTTTGGTAAGATGTGGTAAAGGACAGTTATAATTGAATTAGTTACTTTATTGATATAGTAGTTGTTAGTCAGAAGCAGATTATAATCTAAAAGTTGATATGTTAATGAGTTGATCTCAATATGTAATGATTTCCATTGTACCTAATAGCCTATTAGCTCACCAAGTCTATTACATATATTGCATTTGCAGTAAATCCTGGTATGAGCTCTGAAACTCCAGGGACTGTGGTAAAAGAAGCATGCGTGTATATATATATATATATATCTATATATAGATATACATCAGGGCAATATTTGCAATAGTTATCTAAAAAATGTTGGGTTTTTTTGTAATATTTTCTTCCCATATACTGCCTTTACCTTGGGCATTTGTTATCCTCACAAGGGACTCATGTCTTGTTTTTTTTTTTGTTTGTTTGTTTGTTTGTTTTGTTTTGTTTTAAGCAAGGTTACTAAGACTGTCTTTGGACTTTTATTGATTAAAGAATTGGGCCAGCATACCTGGTTTATGTGGTACTGGGAATGAAAGCTAAGTCTTTGTACATGCAAGATAAGCACTGCCAACTGAGTTACATCCCCAACCAATCTGTTCTTTTTAAAATGGTCCTATATTTTGAAACATCTTAAAACTTTCTGCTTTTCCCTCATGGATATTCAATCTTTCTTTTTCTTAGTGTAAGTAATTAGTATTAACAATGAGGTAATTTAATTTTTCAGATTGCCAGGGCTTAGACCCACTGTCATTTGATACATGTTTAAAAGAATTGGTGTAATAAAATTATGTTAAAACTTTATACTGTTATTCCACAATATAACTATAGAAAAATCAGAAACTTTGCTACTTAGTCAGTCCTTTTTCATGAATTTTCTCACATATGGATAAATAGGTGAATACTATCAATATGTTGGATGTGGAAGTTGTGTTAGCTTCATTTTGCATGTTTTTGCCACAGAGGGGCATCACAGAGTAACCGTAAATGAAGTATAATATGCCACTGTGATTGAATGCAACTAGCTATAGGAAATCTAGTACATAATGGATGTAGTAGTCTTTTTTTTGCCCATTTTTTTTGTAATTTCTTGTTTTGTGTATCACTTCAATTTTTATTGCCTTTACTCATTATAATATTTTTATTAGGAATTACACATGCTTAATCATACTACAGCTCTCATTTTGATAATTGTATTTGTTCAATCTAATTAGATGTGTAGGTATCAATTATTGTATGACAGCTGTGTTCTTATATGAAACTGTTTTGTACTTTTTAGAGTACAAAATACTATGTGTTAAGATTGTCTTTTAGCTGAGTCTTGTGTCGTTGTAGTCTAGGTACTCAGGAAGCCAGGGAAGAAGCATCTTGAATTCCAAGTGAATCTTAAAAATGTTTCTTCACTTACCAGTTCATTGATATCCAGACTGTAACTATTTGTATTTCTGATTGCAGTGCTTTACATACACACACAGACACACAGATACACATACACAGAGGGAAGGAGAGAGTGAGGGAGGGAGGGGTGTGGAGGAGAGGAAAGTTGTCAGTTAAACATTTCAAGCAGAACACTGCTTGGAACAAGTATTGGTACATTGTAGAATTGTAGGTCAAACATGTTATCTCCTAACAGGCTCTTTATTCATTATAGATATTTTCTATGTTTTTGGTTACATTTTAGAGAAAAATTAGACTTGAATGGTCAAAGAAGATACCATAGTATTTTCCAGTTGTAATGAGAAATAAGCTCAATGTTAGTTCTTTCATACTTACTTATTCTTAAGAAACTGAAGAGTTAGTGCTTGGATTGGCATGCTAGCTCATAGGTACATGTACCTACTGCCAAGCTTCATGGCTTGAATTAGATGCCTGAGACCCACATTATAGAAGGAGAAAACCAAATCCTTCAGGTTATCCTCTGACCACCACATGTCTGCTGTCCCCTTACCCCTATTAAATATATGTAAGAACAGCACTTCTTTTTAAAGAAAGAATTGAAGATCATAAAACAAACGTGTTGATATTCTTGGAACAGCCTACAGATCAGGTTTGCAGTATATAAAGCTTCTTGCTCCATGGTTTATGTTTTGGAAGCCATTCTGTCAATGATGACTTGAATTTTATATTGTCTCTTACTGTTGAGTAGGTACCTTGAATAATATGTAGGAATCATAGGAAAGGTTTTTGCATGCTTTCTTTTGTTGACTGTCATGGGAGACCTGCCCTTTCCTAAATAGAAACTGAGAAGTGGATTCAGGGGTGGGAACAGAGAGATGATGAGGGGGAGGGACTGCGAGAAGAGGAGGGGAAGGAGAAACTGGCCAGGATGTAAAATCAATAAATAATTTTCTTAAAAAAGGATTTTTACATGCTGAATGTATATAAGGAAATACTTGACACAGTGAAGGTAGGGATGAATTGACAACATAACTATAAAATTATCCTCCCCTTATATTTAATGATTATAGTGTAATACTCTTGATTAAGGGATTAAGCTTTCAGCATTATTTGATATTTAATTTCTAAAATTTTAGTATATAAAATGTCATTCATCTTTTTCCAATAATATAAAATGTCTTGTGTTTCGTTAACTGGAAAGGGTAAAGTCTTTGGTGAAAGTGATATTTACTGTAAAGGTGAGGGAAACTAGGAAGTTTATGATCCCAGTTTTGTGCCTGGGAGAAAACAGATATGTTTTGGTGCTTGTGGCCTTTGCTTTCTTAGCTTCTACCCGCTGTTTGTAATCATTTCCAGTTGCTCTCTTAAGAGTTATTAGGACCTGAATTATGGTTACAGGTAGTAGTAGCAGTAGCAGCAGTCATACTTCAGAGTTTGTATGAGTAGTAGTCACAGAATAGAATCCCTGGAAGAAATGAGGAAAACATAAAATGAATCAGTTTTTGTTTGTTTGGTTTTTTTGGGGGGTGGGGTGGGGGAGGTTTTGTTTTTTTGTGACAGAGTTTCTCTGTGTAACAGCTGTGGCTGTTCTGGAACTCGTCTGAACTAACAGAGATCCGCTTGCCTCTGCCTCCTAAATGCTGGGATTAAAGGTGTGTGCCACTTGATTTTAATATATACAGAAGTGGGAAAAGTTGCTTGCATATGATGGGACCAAGGGACATCTGTTATAAAACCTTGTCTCCTTAATCTTTTGAGAACAATGCAAGGGAAAAATGCATTCAGTATATCAGTGTAGTAGCTCTTCATCAAGGTTGTAATATACTACAGTGATGAAATAATACACACATACACACACATACACACACACACACACACACACACATATTAGTTCATACTTATAAAAGTTATATACTAATACATCTTGATTACAAAGCAAATCTTAATCAGCATGACATAATTAATAATTATATGTTGTTGAATGAATGCCAAGGGTGAGATTGTTGGTATTACTTGAATGAAAAGAAATTGCTAAGTGTAGTATGTTGATAGGTAAATTAGATTTATTATTTACAATTTCTAGCTCTTTGAGTTCAGAATGTTTAGGTATTTTACATTTATTATGTAACTTATGACAAAATAAACATATATATTACAACAGTAAATGTTCTTTTTCTTTCCATTTTTTAGATGTGAATTACCTAACTGAAGAGATAGTGTATGAAATTCTTGACGTATGTAGAGAAAGTGAGGATTACTCCCCTTTAATTCGAGTAATTGGAAGAATTTTTTCTAGTGCTGAGGCATTGGTTATGAGCTTTCGGAAAGTCAAACAACATACTAAGGAGGAATTGAAATCTCTTCAAGAAAAGGATGAAGACAAAGATGAAGATGAAAAAGAAAAAGCTGCATGTTCTGCTGCTGCTGCATGTTCTGCTGCTCCTGCATGTTCTGCTGCTGCTGCATGTTCTGCTGCTGCTGCTGCTATGGAAGAAGACTCAGAAGCATCTTCTTCAAGGATGGGTGATAGCTCACAGGGAGACAACAATGTACAAAAATTGGGTCCTGATGAAGTGACTGTGGATATTGATGCTATTAGAAGGGTCTATGCCAGATTGCTCGCTAATGAAAATTTAGAAACTGCCTTTCTCAATGCACTTGTATATCTGTCACCTAACGTGGAATGTGACTTGACATATCATAGTGTGTATGCCCGAGATCCTAATTATCTCAATGTGTTCATTATTGTAATGGAGAATGGAAACCTCCACAGTCCTGAATATCTGGAAATGGCGCTGCCATTATTTTGCAAAGCTATGTGTAAGCTACCCCTTGCAGCTCAAGGAAAACTGATTAGACTTTGGTCTAAATACAGTGCAGATCAGATTCGGAGAATGATGGAAACATTTCAGCAACTTATTACGTTCAAAGTCATAAGCAATGAATTTAATAGCCGAAATCTAGTGAATGATGATGATTCCATTGTTGCTGCTTCAAAGTGTTTGAAAATGGTTTACTATGCAAATGTAGTGGGAGGGGAAGTGGACACAAATCACAATGAGGAAGATGATGAAGAGCCCATACCTGATTCCAGCGAATTGACATTGCAGGAGCTTTTGGGAGAGGAACGAAGAAACAAGAAAGGTCCTCGAGTGGACCCAATAGAAACTGAACTTGGTGTTAAAACTCTAGATTGTCGAAAACCACTTATCTCCTTTGAAGAATTCATTAATGAACCACTGAATGATGTTCTAGAAATGGATAAAGATTATACCTTTTTCAAAGTTGAAACAGAGAACAAATTCTCTTTTATGACATGTCCCTTTATATTGAATGCTGTCACAAAGAATTTGGGATTATATTATGACAATAGAATTCGCATGTACAGTGAACGAAGAATCACTGTTCTCTACAGCTTAGTTCAAGGACAGCAGTTGAATCCATATTTGAGACTCAAAGTCAGACGTGACCATATCATAGATGATGCACTTGTCCGGGTAAGTTTGACTGCTATTTAAAATCAGAATTAAACTAAAAGCTACAAAGTGACATATTTCAGTGTGTTCATTTTATCTATGGTTTTGAAAAAAAATGATCTTACAACTTAGTAACATGTTTGTATTTCTTATCTATATTACTACACCTATTTTGCTACTCACCAAAAATATTGGTTATATTGGTTGTCTAATCTAATGATTATTTTCTTTTTGAAGAAGAATAGATTTTATAGTGCTGGGGAGATGACTAATTGGGTAAAGTTTGCTGTGCCAATATGAGGACCTAAGCTTGGATTCCCTGAACATGTGTAAAACAGGATGTGGTAGTACCATTTATAATTCCACATCCTAAAACAAGATGGAAGGTAGAGACAGAAGAACCCTCAGAGCTTGTGGGTCAGAGAGCCTGTTATATAAAGTAGCAAATAACTAGATCCTGTCTCAGAAGGTAGAAGGCAAGGACTGATACTTGATGTGCTCTTCCACTAATGCATTTCCCTCTCCTCTCTCTCTCTCTCTCTCTCTCTCTCTCTCTCTCTCTCTCTCTCTCTCTCTCTCTCACACACACACACACACACACACACACACACACACACTTAAAAAGCACTAAAAAGGAATGGATTTTCAGCCGGGTGGTAGTGGCACACGCCTTTAATCCCAGCACTTGCGAGGCAGAGCCAGGCGGATCTCTGTGAGTTTGAGGCCAGCCCGGTCTACAGAGTGAGTTCCAGGACAGGCACCAAAACTACACAGAGAAACCCTGTCTCAAAAAAATAAAAAAGGAATGGATTTTCTAAATCTTGAAAGCCAGCCCCATATATTTTCATTCAGAAGAAAAGACTTCAAAGACTGGAATACTGAAACACATGACAAAGGGAAATGTGATACCTAGTGTTAAGAATGGATATAGCGGGAGAAGTAATGCAGTAAATCTGAATTTTAGATGTATAAAAGGTGCCTAGCAAATTTCATTATGTAAAACTCATCATTGTGAACTTGGTAATATGACCAGGATAGCTTGGTTCATTTTGTCAGTAAGACTTTGGAGTTCTAAGCCACTCTGTCTTACATGACACTGTAGGATTTTTTTTTTTTCACTGTAATAATAAAAGTCTTGAGACTTCTGGAAGACTTTGGGATTAATGATAACAATTTTTCAGTCAAATCTAGAATTTTTAACTGGGAAGACAGGTACTTCTAACTCCCTGAATTTTTTTCAAGTGACATTGCTTCTTATCTGTTTCTTTCTTCTACAGACGACAAGAATTGCAATGTCCCTGTCAATTAAGCAATAAAATTGGTTTGCCAATTGCCAGTCATATTTTTACAGAATTATATTTAACAAATTTAGGTCTTTATTCTGTGGTGTTAATTATTCCTGTCAGTGCTAGTTCTTTTTCTATGAGCTTGATGTAAAAGTTAGCACTGTTATAATTGAAGTATCACCCTTATACACTAACAAATAATAAGAACGCATAACAGCTAACAAATAATATTTATTTGAAAATGTATTTTTGTTTTAGTATGGATTTGTTTAAATCTGAAAAGTAATAAGACTGAACTAAATTCAGACTTAACCAAAGCTGTCTACCTTTCTTACCTGATTCCTTTGTTATTTTCTTCCTTTCCTCCTTTTTTTCTATAATAAAGTGATGGTAAGAACCAGTAAAAATTGAGATAGTATTTACATATTTTTTTAAGTTACGTTTTAGGAGAAAATTAGCCATTTCTGTATTTAAAATTCTTTTTCTAAAGAGGTTTTGGAATAAAATCAACAGTAAGTTTTGTAATTATGCGTTGACATGTTATAAATCATAATTCATTAGATATCTGTACTTGACTAGTACCAGTTTGCAGAAGCCCTTGCCTTCATCAGTTTTGTGTGCCTGTCTCTTTGATAAGCAGTATAGTTACAAACAAATAGTATTTTTTTGAGCATTTCCTTTCCCTACTTTTCCTCCTCCTCTCTTCTTCGACTTCCTATACCATTTTAACTCCCATCCCCAGATTTCTTTTTCTTTTTCAACATACTAGTGTGAAAGGGTTAGAATGTAAGTATAGACACAGGCCTTAGAGATCAAATTGATGACTCCCCCATAAACAATATTAACAGCAAGTCACATTAGACTAGTAACAGAAAGGATGTTTACAGCAAGCAGTATTTAAAAAGATCCCCACTGATGAACTGCTTTCTTTCCGTGTCTTATTTTCCACGCATCCCTTTTGTTTTTTAAGCCTCGTGCTTTCTTTCATAAAATGCTTGACAAAATAATTCCTGTTGATCACACTTGCTTATTACCTAATCATTTTGAACTGCATATTAAGGCTGGATATAGAAGAAGGAAAGAGAAGTTCTGCCATGAATTCATCATTAATAAATAAATAATGAAAGTTACAGTACCCTAAACTTAAGAGCTGAGAAGATGATAATAAGTTTTTTTCCTTAGTTTACAAATGAGGCTTAGAAAAGATCGCATATGTGATTTTTTTATATTGAATATTATTTTACAGTTATTAATTAGACTCGCTAGTTTGAAGGTAGAGAGGTCAGTAAACTAGAATTAATAATTATGATTTTTTTTTTACACTTGTGATCATCTTGTTTCTGCTTCCCTTTGAGTGCTAAACTCTCTGGTCAATTTTTTTTTTTTAAGCCAAAGTATGTCCATTGCTTTCATGTGTTATTAAATTCAAATCAGTCTTAACAACTCTTCCCTAACCTGTGCTTTTAGAGGAACTGTTTGTTGACAAGAGAATAGTTAGTGTTTGAAATATTTTATTAAGTATAAGGTACTGTTTTTTAAAAAGTACTATTTTATTCCTACTAAAGAGAAAAAAAAACTGCATCATTTCTCCCAAGCCTTGATTTTTGGCTTTTATTGCTTAGAAAATAATACAGAAATAAATAATAATGAGAATCCTTCTTCCATTTGAATGATAATAGTTCTAGTGTGGAAGGTTGTTTTTTGTTTGTTTTTTTTTGTTTTTGTTTTTTCTCCTTAGGCTACTGAGATGGTTTAGTGGGTAAAAGTCACTTGCCACCAGCCCTGATGATGCACATGGTAGGAAAGAACTGAAGCCCAAATCTTATCCTCTGACCTCCAGTGTGTGCTGTGCTACATGTGTCCCTCTACTCCCCAGTAAATAATTAACATATGTTCTCTTTCCCTTTTGAACAAAACTTTTTGAGGAATGTAGTATATATACAATCTTAAAATCTTGTTTTTAAAGGAGTAGGAGATCAAGATTCTTTGTATCAAGGAAGAGACAATATTGCTTCAGACTGACGTCACAGTCTAAACAGAGAGCTGCCCAAATGAAAAACACAACAGCAACAAAAAATCAAGGTTTTGCCTTTTAGCAATTCAGATTAGGGATTCTGATATGAAGCCTTGGTGTCTGTACGTTAGATATCAAAATATCTAGCATACCAAAGTACATCTATGCTGCAGACCAATATTTGGGAAATGGCTCTTAGTACAGGTTAGGTTATTGGCTGTGTTAATTTACATGCTTAGAATATTGCAAGTATTTAAAAGGAATAATGAAGTTAGTGTAACTAAAATAGGAGTTAATGGTGTTATAGTACCTGATTAAATTTAGTAAATTATAGAATTTTAAATGGTTAATCTGAAGACCAAAAGGAATGGTTAAGATGTAGAACTGGAAAAGAAAGTCCAAAAACCAGGAGCTGGCACACACAGATGAAGGAAATTGGTTAAAAGAAAAAGAATTGTTGCCCAATTTCCTCTCAAAGTCACTAACCCTGTTTATTTAGGGATCTAGAAGCATCTAACTCAGCTTCCATAATTAGCATTAGTATGAATACCTATTGCTACATGAATTTGAGATTTTTTAATCAGCTGGCCTACAGTGCTTTAATAATGGAGGTTTTCTGTGCTGTGTATTTAATTCTATCAATCATTCATTAATTAAATTGTGCTTAGGATAATTACTATTATTTAAAATTACTCTAATAGAAATGATTGGAATCCTCACTTTATCTTCAAATTAATTTCTTAGAATGAGAATGAGAAATGAAATAGTCAGAATTATAAAGGGTCAGCATTATATAATAATGTAAAATAATAAAATTCATCAAACTCCTATTTCATGTGAGGAAAATAAATTTTAGAGAGATTCTTATTTATAGAAATGAATGTCATAATTGGATTTAGAACCTAAGATGGTAATCATTTGACTCAGCTATAATCCACTTAAACTTTAAGGCACAAAAGACTGGTCTTTATTTATTTACAGATATCATGAAAAACTTAAATTCATCAAGGTAATTGCATTTGTGATCACTATCTTAGAGTTATTTACCAAAGTGTATAAAACACCTTTCTTGGAGAGTCTTAGCACTATTGAACTAATTTAAGTGCTGCTTCTACTTAAATAATTAAATCCCTAGTTTTTTTCTTTTATTTAAATTATGTCAACATAGGACTTGAGGTAGTAACTCAGGATGTCTAAATGTTTTAAATAATAGACTTGAAAAAATATTTTTGACCTTTGAAGATACAGGAATAGAATGTTTTGCATCAATATATCATCCTACTTAGAGTTCTGGGAATGCGTTCATATCAGGTCACCTTGTAACAAATGATCTCTTTAGGATTTGTCTTGCCAATTAAAAGTTAAGGAATTTAAAATTATTTTAACAGTTGATAAGAGCAAGAATTCCTAATCAGAAAGGAAGCTGAGTTAGGAAGTGGCACTGTATTTTAATACAGTATAATAATACTACTACAATCTATTCTGGCATACTATTTTATATTTCAAGAAATATAAATACATATAAAATCCATTGCTGTATAATTAATGAGGTCAAGGATGCTTACAGATTATTTTCAAAATTATCTGACATATTCCAACAATTTTCATTTTCCCAACTATATAAAAAAAACTTGATTTTACAAATTTAGTTTTAAATAAAAGGTGTTATATAAAGTAATATAATTGTATAATTTTAATTCCTATACTATTCTTTGATTGACGAAACGATGGCTTAAGTTTTGTGTGTGTGTGCTTTAAGGGTTATTATTTTTAAGAAAAAGAAAATTTAATGTGACTTCTTATGATAATGGCTTCTGTCAGTGGTTATTATTAAATATGTTTTGTTTTTGTTGTCACAGTTTTTAGAAAGATAGGCTACTAGTGCATTATCTTCAAAGAAGATAATAATTTACAAAATCACTTTGGCACATTGAGAATGGTCTTCTTAAATAGCTAATTGGACACTTCTACCTACAGAATTAAGTTGCCAACTATTTTTAAATCATAACCTTCGAATACGCCCTGATTCTGAAAATAATATGTGAGTATTGATAAGACTGTAAAAAGCCAAAGAAGAAAGTAAAAAGGCGCATAAAATCTAAAAACAAGTATTATCTCTAGTTTCTGTGGAGAAGTAGTTGAACTGTAGTCTAAAGCTTGCTCTCTGAATTAGAACCTCTCTTCTCTGAATTACTGTTTCTTAAATTATTCAGCCTTTTATTATTTCAAAGCTCCATCTGTAAAGTGATTTTAGCCATCTGCTTGCTAGGTGGTTGTAGATAATCAAACCAATTTTTATTTGTAAAGTGATTCATAAATTTTTTTTAATTAAAGTCATCTTTTTAAAAATTATTTATTTATTTGTATTTTATGTACAGTGGTGTTTTGCCTGCATGTATGTCTATGTGAAGGTGTCAGATCCCCTGGAACAGGAGTTATAGACAGTTGTGAGCTGCCATGTGGGTGCTGGGAATTGAACCCATGTCCTCTGGAAGAGCAGCCAGTGCTCTTTACTGCTGAGCCATCTCTCCAGCCCCAATTCATAAGTTTTATATACTACTTCTGCTGCTCTTATTCCCGAACAATTTTTGTCTTAAAAATCTTCTGGTTAAGTATTCTGACAAAACTGGAAATACTTATTTTTTAATCTTAGTTTAGATAGAGAATGAGTGTATAGCCTTCACTGGCCTGAAATTTTCTATGTAGATGAAACAGCATTAAAGTAACAGAGTTTGAGTGCTGGGATTAAATGCATATGTTGCCATGTGTAGAGAGCCTGGAACATTTTTAAATTAATAGAATGATAGTACTTGCAACCACAAGCTTATAGTCAGAGTTAATGTTAGAGAATTAATCTAAGCACTTCACATATTAATTTATTTGATACTATATTATGTTTAGTTTATATTTCAAAGCAAAGCAAAAAAAGACAGAAAATTATGTTTTCAGTGATCAAAATAGAACATACAGTATTATTCTGGTAACCAGTATTGGAGGAAAAAGAGTAGAGATTGATAGAAATGGACAGACATATACTGTCTTATTTGAATCATAATGGGCTAAGAATACCAACAGGCTTTTGAATCAAATAATTTACATGTTTTAATAGAAAAAACAATCAAATGCATAAATATTGGGCTTTTTTTCCCTATTTAGTAATATTTGATCAAAGAAGTTTTGCTTTTGTGTTGGAAAAACAAATGAAAACATTTAGTTAAGTCTCTTAAATTCTTAGCAAGAGAACTGGAAGAAAGTACTGAGATGGGTCACACAGTAATAGTAATGTTGTGTGGGAGCATTGAAATTCAAAGTTTCAAAGTTATTCTTTCTTAAGACAAATTTCCAATTAGCACTGTTGTCAGTGTGCTTTTTTTTTCCATTTTCAGGGTTAATTTTGAATCCACATATTTTTTTTGACTGTAGAGTCTCAGAACTAGTCTACCTTTTGATCTTTTTGGGGGACATAAAATTGTGAATTTTAAGAAATAAACTATATTTTAAAGAATAATATTAGTTCATACCAATTTTGCATGCTTAGTAGAAATTATATATTCTTAAACTTTTACCATCTTGTAGTAAGGAGAATATTACCTCCTTTTTTCTTTGTACATTAGAAACTTGTCAAGATTTATGGAGCTTAATAATTAAATGTTAATCTGTAGTAACATTTAGGACTTATAAAAGAGTATTTGGTTTCTTATATATTCAGCAACAAAATAGTGCTTCAAAAATAAATTTTCAATAAATACTGACCTGAAAATTATGTATGTGAGCTGAGAAGATAGGTCAATTAGTAGAGTGCTTACAGTAGATCCAAGTTTAATCCCCAAAACCCTGTTAAAGAAGAGAAAAATGGAGTGGGCATTGCAATCCTGATACTAGGTAGTCAGGTACTGGTACTGGCAGGTGCCTGGGGCTTCTTGACAGTATAACCTGTGCTGCTTTTCAATCTTCCAGGCAAGTCAGAGACTCTCCGTTGACAAGCAAGGTGGACAGGTCCTGAGGAATAACATCTGAGGTGTAATCACACATACGTATCTGCACACATGAAGACATATAAATGAGTTAAACAAGAGCAAGACAGATTTAAAAAAAAAAAATTCATAGTATCCTAGAACCCCAGAGTTGAAGATATCCAGGAATTAATTTGAACCATTTGTTTTTTTCCAAAAATTTTTGGCTATATCTCCTACTAAGAAAAATATAGCATTTTAAACAAAATATATACCTATATATTGAAATATGTCTTGCCAAAAATAGTAGGTCCTATTATCTTTTGGAATGCATTCTGATGTGGTGGATCATTTTTTTTTTTTTTTTTCAAACTTCTTATTGGTTGCAAACCATTACAGCGCAGTTTTAAAAACAGATCTAGGGCAGCCTGGCCAGATTCTTGAATTTATGAGATTCTAGTTAGTTTTTTTTTTTTTTTTTTAATAGACACCCAAAAAATTATTGTTGTTTATGGAATTTGCTTTAGGAAGCTAATATACTTACTCAAGTGCCATTTACATTTTTCAAAGCCCTTTTAAAATTCCTTTTGGACTGGTTAAGCAGTCTTTAACATCCTTAAATATTGTTTTGTCAAGCTTTCATCTTTTATGTTACTTTTTTTAAGCCAACATGTTTGAAAACAATGTTAAAAATACATTGAATAATTAGTTATGAATATTATCTGAGAAGTTTAAGTAGATAAATTACATTTTAAACATAACACATTAGAATTTAATATTAATTTCATAGCAGACTGAAGTTAATGCTAGTAGAGCAGTTTTGGCTAATGGTTAGCTGAAGAATTAAGATATGAAGTGTATGTTTCACCAGCCATTGTGAAAATGTGGATATTGCATGCCACATTATAATCCACTGAAAAGTGGCAATAACTATAAATTTGTTTTGGCAGAAGGGGAATTAAGTTAACAACAGAGTCTTGATATGTAATCTAAGATTTCCTAGAACTTATGATTTTCCTGTCTCATAGGCCTGAACTATCACATCTGGCTTTCCAGTGTATATTTCTTAATTGAAATTATCTCACTTATAACATGGTAGTTAGGAAGACTTAACTCTTTACATTTCCACGTATAAGTTATTTATATGTACTATAATTTCTACTAGTAAAAAATGTATAGGTCACATTTCTATGCTTGGTTTTGCTAAAATGACAATGTGAGTAGGCAAACAAGTATTTTGCTACCTCAACTTGTTCTCATGTCTTGTTCTGTGGATTATATTAATATATAAAAATATAATAATAGAAAATTTAGTTAAGTTAGAAGTAACTATTTTCTTTAGTGGTAGTTTTGTGTGTATGTGTTGTGTGGTGTATGTTTGTGGTTAATGCCTATGAATGTGCTGATGTATGTACCTATGCGTGAACATCTGGAAGCCTGTCTATGATGTCAGGTGTTTTTCCACTTTTAAATAATAAGATCATTGAGTGAACTGGAAGCTCACTCATTTTGACTACGCTGTCTAACCAGCAAGCATTAGAGATCTTCTGGCTTGTTCCCCACCATGTTGCAGGTGTTAAGTAATGTTGCAGTCATGAGTGGCCATGCCAGGAGTTTAACATTGATACTAGGGATTCAAACTGAGATTTTAATGCTTGCAGATGAAGTACTCTTACCTAATCAGCCATGTCCCTAACACTCTACCATACTCTTTGGAAGGGGAGTCAGTTTGCTTCTGGTTTTTATTCAGAAACAAAATTGTTTCTTTTTAATAATACTCCTTGTTTTCTTATACTTGACTTGCATTTAGCTTTTATCCTATTCTCATCAGTCTTCTTTATCTTTTCATTCAACAGCTAGAGATGATTGCTATGGAAAATCCTGCAGACTTGAAGAAGCAGTTGTATGTGGAATTTGAAGGAGAACAAGGAGTGGATGAGGGAGGTGTTTCCAAAGAATTTTTTCAGTTGGTTGTGGAGGAAATCTTTAATCCAGATATTGGTAAGTGTTAGTGATATGATTATGATATGTTAGTCTTTTGAATTATGAACTTGTTTTGAGAATATTCTCAACTATGATAAACAACAAAAGAATTGAGTATAATTATTACAGATAACAAATATGTATGCTTCAGGAACTTATCTGTCATTCACGTATTCACGTTCTTCCTTAGATTACTTAGCCAAATATTCTAGTAGAGAACACTTTTTGGTAAATTTAATTTGGAAAACCTTAGAATGGTGGATTGGAAACAACTGAAGGCATGAGATTAATGGTTTATAAATTTTATACTCTGGTTAATTTATAGCTTATTGTTCTTGAGAACAAAATCATCCATTTGTGACATTCTGTTTAGACTTATTGCTTGTCAACTGAAGTTTTAGATACTCCATGGATCTATAACTTGGCTTACAAATAAATAACTATACATACAATGTATACATATTTTTAAAACTGTGGAACTTAAGTATAAATTGGACAATTTTAAAACCAGCATTTCACAAATACTAAATTGCAAGAAAAAGCATAGACTTCATTTATACTCCTACAGGTTAGAGAGAAAATTGTAGTTTTCTTTTTCATTAAAACGGAAAATGAAAATGAAACATTTTAAAATCTTTTCAAAATTAACTTAAAAGTACATTTTAATGCTGTTTTATTTGGTTTTGAATAATCTTTTTCCATTAGAAAAAAGTTTTTTCCCAAACCTACTTTGGTTTGTTTCCTTTGGTCTTGGTTTTGGTTGTGGACAGTCTTTTTATATTATATTAGTGCTTTCTGGCCTTAAACTCATGATCCTCCTGCCTCATTCTGCTAATGTGTGCAATTCCTTCTCCCCCAGCATATTACTTTAGCCACTTAACTGAAACTTACATAAGAAGCAAACTCATGATCAATTACAATTACATATTAATTTACAAGTACTTTCTGAGAAGCAACTGAAAATGAACTTAGAAAAATTAAAAAGCATAAGAATATATTTTAAATATTTTTATCTTTGATGTTCCCTGAAAAAGAAAAGACATCTCTATTACTGCTCCGTAGATGAAATAATGATGATAGGAGAAATGTCTCTCAAGTTTGGTTTTGAATAATGAAGATCATGTAAAGATGAAAGATTATAAAGTTGCCTTTTTTTTTTTTTTTTTTTTGGTTTTTCGAGACAGGGTTTCTCTGTGTAGCTTTGCGCCTTTCCTGGAACTCACTTGGTAGCCCAGGCTGGCCTCGAACTCACAGAGATCCGCCTGGCTCTGCCTCCCGAGTGCTGGGATTAAAGGCGTGCGCCACCACAGCCCGGCTAAAGTTGCCTTTTTAAACTATTAGCTCATATTAGATATGTATTTTAAGTACCTTAAAGTTAATCAACTTTATCTAATTTTTGTAATTGATCATGAGTTTGCTTCTTATGTAAGTTTCAGTTAAGTGGCTAAAATATGACTGTAAATTAACCTTTCATTAGTCAATGAAAATCTGTAATAAGCCTTGAATAATTTAATTAAGCTTTTTAAAAATATCTTTCCTGAAATGTTACCCAGATTGCGTTTTATTTTATTTTGTTGTGTTCTTAGAATTGTATACCACCAATTAATACACTTAATGATAATCGGATACTATATTTGTACAGTTTTCTTACATGCATGTAATAGCAAAAACTTAAATCTACTGCATTAAAATTCTGGGTTTTTTTTGTCAAAATTATTTTTAAATTTTTAGAGTTTCAAAAAGTACAAATTATTTTAAAACTTATTTTTATAGGTATGTTCACATATGATGAAGCTACAAAATTATTTTGGTTTAATCCATCTTCTTTTGAGACTGAGGGTCAGTTTACCCTGATTGGCATAGTCCTCGGTCTGGCTATTTACAATAACTGTATACTGGATGTCCATTTTCCCATGGTTGTCTACAGGAAGCTAATGGGGAAAAAAGGAACCTTTCGTGACTTGGGAGACTCTCACCCAGTAAGTTCTTTGTCATTCTTTAAATAGTCTCTAAGATACTATCTAAATACAGAAGTACATCTTAATTGATATAAAAATATGTTTTTGTTTGGGATCTTTTGTCAATACATACTGCTAACCAGTGTGGTAAAAATTCTTTTAATCTGTTTAAGTAATGAACACTTAAATTTTTAAAGAGTATTGTTTCTGTAGATTGCATCAAGCAACTTTTGATTGACTGCATAGTTAAATGTTGTAAACATTGTTTTCAATGTAACCTATGACTGCCTGGTAGAATGAGCATTGCTTGGTCCTTGATAGATACAGCTGATGTGTTTTTTTCCTCTGTGTACCTGGTCTCCAGCCTGGAGATACTGTGGATGTTCTAGAGCTCAGTATGAAATATGTTGCTGAGTTGATGATTTGAAGAATTTCTAAGCGAAGATTGACACATTATCAGTGACAGTGACAATTTTTTTTCCTTTTTTTTCTTTCCTGTTATTTTCAAGACAGGGTTTCTCTATGTAGCTCTGGCTGTTACAGCAGTCATTCTATAAACTAGGCTGGCCTCAAACCCACAGAGATCCACTGCCTCTACTTCTCGGGTGCTGGGATTAAAGGTGTGCACCACCACTGCCCAGCTCAGTGACAGTCTTTATGTCTTAATAAACTATTTGGGAGATGGAGGAATAATTTTGGCTTCATTTTTATTGACAAATTGTTTCTAAAAGGAATGAAAACAAGCTGTTGCGCTCTCTCTCTCTCTCTCTCTCTCTCTTTTAAAATGTCTTTTACAAGTCATTTGGTAGCCTCACTTCTCTTTCTGATTGTTAGGTTTTATATCAGAGTTTAAAGGACTTATTGGAATATGAAGGGAATGTGGAAGATGATATGATGATCACTTTCCAGATATCACAAACAGATCTCTTTGGTAACCCAATGATGTATGATCTAAAGGAAAATGGTGATAAAATTCCAATTACAAATGAAAACAGGAAGGTAATAAAAATTTTCTGACATTGTTTTGTAAATATATAATTTCAAAGCAGTTTTCTTAGAGTTTTCAAAGAATTATCTAATATGGCTTGAAGCGGTAACAAAAAAAATCACAAACAAATTTATGTAGATAGTAAAGGTACAGTTTGCTAACTCTTAGATAAGAGCCATTGTCAGTATATACAGTTAGTTTCTAATCCCTCTTTAGAGAGAGTACACTGACTAGGACAGAATGAATGCGTAAATATAACTATAGTGTAACACCAGAAACAGGGCATTACCATATTAAACTGTAGAGGTAATGGCCCAAGTGATTAAGGTCCTATTTAGTGTGTATACATATTTCCCATTTGAAATCTAATTATACATCTGAAAATTATTCTTTTCATTGGATTTAGTTTCTGTTAATTTAAAACAGTATTCATTTAGGAACAGGAAATAACTGAACAGAATAAGAAAATTACAATAAATAGTTTAACTTTTAAGAAATATGTAAGTTTATATTACTACTTTTTTGGTAAAATATTACAATGTCAGAACACAGAATACATTTTTGTAATTTAATAGAGTAGCTTAGCTTACCAACAAATAGTGTTTTTGCTGAACTGGATACAGTAAGTAGTTTACCAAAGTCTCTAGTAGAAAATATGAGATTCTGGTTTGCTCAAATTCAGTGTTCATATCTTAAACTTATATTTGCATACTTAGTTAAGGGACTTTGGAACATTGTGTTGAGGCTCTGTTTTAATATTAAGTCATTTTAATCTTTTATATTAATCTTACTATTATAAAATTATATTTTATATTTCCTGTTTAATTTACTCAGAATCATAATTTATATATTCTTGTATATGACCTATTTATAGATTAGTATATATCAGAAGTGAGGAAAGTATCTTTTTTTGTATATACAAAAAAATTGTGAAAGTATCTTTCTTTGTATATACAACATTTTATTAATATTTGTAAGACTTTTGTCTTATATGCATGAATGTTTTGCCTGTATATATGTTGGTGGGTTGTTTGCATGTATTGCCCATGGAGGCCAGAAGAGTATCCTGGAAGTGTAGTTACAGATAGTTGTTAGTTGCCATGCAAGTGCTGGGAATTGAGCTTAGATCCTCTCTAAGAGTTGCTAATGCTCTTAACTTCTGACCCATCTCTCCAAAATTTATTTTTTTAACTTATTTTTAAAAAATACTCCTGAAGGATTTCTTTTGGGTGGGGCTAAAAGCAGCTATGTAAACCTAATAACTAATTGTGTTCACTTGTACTTGTATAGCATGTGACTTTTTGTTTTTAATGTTTATACAGGAATTTGTCAATCTCTATTCAGACTACATTCTCAATAAATCAGTAGAAAAACAGTTCAAGGCATTTCGCAGAGGTTTTCATATGGTGACTAATGAATCTCCCTTAAAGTACCTATTCAGACCAGAAGAGATTGAATTGCTTATATGTGGAAGCCGGGTAAGAAAGACATCTGCAAAAAACAAAACAAAACAAAAAAAACCCTCATATTTTATTTTTTTAATAGTTTGCTGTAAATGTTAAGGTGTATTTTTTTTCTATAATTTTCAGAATCTAGATTTCCAGGCACTAGAAGAAACTACAGAATATGACGGTGGCTATACCAGAGAATCTGTTTTGATTAGGTGAGGTGTTTTATTCTTAAGAAGATTTTATTCATCAAAGAAGTTTATGTGTACTGTTGTAATTCAGACCTGTATCTGTCGGTATTGCTTCCCAAACAAGCAAGCTCAAAGGCGCTCATCTGTAAAAGTAGACCTGTATTAATATTACCGGTTTTCTTACAATCTAATGATTTATTTAATTAATTAAGTGGTTATATAAGTCTCATGTTTTCTCTTGCTTTTGGTTTATTTCTGGTAATATGTAAAGTGGTACATTTTTTGGTCTTTAAGATATTTGGGACGAATGATATGTACTGGTGCTTCTGAACAATTCTCAGAACAGTGTCACTGATACTGTCTTTCTCTAGCCAAATGCCCTGGTTATTGTTCCTACTTCTCTGTAATATCCAATTCTGAAAGATGGGTTTCCGATCCACTAATGTAACTGGTCAAAATGACAGATAGGCCCTTTTAGCATCCACTATTTGTTGTAAAGTCAGAGGCATTTAAACTGGAAGATCCCTCTAGAGCTGTAAGACTCAAGTATGTGAAGAACAGAATGCATATTAACTATGTCTAGTAATGATACATTATGTTTGTTAATTTTATATCACAGTGTTATTTTATTATTTATCTAGGTTTGTAGAAGATTACTGTTGCTTTGCCCTTTCTAACAGCAGTCACAAGTGTGTTTACTAATGGCAATCATTATATTGCTCCTAAAAACTCAGTTTCAAAGGTTATTCATAAAAGGACTGAAATAACATGGTAATAGTAAAGCCTTAATGGGAATATCATGACATTGTTATTATAATTATCATAACATATATATATATATTATATCTGTAATAATGTTGATCCAAGATAGGCCTTCTCAGAGAATTAATATGAGAAAACTAGCTTTACAGTACATTTCATTTTAGACCAGTAGAAGTATCTTGGACTGTTATTTCTGAATCAATTATCTTAGAAATCAAAGTTTTATGCTTTTGTAACAATTCCATTCTTATGTCATGCATATCTTAAGATTATCTGTGAATTCAGGCTTTAATGGCAAGAAAATTACAGCAGTAAAAAAGGTTCAGACTTAACAGTTTATGGTATCTTATATCCTGTGAAACTACTTCAACTTTTTTTTTTTTTTGTCACTATAAATACTGTGAAATCATTCATTGGAATTTATAGTTAGTAGGAGTCAAATACTAAAATAATCCTTTGCCCTAAAATCTAACAATACTGATATGTTGTTAATAATTATCTTGTGTATTCAGAATTTATAAAATCAGAATGCACAAGTAAGGTTTTATGCATGTATTTTTCATTTGGAAAAGTTCTACCTGTTTCCTTTTATCTACTTAAGAGATTTTTTTTCTAATGTTCCATCCCCCTTTTGAGATTAGAGATAGCTGTTTTATCATTTTTCATTAATTAAATTTTATGTATATCAGTGTTTTGCCTGCATGTATGTATGTATGTATGAGGGTGTCAGATGCTGTAGTTGTAGGCAGTTGTGAGCTGCCGTGTGGATGCTAAGAATTGAACCCAGGTCCTCTGAAAGAGCAGCCAGTCCTCTTAACTGCTGAGCCATCTCTCCAGCCCCAGCAATTTATCTTTTAATGGATAATTTCAACTTCAAAGGCTTGATTCAGCTCTGTATTTGATTTCTTCCCTACCTAATAAGTTTTTATTTGTACTTCGTTGTAGAGATACTTAACCATCTCTGCCTTTTAGTAATTTTTGCCCTAGGTGAAGATAGACAACTTTGTTAAATCATTTAGTACTATCAGATGATAATATTGTTATTTTTAGTCCACATTTTATTACTTGGAGTATTGATAAGTATTATCTGTAGTGCTCATCAATATTTGCTTTTCTAGAATTAGAGATATATATTTTATTATATACCTTTCATGATAAATGAGTCTTTCTCATTACTAATTTTTTTGTTTACCAAAATCTTATAATAGCTTAATCGCTCTCTAAACAGTGGTTATCTAAACATTATGAATATGGCGTTGGTGATAATGGTGATACTAATGTGTGAGGTAGCTTTTAGGTACAGTGAAATATGCAGAACTTTACTGGACAATTTGGAGATTCAGATAATTACACCTTTGCAACAGCAAGATACAGACTATTATCCAAGTTCCTGTGGCTCTTTGCTGTTAATTCCTGTTCCTACGGGCAATCACCGTAGAGATTTCTGTAACAGTGGATTTTTTTTCCTTTCTTTCTTTTTTTTTGGGGGGGGGTTGTTATTGAATTAAATATATATGGAGTCATTTTTGAAATCTATTCATGTTATTACTCTAATTTACATTGTGAGTTTTTTATGGCAAAATAATGTTTTAGATGAATGTATGATGTTTGCTTATCCATTCTCCTATTATTGATGGCAATTAGATTTTCTTAAGGTTAGAACTATTACAAATAAAGTTATCCAGTCTTATTGTTGAAGTGTTTTCATTTCTCTTAGACAAACATAGGAGATAGAGGTTTGTGTTTTAAGCTTTTTAGCTTTTTCTTTTCCTTTTTTTTTTTTTTTTTTTTTTTTGCTAAATGATAGTGCCATTTCACCCTAGGATGACTAGCAATGTCAGAGCTCTCAGCTCTATATCTCTTTCAGTCTTTGGTCATGTTGTTCTTTAGTTCTCTTGGAGGAATGTGAAATAAAATCTCAATTGTAGTTTAAATTTGCATATCTCTGATGACTCATGATGTTGAGCTGGCTTCACTTTTTTTTTTTTGCCATTACTTTGTTAATTGTCTTCCCCGTTTTTTACTGATTATGATTTTTTTCTTTTAAAATATATTCTTGATAAAAGATTGTTGCTAACATGTTATACATGTGTTCTTATAGTTTGTAGCTTTCTTTTCCCCATTGAATTTCTTTTTTGTTGAAAATGAATTATTTGTTAATTCTAGATTAGATTCTGTTCTAAGTATTCTTATGTCTTTTGGTCAGATTCATATCTTATTGATTCTTTACATTATAGAACAGGTCTTTAAATCAGAAGGTGTGAGTGACCACCTTTACTTTTTCCTTGTTCTCAATTCCTTTTACTGTTTTTACTTCCATAGAAATATTAAAATCTGTTTCTGAATTTTACATGAATAGAGTAAAATTCCTTTGAGATTTTGATTTGAATTACTTTGATTGAATAAATCAGTCTGAGAATTGTGGTGATGTATTGTGTCCCCCAATATACTGTGTTTCCCAATAAAATTTACCTGAGAGATCAGGGAAATTGGGAAAGCCACAACTAACCTCACCTTACCAACTCCACAGCTTCCAAAGAGCGAGCTACTTCCTTTCTACCCATGCCTATATAATCCTTGCTGTTCTGCCATCTGATTTGCTGTCTCTATCCAGCTATATCATTTCCTCTTCCTGCCCAGCTCTATCACTTCCTGTCTGTCTGTACAGACCTACAGACCTCCATGGTTAACTAGTGTTGGAATTTAAGGCATGTGCCACCATGCCTGACACTTTTCCCAGTGTGGCCTTGAACTCACAGAGATCCAGACAGACCCTGCCTGCCAAAATAAGATTAAAGATGTGTGCTACTATTGTCTGACTTCTGTGGTTTCTAGGCTGGCCTTTTCCTCTGATCCTCAGGTAAATTTTATTGGGAGGCAGAGTATATTGGGGAACACAATACATCACCATAGAGAATTGTCATTTTCACCAGTTTGGATTCTCTAAACCTCAAGCATGACATAGACCTTTCCATTTATTATGCATTAGTTTCTCCTAGCATTGTCTTGTAATTTTAGTGCTGAAATACTGTATGCTTTAGTCAGGAATAAATATTAATCTGACATGTTTCTTATGTGTTATTTTTTATTTCTGAGACCAAGCTTATAATTACTTCTTAAATTGTATTAAAGAACCTTATCAGATAATTCAAACATCTTATTGATATCTATGTTGGCATCAGTTGTTTTCATTTCCTGGTTTCTGGTATGCTAGTATTTTTGTTTCATTTTTGTCTTTTGAAGGTTTTGTTATTGTTTTGTTTTATCTAAAATATTTTTTTTCATATAATATATTCTGGTTATAATTTCACCCTCTCCCTACTTCTCCCAGGTTCTCCCACCTCTCCTCCATCTGGATTACACCTTTTCTTTCTCTTGTAAGAAATTAAACAGGCATCTAAGGAATAATATTAAAATACATGAAAATAAATGAAAAAACAAATTGGAATATGACAAAACCAAGAAAAAGAGCCAAAGAAAAAAGGCACAAGAAACACATATAGATGTAGAGACACATGTTTGCATACTCAAGAATCTTATAAAAACCCAAACCATAAAGCCATAATACATAATCAGAGGATCTTTAAGTAGGGAGGGAAACCCCCTGACTTACCATTATGAGTTGAAGAACCTCTGTAGATGCTGGTGAATTAGGTTTGTGTTGGCCATCTATTGATGGACACAGGACCCATCCATATGAGTAGTTTGTTTCCCCATTGAGACTCCCTTGGACAAAACCAGTTTTTCATTTGCAAGTGGCTATCAGTTAGAGATCGCTTCTAGGTTAGGGATGGTTGTATGTGTTCACTTCTCCTTTCAGCTCTAGGACCACATCTGGTGCATACCAGACAGGTTCTGTGCATGCTGCCACAGTCTCTGAGTTCATATGTGCAGCAGCTCTGTTGTATCAAAAAGGACTTGATTCTTTAGTGTCCTCCATTCCATCTGGTTCTTAACACTCTTTCCCCTTCCATAGAGTTCTCTGAGCCCAGTGGGGAGGTGATTTGATGAAGACATCCCCTTTAGAGCTGAGTGTTCCAAAGTCTTCTGCATATTTTCTGGCTGCAGGTCTCTGTATTTGTTCCTTTCTGCTTCAGGAGGAAGCTTCTCTGATGGTGGCCGAGCACAGCACAGCTCTATGAGTGTAGCAGAATGTTGTTTGGAGTCATTTTACTCCTACATTCCTTTAGCAGAACAGTAGTACTTGATTTCCCCCTAGGTTCTTGGGCTATTTAGACTCAGGTTCATAGCCACCTGAGCAATGTTGGGTATGGATTCCAGCTCATGGAGGAGGCCTTGCTTAATTCAATTCAGATATTAGATGGTTATTCCCACAGACTTTGTACCGTTATTGCACCAGCGTATCTTGCAGGCAGATCACTCTTGTAGATCAAAGGGTTTTATCTGATTTTTCTTGTGATGAATATGAAAATGTTGTGGGTGTTGCTGACTTCCTTGGGTTGAAGTTTTCCTTCTCATACTTTCTGTTGGGCTGGATTTATGGATTGGTATTGTTTAAATCTGGTTTTATCATGGAATATCTTATTTTCTCTGTCTATGGTTATTGAATGCTTTGCTGGGTATAATAGTCTGGGCTGGCATTCGAGGTTTCCCAGTGTCTGAAAAATGTCTGTCCAGGACTATCTGGCTTTCATAATCTCCTTTGAGATGTTGGGTGTAATTCTCATAGGTCTTCCTTTATATGTTACTTGGGCTTTTTCCTTTGCAGCTCTTAATATTCTTTCTTTATCATCCATGTTTAGTGTTTTGATTATTATGTGGCGAGGGTTCTTTTTTATTTTTGGTCTAGTCTATTTGGTATTCTGTATGCTTCTTGTACCTTCACAGGCACGTCCTTCTTTAGTTTGGGAAAGTTTTCTTCAGTGATTTTGTTGAATATATTTTCTGTGCCTTTTAGCTAGAATTCTCCTTCATTTGGTCTTGTCATGGTGTCCCAGATTTCCTGGATGTTTTCTTGGATTTAACATTTTCTTTGACCAATATATCTTCAACACCTGAGGTTCTCTCTTTCATCTCTTGCATTATGTTGGTTATGCTTGCATCTGTAGTTCATTGTTTATTTACTCAGATTTTCTATTTCTAGCATTCCGTCAGTTTGTGTTTTCTTTATTGCCTCTCTTTCAGTTTTCAAGTCTTGAACTGTTTTCTTCACCTGTTTGTTTTTTCTTGGCGTTCTTTAAGGGATTTATTGATTTCTTCCAATGTTTTGTTTGTCTTGTCCTCCATTCCTTCAGGTGAATTTTTCAATTCCTTTTTAAGGGCCTCTTTTATTTTCATGATTTTTTTTGTGTGTTTTTTTTTAATTCATTTTTCATACCAACTGACTGCAGATCCCCTCTCATCCCTCTTCCCGCTCCCCTCCCCCAGCCTTCTCCTCTTTGACCCACTCCTCATCTCCTCCTCCAAAAGGGTAAGACCTCCCATGGGGAGTCAGCAAAGCCTGGTACATTCAGTTGAGGCAGGACCAAGCCCCTTCCCCCTGCATCAAGACTGAGCAAGGAGTCCCACCATAGGTAATGGGCTCCAGAAAGCCAGCTCATGCACCAGGGATAGATCCTGATCCCACCACCAGTGGGCCCCTCAAACAGGCCTAGCTACACAACTTGTCTCCTATGTGCAGAGGGCCTAGTCTGTTCCCATGCAGGTTCCACAGCTGTCGTTCTAAAGTTTGTGAGTTCCTGTGAGCTTGGTTCAGTTGTCTCTGTAGATTTCCCCATCATGATCTTGACCACCCTTTGCTCATATAATCCCTCTTGCCTCTCTTCATGAAGTTATTTTTAAGGTCGTTTTTTTTCTGCTTCATTTTCACTTGGATGTTCAGGTCTTGCTGTTAATAGAACCACTAGGTTCTGGTGGTGCCATATTGCCCTTTATGTTGTTGAATTTATTCTTACACTGCTGGGTTTGGAGTAATTACAGGTACAGGTGTTGACTCTTCCTCCAATTGGGGCAGGTGATGTCTGTGCCTAGGGGCTGCTCTTTCTCAAATTGGTGTAGGTGGAGCCTGTGCCTCTGGGGGGCCTTTGATGCTGCAGGGAATGTGGTGGAGTGGCATGACTGCAGGAATCTTGCCTGCTGCTGACTGGCTGCTGGGGTTCCCAGCCCATGTGTTTATCTTAGGCTTACCTAAGGGTCTCTAATGGTCAAAGGATAGCATTTCAGGGACAGAACTAGTCATAGCAGAATCATCTTCAGTGCTTAGTAACAAGAAAGAATGTCGAGTATGGTGCAACTTCTTTGATTTTTAATCTTTCTGTCTTAGGTTTTAAAAGATTGCAAATTTTTTATGTTTACTCTTAATGTTTATTTTTAAATTTAGCTTTAGTTTCTTTATATTTGGCATGATTTTAAAAATTTATTTCTAGTTATACCTTAGTTTTTTCACATCTTTTAAAGCTTTCTTTCTGTTAATGTCTTCTACACTTTGCATTTCTGAACTAGTTGTTCTTTCATAGACTCTGTTATTTCAAAATTTTACTTTTAGTTTATTATATTTATAGCCTTAGTTTTCATGTTTTTATAGTTTTCATCTCTTGTTGATATCTTCTAAATGGACAAAGTTCTCATGCATATACTATTTAATAAAATGTGTGTGATGTTTTATTTTAATCCCCAGTTTTGTTTTTCATTTCTTTTTTAAAAAGTAACTTTATTATGAATTTACATTGTAGAATAAAATTATCTTTCAGTAAATTAAAATATGAGACAACTCAATAATAGAACACAATAACTAATTTTTTATAGACTTACTTTAAAAGATAGAGTTGTTTTTTAATTTTATGTATATGGGTGGCTTTCCTACATATGTCCATGCAATGTGTGTGCAGTGTCTGCTGAGGCCAGAGGAGGGAGTCAGATCCCCTAGCACTATAGTTGAAGATGGTTATGAGCCCTCATTGTAGGTATTGTAAATCCAACCTGGGACCCCTGCAACAGCAGCGGGTACTCTTAACCACTGAACAACCTCTCCAGGTCTACTTCTTGAATTTTAAATTAAAAATTGTATTACTTTTTCCTATATCTAATTCTCTTAGATCTTGAGGCCTTCAATTATTTGGAAGTCGTTGCTCCTCCATGGAATACAAATAGTTTTCTTGTAATGTGTTCAGCAGGACCACACTATACATTTGTGAATTTTACATGCTATGCATGTTTTTAAAGCTGCAAACTGTGTTTGGCAATTGTTTCTTAAAAGTCACTTTTGATTTGTTGTTGCTTTCTATGTTCCTTTCCCATGAAAAGAATGATACTCCATCAGTATATCTTATTCAGAAAGACTTTGAAACTGTAGCTGTCAAAATTACATACTATTATGGTAAAAAGGGGCTATTCATATTGATGTTCCAATGTCATTATCTGTTATGTTAGATTAGTTTTTTATGTAAATGCTCATAAATTAATTTTTAATTCACAATAATATATACTGTAAGTATAATTGCTATAAACATGGGAAATCCACAGCCTGTGTTTTAAATTCTGAGAAAATGAGTAATTTTTCACCCTTGTTAAATACTTCTTGACTTCTACACAGCATAATGATAAATCTGATGTTCATTTGTAAAAATGTCTATTTAGTTGAACTTCTATTTTGAAGACTTAGAGAAAGGAATTAGCAAGTCAATATAGTGGTACCTCTGGTCCTTATCTGTTTGTTTGTTTGTTTTTTGGCCTCCTCATAGAAAAGATGTATATAGTAAGAAACTTAAAGTACTGAAGGGGGAAGGAAAGGAAACCCATCTGTTGTCTACTCGAAAAGAGAAAAATGATTTCTCCCACCCCATGGAGAAAACATTTTAGTAGACTAAAAGATCAAGTGACAGTTTTTACTTTGTACAATAAAAATAGAAGTACTAACTAGCTAGCTACATAACATTTATTTTTGTTTAGTTTATGAATATGTTCTTCCTTCTTCTGGTAAATGATACCAATAAGCTTCTCCTTTCAATCTACTGGCCGTATTCTCCATCCTGCACTATTTCTATCTCAGATCACCTTGGAATTTCTGGCTCTGGTGCTCCTATTACTTTAAATCTAAGGGGTATACTTGTACAATTGATATGTTTTTGTTTTTCCAGCCTTTTGAAACATTGAGCTTCTGATTCGATTTGCTCTTCATCTTTCACAGCGAAGTCAATCATAGTGCTACTTCCCCTTTTTCTCCTCAACTTTTTTCTTTTGTAGGACTACTTCAGTTTATTTTATTTCAAACTGAGTTAGTAACTCTTGTTTTTTAATTCTTCTTTGTGCTTCTCTTTCCTTAGCTGTTTGTTCAAATATGGTCTTCACGCTCACCTTATGAGTAGAGCTTCATTTCTTCTTTGCAAGTTTTGGATCCATTTGCCTTGTGAAAGTTTTCTGTTTCTCTTTAATTTCAAATTCAGTTGCAGTCCTTTTTGCTTGTTCTTCTTTGTATTTATTTTTCAGAGCTATTAACTTTTTTCAAACTTTTTTTTTAGGGTTTTTAGTGTGAATAGAACTACTGCTTTTAATTTAATTAGTTCTTCATATTCTCTGCTCAGTCAAAAGGTTTCATTTTCTTCCTCTTTTCCCATTTCTTGTCTTAGTTCTCTGTTGTTTTTGTTCGTTTGTTTTCTGTTTCTGGCTTATATTCCTGTTGCTCCTTTGTTAATCATTCTTCTTCCATTTTTGGCTTTAGTTTCCTTAAAAATTAATTTCCAGCTGTCTTAGTATACGATATTGTTTTAAACATCTCTGGAATCATCCAATACCTTACTTCTCCTTGATTCAGTAGATGAGTTTTTTCCTTCTTCAGTCTCCTTTCAGTCTCATCTGTTTTCTTTTTTGTCTTTTCTTCTTTGCCTTTCTGCTTTGTCAAAACTGAGTTTTGAGTTTTTCAGGGCTATGTTCTTTACGTGTGTGTGTGTGTGTGTGTGTGTGTGTGTGTGTGTGTGTGTGTGTGTGTGTGTCTTTGGTTTTTTCCCTCACATCTACAATTTTCCTCTTAGCCTGTTCAAAAGCATTCTTCACTTTAAATGTCATGTTTCTTCTTCTTCTTGCATCTTTCAATTTTTCTGTCTTTGTTGCCCCAGTTCTTCAGTTCTTTTCTTAATTCTGTCTTTAGATCTCCAAAATTGCCTTTTCTAGATGTATGATTTGACAGGTACAACTGTTAAAAGCAGTGAATGAATCATCTCCTTCCTCTGATGACGGTTTTAGTTCCTGTATTATGTTCTTAATTTGCTCAGCTATTTACTAATTCACCTTCCCTTTTTCTTTTATTTTTTTATTTATTTTTTTTTTCGAGACAGGGTTTCTCTGTGTAGCTTTGCGCCTTTCCTGGAACTTCCTCTGTAGCCCAGGCTGGCCTCGAACTCACAGAGAGATCCGCCTGCCTCTGCCTCCCGAGTGCTGGGATTAAAGGTGTGCGCCACCACTGCTCGGCCCCCTTTTTCTTTTTATGAAAACACATCCTCCTCTCTTCTGCATGTTCATTCCTTTAATTCTTTCTGTCTTCGTTTCTACATTTCAGCAAATTTATCTTTAAACCCCCCTGTCACCTTGAAGACTGCCTTTTTGACTTTAGAAAATGTGTCTTATTATGAGAAGCAAACATTTCTTTTAAGTGAAATATTCATATTTGCTATATGTGGTTTGGGCTTATGAAGCCTTGTATATTTTTGTACCCATCCAGTTCACAATCCGTCATTGAAGGGTGTCAGGGCAGGAACCATAACAACACTACTTGGCTGATTCACTGCCCCCTAACTCCTTCCTCATTTTCCTTCTGTCTTATTTGCAGTAGACTGAGATAAACAAAACATTAATGTAGGTGTCTGATTTTCCTAATTAAATTTGTTCTGTTGACAGAGATTGTAGAGCTAAAGCAAAATAGCTGTGATTGATAGTTCTTTGCCTTGTATGTATCTTATTTTTGTCTGTCTTTCCTTAATCCATTATTTCACCATTTAGCCTGAGATTTCAAAAATGTCGATTTAAGGAAACAGTTTCCTTTTATCTGATCATTTTACATCGTCATTCTCCTATTTTCCTATCTTTTTTTCGTATCAGCAAGTTCTATTTTATTGCCTTAAGAAAGGAGTTTGTTGAAAAGGTAAAGTCAAATGTATTTACGTTTGAGAAAATGAGATAATATGGTAATTTAAATAATGTTAGGCGAGTTTATTTTTGTGTTCAAATACTATGAATTCATGGATTTTTTTTAATGTAGTGTATGTGTTTTAGGATTGTATTTTTAACATGACACATGACTCCATTAAAGTTTGAAATTTTGGCTTATCTTGAACATTACTATCCTCTACCCTGGAATAAAACATTGTCAAAAGAAATGATTAGAGAATTGCATTTAGGAATATGATTTACTATTGAATGTTATTGCTGGTAGGACTTGTCAAGGAACAAACCTAGAAATAATCTCCTTTTAGTATATCTCAGAAGCAATCCCTCATTAATGTAGAAGTTACTTCTGCAACATTTTTGCTTGCCTACTACTGCCACAAAGTATTGATGCATTGTAGGTTTTTAAATCTTCATGGACATGTTTTTTTTTTTTTCTTTCTTTAATACATGGACACTGTATTAACTATCTGTATTTTTAATATTAATATTTTTAATATTACTGTTCAGTTATTGATCTTTTTCCTTTTTGTTTGTTTGTTTTGACAAGATCTTGCCTAGGCCTAACTTTTGCCTCCACCTCATAAGTGCTGAATTAATTATAGGAATATCTTTTACATATCCTTTCCCTTATCCTTTTTTTACATATCCTTTTTGCACATTAAAGACATTGGTCCTTATGATAGAAAAATTTACAGTATTTCCTCTACATTGCCATTTATCTTTATTTATTAGGGTTTTCACTAAGTGAAAGGTTTTGTCAATGTACTTAACAATTTTTTTCTATTCTACTTTGATATGCATTTCTTTAGTTTCAATTATTTTATCTCCTTTCTCTTTCTCCCCCTTCCTTACCTACCCCCATCTTGCCTTTTGTTTTTAGACTGATGTCAGATACAAATACTGGATGATTGTCAAATAGAAATGACTTCTTTTTTCTCCTTTGCTCACTTCATTCATGAATCATCTATTATTTCCAGAGTTCCTATGCGTAGTGCTTCAGAATTTTCTAGTATTTTCATTTCCATTTGAATTTATTCATCTCTTTATTTTTGATCCATGACATTCTTAGTGGCTGAACTTTTCATGTTAAAGTTTAAATTATTCATGATTCAGTCTTTCTTATGTACTTTCCTATGCCAGAAAGCTTTGTTTCTTATTTGCAGGATTCCTCATAATATTTGTATTTAAAATTACATTTTTTTCTCATTTACTTTTTTTTATATATTTTTGCCTGGACCTGCTGTTAATAAATGTCATGGGGGAGCAAAGTATTCTAGAGTCACTTTAAGTGGTTTCTCTGTTGAAGGGTGTCCCTTTTACTGCTGTACAATGTTTCATTAACATTTGGTTCTGCTTTACATGATCCAGTGCTCTCTAGGTTTTTAACTATATCTTATTTTAGTTCGAATCCCTTTCATCAGGCATATCTATCCCTTTTGAAAAACTTTGCCACTCCTTTCTTTACAACTTCCTATGCCTGCCATTTTGTTTGGTCCTAGTATGGTCCTAACTCTGTTTATCTTCTGTCTTTGGAGATTTATGACTTGATGTCCTAGTTTTATTCTTGGCATAGATTTTTATTACACTTTCTCTCTGTCTCTCTCTGTCTCTGTCTCTCTCTCTTTGATCTGAATAGATTTTGGAGAATGTGAATAGGATATGATCTATTTGATACTTTCTTTTGAGCTTTCTAAATACATACATGTTTTTAATTAAAAGATTTTAGTAGGGTATAACATGAAGAGGAGATCTCTTTCAGCTTTGTTTTCATTAAGTAGATTTTATGGACCTCTGAGTATTTTTGTTATTTTAAAAACAACTACAGAAATGGAACATAGCCAGACCTGGTCACTGTGACCATGATTTATCTGCTTCCTCTGTGACCTGCAGTGATGCCTGAATATCTGCCTCCTTAGATGATGGATTAGGTCAAGTATCAGAGCCTTGAGTGTGAGAAGGCTTTTATTTTAACCACGCCTCTTGCAATATAGCTTTAAAATAATTTATTCTTTGAAAATTTCAAATATGTATGTAGTGTATTTTGATCATATTACCCCATACGCCCTTTTCCAAATCCTACTAGATTCACTGCACTCCCCAAGCCCCTTCCCAACTTAGGCCTTCTTTTTGAAAAGTAACCCCCTGAGTCAGAAGTAGAGTGACCCAAATATGCATGCCTGTGAACCTGTGCACTGGAACATGGTCAACTTGTCCATGGACACACTCCCAAAGAAAATCTGATTTTCCCTTCTCCAACAGCCATTAGCTGCCAATGGCTCCTGTGTAGCTTTTGTGTCCTAACAGGAGTCTTGTCGCTGCAATAGACTACTTTTCTCCTGCCAACCCCCAAAAACGACGTCTACAAATGGAAGTATGAGCTTTTCCTTCTAAATGGGGGATTCTTGCACAAATTCCTAGTCCAGTTTCCTGTTGAATGTATGTACCATTGTTATTTTCTCTAGGTGTGTATCAGTTTTACAGGAATCGTGACAAGAGATTGAAGAAAGCCAGGAAATCTGATAAAGCTTTTGGATATTGAAATTTTGGAAATAATGTGATTAATGTCAGAATAATGGTTTACAGCACTAAAAATACCAACATTTGGGTAATAAAACTAGTATACCAGAATGTCAAAGGATAGAATCTCAAAAGCTTGAAAAGCATAATGTCTCTTTTGAGATTAAATTTTTTCTTACATTTGTGTGTGTGTGTGTGTGTGTGTGTGTGTGTGTGTGTGTGTGTGTGTGTGTGAGAGAGAGAGAGAGAGAGAGAGAGAGAGAGAGAGACTGAGTGTGTGATGGGTGTACATGTCATGGAGCTAGTAGAGGTGACAGAATATAGCATGAAGGAGTTGACAGATTAAACCACAAGTGCTATTAACCACTGAGCAATCTATTTAGCCCTCTTCTAAGATTATTTTGGAAAGAACTTTAAATATAAAACATAAAATATACTCTATTGCCAATTAAAAATACTTTTGAATTTTTTCTGAAATCTTTATTTTCTTAGCTGTGAATTATTGCTATATGCACTTTATGGATAGCTAATTCAAACATACTCATTTTACAGATAGCTAATTGAAGCAAATCAAAATTGTTCATTATGAGCTTGTGTGTTGTTTTTTGAACTTAGAGTAACATAAAGATTATTGCGTTATTAAATTTAGTTTATAGGTTTTAGTCAGCCAGATATATCTTATAGTTACTACATGTGGGATAAATACCATTGTAACTCTTGCTCAAAAACACTACATGAAAAGTACGTTTGTATTCTTGCTATTAAGTCTGATTTTTTTTTTTTTACTTCATGTTTTTCTTATAATCTAAATCTGTTACCACCTTGCCTTCACAATTTTGAGTATGGAATGAATAAACAGGAGAGTAATGGAAGAATGGTAAATAAAATATATTCCGGATGATATTGGTATCCCTAATGTTAACTGCAAAATTGTCCTTAATGATGTTGTAGTAACAATGAGCTTGTGTTTGTAATAATGTCAAATTAAAACTAGTGTTGTATCTTTTTTCATTAGGGAGTTCTGGGAAGTTGTTCATTCATTTACAGATGAACAGAAAAGACTCTTCTTACAGTTTACAACGGGCACAGACAGAGCACCTGTTGGAGGGCTGGGAAAATTGAAGATGATTATAGCCAAAAATGGCCCAGACACAGAAAGGTAATTATTGAAGTACAGCTCCATACCTACTGTAAACCTTTCACCTCACACATGTGAGCAGAGGCAACATTTGTGTTGCCTCTGTGTTCTCTTCTGCTATTATATAGAAATTGCCAAGTCAACAAAAAAATCAGTGGAGGGAATATTTTGCCTTTATTACTCAATTGTAAAGTTGACATACTTAAAAAGTAATTGTGGAGCTACATGAGTTCAGAGTATGTCAAATTGGTATGATTTATCCTCTCCTTTGTTTTACAGTTTGTTAAGAAAGCCGTTTTTATGTAACAGTCTATTTAGAATGCTTACACTGAAATTTAGAGGATTCTTAGTTCTTTAAAGCTTATTCTAGAATCCTGAGTTACATAATTTTGACATTTAATTGTATCCTTTCCCCATTAAATACTTACTAATTTATGGTGGGACTGGACGATATATCCTTAGAAGTATGTTGACTTTGCTATACATCAACATATATTTTCATTATTGTCTATTCTCCATTATTTGATACATTATGGCTCTAATTTTAATTAATTTATATTTTCCATCCACTCATTTTCATTGTCATTTTGCCAACTGCATTTCTAATCAGTATTAAAAGAGCACAGACTCTGAAATCTTTAATACTACGTTTGAATTATTTTTCAACTTGAGAGTAAGTTATTTAATGACTTCAGCTTTTAAGTGGGTTTAGTAATATCTTGGTATGTTTGTTGTCTGAAGATTTAAACGAACTACGAAGGTTTAAGTATCTAAAACAATAGAGTATAAACTTAATAAATGCAAAATGTTGCTATCATCACTATCACCATCATATTAGCATTATTTCATAAGATAAAGACCAACTGATGTTTGTAGATGAACAGTACAATGTTTATGATATATTTTAATCTGTAGTTTCTCATTCCAAACTATCTTAACTAGATAAGCATCTAATAGGAACATTTCACACTGAGCATATTTTTTCTGACTTAACGATTTTCCTGTTTTTCTCTTTCTCTCTATTTAGGTTACCTACATCTCATACTTGCTTTAATGTCCTTTTACTTCCGGAATATTCAAACAAAGAAAAACTTAAAGAGAGATTGTTGAAGGCCATCACATATGCCAAAGGATTTGGCATGCTGTAAACAAAACGAAAACAAAAACAAAAACAAGAGAAAAAAAAAGAAAAACGTTAAAAAAACTTAATAAATATAGTAAGAGGGATAATTTGGTGGTGATAGTGTCCCAGTACAAAAAGGCTGTAAGATAATGAACCACAGTAGTCATCTATGTCTGTGCCTCCCTTCTTCATTGGGGACATTGTGGGCTGGAACAGCAGATTTCAGCTACATATATGAACAAATCCTTTATTATTATTATAATTATTTTTTTGTGTGAAAGTGTTACATATTCTTTCACTTGTATGTACAGAGAGGTTTTTCTGAATATTTATTTTAAGGGTTAAATCACTTTTGCTTGTGTTTATTACTGCTTGAGGTTGAGCCTTTTTGAGTATTTAAAATATATATACCAACAAAACTACTCTCGCAAGGAAAACATTGCCACCATTTGTAGACCATGTAATCTTCAAGTATGTGGTTTTTTGGTTTTGTTGTTGGTGGTGGGTTTTTTTTTTTTTTTTTGTCCCTGTATCTAATTCAAATCAGGACCTCCTTTTTTTTCTTTTCTTTTTTTTTTTTCTCCTATCAATTTTCTTTTGAAACTTGAAGTCTTGGAAACAGTGTGGTGCAAGTACTGCTGTTCTAGCCCCCAAAGAGTTTTCTGTGCAAAATTTTGAGAACCAATAAAGATGGAAGGGAGAACTTGGAATGTTTTAATCACAGCCCTCAGAACTTTTCTTTAGTAACAGCACAACAAATTAAAACAACTCATGCCACAGTATGTTGTCTTCATGTGTCTTGCAATGAACTGTTTCAGTAGCCAATCCTCTTAGTATATGAAAGGACAGGGATTTTTTGTTTTTGTTTTTGTTGTTGTTTTAAGTTTACTGGGGAAAGTGCATTTGGCCAAATGATAGGGTAGTCAAGCCTACTGCAACAAAATTAGAAAGTTTGTTGTATAAACAAGCATGTAAAAGTGCACTTAAAATGAATCTTTATTATTACCTAGATTTTAATAGACAATCCAAAGTCTCCCCTTCTGTTGCCATCATCTTGTTTAATCAGCTATTTTCCAAGACACACGATCAGTGTTGCAGCATAACAGAAAGGATGGCTACTGTGCCTTGTGTTACTTAGTCACACAGTAAGCAGGCCTGCAAATGAATGGAACTATTACTCCTGAGAATTACATTGTATATCCCCCAAATTAAATTTTACTTCAAAAAGTGTTAAATATTTCATGTGCTATAGGAAAGTACAAATAGGCTTAAATTACTGGATATTTAATGTAGTTTCCCATTCGTAGTCTTCTATGTCTGTGATGTTAATTTCTTTTGTTGCATAATAAAATAAAAGAATTATGTATTTTTAAGGAGATACATACTGGTATATCATTTTACTACAAGCTGCAGCTAATTTGTTGAGCTTGTGCCTTGATTGTTTTAGTGCAAATCAACCTTATATTTTAAAATTGGCAGGGGAAAATAAGTAGCTTTCAAATCATTGGAAGTGGGAAAATGATGTCTGTCAGAGTTTTTTTTTTCATTCTTGTAGTAGTTGACACAGAACTATTATTTACTGTAATGCTAAATAAAGCAGTGGCTTAAAAAAACAAATTATATCTTAATGGGAAAAAGAACTCAGTGCTTTCCATATTGTGATTAGGTAATGTGGGTTTTTTTCTGGGCTAGCCTTTAGAAAACTATTGTGGTATGTATGCTACCTTGATTTCTAGGACCCCTAAATGTGACTATAGTCATCTTAAAGGGCCTCTCTCATCCACTGTGCTTCTTACGTATTATGAAAGTAATAAGAAGACAAATTAAGTGGGTACATTTTATAAAATAAATTTGTGAAGAAATTTGTGTTCTTTAGTTCTCAAGTTTTATTATCACTACAGTATTGAAGTAGTTGTGATATTATACCTGTGTGAAAGTTTTCAAGTGATAATATAGATTATCAGACAGAAGTAACATCAATATATTAATTGAAAGTGGGAAAAAATACCCTAAAAAGTTTTAAGAGGAAAAAATAAACTCTGATTTACTTCCTATTCAGTTTTTCTCAGCATGTTACCACATTGTTATGGCTGCCTTTTCATTAGTGCTTTCTTAGAATGTCAAGAAACAGTATCTTATGAGTAAAAGAATACCTTTTACTGTTGTAGAACATTTCAAACTTACAGCATAAAAGCACAGCCTGCAGCAAAATTTTTCTGGAGACTTGGCAGCTGCAGCAAATGAATTGAGTGTCTGATTGTATATATTGTGGTTTATAGTTAATTGTGTGATCAAATCCACTTACAATTACCTTAGCTTTATTTGGAGATACATCCCTGTATAGGAAGGTATATATCCAAGGAAACCTATAAATGAGGCTTCAGAGAACTTGTTCATGTTAATATGTGGCAAATGCTTATAATTGGGCAGCATCACTCCCTGTTTCCATAAGGTGGCTATGCTGAAACTTAAACCTGTTTTAAGGAATTTTTTCTCAAGAATCCATATAACCTACTGGAGAAAGAAGTGTTTTTCTGAGGCTACTCTTTGTGATGTTCATCGCTGTACTTGCTGATTTTAATACTACCTTTATCCTTTCTACCCTTACCACAGCCACCAGAGTAAAATAATAATAGCAACTTCTACTTGCTGCTTCTCTTATCTTTTCTCCTCTTATTCCATTGATCACCATAGATTTTTCTGTCTCTTAGGTATATGTGTGTACACACACACATATTCATATTCTGGACTCACTGAATCATATTGGCCCATGGAAAAGGAAGTCAGAGAGTTGAAAAAGACTAGATTGTTGAAAGCAAGTTTTTGTGACTGCTTTCTACCTTCTCTTGTAAGCTAGATAGCAGAAGCCACCTTCTTTATGCTACCCACACACTTCTCTTTATCCCAGCAAAGATGGCAGCTGGCACCTTAACTCATTCTCCTATTACTAGTCCCTCAAATTTTCATGGAGGAGTCATCCAGATGCAGTTCTCTGTAAATGTATGTGAGTCATATTTAACATTTTCTTATTCTTTGTAAATCAGATTCCTGTAAATTCTGAAGAGAACTTTCAGTGACTGCTGAGTAACTGTGCACATGGTTCTTGCACAAAATAGGTCAATCACTGTAACTTGAGAGGTTATTCACCTTACCAAAAGTCATACAGCCAAACTAGTGGTATGGGTGGGCCCATATGACTACCTAATATTTGTTATCTTCCCCCTTAAAAAAAAAATCAAGTATCAAGTTAAGATTCTTAGACTGACATGCATGGGACCTAGGATCATTATCCTAATTATTTTTCTAAGATCATTATCCTCATTATTTTTCATTTCCCCAAAATTCATAGAAAATGATGTGGAAGGAATAAGGAAAATAGTAGTACAGAGTGGTTGAGATTAGTTATTACAGCGTTCAGTGAAATGACTCCCGAGTTTAGTTTTGGCCCTGCCATTCCCTTGATTTGGATTATACCCAATTGTACCTTATCTCCAGGGTGGTTTTAATGAAATTACCATACAGATGCTAGATAACATCTTGGAAGACATCCTGAGAGGAGTTCTCCTAACATTTGCTTGTGAACTAAAAAAAAAAAAAAAAAAACCAACAAACAAAAAAAACCAGAGATTGGAAATGTCTGTAATAAAGATTTTATTTTGGAAGAATTGACCTTATCTCATCCACCTTTAAATGGAAGAGATGTGCTTTCTCTCATCTTTGTTTGAGATAGTATAAAATTCACCCTTTTAAAAAGTGTAAAATTTGTGGTCATAGTATATTCACAGAGTTGTGAAGTTGTCATTATATATAATTCCAGAGCATTTTCATCACTGTAAAAAGTTTTCTGTATCCATTAGTTGTGACTGCCTGTTCTTAACCCCCAGACCCTGACAACTACTCATCTACATATGCCTATGAATTTGCCTATTTTGGACATTTCATGTTAATGGAGTCATATGATATGTGGCCTTTTTTGTCTGTTCCCCCACCATCCCCAAAGTAATGAGTTCAAAGTACATCCTTGTGGTAGCATGTATCGGTACTGTTTCTTTTGTGGCCGAATATTGTCATTGTATTGATATAATGTATTTTTTTGCTTGTCTATTTGGTTGTGGATAGTTGTGTTGTTTCTGCTTTTTGCATATTATGAATACAACTATGAATACTTTGTGTACACATTAAATTTTCATTTCTCTTATGTCTTGTAAGCATCTTATGGTTTTAGTTCTTAAATTTAGGTCTTTGATCCATTTTTGCATGTGGTGCATTTTAGGGATCCAGTTTCATTCTTTAATATGTGAGTATCCAGTAGAACAAATAACTAATTGTTACATAGACTAATAATTATTTCTTTATGAGTGAGCTTGGCATCCTTGTCAAAAACAAAACACCCCCCCCAACACACACACACACACACACACACACACACACACACACACATACATACAAGTGACCGTAAAAATGGACTCTTGGACTTTAATCCATTGTCCTATGTGTCTGTTCTTATGCCAGTACCACATTGTCTTAATTGTACCTCTGTAGTAAGTTTTGAGTTTAGAATGTGTGAGTTCACCAACTTTGTTCTACTGCAGGATCATTTTATCTGTTCTGGGTCCCTTGCATTCCACATGGATTTTAGGATCAATTTGTTAATTTCTGCGTAAAAAGCACCTGAGATTTTGATAGTTTTTGTGTTGATTCGATACATCAGATTGAAGTATGTTGGTATTTTAACAGTATTAAATTTTCTAATCCATAAACATGGAGTGTCTTTCCATTTATTTAGGTCTGTAATTTCTTTTAATGCTGTTTTATAGATTTTAGTGTATACATCTTGATTTTTTGGGGTTAAATGTTTTTTGAAGGTATTTTTCTTGATGCTATTACAATTTTTTTTAAATTTTTGAGTTATTCATTGCAAGCATCTAGAAAGAATTGAATTTTGTGTATTGACCTTGTATACTATAGGTATTCTGAGCTGATTCTGTTTGCCAGATTGTGCATCTGTTAATAGAAATAATTTGGCTTCCTTTCCAATCTAGATTCTTTATTTTATCTGCCTAAGTGCCCTGGCTAGCACGTCCAGTATAATATTAAATAGAAGTGGCAAGAGTAGGCATCTTTTTCTTGTTCCTGGTATTAGGGGGAAATTATTAGTTCTTTCACCATTAAATAAGATGTTAGCTGTGGGTTTTTCATAGATGCTGCAAAGTTGAGGAAATTTCCATCTATTCCTACTTTATTGAGTGTTTTTTATCAAAAAAAAAAAAAGAGTATTGAATTTTGTCAAATGCTTCTGTATCTATTAAGGTTGTCATGTAGTTTTTGTCTTTATTCTATTGATATGTTGTATTACATTGATGGATTTTTGTATATTGAACAAATCTTGCATTCCTGGAATAACCCCACTTGTCTATGCTACATAAACCATTTTCTATGCTGCTGGATTTGGTTTGCTAGTATTTTGTTTAGCATATTTGCATCTATATTCATAAATGATATTGGTCTGTAGTTTGTTTTTTTTTTTTCTCTTATCTTTGGTTTTGCTATCAGGGTAATACTGGTCTCAAAATATGCCAGAAGCTTTCCAGCTATTCTTAAACCCAGTGAGGTGTGTTTGAAATGACATACTTTTAGACTTAATCTGTGATCTTTAGATACTGGGTGACACAGGAATGGTGATTGACTCTTGCAGTGATTCCAAGGTAAGACATGACTGGAGTGTCCTTTGGCAGCTGAATAAAGGGCAGTTAACATCCATCTTTGGTCAAGATGGGTGTTTCTCACGAGCTGTGTGTAGTTGTTAGAGGAGATAAGCCATCAGCTGTCTTAAGAATTACCTTGCACAAATGACCTCTCTTATTAAGACACACATCTAGAAGCTGAGTGCTACCCAACATAGATGCATTCACAGTAGGAAGCATTGGAAGCTAATGGGCAAGCCAAACAATCTCAGGTGGGATTGCCAAGAAGGTAAATTTTTGAAAGAAAGTTATTAATACCCCACTCCCCACCACAACTTCTCATAATCCTAACAACTTGATAACTAAGACAATATCTTTTCTATGATTCCCCCTAGTACAGAAGTGCCCTAAGTAGCTGTTAAGCTTAAAGGATGATGGAAGGAATGTGTATGTGGGTGTGGCGGTTTGTGGGGGTGTCAAGTTGCTATAGGCCCTACATTCAGGCTTTACATCCATAGGAAGACCTGAGCAGAAAGACTTAAAATCTTCAGTTAAGAATGTTGTGCTAGAAACCTCATCCAACTACTGAGGGATCTGGATGCAGAGATCCATGACTAGGCCCTGGGTGGATCTCTGGGAGTCCAATTAGCGAGAATGAGGAGGGTTTATATGAGCGAGAATTGTTGAGACCAAGGTTGGATAAAGCACAGGGACAAATAGCCAAATGAATGGAAACACATGAACTATGAACCAATGGCTGAGGGGTCCCCACTGGATCAGGCCCTCCGAATGGGTGAGACAGTTGATTGGCTTGATCTGTTTGGGAGGCACCCAGGCAGTGGGACCAGATCTTGTGCTCATTGCATGAGTTGGCTGTTTGAAACCTGGGGCCTATGCAGGATTGTTTGGCTCGGCCTGGGAGGAGGGGACTAGACCTACCTGAACTGAGTCTACCAGGTTGACCTCAGTCTGTGGGGAAGGCTTTGCCCTGGAGGAGATGGGAATGGGGGGGGGGGGGGGTTGGGGGAAGGTGAGGGGGACGGGAGGGGGGGAGAACAAGGGAATCCGTGGCTGATATGTAGAACTGAATTGTATTGCAAAATAAATTAAAAAAAATAAAAAAAAAGAATTAGACATTTTAATATTTAAGTACAATGGGATATTTGGTGCCCACAAAATAAACATTTTGTTTCCTGAATATGACCCTAAAAGTCTCAAAGCTTGATGTTTCCTCACCAGAAAAAATAGAGACCACGTTTAAATAAAAACAAAACAAAAAACCTTTTTTACCCCACCAGCATTATAGATACATAAAATCTGTATCATCAGATCTATGCAAAGGGTTTAAGAAATGTGGGATAATATCTATGATGAAGAAAGATCTATATGTTAAACATTTTAAAAGTTGCTGTTATCATAGTCTAACAGAAGTTCAAGTGTTTCATTAACATTTTTTTCATTAACAAAACTATTGGATGTTTGCTGTTTTCCAGGTTGCTGGATGCTTCAGTTTAATTCAGAGCTGCTTTGCTCAATTAAGGTGTCATACACAGAGAGGATCTTATTGGACTAGACGTATATGCAAAGCCTAGAGTGTTTATAATAGTGTATAAATGCACAGTTTGGACTGTTTCCCTGGAGTATTATGATCAGGAAACAATTATGGAGGGAGGAGAGAAGACTAAAGATAAAGCCCATGGAAGAACTATCATTTGAGAATTACACAAAGAACTCACAGTAAAGGAAAATGAGAAAAAAATGGTTTATTGGTTTGCTTGACTTTATCTATGTTAACCTTACTAGATCAGGCTTCTTAAGGTTAGGAACTTGCTTTTGTTTGTAGCTCTGCCTGAGGGATCTACATCAAAATATGAATATATTTTTTGTAATCATACAATGATCAGACTGTCTTAGAATCTTATTTTCATCCTACTTCTTACCATCTCCATACCACTAGCTCTATTTTCCAATTACAACTCTCATTATAACTATTAGATAACCTGATACATACTGTATGAAATCCAGTTAGCCAAGTGCAGATATTTCAAATAGTTGTAATATTAACTCTAAAATAATTGTTAGTTATTCTCTCAGGTCCCATCACTGTGCTTCATTGTGTATTTGACCTTTCTTGGTGATTCCAAAGATCACCGTAGTAAGATTTGTTTTGAGGGACCTTGGAAGATTGGGAGATGGAGCAAAGGTTCCCATATAAACTAGACTTGCCTAGAGATAGATGTAGCAGGAAGTGTTTCAAGATAAGATTGTCCAAAGGGATTCTAGTTTGTAACTAGATGGTGTACACTTGGGTAATGGAAGCCAGCCTATTACCTAACTGCATTTCAGAAGTTGTTTCCAAAATGCTTGCATCTTTTACGAGCTCCCACTGAGAGCTTCCAATATAATAATTTGGGACCAATATATATTTATATTGTGTTTCTCATAATGTGTACCATAGTTCTTCCAGGTCATTTGTATTTGTGTATTCAGTTTTTGCTTTTAGTTCCTCACTGAGCTATACTAGAGTAGGGATAGTCTCACTTTTTTTTAATCCCAATGACCACTCTGTAATTCATATCTGTTGATTGAATGTATGAATTAAATGATTGCAAAGACATGACCTGGTTAGCCAGCCAGACCTTTTGCATACTTCTATAAAGCTACCAGTAAAAAGAAAAATTATTACAAAAATTGTTCCTGTATATGAAGACCCATCCTGGGTACAGCTTTACTAACATTCAGACACTCCTTGCACCTTTTCTTCATTGTGCAGGATAACACAATCCTAAAGTGGTCTTATGTTTACACCCATTTTGGAAAAACAACAGAAGAAAATGAGCTTGCTTTTCCTTTATTTCTTAAAAGGTGATGGGTAAATCCATCAGGTGTTTGTATGTGACTTTAAACCATCCCTTCATTATTATGCTACTTTTTACTTATTCCTCCAAGTCCTTAAATTGCATTCATAATCCCATTACCTATGCAAGGGTATATTTTTGGTCTTTATGATCTATGCTTTCTGTTTCTACATAACCAACTCATAAGGGAAAGTAAGGAAATGAAAACAGTCCATGTGAAATTGTCATGTAGAACAAACAGCACTTACTTTTTGAGATGTAAGTCCTTTCCCTAGTTAGGTGCCCCTTTAGTTATCTAGTAACACTTTAAACCGGCAGTTATTTAATGATGAGCTTAGTGGTGTCAATGCGTTTAATGATGAACTCTGTGTTTTCTATCACAGACGGTAATATTTGGGAAATATGTAGAAGTACTGGTCAAGAGATCCCTAACATTTTCATTTAAATGCCAAATGCTATTACACACACACACACACACACACACACACACACATGTCCCAACCACTTAAATGGTAACAACTTCAAGGAATAAAGTCTAAAATGCTGACTTCTCACTAGAGAGAAAATGGCTAGTATTTTAGGTTATACAAGAATATCTTTCCAGGGCTGGAGAGATGGCTCAGAGGTTAAGAGCACTGACTGCTCTTCCAGAGGTCCTGAGTTCAATTCCCTGAAACCACATGGTGGCTCACAACCATCTGTAATGAGATCTGGTGCCCTCTTCTGGTTTGCAGTCATACATGCTGTATACATAATTAAAAATTTATTTATTTAAAAAAATATCTTTCCAATATTTGCTTTTGAGATAATTTGATTGTGGATGCTTGAGGCTAAAAGTAACCCAAAAGATTAGGTTGCTCAACACTTATTTTAGGATCGCTTTGATGTGAGTCAGCAATGTTGGGTCTATGTGTGTTTATGTGTACATTCTCTAGGCCTCAGAGGTGTTTTGTTCTTTGGCTTTTTCTTTTTGGAGTATTCCACACTTTGTCCAAGGGTTTGTTTAAAAAGCTTGTTTTTTATTTTTTAAATCACATTTTAAACTTATTTTGTTGTGTTTCTGGAGAGAGTGGAGGTGATGGCAACTTGGAGTTGGTTCTCTCCACCATTTGAGTCCCAGGGATCAAACTTAGGTGTTGCTTGGTACTGGCCTTTACCCACTGAACCATCTCACCAACTTAAGACTTGCCTTTTCTTCTTGTCAGTGGTTCTGTACAACACTTGATTACTGGCTAAAAATACATATATCACATAATTTTATCTAAACAAAATAATATGATTTCCGGTGGTGGTTTCAAACCCCCTTAGTGTTATTCCTTCTCCCTTCCTCTTCAAGCTCCTGTATTCAGCCTCAAACACAATGATAAGGGCTACTTTTTCTGTTATGTCTTTCCTTAATCCCATGAGTACCTTCACATACACTGCTGATCTGTTTTGAATTATTTGTGTATTATGTGACTCCAGCTGTTTTGGAATTCAGGTTTGTTACTTGTTAGATTTCTTTGTCAGTGACTGTCCTTTCTTATATATAGCTATAATCTTCCCCGTTGTAGGGCCCACTGATGGTCATCTATGCCATGTGTAAATCACCTAGACTCCTTTCCTCCTAATTCTCTTTTATTTCCCAGACTATCCCCAAATCTCTTCAGAACTTTGCATGCCTGCAACACCTCTGCCCCTTCTTACAGCACATCAAACCTTGTTCTGGAATTTCATATCCTGTAGACTCCATCTGCATTTATCCCCACCCCTAGTAATGGCAACTTTGCTTTGCTATCTGAGTGAAAATATTAATCTGTGGTAGATCTGTCACCTTTCTTACCAAGGAGACACTACCTTTGTCCTATATTGAGTGAAGAGATATTATTTCTATGGGTGAAGTGAAATTATATGAGTGACTTCTAAATTAGAAGATGTTGCCTAAATCAAAATAAATTTTCATGAATCTAGGCCATGTTTCCCCTAATGAATGGCTGTTAGGTAATTTGGAGAGATGACCCCAAATATATTCTTAGCCTGGTCAGTGGAATGTAGAGTCAAGTTTCTCAAATAGTAGATGCATGAGGTTCAGGGTTCTTTAGGCCTTCATCACAGTCCAAATCTGTCACTGAGTCCAAATTGCTTCTGACTGCTGAACTAACTCTGGGCAGGTACAAAATGTGTAGAACTTCTCTGTAACAACTCACAGTTTCCTAAAGCTTAGAGGTAGTAGGAGCTCTGGGCTGCCCTACTGCTCTTAGATTACAGAAGAAAAGCAGAGAGGCAATCAGATCACATAGCCCAAGTGATGAGGGGATCTGAAGCCTAGGAAGTTAAGGTGCTTGTCAGGATTGTGTAGGCTGTTTTGACGCACTCAGCCCTTAAGCCAGTACTCTACTGCATTGAATTGCCTCTGCTCATAGCTTTGTTGGAGGGATATAAGACAAAAAACAAAGCTAACTAACGTACTTTGTGACTATACCAGAGGAAAAACCACCCTCCTATTTAGGTGGTAGCAATGAGTTTCCATGTTCCTTCTGTTAAAAAAGAATAGAGGTGTGGTTCTTTCTAATCCTCTGCACAGATGCTATAGAAGGGTATATATACCTGATCTTTAGCATCCAAAGGGTCCCCCAGAGAATGTGTACATCCACAAACTTATCAAGTAAAACTGACTTGCTCATGTTTCTCCACCCCACCTCAGTATGTTCTTAATTTGTCAAAGTCTGTTTTTCAACTCTTACATTATTAGTTTATTTTGTGTGTATATTTGTTATTTGATAAGATTTTGCTCAGTGCTGGGTGGTGGTGGTGCATGCCGTTAATCCCAGCCCTTGGGAGGCAGAGTCAGGTGGATCTCTCAAGGTCAGTCTGCTCTACAGAACGAGATCCAGGACAGGCACCAAAAACTACACAGAGAAACCCTGTCTCGAAAAAAAAAAACAACAAACAAAGAAAAAAGATTTTGCTTAGTAAATTCTTCGAGTGTGCGTGTGCAAGGAAACTTTGAGTTGGTTTTCTCTATTGTGTGGCTTTGGGGGATTGAACAAGTTGTCAGGCTTAGCAACAAATACACTTTACTTACTGAGCCCTTTCACTGGCCTTGTCTTTTAACTAGTTCTAAAATCAGAAAATCAGAAGGGGAAGTGAAAAGGCAGAAGGTAGCAATTCACTTGCCTCATTGCAACCTGAGCTTTGCCCTTTCTGTATGCTACAATGTAGGAAGAGAGGTGTGAAGATGGGCTTGGAAAGGGGCACCTAAGGGAGGAGGGCAGAATGCTGGAAGGTTTCCTAGGGGGTAATAGCTTTGAAGTTGTGTTAAAATTATCCTTGATAGTACTTTTGAAAATCCATAAACACCAAAACTTGAGAGTCTCTTATATCTAAAACTCAAGAAATGCCTAAAAACATTTAGTTACCCTGGTAAAACACTGGTACATTAATTTTTTTAAACTAAGCTCAGCTATCTAGGTGTTAAGACTTAAAATGGTCAGGTACCTGGGACAGTTAACTGCAGGTTGCTATTTCATAAGGAATGTTGACAAGGTCTAACATTTAGCTAGCATAATGGTAACAAGAGAAGCAACAACTTGGCCCTAACATCTGTAGTATGAAAATCAAAGTGCCATAACAGGAGGAAAGGCAGAGGCAACAAGGAATATTTTAAGACACAGTCAAATACAAGTTTGATAAACTATACATACAGATTTAAAATCACTGTAAGCATGAGGAAAATTATACTAATTCACATAGCCCATTGCCCTAAATAGTGATGAGAAAAATCTGACATATAACTTTCAGGTAGCAGGAAATGATGCAGAATGCAAATATACAAGGGAGAGCAGAGTAAGAATGTGTATACACAAATATCACACAATTAAGTCAGCCTGAAATAACAGTTCTTAAAAGCTATCATATTGTTAATAATATTCAGACTATGCAAATATTGATCAAAGATGAGAAATGAGAAAACACCAATGTAAGTTTCTTATAGTATTCACAAAGGTTGTAGCCTGAAGGTAGACTGATCAAGATGTATACTGTAAGCTCTAAAACACCCATTAGATCAAACAGTTAAGTTAATACCACAACGAATTTAAAAGGCAATCACACAAACTATGGTCTAACCTCTCCCCCAACATGATATATTGAAGTCCTAATACCTATGAAGGGGAGCTTGTTTGGAAATAACATCTTTTCAGTTGTATTCAACTGAGGATGATGGTTTTAGAATGAGCTCTGATTTAGTATGCCTGATACCCTTATTGGATAAGGAGAGCATACACACATAGGAAGAAATGAGTATGTATTAAGGAACAAGAGATTAGGCCATTGCTTCTGAGAGACAAGGAATGCTGGGGATTACTTTAAAAAAAAATCAGAACCTATAAGAGACAAGGATTATCCCATACAGGTTTTAGATAAAGTATGGCCCAGATGATACTTTGACTTCTTAAAAAGGTGAATGTTACTTTGTTTAGACTCCAAAATTAACACAATGAATTTCTTATACTGTGTCACTTAGTGTGTGGTAATACATCAGCCTTAGGAAACTAATTCAATGCTCAATAGAAACAAAAGGAATATATAATGGGACTAACAAACTGAATAGCAAAGTGATAATTTTATCTATAATATAAATTCTGCATTGAAAAGACAGAATTTTGTATGGATTCTTTACAAAGACCTAACTCTATGCAATGTATAAGAATATTGGAAGTAGACTTTAAAGAGAAATGAGTTTTAAAAAAGAGGATGGAGACAAAAATAACAGTTTGTCAAAAGAAATGCTGAGCTATGTTAATAGCAAAATATGCTTTGAAGCAAATAATAAGTTAATAGTTGCTAAGAAGTTATGTAACCAGAAGACAAACCTGTACTTAAGAACAGCCCTTGATTACTGGAAGCAAAATCTAATGTAACTGAACTACAAAGGAAAAAAAATCTACAATTAAAGTTAATAGATCTTAAATACTTGTTTGAGTCATTCTTAGGATAACAGTAAAGCTGTAGAGTACTTAGTTACTTGGACATCATTAGTAACTACCTTAAGTGACAGAACACCTCACACAACAGTGATGTGTACATTTTTTTTTCATTTACATTTTGAGCACTTGCCAAAGCAGACCTTATTCTGAACCATAAAGCAAATCTCAGTAGGGCAATCAGGGTTGTTGATTTACTGCAGTGGAATAGTGCTTACCTATCATGCAAAAGGCCCTTAAAACGATTTGTGGGAAAAACTTGGTCTCCTTTAGAACCATCAAAAACTTGAAAAAGTAACCTTTCTGGAGCTCTAGAAGCAAAACTTGCCTTAAAATTATTTTATGATTTTACTTGGATTTGCACCAAAACTTCCCTATGAAAGACCTACATTTCTGAGGGCTACTTAAAGGAATATTTTCTATCTCAACTAAGCCAAAACATAGGGAGCAGAGTGTGATGTGGCTGGGGAAAGTAGCAGTGCTACTGTAGACTCAGAGAAACCTTGGAAAAGACAACAGAGGCTAATAACGAGTAGCTTTTTATATAGGACCATTGAGAAAGTCGTACATGGGCTTAGGAAAAAATGCATGCCCAGGAAGATATATAAGAAGACCCTAAGTTTCATTTAAACTGATTAGATTTCTCTAACCAACATGGGAATGATGACTATATTTTCAAATGCCTATTTGTAACAAAAACTAAGAGCACACAGAAATAGGAAAATACAGCAAACTGAAGAGTAGAATGTAAATTGGCAGATACCATCTCTGAAGAAGTGTAGATGGCTGGACTTAAGATTCTAAAGTGCCTTAGTTATGGTAAAAGAGCAAAAGGAAAACAATAGTGAAGGAAATGAAACATACATAAGGCAAATAAAAATATCACCAAAGTACAAAAAGGAACCAATCAAAACAATGGACCTGACAAAATGAACTCAACTTTAAATATTCATTATAGTGTTCAAGGAAAAATATGAGCTGGCAGAAGAAGTGAAGACATGACATTTGAATTAAGTATGAGGAACAGAACGAAGCAAGAGGTTAAAAAGTGTACAGGGTTTATAATTGTAACATACAATTAAAGGAACCAATATAGAATATCTAGAAGAGAAAAATTTCAGAATAGTGGCTGAAAAACTGCAAAATTTTTGAGGCATAAATTTACATGAGTAAGATATCCTGTATAGTCTAGGATAAACCCTAAAGGAAGGGTGTGTATGTGTGTCAAGATACATTATCACACTTATCAAAAGCCAGAGAAAGAATCTGAAACAAAAGAAAAGCAACTCAAATACTTCAAATTATTGGTTGACTTAATAAAATTTTAGACATCTAAAGGAAAGAGGAAGATAGATTCATAGGAACTGAGAGGAGGGAAATGAAGGGGGAAGAGTGGAGAAGGGTGGAGAGAGAGAACATAACAACACTGAGGTTTTGTGTCCAGGGGATTTTCTGCAAAAATGGACATAACGTTAAAACATTCTCAAAAGCTATGAGAACTCATTACTACTAGATCGATTTTTTTTAATCCAGATGTAGTTGGCTCATCTCTTTAATCTCAGCACTAGGGAGGCAGAAGCAGGAGGATCTCTGAGTTTAAGGCCAGCCAGGGCTACTTAGTGAGACCCAGTTTCAAAATAAATAATTAATAAATAAATAAATATATAAATAAAATAAATACAAGGTTACCATGAACGGTAATAATTCGAACTCATGTTGTAAAGATTGTGAGCTAAACTTAATACATTGAAAAATAAAACACGGTATTACTTTTAGTTTGTAGTTCCAATTATGTGTAGATTTTAGAAATAAAAGTCCATGTTATATGTACATCTTATAAAGATGTGATTCATGATACTGGGAAATAAGGCAGAACTCTATGCATCCTTTTGCAGTGAATTTGTCATCAGTTCGAATTTAAATTTAAATATGAGAACCAGTAATTAAACCTGAAAGGGATTACAAGTCTTTTATAGTTTGGATGCTTTTGAATCATAGTATCACATACATCATATAGAAGCCATATGAAAAATAATTTAAAGGGAAAGGATCAGTCTACTAATGTTCAGTGCTCCCAAGTACCAATTCTACTGTATTTTGTGCTCCATCTATTTCATTTATACTTTGTTAGTTAGGTTTGGTTATTGTATGCTCCTAGTCCTACAAGTTAACTGTTTTCATCTTTTTACAAGTCATTTTGAATACTGTAGGAAACATACCCTTCTATGTTATGCTTCTTGGAATATCAGGAAAAGATATAGGAAAGCGAGGATTGGAACTTGAATTACTAATTCCTAAATGCTTAAATTATACTAGATAATTTGTATTTCCATTTAACCCTTATGCAATCCCTCAATGAAAGATATTATTATGTTAGAAGAGTGTATGTGGGAGTCTTTGTAGGTTCCCACAAAGAGTACTGCCAGTATACACACAGAAGGAAACAAAGGAACCAAACTGACACTATCCATCCACCTCCCCGACTCCCATCCCCCAAACAAAAAACAGTTGAACACCAGTAGCTGTATTGGAAGGAATGGCAGGCCAAATAAATAAATAAATAAATAAATAAATAAATAAATAAATAAAAAGTTAAGAGACACAAAATCCAAACTATTTAAAGCAAATGTCATTTTGTCAGCCATCACTTTAAATGCATTACACTAAAGGGAAAGAAGTAAGCAGGAAAAAAAGCAGGTCAACAGTGAAAGAATAGGGGAAAGTCTCTATGCAAATTAACACAAAGTGAGTTAGGGCAGGGAGCAAGAGATCTGTATTCAGACTTGGGGGAATGGTGGTAGCCACTTTAAAAATGAGATGCTTAGAGGAGACAAGGAATAGTGTATGGGGATTAAGAGAGTCAATTGACTAAGGCAACAGAACAGTATTTCCAGTGCTGTAAATTTCAAATCTCCAAAATATATTAAGTAACCATTAACAAAACTGAAAGGTGAAAAGGACAGTTCCACATTAATATACATAATATCTTACTTTCAGTAATGAGTAGAAAACTGACCAATACAAAATAAAAGACTTCAATATTATAGATTAAGTCAGACCTAAAAAATCAAGACTACTCCTCTGCCCAAAGGTTGTAGTATTGTTCCACCTAAAATTTTTCTAAGAAAATCTATATATTAAGCCACAAACCCAGTCTTAATTTTTCATGCCAATCTGATGTCATATGCCTTGAGGTACACACTCAGAAAGCCAAGGTAAACTTGAGCTACATATCACCACCCTGTTCCCCAAAACTGAAGCTAAATATAAAACACAGCAGAAGAAAAAGAGCAAGAACAACAATAAAATTTTAAATCACCATGCACACATATTTCTTGATTATAAATGAAATGGGCCAACAAATCAGTAACAGCAAATTGAGAAATTCTGAAATATGTAGGAATTATGCATATAGTAATTCTACAGCCAAGGAGACTGAGTTAAATAATGGACAAAGTAAAAGACATTGACATCTAAACTTTAGATTTTAAGGCATACATACACATAGTGACATGTACCTGAAAAGGCACTCAAAATTAGTTTTCCTTAGTCAAGTGAAAACTACATCAAAATCAGATGCTTCATTATACCCATTAGGTGGCTTTCCTCTTCAAAGAGGAGAATTAAATATTGGTAAGTATATGAGAAATTAGAATTTTTCTCATATTAATAGGAATGGAAAATTATGCTGACATGGTAGAAAGAAATTTGTGGTTCCTCAGTAAACTAAAGAGAATTATTATATGACTTGATTTGACCTATAAGTATATCACCAAATGAACTGAAGTGTTCAAACAAAAGCTTTCTACCAATTTTCAAAGCAACACTCTTCAAAATAGTCAATATGTAGAGAAAAATCCAAATATTCACCAACTAATATATAAAACAGTATATTCATAAAGTGATATTCAGTCATTACAGTGAATGAAATGGATAAATAAGCATGAATTTTACTAAGGACCCCAATACTAATCAGGACTGTCAATGAAACCCTTTACTGAGCAAATGTTGTGGCCTCTGTAAGAAGATGCCTGTGATTTGAGCTTCATCCCTTTCCCCAGTATTAGGCAGGAACTTGTAGCACCAGCCAGATGGAACTGATCTGCATTTGCTTATATTATACACTACTGGTTGACTACAGGGGGCTTGGTGGTGATGAAATTTAGGCATGTTTTAGTGCTGTTTTAGCCTTAGTAGCTTGTAGGTTTTGAGTATTTCTTAACTCTGTGCCTGAATCAATAGACACAAGATTCCAGTCCAGCATTGTGCCAGCCAGTGCAGTGTTGTAATGAGATAACACCCTAGTGTTTCAAAGGCTGTATTGGTATGGGCCCAGAGGCCACAGCGGTCTGTCCAGGATCTTTGAACAGGCATTCTCAAAGGAAGACTGCAAAATATGGAATGAGTACCTACTTCAGTATACAAATGCCATGCCCTTATTACAAGAGTCAAAGGTGATGTCAGAATTATTGTAAGATGGGAAAAAACAAGCAACAAATGGCTAATCACAAAGAAATGGAAATGTGTGAACTACCAGAAATATTATGTGAAAGTCATGAAAATAACTTTATTAGAGCATCAAACTACAAATTGAACTGACATTTAAGCTTAATGATTGAGAATTCAAAATAAGAAACAATAAATGACTGGAAGGATAAAAGAATGAAATAATAGTAAACAAAATTAGCTGGAAAATAACATCAGTGAAATGACAAGTTGTTAAAAAATGAAAAATTTTACATAGATGATTAATTAATATATCTGAAAATATATAGAGATAAGAGAAAAATGAACAAGGAGTTAAAAAAAGCTTGTGGGATTGGTGGGACACTATTAAAAGGCAAATGTTTGAGCTTGAAGTTGGCACGTTTGTTTTGCTTACCCAATTCCCTGGATTAAATTAAAAGCACAAATGTTATAACAGGAAAAATGTTTGAATGATTTGTGTTCAAGATAAAATAAAGAGAAAGGTTTAGAGACAAGTATTCATGACAGGAAACTTCCCATACTAGCAGAAAGATATCCAGGTATAGGAAGTTCACCAGTCTCAGGGTTTAATCTATATATTATGCCCCAGGACATAATTGTAATCTTGTGTTTTACACACACACACACACACACACACACACACACACACACACGTACGCACGTGCATCAAGAAAAAAATGAGAATGTTGAAAACAAATAGTATATAAGAGTCTTCTCATATATGTAGCATATATCCCAACAGAAACATCATGCCTTGAGAAAGTAGGATGGTATTTAAAATGCTAAAGAATATTTTAGCTTTTCAATTCTGTGATGAATACTTGAACAGTTTAAAAAGAGGAAACATCTGTTTTGACTCATGGTATTTGGGGTTTCAGTCAATGATCTACTGCCTCCATTGTTTTGGAAAGGCCAAAGACAAGGCTTAGACCTCCAGATCACAGCCCCAATGACATATTTGTTCCACCTAACATTCCTCAATAATACCTTCAGATTAACCCACTAATTAGGTTTAATACACTAATTAGATCAGTTTCTATGTTCCAGTCACCCCTAAATGAATCCATATTCAAGCTATTAAATGGGGGGGGGGGGGTGCTGCCAACCAAGAATTACTATGCCTAATATAACTGTCCTTCAGAAACAAAAGAGAGACTTTGCAGACTACCCTTTCTCTTCCTAAAAGTTAAGATGATAAAAAGTGACCTGCCTTATGCAAAATGTTAAATGAACAGAGCCTTTGGCTCAGTAGTTGATTGCTTGCCTAGGGTGAATAAAGCCTTTGGTTTGATTCCCAGCCCTACAAAAATGGTTAATGAAAGTGGAAAGGGAATCAGATACAAAGTTCAAAGGTAGACTGCTTGCCTAGAATGTGTAATGCCTTATATTTTATCTCAACACTGCAAAAATTAAAAATAATAAATCTGAAAGTAAAAGACTTCCTGATATCTTCTGTATAAATATCACAATAAAAAGTATTATTCTTTGTTTATGGTCTCATTATGAATTCATGGTTCATCTAGAATTCACCATGTAGAGCAGGCTGACCTCCAACTCACAGAGACCCACCAACCTTTGGATTCCAAGTGTTGGAATTAAAGGTATGTGCCACCAGAGCTGGCCAAAGCTATTCTAATAAATGCAATAACATTAAGAGATAGGCATTTTGTAATCCTTTAAAATGTGACCTGAAAATTCAAAAGGAAGGAAAGGGGAAATTTGAAAGAGAGAGGAAGAGAGAGAAAGAAAGGGAGAGGTTAAATTATTTGTTAATACTTTAAGAGTATTTGTTTAATTATCCTTTTGTAAGCCTTATTATAACCAAAATTCAAAACCTACAATACAGATTTTAGAGAAATTTCCTTAACTACAACGAAGACAGTGAAAATTGAAAAATGACTTACAGAACCACCAGAAAAAACCCAAAATGATAACATTCCTTATCAGAACTTACCTTGAATGTAAATAGATTGAATTATTCAACCAAATGGAATAAAGTGGTGGAATTATTTTTTTAAATGAAATAAAATACAACAACAAAACTGCTATCTTAAGGAGATACGCTTCTCCTGATTGTCACATGTTAGACTCAAAGTGGAGATAGAACAGTTGTAAATATATATCCACCCAATATTGGTGTGTGTAAATGTAGAAAGCAATTGTTGAACAATGAGAAGTGAGAGATAGCCTTCATACAGCTTTAGACCTTTATATACTACTTTAGAGTGCACAGATTATCAAGACAAAAAGCCATCAAGGTAACACTGAGCTTAAACTATCCAAATATGTTCAACCTATGGCCTGTAGGCTGAATGTGGCCCCATGAAACAAGGATAGCTAGGAATACAATGTAACACAAAATTGTAAATTTACTTAAGGTGAGATTTGAGGGTGTGTGTGTATGTGTGTGTGTGTGTGTGTGTGTGTGTGTGTGTGTGTGGGTGTGGGTGTGGGTGTGGGTGTGTGTGTTACAGTCCTTAACTGAGAACTGAAACGTGGTGATACTTTACTTGTGCTTTAATAAATAAAGTTTGCCTGGAGATCAGAGGAAATAGCAAGCCATTTAAAGTAAACGAAGTCAGGCAGCAGTAGCACATGCCCTTAATCCTATCACTTAGCAGGCAGGATCTCTGTGTGTTGAAAGTCACACTGGGGAACAGAGCCAAGCGTGGTGACACATGCCTTTAATCCTAGTACCAACCATAAATTCTGGAGGCCTGTACAGAGAGGAAGTAACAGAGCTGGCCAGGAAGAGGAAGTGATATAGCTAGACAGAGAGCAAATCAGATGACAGAACAGCAAGGCATATAAGCCTAGGTAGACAGGAAGTTGCTTTCTTTGGAAGCTATGGAGTTGGTGAGGTGAGGTTAGCTCATGGTTTGTCCTATTCTTCTGCTCTTTTTCTTGGGCTTTAACCCAAATTTCTGGCTCTGTGTTTTTTATTTATTAAGACCATTTAGAAATTCCTCTACAGATAACTTTGTAGATAACAAAGTTGTGCTACATTGTCTAAAGTTCGGAACCCCTTACCAATACATCAAATGTTCCCAAGACAGACAGGTTGAGTGAAAGTCAAATCTAATTATGATTCATAAAGAAAACTACAATTTCTCTATTTGTATTATATAGCTATTCAATTTTCATAAGAGAAACCATTTGTTCTACCTTCTGTCTAAGTAAATAGGCATCCATAAACATATTCTTGATGAGCAATAAATAGTCATTCTACTAGTGTTGTAAGTTTATTTGTATCTAGATAAAACCAGACTAGCAAAGAGTTCTGCATTTGCTACTTTATGTAAGATTTATGTTTTCTGTACTCAAGTCATGTCACTGATCTGCACTGAGAAACAAAAGAATAAATAGACAGTCCTCTCTGCTCTTTAGTGGTGTGTAAATAAAGCTTTAGGAAGTAAGCTAGTTGAACAAAAATGAATTCATTATAATGAAGTAACTGGAAGATAAATAGCAAGATACAAGAATATTCCCTGCTCTGATTGTAAGATATATATGTAATTCCTAGTCAAACTTCAGGTTGTTTGTTTTGTTTTTAGATTTTTTGGGATTCTTCATTGATAATCATGTCATCTGTGAATAAATGTTTTTCCTCCTTTTCAAATCTGCAAGACCGTTATTTTTTCATCCTTTACTATAGTAGCTAGTACTTCCTCTATAGTGTGGCACATTCTGCTTAAGAATATCTATCTGGGAATTATTTTTCCCTGTTAGGTAATGTTAAATGTATTTCTAGTACATGCAAAATGACTTTGTTACTTTCCACTCAATGTTTATATTTCATAAGAAATGACAACATGGAATAGGAAAAATGTACTGGTAATAATAGTGTATCAATTCCCTTGCCAGGGTTGTGTCAACTGAACTTCTATCACCTTCCAGTGGTGCCATGAGGAGAACTGGATTATCTACTAGAGTTATATCAATGGAGTTTAGGGGAACATTGAGATCTCTTCACCTACCCCCAACACAAAGGCAGTAAGAATTAGTGTTAGACAAGGCTAGTCATCACTGTTCAACCCTATGTGAAGCACACCCTATTGTCAGTGGTCCCAGTAGAGATTTGAACACCTAATATAAATGAAAATAAGCAAAACTCAGATTCTTCAACCCAACATCAGTAGGTCACAATGAAAAACCAAAACCACGTCCTCAATAGGAGGCAATAGTAGCTTAAGTTATTGCATTTTGTTGGGAAAGTATAAGTGGGACTAAGAAGCTGAAATTGCATTCTAACCATACAAGTAAACCAGTCAGACTCCCTTTTTTGCTGGGTAGTGGTGAACCTGGTGAAGTAGGAAGCTGAATTTGCAATCACTATGACCTTGAGCTATAGCTACATAGGAGGACTGATTAAAGATTCTATTAGACTGAGAGTCACATAATTACTAAATGTCCTAGTCATGACTGAAAAACCTTTCATTATAGCAAATTGTAAGAAACTTACACCTTCAATAATGGAAGATATTCTGCAAGTGCCAACATCAACACGAATCAGATGTTGGAAATATCTATAGGATTTTAAGGTGTCACCATAAATATTCTACAAAGTACAATATCAATCAACTTGAAAATGAAGACAATTTTATTTTCAGGAAATAAAGTTGTAAAAAACAACTAAATGCAAATTACAGAAATAAAATTATGCAACTAAAAATTTGATGAATGTACTCAAATGAAATGCCAATGACAAATGAAAGAATTAGTGAAATTGAGCTGTGGCTGGGTTTTGTGCCAGCCCTCCCCACCCTGCACACAAGAATTGAGAATGTGTGAAAGGAATCTGTTGTTCAGGATCTGAACAACAGTACCCACAACACATAAGACATGTAATGCTTCTTTGAGACCACAATGCAATTAAACTTTAAATCAATAACATAACTGAAAAAGTGCTAAGTATTTACAGAGTTTTTAAAAAAGCTTTTAATTCTTTTAATAATTATATATGCACCAAGACCAGAAAATTGTGGTGTTCTAAGAGTCAAATGAACATTTAATTCTGAATTTTAAATGCTACATCCACTTAGTAAGAAAATTATCAGAAAACTACAGCAGTAACAATATTTGAAATAAACATGCCTCTAAATTGAGTGCTTCACAGGATTGATTTTATTTATTGTGTCAAAATATACCTGAGTGCTGCATAGGTTCTTTTGTATACTTCTAATCAGATAATCAATATTCATTAAGTTATCCCACACCAAATAATCAGTAGAGATAAAAAGATATAAAAGTAGCAGTAAAAAGCCTTTTCTCATTTTTATATATTCTCTCAAAGGTAACTAATATTATGATAATTTTCTACTCTGTCCTTCCTGAAAAATATTCAGAGAAAATAAAAACAAATTTTAAATGTAAATTAAACATATAATCACATCTAAAGTATAAGGACAGCATAGGGCTTTTATCAATCTGGCACTAGCTATGAAATCTGATTTGGAATTTGGTCTCATGTCCACTGAATTTTCAGATTTTAAAATATATTTTTTCGGTGCTGAGATTCAAAGCCTATGTCTCACATATGCTAGGCAATAATGTATGTGAGCTACATACCTTTTTCCACTGAGCTACAGTCCTAGTCCAAATTAAACTTACCTATAAATTATGTTAGATAAGTTTCAAGAAATTGAAAATTATTTTAAAGTAAATGACAATATAACTTACCAAACTTCAGAATGCATGAAAAAATCCTTAAAAATTTAGAGCAATGATGAAAAAGAAAATTCTAAAATTAATATTTTCTACCTCAGGCAACTAGAAAAACAATTCAATCTAAAGTAAAACAGGAAAAAGTAGTAATGTTAAACTAATGAAAAGTTTTTTACTATAATTAACAAAACCAAATGAATCAAGAAAACTAAAAGCTATGTTTTAGAAAAGATAAATAAAATTGGTAATGCTGTTCTAACTTTAAAAATGAGAGTATTCAAAGTATTATAAAAATGATCATTTATGTGTCCAATTTAATAACCTCACTGAAATTGACCAACTCCTTGGTCAATTGACCTGATAAAGCTCACACAAGAAATAGAAATCTAAGCAAATATGTACTTATGGAAGAAATTAAAATAAGGACCAGTAACATTCCAAGTAGAAAGCAAATGCTACATGTTCTCACTGTTAAACTCTATCACAAATGTAAGGAAGAAGTGTGTGTATATGTTAACTTGTGCTAAATGCTTTAATTGTGTTTCCATAATCATGTCAGTAGGTTTTAATTATAAAAATACAGTTAAGTAAAATATTGTAACTTTTCCTGAAAGGTTGAATTTTGTACTAACAGGTTTTCAAGCTAGTAAGTTGAAAATCATAATGATGTTAATTCTGATATGTTTAGCATCATAGATGCAGCCAGTGTATAATGTGTGGTGGAATGTCAGAGATCATACAATGTATAGTTAATAACTATAGAAATGTAGTAGATGGCTAGATAAATGTTTCTTTTTTGCTTTAATAGAATATATTTCTTGTACAGAGTGGTAGATTTCATGGCATTTTCATTAAAATACATCATCTACTCCAACCACATTTACCATATTCTCATTAATCTCTTCTATTGACCCCATCTTCCTGTTGCTAACCTTCTCCCCATTTCCCTGAATACTTCCCTCCCCTACTTCTCTGCCATTCATGTGTGTGTGTATATCTGTGTGCATGTGTGTGAAATCTAGGTTCTAAATATGAGAGAAATTCTGACGTTTTGTCTTTCTGAGTATGGCTATTTTCACTTAGTATAATTTAAGTGTGGTTCCATTGAAATATTTTCCTGTAAATGTGATCATTTCATTCTTTAGAGATAAATAAAAGCTCATTTTCTGTTAATGTGCTCATAGACATCAAAACTGATTTATACCACCTCCATTTTAAATTGTTTCATTGAAGCTGGGCATTGGTGGCGCACACCTTTAATGCCAGCACTCGGGAGGCAGAGCCAGTTGGATCTTTGTGAGTTTGAGGCCAACCTGGTCTACAGAGCGAGATCCAGGAAAGGCACAAGCTACACAGAGAAACCCTGTCTCAAAAAACCAAAAAAAAAAAAATGTTTCACTGAGGTGGATAAGGCCAAAGCACTGGGCCATGCCTTAAGCAAACAAAGAGATGTGACATGTGCAGAGAGCACTCTGGCCAGAGGAAATCTGACCCATAAGCCCCAAACCAAAAGATGATGACATGCAGCCTAGAGCCAACCAAGAAACACCATAGCAGCCAGAAGCAAAGCCTGACAAAAATCCACATATATAAACCTCAGCTCTTTGTTTAATAAAAGAGAGACGGCTTGCAAACCTACTGGAGTCTGTGTCATTAACTCTGCATCTACCCACCCCCTTCTCCTGTGATCAGAGACAGCGAGACCCCAGCTGCAGAGCCAGCAACAGTTTCACAGTGAACAAGGATGGTCTCATACCTCTATTCTGTACTGAATTATATTTCCAAGAGTGGTATTGCCACATCACCTGGTAGTTTGTCATTTTTCGTTTTCTTGAGGAACATCTATACAGACTTTCATAGTGGCTGGACTAATTTATATTATTACCAGTTTTGTATAACAGTCCCCCTCACACCCCTCCTCAGCATTTTCTGTTGTTGCTTTTCATGTGTGGGTGTGGGTGTGCATGCACATGTGTACAGGCATATGGAGGCCAGAAGTCAATCTTGGGTGTCTTTCTTCAGGTTCTGTTTACCTGTTGTTTGTTTTGTGGTTATTGTCGCTGTTTGCTTGCTTGTTTTTCTTTGCTTTGAGACAGGGTCTCTCACTGGCCTGGAACTGTAGCTTACACTACCTAGACAGTGAGTCCCTGGGATCCAACCTATCTCAGTCTCTTCAGCAGTGGCATTACAGCATGTGTTACCAGACCTGGCTTCTTTTTATTTAAGTTCTATAGCTGAAATTCAGGTCCTCATGCTTGGAAGACAGAAATTATACTAAAAGAACTATCTCCAGAAGGAGCCCTACCTGTTACCTTAATGATAACTTTTTCAGTGGAGACAAGATGGAATCCCAATCTTTTGATTTGCATTTCCTAAATGGCTAAAAATACTGATTGTTATTTCATGTATTTATTGGCCCTTTTTTGCTGTTTTACTCATTACTTATGGTTTTGATTTTTAATATTTACAGCATTTTATATATTCTTGATACTAGTTCCCTTCAAATGTATAAGTGGCAAAAATTTTCTCAAATTTTGTAGGCTGAACCTTGACTCTTTAAAAAAAGATTTATTTATTCATTTGTTTATTTTTATGTGTGTGAGCCTTCATGAGAGTATGTGCAGGGACCTGGGGGCAGCAGATTGCTTGCAACTGGAGTTAGAGGTAGTGTGGAGCCAAACCAAGCTATTCTGTGAGTACATAATGTGACAACTCACCCATCTTTACAGATTTGACTTTTGTATCTTTTGCTGTGCAGAAACTTCCTAATTTTATATAATCCTACTTGAAAATTCTTGCCATTATTTTCTGACTTACTTGAGTTCCTTTCAGAAGATTCTTGCCTGTGTCTATACCGTTGAGTGTTTTCCCTGTTAGCAGCTTCAATCCTTCAGGTCTTATGTTAATGTCTTTTCTTGTTTTGAGTGGGTTTCATGCAGTGTGAGACAGAGCTATCAAGTTTCAATCTTGAACATGTGCATATTAAGTTTCCCAGAACCATTTGTCAAAGATGCTGTTTTTAATCCCTGCACATGATTTTTGAAATTATGTCAAAACCAGTGGCCATAACTGCATGGGCTTATTTTTTTTGTTTGTTTGTTTTTGGTTTTGATTTGTATATTTAGTTTACATAGTGTATTGGTCTATATGTCAGTTTTTGTGCAAGTATCATGTTGTTTCAACATAATGGCTCTATAGTATGTTTGAAATTCCATACTATGGCAATTCCAATATTGCTCTTTCTGCTTAGGAGTGCTTAGTGCATAGTCCTTTGTACTTCTGTATGACTTTTAAGATTTAAAATAATATTTTGAAGAATATTTGGTATTTTGATAGGGATTACATTGAAAATGTAAATAACTTTCTGTTACATGGCTGTTTTTACAACATTAACTCTACCAATCCATCCTGTAGTGTCTTTGATTTCTTTTGGAAGTATTTTAAGATTTTCATTGTTGAGCTTACTTACCTTCTTGGTAAGACTTCTTTCTAGCTGTTTTTTTTTTGAGATCCTTGTAAATGGGACCAGTCTCCTATGCAGAATGTTAGTTATCATATAGAAAAGCTGTTGACCTTTGTATTTTGATTTTTATATCCTTCCATTTTGTTAGAAGTGTTTGTCAGATCAAAGTTTGTCTTCCTCTTTGGTGAGAGTTTTAGGGTCCATACTGTCTGCAGTAGGAATGAATTGAATTATTTCATTTAATCTATGCCTTATTTACATTGCTTTATTACCCATGCAAAGGATTCAAACATTATATTGAATAGTTATGGAGAGGCAAGATATACTTGTCTCCTAATACTAGAGGAAGTGCTTTCAGTTTTTATCCCATTGAGTATGATGTTGGCTATAACCTTATATTTGTAGCTTTTATTATAGTAAGCTATGGTCTTCCTATTCTTAGTTTCTTTGGAGTCTTTTTTCATGAAGGGATGATGGAGATTATTCAAAGGCTGTTTTGTATTTATTGCAATTATCATCTAATTTCTGTCCTTAAGCCTTTGTTACATATATGTACATGTTTGTTAACACATACTGATTTGTATATGTTGAACTATCTTTGTGTCTCTGCAATGAAGCCAGTTTGATTATGTTACATCATCTTTTAAAATGTACTTTTGGATTTGATTGATAATTTTATTAATTTTTTTGTATGCATGTTTATCATGGAAATTTGTGTATAGATTTCTTTATTGTCTCTTTATCCAGGCTTTGTATCAATGTAATACTGGCCTCATAAATTATGTTGCTCTTTTTTAACTTTCTATTTTAGGAAATAATTTGGGAAAGATTGATGATAATGCTTCATTAGTGATCTGATGGAGCTTATCAGCTAATCATTTCATCTCGTCCTGGGCTTATGATGTAGCTCATCTGAAATTTATCTGTTGTTTTTGTCTATCTATTGATGAGACTAGGGTATTAAAGTCACTATATTATTTATTTTATATAGGTTTATCCTCCCCTCAGTGCCTCATACTGTTTGTGGTATGAAATTACATTGCTAACATTTGGTGCATATATATTTATATAGTCTTGAGGAATTATCTCTTTATTAAAATACATTGACTTTATCTCTTATCTTTGGCTTGAAGTCTATCTTATCAGATATAAATATGGCTACTGCTATATTTTTCATTGTGAGCCTAGCCTTTAATGGCTGAGCCATCTGAGAACATAAATGAATGGGATGGTTGAGCTGGAAAAGGGATGGAGTGGGAGAGCAATGAAAGAGATACCATGATAGAGGGAGACATCATGGGGACAGGGAGAAACTGGGTACTAGGGAAATTCCCAGGAATCCATAAGGATGACCCCAGTTTAGACTACTAGCAATAGTGAAGGGGGTTACCTGAACTGGCTTATCCCAGTAATCACATCGGTGAGTACTCTGTCATCATAGAGCCTTTCTCCAGTAACTGATGGAAGCAGATGCAGAGATCCACAGCCAAATAACAGGTCCAGCTCCAGGAGTCCAGTCAAAGAGAGAGAAGAGGGATTCTACAAGTAAGGGGCATCAAAATCATGATGGGGAAATGTACAGAGACAACCAAACCAAACTAGTGGGAACTCATGAAATTTAGACCAACACCTGTGGAGCCTCCATGGACTGGGCTAGGTCCTCTGCATAAGAGAAACAGTTGTGTAGCTTGATCTGCTTAAGAGGCCCCCTGGCAGTAGGGTCAAGATACATCCCTGGTGCATGAGATGGCTTTTTGGAGCCCACTACCTATGGTGGGACACAAAGCCTTGAGGCAGGGCGAGGGGCTTGGACCAGCCTCTACTGAATGTACCAGGCTCTGCTGACACCCCATGGGAGGCCTTACTTTCTTGGAGGAGGGAATGGGGGTGGGTTGTGTGGGGGAGGTTGGAGGGGCAGGAGGAGGGAAGAGGGGGAATTGTGATTGGTATGTAAAATAGAAAATTAAGAATAAGTTAAAAATAAGTAAGTAAATAAATAAATATTAAATAAATAAAAATAAATGGCTACTGTAAGAAAGAAGACCAACTTTCCACAGTCTCTTTCAGAAGATAGAATATATTATCACACTCTTTCCTTGTCTGTAAGTTTTTTTCTCAGAAATATTTTGATTGTAAACAATCCCTTATATGTAATGGGTCTATTTTCACTCCATTCTTTCAAATTTATTCCTTTAACATACAGAGTTTTCAGTAGAATTTACTTAAGTTATATGCAAATAATTGTAGCATAGAATATATATATATATATATATATATATATATATATATATATATATAATGACTCTTAACGATTGGTGCTTGCAAAGTGATTAGATAGACATTTATTTTTTATTATAATGTGTCTTTGTGAAGTTTTAATATGTTTGGGGGTATTTGAATTGTATTATTTTGATGTCCATATTGTGCCACAGATTTGGGGAGGATTTTGTTTTGTTTGTTTTTTTGGTTTTTTGAGACAGGGTTTCTCCATGTAGTTTTGGTGCCTGTTTTTGATCTCACTCTGTAGATCAGGCTGGCCTCAAACCCACAGAGATCAGCCTGACTCTGCTTCCTGAGTGCTGGGATTAAAGGCATGCACCACCGCTGCCGAGCCAGATTTGGGAAGTTTTAAGCCATTATGTCTTTAAGCTTTCTGTCTCTTTGTTTCTTCTTCTGTAACTACTATAATCCTTATATTATTTTTTTTTGATGATGCCATGTTAATTCTATAAGCTTTTTGTTTATAATTTTCCTCACCAGTGGATAATTTCAAGTTACCTATTTTTTCCTTTATTTTTATTTTTTGTGAATGGGGGTTTTGTCTTCATTCATGTCTCTACCATACATTAATGGGAGTCCAAGAAGGAAAATAAAGAAAATAGAGTCTGTCTTGGACTCCCATACCACTTGTATGCAGTACCTACAGAGACCAGAAGAGAGCATCATATCTTATAGATAGCTGTAAGACACCATGTGGATGCTGAGGATTGAATTTATCTTTCGCCAGAGTCAGACCAGTAGGTGATGTGTGCTCCCAAGCTGTTTCCAGAGGTTCTCAGGTTCTTTCTGCTGTTGAAATTTTGTGGGGTGTTGATAGAAAACTCCTGTATGCTATCATTCTTCAGTTGCTCCATAATTATATATGAGACTATCAACATGGAATTTTCATGAAATGATATTATAAACTAACTAAAAGACAAATGTCACATGCAAAATACATTTATGTTTTATTTTAAATTTACAGATATTATGTTTTTTGCTTTTTTATTTCCTGATGTGGATTTATTTAACTGTCTAGTGTCTTCCTATTTTATATGTTAGAAGTTTCCTTAGCACTTTTTCAGGGCTCTATGTATAAAAAAGGGTTTCTCCAAATTTGTGTTTTCTTAGAAATGTATTCATTTCTCAATTTAAGGAGTGTATTTTGGTAGATATTAAATTATTGAATATTTTATTTCATTACTTTTAATATGTATATATACTGTATATTTTGTATATTATATATAAAATACTTGCTGTTTTACACAGTTTATGATAAGAATCATGTTTTCAATATTACTCTTACAGTCTTCAGCATTCTGTTTTTATTAGTTATTCGAAATTCATAATGATGCTTTTCTCTTTGGAATTAGATTTTTGTCTTCAAATCTATCTTACTTGGAGCTTCTTGATATCATTATTGGGTACATTAATGTTTTCCTTCGTATTTGGGAAGCTTTGAGCTATCATTCTTCAATTTTTCCCCTTTCTTTATTTTCCTTCTTGGACTCCCATTAATGTGTACATTCGTATAAGTGTGGTTTTCTATGGTTCTCTTCTGTTCAATTCATTTTTCTCCATTATTTGCTTCCCCCCTTGATACCTGGACTAGATAATCTTAATTAGAACATCTTCAAGTTAGTGGATTTCTTGTCTGCTAAAAATCCATTCTTGAGGGTCCTTTATGTCATATATATTTTAATTTTTTTCAATTGGATGGAAGCATTACCCACTTATTTTATTTCTAAATTGAGGAATTTTTATGTAGTTCTTTTTTAGTATCCATGTCTTAATAACAGTCTATATTTGTTGAAGCATCAGCTTCATACTTTACTAAAATCTTTACTGGTGTTTTTCTTTAGTTCTTTGGATATATTTTTAAAAGTTGACTTAATGTCTAGTAAGTCCAGTACCTTTCTTTCCTTTGGAATACTTTCTGTTGATTTCTTTTTCTGTGCATGTGCAGTAATTTACTATTTCTTTGTATATTTTTTTATTTTCTTGGAAACTGAACATTACATATGCAAATAGGTTTTCTCCATTCATATAGTTTGTTTTTGTTGCTAATCTGTTCTTTTTCATGATTTTCCTGTATAAAATTTGTATATTGTAATGTGTGGATAATGAGTTATCTTTGCAGCTTTGAGCACATATAATGATTAGGTAAAATTTTCCCTAAATAACCAATATGTCACTCACTCTTTACTAAGGGACTTTCTCTATGTGTATTTTGTTTCACATGTGGTATTCAGGTAGCTCAAAATTGTTTCTTAGCCTTAACCTACTGCTTGCACAGGAGCTTGTGATAATTAAGAAGTAAGCATCTAGGAACTTCAAGTATTTCCTATGCTACCATACATTCTGCACATTCATGTGGACTTCATATAAAAAGCAGTGTGTTATTGTTTTCCAAAGAACTCTTTAAATATACCACAAAATGTATCTTTATCATCCATTGTTTTTACATTTTCATTATTTTGTTGTGTTTTTATTCCAGTTACCGTTAGTTATTTAACCTTATATGATAGTCAATAATTGTTATTAATTCTTTATGCTTAACACTGGTATGGGAATCTACTCATAGAAAAGTCTCTGCATCAGCCCAAATAACTAAAAATTTCATGCGCTATTGTAGCATGAATCTTAAAAGGTCTTATTAATGAAAACAAACCTGGGATCAATGCTGGAAGACCAGAGAAGCAGAACAAGCCACAGCTTCCTCACCTCACCAATTCCTCAGCTGATCCTGTTTCCTCAGACTGGAAGCCTCTTCAGTCCTCATCCAGAATGAATCTCAGCTGAACTGTTGCTCAAAAGCCTAAAAGCTTAACCAGGCTATAATTCCCTGTCCTCAAGCCTGAAATACCTTTCTGCCTCCTGCCATTACTTCCTGGGATTAAAGGCGTGAGTCACCATGCTTGGCTATTTCCAACATGGCCTTGAACTCACAGAGATCCAGGCAGATCTCTGCTTCTGGAATGTTAGGATTAACGGCGCGTGCTACCACTGCCTAACCTCTGTGTTTAATATTGTGGCTGTTCTGTTCTCTGACCCCAGATAAGTTTATTGGAGTGCACAATATTTCAGGGAAAACAATACCACCGCAAGCTATATTTTTTCTAGAGAACTTATTAGCAGATCCAAATAGTTATTCTGTTTTTCTTACTGAGAATCAGAAGGTTTTCTTGCATAAATATTCTTTGGAAATGTGTAAGTCTTTGGTTACTTTCCAAAAATATAAATATTAATTTTGACTTTTGTTTGAAACACTATCACTTTGTTGTCAAGCTGGTCTTCAAACCAACATTTTCCTGCTTTGTAGCTTCCTGAATGCTAAGATCACATGTATGTGCCTATGCCTGGCTAATTTTGAGTATTTATGTAAACACAGATTTTATAGATAAGTACATTTTAAATGTTTTCACCTTGAATTTCTAGTGATTTGAAAATACAGATTTATTTTTAAATGTTCAACCAAACTTGATTCTAGGCTTAATTTGATTTAATCATGAAACATGGCTATAAATTGTTAGATTTTATTTCTAAAAATTTGAACACAGATATACATGCTCATAAAAAATATTTTTGTATAGCCTCATTTTAAATGTAGGATTTTTTTCTATGAAGATAGTGCTTTTCATATATGTTGAATTTGGAATTATTCCCTTCTTCTATATCTTCTGGAAGATCATATGGAATTCAGGTTTTAAAGTTCAGTGTAATCTATATTTCCTTGCAAGAATATTTTTAATAAAAATTAATTTTTTTGATAAAACACTATTTTGGTTATCTATTTACTGACTTAATTTTTATATTTGCATCTTTCAAGTGAAAATTTTTACTCCATCTAAGTTGCTGGTTTACGGGCTCTTTCCAAATCCTCTCCCCATCCCTACATACCCAACTTTGTTTTTTCTTAAAAAAAAAAAAAACCTAAAAATCTAATACAACAATAAACTTCCCCAAATGAAAAAAAACAAAATTTGATAATACCTCAAAAGAAAAAAACACCGTGACCAAATAAAAACACACAAACTATAACAAAAACAAACAAACAAAAAACCAAACCATGGAGCCTATTATATTTTGACTAGCTACTCCTGAACAAAAGATCTGCCCTTGAGTGGTTTATATACCCAATGTCCCTTCATTGGAGAAAGCTGATTTTCCCACTCTCAGAAGGTATAAATGACAGTCCAGTTATTAACCTTTACCCCAGGGACTAGGTTTTCATTAATTCTTTCTGCATGCTTTAATGGGTTACTTTTAATTTAATTTAACACATTCTCATTCTCTCTCCCTCTATATATGTATGCATGCATGTATGTATGTATATTTATGTGCAAATATATAATGTATAAATATATATTTGATTACTTTCTGTTCTCCTTTTTATGAATGTGCTCTTTCTTTTATTCTGTGTTATATCATTCTTAAGTTTCTTATACTGGAGTATAAAGCCATTCATTTGAAATAATGCCATTTATTAAAGGCTTCTAATTATCTGTAGTATAAGAATTTCAGTTCTATAAAAATCTTCCCAGCAGGGCAGTGGTGGTGCACTTGGGAGGCAGAGCCAGGCAGATCTCTGTGAGTTCGAGGCTGGCCTGGGCTGCAGAGTGACTTCTAGGACAGGCGCAAAGCTACACAGAGAAACCTTGTCTTGAAAAACAAAAGCAAAAACACACAAAAAAATCTTCCCAAGCCAGTTTAGCTACATTTGAATTTGAAGATATTAATTTTTATATGTATTTAGTTTGAAATGCTTCTCAGTTTCTCTTTTTGTGTCTTCTTTGTCCAGAAAATTGCTTATAAGTTTTCATTTTTTTTTTGGTTTTTTGAGACAGGGTTTCTCTGTGTAGCTTTGCGCCTTTCCTGGGACTCACTTGGTAGCCCAGGCTGGCCTCGAACTCACAGAGATCCACCTGGCTCTGCCTCCCAAGTGCTGGGATTAAAGGCGTGCGCCACCACCGCCCGGCAAGTTTTCATTTTTTTTTCAAATATTTTGGAGATTATCAATAAATATTTCTCAGCTTCTAATTTCAATCCATTGTGGAATTAAATCAACATGTTTTATATGAATTGTACTCATTCTAAATGTATCAACTAATTATATTACTATCTTATCACTTGTAATGACAAAGGAATCTGCTGATTTCTATTCCTCAACATGATGTTACCACTTCTATTCTACCTGACAGAGAAATAAATGGCAAAGGACAAAAGCAAACAAATCAATTTAGAAAATAATAAACAGCAATTACAATAAACTAACACAATTGTCTTTAGATATTATTTGTGTCTATTCTCATCGAACTTTCTCAACATTACTGAGTTACATGCCCCTTTATAACAGTTTGGTCACATTTTATTTCTGTAATAGAGATATGTATATTTCTCTAATCAAATATATGTGTGTATTTTTAATGGCTTTGTAATCAAGTATTCACTCAAGTCCTTTGATTCAACCAATATCAAACTATTCACAGTAGTTAAAATATCAAACTTCTCCTTAATGTGAAACCTTAAGGATAAAGTCTCCCCAGGGAAATCATTTTGACAATACAATTTATTGAGGAAATAAGAGAAAAATGTTATGTAGGAATATTGTGAGTAAAGAGGTCGTCACATTGAGATAATTCTTGAAATTCTTTTTTGCTACCAAAGGAATTATAGCTGTTCTCTGATTGACATCTTAAAATATTTCACAGTCCTCAGATGATTGTGCTCATCATTGATCTTGGTAAGACTGTTCCTGACAAGTTAGGCTTTTTATATAAGTGGATTACTTTCTGACATAGCTGTTGTCTAGATTTTCAAGATGCTTTATTCTTCACCTTTAGCTTACTAAAGCTAGCAGTATGTCAACTTAATCAACTTTAGCAGAACACTATAGCAGAACAATAATAGGAGAACAAGAGTTTGGGAGATGGCAGCTTGACACTTAGAAAAATTAAAAGGAATAAATATTGCTGCAAGGTTAAACTTTCAGCATGTATCACTGAGATGACTAGAACAAAAGGCCATGAACATTAAAACATCCAATACAAACCTGCTTTTACCAATTCTATCTCTTCTCAGTACCCAAGAAGTTATTTCCATGTTGGAAAAACAATATTACTGCCATATTCACATCTATGGACTATATTACCAGAAGCAACTCAAGACAATATCCAGTATTTCCAGTTTATCAAAAATTAGCTAATTTCTCTCAATAAGTGAGTCACATGAATGATTTCTTGTCATGTGTGTTTTTCCCAATTTCCTATCCAAATCAAGGGCATTAAACTTCCACCTGCATCTCTGTTCTAGCAGGCCTACTTGTGTCATTTCCCTCATTCTCCTCACCATCGTCAAGACCAGAGGTATATAAATAATGCATTACCACCCATTCAAGATGGCTCCAAATTGTCTTTGATTTATGTTCATACAAACTATATTTAGGAAGGAGTGATGAAATGCTAGTGAAGTATTACATATTTAGGGATTTGAAACTGCCTTGTTTGCTGGAAATTCTTATGTGTTTGCTCCAGATCTGGGAAACTGCAGTTACAGCAACACCTAAGAAACACACTGACAGCCTGATATTGTTGCTTCTCTCATGCACACATATACATACACACACACACACACACACACACACACACACACACACACACACACACACTCACACACACACACCTGTCATTCATGTGGAAAACCCATAAAGACTTACTTGGGTTATTAATATAAAACAAAGATGTAAGTTTCATTATTTATAAGGTCTGTCAATTACATGAAAATAATTGGTATATGTTATATACCACTCACATTTATATTTTTACACAAGCATTCTAGATTAAAACCCCTTATGTCAGTATTTCTCAATCTATGGGTCACAGCCCTTTGTGGGGTCTTATATCAGATATCCTGCATATCAGATATTTATATTACAATTCATAACTAGCAAAATTCCAGTTATGAAGTAGCAACAAAATAATTTTATGATTTGGTGATCACCACAGCATGAGGAACTGTATTAAATGGTCTCAGCTTTAGGGTGTTTGAGAACCACTGCCTTGTGTCTTGTATGATATAATAACTCAATATGGGAACCTAATTATGTTTTTCTTTTCTTATTTGTTCATATATAGTCAGGACGATGGATAAATAAAACTCTCACAGGTGGTTAAGTATTCAACTAAAAACACATTTATACCATTCCATGTAAGGCTCAAGGAAGAGGGAGTAGAAATAATGTAAGAACCTGAAGATAGATATAAGGGATATGAAATACTTTCTCGGGATGTGACGAACTATGCAACTATGAACTCATAGCAGTGGTGGTTAGCCACATTAGTCCAGCACAAAACTTGAACTATCACAACCAGCCATGGATAGAGGATGGACTCATGGGACATACCTTTCTTGCTAAACTATTTACAGAGTCATTATTTTCAGAATTGTACCCACTGGTGAGTCTACAATCTCTACTGGATAGTTCCAAACCCATAGTCACAGAGATGACCCTTGCTAAACTAACTGGCTTATAAAACAAAAAGATATAAACATAAGAAAGGGATTTGTTGTCAATAGGGTGGATTGACAAGGGTATGAGAGGGGAAATGAGGGGAGTAAGAGTAATCAGAATGTATTTTGTATTGGCATGAAATTGTCAATGAACAGATCCAATTAATAAAAAACTTATATACCATATATACTCAAATTCTTTAGAGGTAAAGAAACATTTTTAAAACTTCTATTAAAAATATTAAAAGTTTGAAAAATATGTCAGAGCATTTTTTCTTATAAATTTATCCAAATTCATACCGTGTAGTCTATCCTAATTAATTTCTTTTTTTTTTTAATTTATTTTGCAATACAATTCAGCTCTACATATCAGCCACGGATTCCCTTGTTCTCCCCCCCTCCCGCCCCCCCTCCCCCTCCCCCCAACCCTCCCCCCATTCCCATCTCCTCCAGGGCAAAGCCTTCCCCACAGACTGAGGTCAACCTGGTAGACTCAGTCCAGGTAGGTCTAGTCCCCTCCTCCCAGGCCGAGCCAAACAATCCTGCATAGGCCCCAGGCCTCAAACAGCCAACTCATGCAATGAGCACAAGATCTGGTCCCACTGCCTGGATGCCTCCCAAACAGATCAAGCCAATCAACTGTCTCACCCATTCAGAGGGCCTGATCCAGTGGGGACCCCTCAGCCATTGGTTCATAGTTCATGTGTTTCCACCCATTCGGCCATTCGTCCCTGCGCTTTATCCAACCTTGGTCCCAACAATTCTCGCTCATATAAACCCTCCTCATTCTCGCCAATTGGACTCCCAGAGATCCACCCGGGGCCTAGTCATGGATCTCTGCATCCAGATCCCTCAGTAGTTGCATGAGGTTTCTAGCACAACAATTAGGGTGTTTGGCCATCGCATCACCAGAGTAGGTCAGTTCGGGCTGTCTCTTGACCATTGCCAGCAGTCTGTTGTGTGGGTATCTTTGTGGATTTCTGTGGGCCTCTCTAGCACTATGAGAATAATTAATTTCTTAATATATTATTGTAGTTCATTGTGACTTTTCACTATGTTTGACAACAATAAAATTAAGTTATAAATTTGAGATTTAAGAATATCTTATTATAAATAATATAGGAACTTAGAAACCTGTGCATACAATGATTTGGAACCTTTAAAATTTAGTATTCATACTTTGGTTTATAATTAGAAGTAGTAAGATGATTGAAAATTAAGATTTTTATGGCATCAATGTCACTGTTAAATTCTATATGTTAAATGATACATGTTTGTAAACAGTACTGACAATTTTACTTATATTAACAAAATTTATTTTAATAAATTTATTTACGATATCTTAAATAGCAATATACTAGTTTATTGAGCTTTCTAACAATGTACCTGTCAAACATGGTGGCATGCAGGCAGACATGGTGCTGGAGAGATAGATGGGGGTTCTACAACTAGATCAGCAGATATCAGGAAAAGAATGCCACATTAGTCCTAGCTTGAGCATCTGAAACCTCAAAGCCAAATCTTTAGTGACACATTTTCTTCAACAAGGCCACACCTACTCCAACAAGGCCACACCTCCTAATAGTGCCATGCTCTGTTAACCAAGCATTCAAACATACGAGTTTATAGGGGCCATTCTTAATCAAACCATTGTACCACCAAAGTATCATATATTAAATCAATGTTTTTCTTACGAGTATTTGTCCTGTTCTGAGGACATCAACCATTAAGCACCAAGTAAAATACCATCTACTAGACAACATTCTCAAGAAATAACCTCAACCAATAGACACTAGACTGATGGTGTATTTTACTATCTGTTGAAATACAGAATACTTATACAAAAGTACATATACTAAATTTCTCCAGCTCAATAATTTTATACCATACAAATCCAGCAATTAACTAATACAGACAAGATGTTTTTTAAGATTCCAGAATCTATTCAAATATCTTATGTCTATGACTTATATGCCACAGAGAAGCAAGAAAAATTGCATATATATTTCCACTTTGGAAAAGGAACAGTAAATTCATGTCAGCCTTCTCTGATTAAACTAGAAGCAAAGAATACTACAGTATGAACACAATCTCCTTATGAGCAATGGGTCTCTATTCTGAAACTCTAGTAAATAATCAAATAGGTACAGTGTGATATTGTTTTGCAACAACTTGATCTTACTAATTTTTATTCAATATAAAATTATTAAAATAAATTTTCTTAAATTTACACCTTTTACATATTATAGAAAATCGTTAAAGAGAAAAGGAAAGAGTAGAAGCAACAAACACTCAATAATGAATCTTTAGATAAAGTTTCAAAAAATATCACAACAGTAACCTCCATTAAGACTCCAAAAAAGATACATAGACTTCAGAAAGTTGCATACTGAACAATACATACAGTCTATAAAGTTTATAGTTACTCACCTATGTTATCTGAACTGAATTTTCCAGTCTTAGATCACTAAAACAATAAAAAAGAAAAGAAATTGCCTAAAAATCCTTAATACTAATATAAGATGTAAAAAGTATGTTCCATTATACTTACCTAACAGGAAAGCAATATTGTTTTTGAAATGCTAGTATGACTGTCAGCGTATATTCCAGTTCCTTGCCCTGCTTTTGATTCCGTATTTCCATTGTTCCTATTTGTTATAAATTTCCTTGATGAAAGTGTCAGCAGCTCCATTCACGGTAAGAAGAATGATGCAAATCTTGGTCACTAGACAAAATTACTATACACATTACCTCAAAAGCTAGGAGACAAAACCCACACATAGTGGTTAGAGGACTTCACCAGTGGCTCATGAGGCAAAGGCAGACTATGAAAATCTTATTTGTCTTATTTGAAGGACTCATTTCTGAACCTCTGATTGCCATTTGTATGAGTTATTCACCATCTTCAGAGAGTTGTTTTCATTATTGATCCAGACAAGTCATCTTTTAAAAGATGAATATTTCCACAGCCAGACAAAACCTGGGTAAGCTGTGTTTTGAAAGAGTATGATTGTGCAGTAGACAATTTGCTTACTTTCTGAACAAGTACCTGCTGGCAATGTGAAAGGTGACCAGGAAGAAGGAACATTTGAGAGTGGGTTTTGTGTGCCCTATATCAAATCATCAATGCATAGTGCCATTGAGCAGAAAGACCTCCAGAACCTTGATCCTGAATTACATGAGGCCCAGCACACACATTAATGTATGGATAAATATTAGCAAGGGCAAGGAAAGCACAAATGGCCGCTCCACTCACCCTACTACTCACTCATTTCACTGTTAACACTAGCTAGCTGATATTTGACAGTACTAGAAGGTCTTTAAATGACTCTGCATCTTGTTCTGCTAATTTTATTCTGTCTCATGGCTTTGAGGTCCCAAAGAGAATGCCTGTTGTGATGCACTTGCCTACCACAGTTTGTGCTGCCTGCAGGTTTGGAGATTGATCACTAAATCCCAAATGAAGGGCTTATAGTCAAGGATACCCAGAACCACAGTCCACCACCAGAATTTTCTAGTTATCAGTGTGTCCAATTGACCTGAGAAGTGATATTGGTATCTCTGATGTGTTCTAGGGCTGCCAATCTGGCAACTCTTTATGAGGAGTCTTCCACGTTTGTAGTTTGGATGACTATTGTCACAATAAGCCCTTGAAGTGTTGGTCTTCTCCATTGCCAGTGTGATTGGAAGCAGATGTTAAAGAGTAGGCATGAAAGTTAATGGTAAATTCCTACATCCCCTTAGCATGGCCACCTCAAGGCTATCCCAACTATAGCTATGCATAATCCTCTTTTTCTTTTACCTGATCAGTTGCTTATGTCCAAGTGTCTTAGAATTTACCCAAGCAAGATAAATTGTATCTCCAGTTCCTGACACATAGGCCTACGTGGTAGGTGATGTACAGAAACCACCCCTAGCATGGGTGGGATGATTCGAATGTCATTAGAACTAGACAGAAATTCTAAAGGGTGGAGGAGAACCGTTGGCCTTTCTAAACACAAGTTATAGGCCTTATATTTCATTGTACCTGAAAACTGCGATGCTGTGGGGTCAAAGAGGGCATCCCAGATCACTGAAAGACACAAGAGGGGACAAGGACCTGAGCAATGTTGGTTGGCCATTTGAGGCTTGTGCAAGAGTAGAAAGTCACACAAGAGGTATGCTTCCTGCAGACCTCCTCTCTCTCTGTTCAAAAAGACCCAATCCCCAGTCTCATCCCTAGTTCTGCAACTGAACACCAGTTGCATCCTTCTCTCACCCCTCACCACATCTTTTCTGGACCCCACAGACCATTCCCTCTTAACTTCCCTCCTTCCATTTGTTGCTTTATCCAAGCCACCAATGCCAACAGATACCCCCTGCTAAACCACAGGCCACACCTTACAAGAGACAAGGTAAGTTGTCCACAGACTCTTTCTTCTCTCTCAATTAAGAAAGACTCAATTCCACAATCTCATCTGTAGAGCTGCAACACAATATCAGCTGCAGCATTGCCTTCCTCCTGTGTGCATCTCCTGTGGATCCCACAAAAAATCCCCCCTAACCTCTCCCAACTTCTTGCTTTGTCCCTGACACCAACTCCAGCAGGCACCCATTGCTTACCCATGGGTATCTCTTCCCAGGGCAACAAGCATGCTTAAGGCAGACCCACACCTCACCTTCTACTCCTGAGGGCTAATAGCCCCAGTCTTATTTCCAGATCTGGAGCTAGAAACCTCTTGTGGTCTCCCTTTCCTCTTTGACACTATTTCGAATGGATCATAAAGACCTTCCCCTCAACCTTCCTTCTCCAATTCATCCCAGTTACCCAGATTTCAACATCAGCTGAATAGGCCAGGAAAATAGGCAACACATCTACCACACTCCAAAAATCCAGAAAGGAAACAGAAACCACTAAAGAAAGACAAATCCAGAAATCAGCACCTAGACTTCTAGCAATTCCAAACTCAGATGCCGAGGTGCAAGAATTTTTATTAATCAATACAATCAACAATATCCAGGGCACTATATGCCCACTAGATCCCAGCTATACTACCACAGCGGGCCCTGAATATTCCAACATGGCTGAAGCTCAAGAAAGACCTTAAAACCAACTATATGATAGAGGTCCTTAAAGTATAAATGAATAAATCCCTTAAAGAAACCTGGAAAACACAAATAGTTTAAGGAAATGAATAAAACTGTTCAAGTCTTGAACATGTAAAAAGAAGCAATAAATAAAACACAAACTGAGAGAATTATGGAAATGAAAACTTTAGGAATTCAAAAAGGAACTACAGAGGCTAGCTTCACCAACAGGAGGCAAGAGATGGAATAGAAACTGTCATGCATTGAAGATATGATAAAAGAAATAGGTACATTGATCAAAATATTAAATCTAAAAAAATCTTGACACAAACATCCAGGAAATCTGGGACATTATGAAGAGACAAAACCTAAAAATAATAGGTATAGAGGGAGGAGAAGAAACTCAGTTCAAAGACTCACAAAATGATTTCAACAATATCACAGAGGAAAATTTTCCTAACCTTAAGAGAGAAACGCCTATGAAGATACAAGAAGCATACAGAACACCAAACAGATTGGATACGAAAATAAAATCCCCTTGCCACATAAAAATCAAAACACTAAACTTATACAACATAGAAAGAATATTAAAAGATGCAAGAGAAAAAGACCAAGTAACATATGAAGGCAGATGTATTAGAATTACCCCTGAATGCTCAATGGAGGCTCTAAAAGAGCCTGGATAGATAGACTCTAGAAGAGCTTGGATAGATATGTGACAGACACTAAGATACCACATATGCCAGAAAAGGTTACTATACCAGGCAACTTTCAATTACCATTGATGGAGAAAACAAGATATTCCAATATAAAGACATTATTTTTTTACATGGGTGAAAGTCATAGAGATGAGAGAAATAGGAATAGCCACCAACTAAACATAACTCACCACACCATCATAACGTCACAAGAGAACCAGCTTCTTCCTGTCTAACCAGTGCCCTTATTGCCTTGCTGTTCTGCCCTCTTATTGGTTCTTAGCCATGCCAACTCACTTTCTTATAAGTGCCTGTCTGGAAAGACATCCAGGTCTGAGGGCCTTGTCTGTAAGAAGATGAGGCCCAAAGGACAGCTCAGACTGGTGAAATCTTACACAAGGGATGAAGCAGAATGAGTTCTCTTCTTCCTAAGGGCACCTTTTTGGGAGGAAGAATGGGGAGGAAGTCAGGGCACTCTGGAGATGGGCCACTGATGACACTGCTCGGTCTGTGGGATGGGACCATGGTCTGAACGCATGACAAGGTTTAGGAAATCTCTGGCCAATGGGAAATCAAATAGTGTGTCCTGCCACACTGTAAGGCATAGGTGCCTTTCTCGCCAAAATTTTAACTTGAGTTTTTCCGTAAAGGCACCTTTCCCCTCGTGCTTTGACTTTTAGACTTAGACTGATGACACTTGTCAAGATACTCTACAGAGCTAATTACATCTTTTCTCCTTGTGATTCCTGCCTTGGCCCCACCAAGTCAGAGACCTCTCATCAGTTCTCCAAGTTAGAGAACCATATATATGTACAGATAAATAAACAAACAAACAAACGAACAAACAAACAAACAAATAAATAAAAAATAAATAAATGAATGATTATATATATGTATATAATGGCTGACACCGAAAGATAAATCACTCCATAAAAAAATCCATTCATTTGCTGGTCCCCAGCCTGTGTCACTAGCCTCCTCTACACCCCTGGGGAAATTCCACATCCCAGTGGTCACAGAAGTGTGTTTTTCGAGCTTTGTCGGATATGCATGGGGCTGACATTCGTTGAGAATGCCTTCGGTTGAGAGGGTCTGAAAACAATCAGGGCTCTTGGCCTTGCGGCCAGGAAGAGAATGCCTGCCCCGAAAAACAATCCCGCCTTGGCTCCTGTGGCCTTCTGTTTGGGAGGTCAATCAAGTTGCCTCTCTAAGGCACAGGGGTAGGGAACGCTTTGTGGGCCCTGTCCGTCAGTAAAATGTTGGGGATGTCCCTAAGTCCGATATGCCCAAGAAGTTGCCGCGGCTCACGGTGAGCTCTAGGGTGTGCCAGATGGCCCTTCCTGAAAGCCCCTTCATGATGGATGTGGGTCTCATGCCTTGTGTCACAGTGTGACCTTGAAGGTCTTCCCCTGCCCATCCTACCTAATCTGTATGGGAGGTGCAAGGATCCAACTAGGCGGGGCAGTCAAGTGAAGGGTAACTGGTTCTATGCCTGTGCCATGAACCAGAGAAGCTCTGGGCCTCCTGACTCCACCTATGGGTATTGCGCTGCAGTCCCTGATCAGTGGCTCCTGGCCAATTTCCTTGGAATTGTCCAGGACAGTGTATACATTTGGAATTGCCATTCTGCACCCATAGGTCGGAGGGGTAGAAGATTGCCACCATCAGGCCAGAGCCTGGAGGCCTTGCTTCTAAGGTGGAAAGGTTCTTGGGGTGTCAGAGGCTTTAGAAGGCGAGGGTACACGATGTTTCGAGATCCCAGCCCTTGGGTTGATATTTCCAATTACCTGAAATGTGCCAGGATGGTTCGGGCTCTGAAACGGCATCCCAGGTCACTGAAAGACAGCAGAGGAGACAGGGACATGAGCAGCGTGTTGGCCGCTAAAGCCTTGCACGGGGCTGGAGAGTCACACCAGGTGCTTTGGAATGGAGCCCTCAGGGCTCTCCTAGGTATGTGCACCTGGATAGCTTGGATTCCCCAGGAGGGGAAACAGGGCTTCGGGAAGCAGGGCCTGAGAATTGGGCCTCAAGGAAGCCACAAGGAGACGAGGCACCTGTTTCTCTCCTGCCCTGCCGCTTGGGCCTCAGCGTAATCCTATTGAGCATGATTTTTATGTCATCATCTCTCTTCGTGACATAGGTTTGTCATCATAGACCCAGGTCTCCGGAGAGCACAGCTACACATGCGTTTAGGACACAAACAACATTGCTTACCAGGGCTGCCAGTGCTGAAGAGGGCCTTGGCCGTGAGAAGGTTAGGCCCAAAGGACAGCTCGGCCTGGTGAACTCTGCTTCAAGGGATGCAGCAGAATGAGTTCTCTTCTTCCTAAGGGCACCTTTTTGGGAGGAAGAATGGGGAGGAAGTCAGGGCACTCTGGAGATGGGCCACTGATGACACTGCTCGGTCTGTGGGATGGGACCATGGTCTGAACGCATGACAAGGTTTAGGAAATCTCTGGCCAATGGGAAATCAAATAGTGTGTCCTGCCACACTGTAAGGCATAGGTGCCTTTCTCGCCAGCCCAAATTTTAACTTGAGTTTTTCCGTTAAGGCACCTTTCCCCTCGTGCTTTGACTTTTAGACTTAGACTGATGACACTTGTCAAGATACTCTACAGAGCTAATTACATCTTTTCTCCTTGTGATTCCTGCCTTGGCCCCACCAAGTCAGAGACCTCTCATCAGTTCTCCAAGTTAGAGAACCATATATATGTACAGATAAATAAACAAACAAACAAACGAACAAACAAACAAACAAATAAATAAAAAATAAATAAATGAATGATTATATATATGTATATAATGGCTGACACCGAAAGATAAATCACTCCATAAAAAAATCCATTCATTTGCTGGTCCCCAGCCTGTGTCACTAGCCTCCTCTACACCCCTGGGGAAATTCCACATCCCAGTGGTCACAGAAGTGTGTTTTTCGAGCTTTGTCGGATATGCATGGGGCTGACATTCGTTGAGAATGCCTTCGGTTGAGAGGGTCTGAAAACAATCAGGGCTCTTGGCCTTGCGGCCAGGAAGAGAATGCCTGCCCCGAAAAACAATCCCGCCTTGGCTCCTGTGGCCTTCTGTTTGGGAGGTCAATCAAGTTGCCTCTCTAAGGCACAGGGGTAGGGAACGCTTTGTGGGCCCTGTCCGTCAGTAAAATGTTGGGGATGTCCCTAAGTCCGATATGCCCAAGAAGTTGCCGCGGCTCACGGTGAGCTCTAGGGTGTGCCAGATGGCCCTTCCTGAAAGCCCCTTCATGATGGATGTGGGTCTCATGCCTTGTGTCACAGTGTGACCTTGAAGGTCTTCCCCTGCCCATCCTACCTAATCTGTATGGGAGGTGCAAGGATCCAACTAGGCGGGGCAGTCAAGTGAAGGGTAACTGGTTCTATGCCTGTGCCATGAACCAGAGAAGCTCTGGGCCTCCTGACTCCACCTATGGGTATTGCGCTGCAGTCCCTGATCAGTGGCTCCTGTCCAATTTCCTTGGAATTGTCCAGGACAGTGTATACATTTGGAATTGCCATTCTGCACCCATAGGTCGGAGGGGTAGAAGATTGCCACCATCAGGCCAGAGCCTGGAGGCCTTGCTTCTAAGGTGGAAAGGTTCTTGGGGTGTCAGAGGCTTTAGAAGGCGAGGGTACACGATGTTTCGAGATCCCAGCCCTTGGGTTGATATTTCCAATTACCTGAAATGTGCCAGGATGGTTCGGGCTCTGAAACGGCATCCCAGGTCACTGAAAGACAGCAGAGGAGACAGGGACATGAGCAGCGTGTTGGCCGCTAAAGCCTTGCACGGGGCTGGAGAGTCACACCAGGTGCTTTGGAATGGAGCCCTCAGGGCTCTCCTAGGTATGTGCACCTGGATAGCTTGGATTCCCCAGGAGGGGAAACAGGGCTTCGGGAAGCAGGGCCTGAGAATTGGGCCTCAAGGAAGCCACAAGGAGACGAGGCACCTGTTTCTCTCCTGCCCTGCAGCTTGGGCCTCAGCGTAATCCTATTGAGCATGATTTTTATGTCATCATCTCTCTTCGTGACATAGGTTTGTCATCATAGACCCAGGTCTCCGGAGAGCACAGCTACACATGCGTTTAGGACACAAACAACATTGCTTACCAGGGCTGCCAGTGCTGAAGAGGGCCTTGGCCGTGAGAAGGTTAGGCCCAAAGGACAGCTCGGCCTGGTGAACTCTGCTTCAAGGGATGCAGCAGAATGAGTTCTCTTCTTCCTAAGGGCACCTTTTTGGGAGGAAGAATGGGGAGGAAGTCAGGGCACTCTGGAGATGGGCCACTGATGACACTGCTCGGTCTGTGGGATGGGACCATGGTCTGAACGCATGACAAGGTTTAGGAAATCTCTGGCCAATGGGAAATCAAATAGTGTGTCCTGCCACACTGTAAGGCATAGGTGCCTTTCTCGCCAGCCCAAATTTTAACTTGAGTTTTTCCGTAAAGGCACCTTTCCCCTCGTGCTTTGACTTTTAGACTTAGACTGATGACACTTGTCAAGATACTCTACAGAGCTAATTACATCTTTTCTCCTTGTGATTCCTGCCTTGGCCCCACCAAGTCAGAGACCTCTCATCAGTTCTCCAAGTTAGAGAACCATATATATGTACAGATAAATAAACAAACAAACAAACGAACAAACAAACAAACAAATAAATAAAAAATAAATAAATGAATGATTATATATATGTATATAATGGCTGACACCGAAAGATAAATCACTCCATAAAAAAATCCATTCATTTGCTGGTCCCCAGCCTGTGTCACTAGCCTCCTCTACACCCCTGGGGAAATTCCACATCCCAGTGGTCACAGAAGTGTGTTTTTCGAGCTTTGTCGGATATGCATGGGGCTGACATTCGTTGAGAATGCCTTCGGTTGAGAGGGTCTGAAAACAATCAGGGCTCTTGGCCTTGCGGCCAGGAAGAGAATGCCTGCCCCGAAAAACAATCCCGCCTTGGCTCCTGTGGCCTTCTGTTTGGGAGGTCAATCAAGTTGCCTCTCTAAGGCACAGGGGTAGGGAACGCTTTGTGGGCCCTGTCCGTCAGTAAAATGTTGGGGATGTCCCTAAGTCCGATATGCCCAAGAAGTTGCCGCGGCTCACGGTGAGCTCTAGGGTGTGCCAGATGGCCCTTCCTGAAAGCCCCTTCATGATGGATGTGGGTCTCATGCCTTGTGTCACAGTGTGACCTTGAAGGTCTTCCCCTGCCCATCCTACCTAATCTGTATGGGAGGTGCAAGGATCCAACTAGGCGGGGCAGTCAAGTGAAGGGTAACTGGTTCTATGCCTGTGCCATGAACCAGAGAAGCTCTGGGCCTCCTGACTCCACCTATGGGTATTGCGCTGCAGTCCCTGATCAGTGGCTCCTGTCCAATTTCCTTGGAATTGTCCAGGACAGTGTATACATTTGGAATTGCCATTCTGCACCCATAGGTCGGAGGGGTAGAAGATTGCCACCATCAGGCCAGAGCCTGGAGGCCTTGCTTCTAAGGTGGAAAGGTTCTTGGGGTGTCAGAGGCTTTAGAAGGCGAGGGTACACGATGTTTAGAGATCCCAGCCCTTGGGTTGATATTTCCAATTACCTGAAATGTGCCAGGATGGTTCGGGCTCTGAAACGGCATCCCAGGTCACTGAAAGACAGCAGAGGAGACAGGGACATGAGCAGCGTGTTGGCCGCTAAAGCCTTGCACGGGGCTGGAGAGTCACACCAGGTGCTTTGGAATGGAGCCCTCAGGGCTCTCCTAGGTATGTGCACCTGGATAGCTTGGATTCCCCAGGAGGGGAAACAGGGCTTCGGGAAGCAGGGCCTGAGAATTGGGCCTCAAGGAAGCCACAAGGAGACGAGGCACCTGTTTCTCTCCTGCCCTGCAGCTTGGGCCTCAGCGTAATCCTATTGAGCATGATTTTTATGTCATCATCTCTCTTCGTGACATAGGTTTGTCATCATAGACCCAGGTCTCCGGAGAGCACAGCTACACATGCGTTTAGGACACAAACAACATTGCTTACCAGGGCTGCCAGTGCTGAAGAGGGCCTTGGCCGTGAGAAGGTTAGGCCCAAAGGACAGCTCGGCCTGGTGAACTCTGCTTCAAGGGATGCAGCAGAATGAGTTCTCTTCTTCCTAAGGGCACCTTTTTGGGAGGAAGAATGGGGAGGAAGTCAGGGCACTCTGGAGATGGGCCACTGATGACACTGCTCGGTCTGTGGGATGGGACCATGGTCTGAACGCATGACAAGGTTTAGGAAATCTCTGGCCAATGGGAAATCAAATAGTGTGTCCTGCCACACTGTAAGGCATAGGTGCCTTTCTCGCCAGCCCAAATTTTAACTTGAGTTTTTCCGTAAAGGCACCTTTCCCCTCGTGCTTTGACTTTTAGACTTAGACTGATGACACTTGTCAAGATACTCTACAGAGCTAATTACATCTTTTCTCCTTGTGATTCCTGCCTTGGCCCCACCAAGTCAGAGACCTCTCATCAGTTCTCCAAGTTAGAGAACCATATATATGTACAGATAAATAAACAAACAAACAAACGAACAAACAAACAAACAAATAAATAAAAAATAAATAAATGAATGATTATATATATGTATATAATGGCTGACACCGAAAGATAAATCACTCCATAAAAAAATCCATTCATTTGCTGGTCCCCAGCCTGTGTCACTAGCCTCCTCTACACCCCTGGGGAAATTCCACATCCCAGTGGTCACAGAAGTGTGTTTTTCGAGCTTTGTCGGATATGCATGGGGCTGACATTCGTTGAGAATGCCTTCGGTTGAGAGGGTCTGAAAACAATCAGGGCTCTTGGCCTTGCGGCCAGGAAGAGAATGCCTGCCCCGAAAAACAATCCCGCCTTGGCTCCTGTGGCCTTCTGTTTGGGAGGTCAATCAAGTTGCCTCTCTAAGGCACAGGGGTAGGGAACGCTTTGTGGGCCCTGTCCGTCAGTAAAATGTTGGGGATGTCCCTAAGTCCGATATGCCCAAGAAGTTGCCGCGGCTCACGGTGAGCTCTAGGGTGTGCCAGATGGCCCTTCCTGAAAGCCCCTTCATGATGGATGTGGGTCTCATGCCTTGTGTCACAGTGTGACCTTGAAGGTCTTCCCCTGCCCATCCTACCTAATCTGTATGGGAGGTGCAAGGATCCAACTAGGCGGGGCAGTCAAGTGAAGGGTAACTGGTTCTATGCCTGTGCCATGAACCAGAGAAGCTCTGGGCCTCCTGACTCCACCTATGGGTATTGCGCTGCAGTCCCTGATCAGTGGCTCCTGTCCAATTTCCTTGGAATTGTCCAGGACAGTGTATACATTTGGAATTGCCATTCTGCACCCATAGGTCGGAGGGGTAGAAGATTGCCACCATCAGGCCAGAGCCTGGAGGCCTTGCTTCTAAGGTGGAAAGGTTCTTGGGGTGTCAGAGGCTTTAGAAGGCGAGGGTACACGATGTTTCGAGATCCCAGCCCTTGGGTTGATATTTCCAATTACCTGAAATGTGCCAGGATGGTTCGGGCTCTGAAACGGCATCCCAGGTCACTGAAAGACAGCAGAGGAGACAGGGACATGAGCAGCGTGTTGGCCGCTAAAGCCTTGCACGGGGCTGGAGAGTCACACCAGGTGCTTTGGAATGGAGCCCTCAGGGCTCTCCTAGGTATGTGCACCTGGATAGCTTGGATTCCCCAGGAGGGGAAACAGGGCTTCGGGAAGCAGGGCCTGAGAATTGGGCCTCAAGGAAGCCACAAGGAGACGAGGCACCTGTTTCTCTCCTGCCCTGCAGCTTGGGCCTCAGCGTAATCCTATTGAGCATGATTTTTATGTCATCATCTCTCTTCGTGACATAGGTTTGTCATCATAGACCCAGGTCTCCGGAGAGCACAGCTACACATGCGTTTAGGACACAAACAACATTGCTTACCAGGGCTGCCAGTGCTGAAGAGGGCCTTGGCCGTGAGAAGGTTAGGCCCAAAGGACAGCTCGGCCTGGTGAACTCTGCTTCAAGGGATGCAGCAGAATGAGTTCTCTTCTTCCTAAGGGCACCTTTTTGGGAGGAAGAATGGGGAGGAAGTCAGGGCACTCTGGAGATGGGCCACTGATGACACTGCTCGGTCTGTGGGATGGGACCATGGTCTGAACGCATGACAAGGTTTAGGAAATCTCTGGCCAATGGGAAATCAAATAGTGTGTCCTGCCACACTGTAAGGCATAGGTGCCTTTCTCGCCAGCCCAAATTTTAACTTGAGTTTTTCCGTTAAGGCACCTTTCCCCTCGTGCTTTGACTTTTAGACTTAGACTGATGACACTTGTCAAGATACTCTACAGAGCTAATTACATCTTTTCTCCTTGTGATTCCTGCCTTGGCCCCACCAAGTCAGAGACCTCTCATCAGTTCTCCAAGTTAGAGAACCATATATATGTACAGATAAATAAACAAACAAACAAACGAACAAACAAACAAACAAATAAATAAAAAATAAATAAATGAATGATTATATATATGTATATAATGGCTGACACCGAAAGATAAATCACTCCATAAAAAAATCCATTCATTTGCTGGTCCCCAGCCTGTGTCACTAGCCTCCTCTACACCCCTGGGGAAATTCCACATCCCAGTGGTCACAGAAGTGTGTTTTTCGAGCTTTGTCGGATATGCATGGGGCTGACATTCGTTGAGAATGCCTTCGGTTGAGAGGGTCTGAAAACAATCAGGGCTCTTGGCCTTGCGGCCAGGAAGAGAATGCCTGCCCCGAAAAACAATCCCGCCTTGGCTCCTGTGGCCTTCTGTTTGGGAGGTCAATCAAGTTGCCTCTCTAAGGCACAGGGGTAGGGAACGCTTTGTGGGCCCTGTCCGTCAGTAAAATGTTGGGGATGTCCCTAAGTCCGATATGCCCAAGAAGTTGCCGCGGCTCACGGTGAGCTCTAGGGTGTGCCAGATGGCCCTTCCTGAAAGCCCCTTCATGATGGATGTGGGTCTCATGCCTTGTGTCACAGTGTGACCTTGAAGGTCTTCCCCTGCCCATCCTACCTAATCTGTATGGGAGGTGCAAGGATCCAACTAGGCGGGGCAGTCAAGTGAAGGGTAACTGGTTCTATGCCTGTGCCATGAACCAGAGAAGCTCTGGGCCTCCTGACTCCACCTATGGGTATTGCGCTGCAGTCCCTGATCAGTGGCTCCTGTCCAATTTCCTTGGAATTGTCCAGGACAGTGTATACATTTGGAATTGCCATTCTGCACCCATAGGTCGGAGGGGTAGAAGATTGCCACCATCAGGCCAGAGCCTGGAGGCCTTGCTTCTAAGGTGGAAAGGTTCTTGGGGTGTCAGAGGCTTTAGAAGGCGAGGGTACACGATGTTTCGAGATCCCAGCCCTTGGGTTGATATTTCCAATTACCTGAAATGTGCCAGGATGGTTCGGGCTCTGAAACGGCATCCCAGGTCACTGAAAGACAGCAGAGGAGACAGGGACATGAGCAGCGTGTTGGCCGCTAAAGCCTTGCACGGGGCTGGAGAGTCACACCAGGTGCTTTGGAATGGAGCCCTCAGGGCTCTCCTAGGTATGTGCACCTGGATAGCTTGGATTCCCCAGGAGGGGAAACAGGGCTTCGGGAAGCAGGGCCTGAGAATTGGGCCTCAAGGAAGCCACAAGGAGACGAGGCACCTGTTTCTCTCCTGCCCTGCAGCTTGGGCCTCAGCGTAATCCTATTGAGCATGATTTTTATGTCATCATCTCTCTTCGTGACATAGGTTTGTCATCATAGACCCAGGTCTCCGGAGAGCACAGCTACACATGCGTTTAGGACACAAACAACATTGCTTACCAGGGCTGCCAGTGCTGAAGAGGGCCTTGGCCGTGAGAAGGTTAGGCCCAAAGGACAGCTCGGCCTGGTGAACTCTGCTTCAAGGGATGCAGCAGAATGAGTTCTCTTCTTCCTAAGGGCACCTTTTTGGGAGGAAGAATGGGGAGGAAGTCAGGGCACTCTGGAGATGGGCCACTGATGACACTGCTCGGTCTGTGGGATGGGACCATGGTCTGAACGCATGACAAGGTTTAGGAAATCTCTGGCCAATGGGAAATCAAATAGTGTGTCCTGCCACACTGTAAGGCATAGGTGCCTTTCTCGCCAGCCCAAATTTTAACTTGAGTTTTTCCGTAAAGGCACCTTTCCCCTCGTGCTTTGACTTTTAGACTTAGACTGATGACACTTGTCAAGATACTCTACAGAGCTAATTACATCTTTTCTCCTTGTGATTCCTGCCTTGGCCCCACCAAGTCAGAGACCTCTCATCAGTTCTCCAAGTTAGAGAACCATATATATGTACAGATAAATAAACAAACAAACAAACGAACAAACAAACAAACAAATAAATAAAAAATAAATAAATGAATGATTATATATATGTATATAATGGCTGACACCGAAAGATAAATCACTCCATAAAAAAATCCATTCATTTGCTGGTCCCCAGCCTGTGTCACTAGCCTCCTCTACACCCCTGGGGAAATTCCACATCCCAGTGGTCACAGAAGTGTGTTTTTCGAGCTTTGTCGGATATGCATGGGGCTGACATTCGTTGAGAATGCCTTCGGTTGAGAGGGTCTGAAAACAATCAGGGCTCTTGGCCTTGCGGCCAGGAAGAGAATGCCTGCCCCGAAAAACAATCCCGCCTTGGCTCCTGTGGCCTTCTGTTTGGGAGGTCAATCAAGTTGCCTCTCTAAGGCACAGGGGTAGGGAACGCTTTGTGGGCCCTGTCCGTCAGTAAAATGTTGGGGATGTCCCTAAGTCCGATATGCCCAAGAAGTTGCCGCGGCTCACGGTGAGCTCTAGGGTGTGCCAGATGGCCCTTCCTGAAAGCCCCTTCATGATGGATGTGGGTCTCATGCCTTGTGTCACAGTGTGACCTTGAAGGTCTTCCCCTGCCCATCCTACCTAATCTGTATGGGAGGTGCAAGGATCCAACTAGGCGGGGCAGTCAAGTGAAGGGTAACTGGTTCTATGCCTGTGCCATGAACCAGAGAAGCTCTGGGCCTCCTGACTCCACCTATGGGTATTGCGCTGCAGTCCCTGATCAGTGGCTCCTGTCCAATTTCCTTGGAATTGTCCAGGACAGTGTATACATTTGGAATTGCCATTCTGCACCCATAGGTCGGAGGGGTAGAAGATTGCCACCATCAGGCCAGAGCCTGGAGGCCTTGCTTCTAAGGTGGAAAGGTTCTTGGGGTGTCAGAGGCTTTAGAAGGCGAGGGTACACGATGTTTCGAGATCCCAGCCCTTGGGTTGATATTTCCAATTACCTGAAATGTGCCAGGATGGTTCGGGCTCTGAAACGGCATCCCAGGTCACTGAAAGACAGCAGAGGAGACAGGGACATGAGCAGCGTGTTGGCCGCTAAAGCCTTGCACGGGGCTGGAGAGTCACACCAGGTGCTTTGGAATGGAGCCCTCAGGGCTCTCCTAGGTATGTGCACCTGGATAGCTTGGATTCCCCAGGAGGGGAAACAGGGCTTCGGGAAGCAGGGCCTGAGAATTGGGCCTCAAGGAAGCCACAAGGAGACGAGGCACCTGTTTCTCTCCTGCCCTGCAGCTTGGGCCTCAGCGTAATCCTATTGAGCATGATTTTTATGTCATCATCTCTCTTCGTGACATAGGTTTGTCATCATAGACCCAGGTCTCCGGAGAGCACAGCTACACATGCGTTTAGGACACAAACAACATTGCTTACCAGGGCTGCCAGTGCTGAAGAGGGCCTTGGCCGTGAGAAGGTTAGGCCCAAAGGACAGCTCGGCCTGGTGAACTCTGCTTCAAGGGATGCAGCAGAATGAGTTCTCTTCTTCCTAAGGGCACCTTTTTGGGAGGAAGAATGGGGAGGAAGTCAGGGCACTCTGGAGATGGGCCACTGATGACACTGCTCGGTCTGTGGGATGGGACCATGGTCTGAACGCATGACAAGGTTTAGGAAATCTCTGGCCAATGGGAAATCAAATAGTGTGTCCTGCCACACTGTAAGGCATAGGTGCCTTTCTCGCCAGCCCAAATTTTAACTTGAGTTTTTCCGTAAAGGCACCTTTCCCCTCGTGCTTTGACTTTTAGACTTAGACTGATGACACTTGTCAAGATACTCTACAGAGCTAATTACATCTTTTCTCCTTGTGATTCCTGCCTTGGCCCCACCAAGTCAGAGACCTCTCATCAGTTCTCCAAGTTAGAGAACCATATATATGTACAGATAAATAAACAAACAAACAAACGAACAAACAAACAAACAAATAAATAAAAAATAAATAAATGAATGATTATATATATGTATATAATGGCTGACACCGAAAGATAAATCACTCCATAAAAAAATCCATTCATTTGCTGGTCCCCAGCCTGTGTCACTAGCCTCCTCTACACCCCTGGGGAAATTCCACATCCCAGTGGTCACAGAAGTGTGTTTTTCGAGCTTTGTCGGATATGCATGGGGCTGACATTCGTTGAGAATGCCTTCGGTTGAGAGGGTCTGAAAACAATCAGGGCTCTTGGCCTTGCGGCCAGGAAGAGAATGCCTGCCCCGAAAAACAATCCCGCCTTGGCTCCTGTGGCCTTCTGTTTGGGAGGTCAATCAAGTTGCCTCTCTAAGGCACAGGGGTAGGGAACGCTTTGTGGGCCCTGTCCGTCAGTAAAATGTTGGGGATGTCCCTAAGTCCGATATGCCCAAGAAGTTGCCGCGGCTCACGGTGAGCTCTAGGGTGTGCCAGATGGCCCTTCCTGAAAGCCCCTTCATGATGGATGTGGGTCTCATGCCTTGTGTCACAGTGTGACCTTGAAGGTCTTCCCCTGCCCATCCTACCTAATCTGTATGGGAGGTGCAAGGATCCAACTAGGCGGGGCAGTCAAGTGAAGGGTAACTGGTTCTATGCCTGTGCCATGAACCAGAGAAGCTCTGGGCCTCCTGACTCCACCTATGGGTATTGCGCTGCAGTCCCTGATCAGTGGCTCCTGTCCAATTTCCTTGGAATTGTCCAGGACAGTGTATACATTTGGAATTGCCATTCTGCACCCATAGGTCGGAGGGGTAGAAGATTGCCACCATCAGGCCAGAGCCTGGAGGCCTTGCTTCTAAGGTGGAAAGGTTCTTGGGGTGTCAGAGGCTTTAGAAGGCGAGGGTACACGATGTTTCGAGATCCCAGCCCTTGGGTTGATATTTCCAATTACCTGAAATGTGCCAGGATGGTTCGGGCTCTGAAACGGCATCCCAGGTCACTGAAAGACAGCAGAGGAGACAGGGACATGAGCAGCGTGTTGGCCGCTAAAGCCTTGCACGGGGCTGGAGAGTCACACCAGGTGCTTTGGAATGGAGCCCTCAGGGCTCTCCTAGGTATGTGCACCTGGATAGCTTGGATTCCCCAGGAGGGGAAACAGGGCTTCGGGAAGCAGGGCCTGAGAATTGGGCCTCAAGGAAGCCACAAGGAGACGAGGCACCTGTTTCTCTCCTGCCCTGCAGCTTGGGCCTCAGCGTAATCCTATTGAGCATGATTTTTATGTCATCATCTCTCTTCGTGACATAGGTTTGTCATCATAGACCCAGGTCTCCGGAGAGCACAGCTACACATGCGTTTAGGACACAAACAACATTGCTTACCAGGGCTGCCAGTGCTGAAGAGGGCCTTGGCCGTGAGAAGGTTAGGCCCAAAGGACAGCTCGGCCTGGTGAACTCTGCTTCAAGGGATGCAGCAGAATGAGTTCTCTTCTTCCTAAGGGCACCTTTTTGGGAGGAAGAATGGGGAGGAAGTCAGGGCACTCTGGAGATGGGCCACTGATGACACTGCTCGGTCTGTGGGATGGGACCATGGTCTGAACGCATGACAAGGTTTAGGAAATCTCTGGCCAATGGGAAATCAAATAGTGTGTCCTGCCACACTGTAAGGCATAGGTGCCTTTCTCGCCAGCCCAAATTTTAACTTGAGTTTTTCCGTAAAGGCACCTTTCCCCTCGTGCTTTGACTTTTAGACTTAGACTGATGACACTTGTCAAGATACTCTACAGAGCTAATTACATCTTTTCTCCTTGTGATTCCTGCCTTGGCCCCACCAAGTCAGAGACCTCTCATCAGTTCTCCAAGTTAGAGAACCATATATATGTACAGATAAATAAACAAACAAACAAACGAACAAACAAACAAACAAATAAATAAAAAATAAATAAATGAATGATTATATATATGTATATAATGGCTGACACCGAAAGATAAATCACTCCATAAAAAAATCCATTCATTTGCTGGTCCCCAGCCTGTGTCACTAGCCTCCTCTACACCCCTGGGGAAATTCCACATCCCAGTGGTCACAGAAGTGTGTTTTTCGAGCTTTGTCGGATATGCATGGGGCTGACATTCGTTGAGAATGCCTTCGGTTGAGAGGGTCTGAAAACAATCAGGGCTCTTGGCCTTGCGGCCAGGAAGAGAATGCCTGCCCCGAAAAACAATCCCGCCTTGGCTCCTGTGGCCTTCTGTTTGGGAGGTCAATCAAGTTGCCTCTCTAAGGCACAGGGGTAGGGAACGCTTTGTGGGCCCTGTCCGTCAGTAAAATGTTGGGGATGTCCCTAAGTCCGATATGCCCAAGAAGTTGCCGCGGCTCACGGTGAGCTCTAGGGTGTGCCAGATGGCCCTTCCTGAAAGCCCCTTCATGATGGATGTGGGTCTCATGCCTTGTGTCACAGTGTGACCTTGAAGGTCTTCCCCTGCCCATCCTACCTAATCTGTATGGGAGGTGCAAGGATCCAACTAGGCGGGGCAGTCAAGTGAAGGGTAACTGGTTCTATGCCTGTGCCATGAACCAGAGAAGCTCTGGGCCTCCTGACTCCACCTATGGGTATTGCGCTGCAGTCCCTGATCAGTGGCTCCTGTCCAATTTCCTTGGAATTGTCCAGGACAGTGTATACATTTGGAATTGCCATTCTGCACCCATAGGTCGGAGGGGTAGAAGATTGCCACCATCAGGCCAGAGCCTGGAGGCCTTGCTTCTAAGGTGGAAAGGTTCTTGGGGTGTCAGAGGCTTTAGAAGGCGAGGGTACACGATGTTTCGAGATCCCAGCCCTTGGGTTGATATTTCCAATTACCTGAAATGTGCCAGGATGGTTCGGGCTCTGAAACGGCATCCCAGGTCACTGAAAGACAGCAGAGGAGACAGGGACATGAGCAGCGTGTTGGCCGCTAAAGCCTTGCACGGGGCTGGAGAGTCACACCAGGTGCTTTGGAATGGAGCCCTCAGGGCTCTCCTAGGTATGTGCACCTGGATAGCTTGGATTCCCCAGGAGGGGAAACAGGGCTTCGGGAAGCAGGGCCTGAGAATTGGGCCTCAAGGAAGCCACAAGGAGACGAGGCACCTGTTTCTCTCCTGCCCTGCAGCTTGGGCCTCAGCGTAATCCTATTGAGCATGATTTTTATGTCATCATCTCTCTTCGTGACATAGGTTTGTCATCATAGACCCAGGTCTCCGGAGAGCACAGCTACACATGCGTTTAGGACACAAACAACATTGCTTACCAGGGCTGCCAGTGCTGAAGAGGGCCTTGGCCGTGAGAAGGTTAGGCCCAAAGGACAGCTCGGCCTGGTGAACTCTGCTTCAAGGGATGCAGCAGAATGAGTTCTCTTCTTCCTAAGGGCACCTTTTTGGGAGGAAGAATGGGGAGGAAGTCAGGGCACTCTGGAGATGGGCCACTGATGACACTGCTCGGTCTGTGGGATGGGACCATGGTCTGAACGCATGACAAGGTTTAGGAAATCTCTGGCCAATGGGAAATCAAATAGTGTGTCCTGCCACACTGTAAGGCATAGGTGCCTTTCTCGCCAGCCCAAATTTTAACTTGAGTTTTTCCGTAAAGGCACCTTTCCCCTCGTGCTTTGACTTTTAGACTTAGACTGATGACACTTGTCAAGATACTCTACAGAGCTAATTACATCTTTTCTCCTTGTGATTCCTGCCTTGGCCCCACCAAGTCAGAGACCTCTCATCAGTTCTCCAAGTTAGAGAACCATATATATGTACAGATAAATAAACAAACAAACAAACGAACAAACAAACAAACAAATAAATAAAAAATAAATAAATGAATGATTATATATATGTATATAATGGCTGACACCGAAAGATAAATCACTCCATAAAAAAATCCATTCATTTGCTGGTCCCCAGCCTGTGTCACTAGCCTCCTCTACACCCCTGGGGAAATTCCACATCCCAGTGGTCACAGAAGTGTGTTTTTCGAGCTTTGTCGGATATGCATGGGGCTGACATTCGTTGAGAATGCCTTCGGTTGAGAGGGTCTGAAAACAATCAGGGCTCTTGGCCTTGCGGCCAGGAAGAGAATGCCTGCCCCGAAAAACAATCCCGCCTTGGCTCCTGTGGCCTTCTGTTTGGGAGGTCAATCAAGTTGCCTCTCTAAGGCACAGGGGTAGGGAACGCTTTGTGGGCCCTGTCCGTCAGTAAAATGTTGGGGATGTCCCTAAGTCCGATATGCCCAAGAAGTTGCCGCGGCTCACGGTGAGCTCTAGGGTGTGCCAGATGGCCCTTCCTGAAAGCCCCTTCATGATGGATGTGGGTCTCATGCCTTGTGTCACAGTGTGACCTTGAAGGTCTTCCCCTGCCCATCCTACCTAATCTGTATGGGAGGTGCAAGGATCCAACTAGGCGGGGCAGTCAAGTGAAGGGTAACTGGTTCTATGCCTGTGCCATGAACCAGAGAAGCTCTGGGCCTCCTGACTCCACCTATGGGTATTGCGCTGCAGTCCCTGATCAGTGGCTCCTGTCCAATTTCCTTGGAATTGTCCAGGACAGTGTATACATTTGGAATTGCCATTCTGCACCCATAGGTCGGAGGGGTAGAAGATTGCCACCATCAGGCCAGAGCCTGGAGGCCTTGCTTCTAAGGTGGAAAGGTTCTTGGGGTGTCAGAGGCTTTAGAAGGCGAGGGTACACGATGTTTCGAGATCCCAGCCCTTGGGTTGATATTTCCAATTACCTGAAATGTGCCAGGATGGTTCGGGCTCTGAAACGGCATCCCAGGTCACTGAAAGACAGCAGAGGAGACAGGGACATGAGCAGCGTGTTGGCCGCTAAAGCCTTGCACGGGGCTGGAGAGTCACACCAGGTGCTTTGGAATGGAGCCCTCAGGGCTCTCCTAGGTATGTGCACCTGGATAGCTTGGATTCCCCAGGAGGGGAAACAGGGCTTCGGGAAGCAGGGCCTGAGAATTGGGCCTCAAGGAAGCCACAAGGAGACGAGGCACCTGTTTCTCTCCTGCCCTGCAGCTTGGGCCTCAGCGTAATCCTATTGAGCATGATTTTTATGTCATCATCTCTCTTCGTGACATAGGTTTGTCATCATAGACCCAGGTCTCCGGAGAGCACAGCTACACATGCGTTTAGGACACAAACAACATTGCTTACCAGGGCTGCCAGTGCTGAAGAGGGCCTTGGCCGTGAGAAGGTTAGGCCCAAAGGACAGCTCGGCCTGGTGAACTCTGCTTCAAGGGATGCAGCAGAATGAGTTCTCTTCTTCCTAAGGGCACCTTTTTGGGAGGAAGAATGGGGAGGAAGTCAGGGCACTCTGGAGATGGGCCACTGATGACACTGCTCGGTCTGTGGGATGGGACCATGGTCTGAACGCATGACAAGGTTTAGGAAATCTCTGGCCAATGGGAAATCAAATAGTGTGTCCTGCCACACTGTAAGGCATAGGTGCCTTTCTCGCCAGCCCAAATTTTAACTTGAGTTTTTCCGTAAAGGCACCTTTCCCCTCGTGCTTTGACTTTTAGACTTAGACTGATGACACTTGTCAAGATACTCTACAGAGCTAATTACATCTTTTCTCCTTGTGATTCCTGCCTTGGCCCCACCAAGTCAGAGACCTCTCATCAGTTCTCCAAGTTAGAGAACCATATATATGTACAGATAAATAAACAAACAAACAAACGAACAAACAAACAAACAAATAAATAAAAAATAAATAAATGAATGATTATATATATGTATATAATGGCTGACACCGAAAGATAAATCACTCCATAAAAAAATCCATTCATTTGCTGGTCCCCAGCCTGTGTCACTAGCCTCCTCTACACCCCTGGGGAAATTCCACATCCCAGTGGTCACAGAAGTGTGTTTTTCGAGCTTTGTCGGATATGCATGGGGCTGACATTCGTTGAGAATGCCTTCGGTTGAGAGGGTCTGAAAACAATCAGGGCTCTTGGCCTTGCGGCCAGGAAGAGAATGCCTGCCCCGAAAAACAATCCCGCCTTGGCTCCTGTGGCCTTCTGTTTGGGAGGTCAATCAAGTTGCCTCTCTAAGGCACAGGGGTAGGGAACGCTTTGTGGGCCCTGTCCGTCAGTAAAATGTTGGGGATGTCCCTAAGTCCGATATGCCCAAGAAGTTGCCGCGGCTCACGGTGAGCTCTAGGGTGTGCCAGATGGCCCTTCCTGAAAGCCCCTTCATGATGGATGTGGGTCTCATGCCTTGTGTCACAGTGTGACCTTGAAGGTCTTCCCCTGCCCATCCTACCTAATCTGTATGGGAGGTGCAAGGATCCAACTAGGCGGGGCAGTCAAGTGAAGGGTAACTGGTTCTATGCCTGTGCCATGAACCAGAGAAGCTCTGGGCCTCCTGACTCCACCTATGGGTATTGCGCTGCAGTCCCTGATCAGTGGCTCCTGTCCAATTTCCTTGGAATTGTCCAGGACAGTGTATACATTTGGAATTGCCATTCTGCACCCATAGGTCGGAGGGGTAGAAGATTGCCACCATCAGGCCAGAGCCTGGAGGCCTTGCTTCTAAGGTGGAAAGGTTCTTGGGGTGTCAGAGGCTTTAGAAGGCGAGGGTACACGATGTTTCGAGATCCCAGCCCTTGGGTTGATATTTCCAATTACCTGAAATGTGCCAGGATGGTTCGGGCTCTGAAACGGCATCCCAGGTCACTGAAAGACAGCAGAGGAGACAGGGACATGAGCAGCGTGTTGGCCGCTAAAGCCTTGCACGGGGCTGGAGAGTCACACCAGGTGCTTTGGAATGGAGCCCTCAGGGCTCTCCTAGGTATGTGCACCTGGATAGCTTGGATTCCCCAGGAGGGGAAACAGGGCTTCGGGAAGCAGGGCCTGAGAATTGGGCCTCAAGGAAGCCACAAGGAGACGAGGCACCTGTTTCTCTCCTGCCCTGCAGCTTGGGCCTCAGCGTAATCCTATTGAGCATGATTTTTATGTCATCATCTCTCTTCGTGACATAGGTTTGTCATCATAGACCCAGGTCTCCGGAGAGCACAGCTACACATGCGTTTAGGACACAAACAACATTGCTTACCAGGGCTGCCAGTGCTGAAGAGGGCCTTGGCCGTGAGAAGGTTAGGCCCAAAGGACAGCTCGGCCTGGTGAACTCTGCTTCAAGGGATGCAGCAGAATGAGTTCTCTTCTTCCTAAGGGCACCTTTTTGGGAGGAAGAATGGGGAGGAAGTCAGGGCACTCTGGAGATGGGCCACTGATGACACTGCTCGGTCTGTGGGATGGGACCATGGTCTGAACGCATGACAAGGTTTAGGAAATCTCTGGCCAATGGGAAATCAAATAGTGTGTCCTGCCACACTGTAAGGCATAGGTGCCTTTCTCGCCAGCCCAAATTTTAACTTGAGTTTTTCCGTAAAGGCACCTTTCCCCTCGTGCTTTGACTTTTAGACTTAGACTGATGACACTTGTCAAGATACTCTACAGAGCTAATTACATCTTTTCTCCTTGTGATTCCTGCCTTGGCCCCACCAAGTCAGAGACCTCTCATCAGTTCTCCAAGTTAGAGAACCATATATATGTACAGATAAATAAACAAACAAACAAACGAACAAACAAACAAACAAATAAATAAAAAATAAATAAATGAATGATTATATATATGTATATAATGGCTGACACCGAAAGATAAATCACTCCATAAAAAAATCCATTCATTTGCTGGTCCCCAGCCTGTGTCACTAGCCTCCTCTACACCCCTGGGGAAATTCCACATCCCAGTGGTCACAGAAGTGTGTTTTTCGAGCTTTGTCGGATATGCATGGGGCTGACATTCGTTGAGAATGCCTTCGGTTGAGAGGGTCTGAAAACAATCAGGGCTCTTGGCCTTGCGGCCAGGAAGAGAATGCCTGCCCCGAAAAACAATCCCGCCTTGGCTCCTGTGGCCTTCTGTTTGGGAGGTCAATCAAGTTGCCTCTCTAAGGCACAGGGGTAGGGAACGCTTTGTGGGCCCTGTCCGTCAGTAAAATGTTGGGGATGTCCCTAAGTCCGATATGCCCAAGAAGTTGCCGCGGCTCACGGTGAGCTCTAGGGTGTGCCAGATGGCCCTTCCTGAAAGCCCCTTCATGATGGATGTGGGTCTCATGCCTTGTGTCACAGTGTGACCTTGAAGGTCTTCCCCTGCCCATCCTACCTAATCTGTATGGGAGGTGCAAGGATCCAACTAGGCGGGGCAGTCAAGTGAAGGGTAACTGGTTCTATGCCTGTGCCATGAACCAGAGAAGCTCTGGGCCTCCTGACTCCACCTATGGGTATTGCGCTGCAGTCCCTGATCAGTGGCTCCTGTCCAATTTCCTTGGAATTGTCCAGGACAGTGTATACATTTGGAATTGCCATTCTGCACCCATAGGTCGGAGGGGTAGAAGATTGCCACCATCAGGCCAGAGCCTGGAGGCCTTGCTTCTAAGGTGGAAAGGTTCTTGGGGTGTCAGAGGCTTTAGAAGGCGAGGGTACACGATGTTTCGAGATCCCAGCCCTTGGGTTGATATTTCCAATTACCTGAAATGTGCCAGGATGGTTCGGGCTCTGAAACGGCATCCCAGGTCACTGAAAGACAGCAGAGGAGACAGGGACATGAGCAGCGTGTTGGCCGCTAAAGCCTTGCACGGGGCTGGAGAGTCACACCAGGTGCTTTGGAATGGAGCCCTCAGGGCTCTCCTAGGTATGTGCACCTGGATAGCTTGGATTCCCCAGGAGGGGAAACAGGGCTTCGGGAAGCAGGGCCTGAGAATTGGGCCTCAAGGAAGCCACAAGGAGACGAGGCACCTGTTTCTCTCCTGCCCTGCAGCTTGGGCCTCAGCGTAATCCTATTGAGCATGATTTTTATGTCATCATCTCTCTTCGTGACATAGGTTTGTCATCATAGACCCAGGTCTCCGGAGAGCACAGCTACACATGCGTTTAGGACACAAACAACATTGCTTACCAGGGCTGCCAGTGCTGAAGAGGGCCTTGGCCGTGAGAAGGTTAGGCCCAAAGGACAGCTCGGCCTGGTGAACTCTGCTTCAAGGGATGCAGCAGAATGAGTTCTCTTCTTCCTAAGGGCACCTTTTTGGGAGGAAGAATGGGGAGGAAGTCAGGGCACTCTGGAGATGGGCCACTGATGACACTGCTCGGTCTGTGGGATGGGACCATGGTCTGAACGCATGACAAGGTTTAGGAAATCTCTGGCCAATGGGAAATCAAATAGTGTGTCCTGCCACACTGTAAGGCATAGGTGCCTTTCTCGCCAGCCCAAATTTTAACTTGAGTTTTTCCGTAAAGGCACCTTTCCCCTCGTGCTTTGACTTTTAGACTTAGACTGATGACACTTGTCAAGATACTCTACAGAGCTAATTACATCTTTTCTCCTTGTGATTCCTGCCTTGGCCCCACCAAGTCAGAGACCTCTCATCAGTTCTCCAAGTTAGAGAACCATATATATGTACAGATAAATAAACAAACAAACAAACGAACAAACAAACAAACAAATAAATAAAAAATAAATAAATGAATGATTATATATATGTATATAATGGCTGACACCGAAAGATAAATCACTCCATAAAAAAATCCATTCATTTGCTGGTCCCCAGCCTGTGTCACTAGCCTCCTCTACACCCCTGGGGAAATTCCACATCCCAGTGGTCACAGAAGTGTGTTTTTCGAGCTTTGTCGGATATGCATGGGGCTGACATTCGTTGAGAATGCCTTCGGTTGAGAGGGTCTGAAAACAATCAGGGCTCTTGGCCTTGCGGCCAGGAAGAGAATGCCTGCCCCGAAAAACAATCCCGCCTTGGCTCCTGTGGCCTTCTGTTTGGGAGGTCAATCAAGTTGCCTCTCTAAGGCACAGGGGTAGGGAACGCTTTGTGGGCCCTGTCCGTCAGTAAAATGTTGGGGATGTCCCTAAGTCCGATATGCCCAAGAAGTTGCCGCGGCTCACGGTGAGCTCTAGGGTGTGCCAGATGGCCCTTCCTGAAAGCCCCTTCATGATGGATGTGGGTCTCATGCCTTGTGTCACAGTGTGACCTTGAAGGTCTTCCCCTGCCCATCCTACCTAATCTGTATGGGAGGTGCAAGGATCCAACTAGGCGGGGCAGTCAAGTGAAGGGTAACTGGTTCTATGCCTGTGCCATGAACCAGAGAAGCTCTGGGCCTCCTGACTCCACCTATGGGTATTGCGCTGCAGTCCCTGATCAGTGGCTCCTGTCCAATTTCCTTGGAATTGTCCAGGACAGTGTATACATTTGGAATTGCCATTCTGCACCCATAGGTCGGAGGGGTAGAAGATTGCCACCATCAGGCCAGAGCCTGGAGGCCTTGCTTCTAAGGTGGAAAGGTTCTTGGGGTGTCAGAGGCTTTAGAAGGCGAGGGTACACGATGTTTCGAGATCCCAGCCCTTGGGTTGATATTTCCAATTACCTGAAATGTGCCAGGATGGTTCGGGCTCTGAAACGGCATCCCAGGTCACTGAAAGACAGCAGAGGAGACAGGGACATGAGCAGCGTGTTGGCCGCTAAAGCCTTGCACGGGGCTGGAGAGTCACACCAGGTGCTTTGGAATGGAGCCCTCAGGGCTCTCCTAGGTATGTGCACCTGGATAGCTTGGATTCCCCAGGAGGGGAAACAGGGCTTCGGGAAGCAGGGCCTGAGAATTGGGCCTCAAGGAAGCCACAAGGAGACGAGGCACCTGTTTCTCTCCTGCCCTGCAGCTTGGGCCTCAGCGTAATCCTATTGAGCATGATTTTTATGTCATCATCTCTCTTCGTGACATAGGTTTGTCATCATAGACCCAGGTCTCCGGAGAGCACAGCTACACATGCGTTTAGGACACAAACAACATTGCTTACCAGGGCTGCCAGTGCTGAAGAGGGCCTTGGCCGTGAGAAGGTTAGGCCCAAAGGACAGCTCGGCCTGGTGAACTCTGCTTCAAGGGATGCAGCAGAATGAGTTCTCTTCTTCCTAAGGGCACCTTTTTGGGAGGAAGAATGGGGAGGAAGTCAGGGCACTCTGGAGATGGGCCACTGATGACACTGCTCGGTCTGTGGGATGGGACCATGGTCTGAACGCATGACAAGGTTTAGGAAATCTCTGGCCAATGGGAAATCAAATAGTGTGTCCTGCCACACTGTAAGGCATAGGTGCCTTTCTCGCCAGCCCAAATTTTAACTTGAGTTTTTCCGTAAAGGCACCTTTCCCCTCGTGCTTTGACTTTTAGACTTAGACTGATGACACTTGTCAAGATACTCTACAGAGCTAATTACATCTTTTCTCCTTGTGATTCCTGCCTTGGCCCCACCAAGTCAGAGACCTCTCATCAGTTCTCCAAGTTAGAGAACCATATATATGTACAGATAAATAAACAAACAAACAAACGAACAAACAAACAAACAAATAAATAAAAAATAAATAAATGAATGATTATATATATGTATATAATGGCTGACACCGAAAGATAAATCACTCCATAAAAAAATCCATTCATTTGCTGGTCCCCAGCCTGTGTCACTAGCCTCCTCTACACCCCTGGGGAAATTCCACATCCCAGTGGTCACAGAAGTGTGTTTTTCGAGCTTTGTCGGATATGCATGGGGCTGACATTCGTTGAGAATGCCTTCGGTTGAGAGGGTCTGAAAACAATCAGGGCTCTTGGCCTTGCGGCCAGGAAGAGAATGCCTGCCCCGAAAAACAATCCCGCCTTGGCTCCTGTGGCCTTCTGTTTGGGAGGTCAATCAAGTTGCCTCTCTAAGGCACAGGGGTAGGGAACGCTTTGTGGGCCCTGTCCGTCAGTAAAATGTTGGGGATGTCCCTAAGTCCGATATGCCCAAGAAGTTGCCGCGGCTCACGGTGAGCTCTAGGGTGTGCCAGATGGCCCTTCCTGAAAGCCCCTTCATGATGGATGTGGGTCTCATGCCTTGTGTCACAGTGTGACCTTGAAGGTCTTCCCCTGCCCATCCTACCTAATCTGTATGGGAGGTGCAAGGATCCAACTAGGCGGGGCAGTCAAGTGAAGGGTAACTGGTTCTATGCCTGTGCCATGAACCAGAGAAGCTCTGGGCCTCCTGACTCCACCTATGGGTATTGCGCTGCAGTCCCTGATCAGTGGCTCCTGTCCAATTTCCTTGGAATTGTCCAGGACAGTGTATACATTTGGAATTGCCATTCTGCACCCATAGGTCGGAGGGGTAGAAGATTGCCACCATCAGGCCAGAGCCTGGAGGCCTTGCTTCTAAGGTGGAAAGGTTCTTGGGGTGTCAGAGGCTTTAGAAGGCGAGGGTACACGATGTTTCGAGATCCCAGCCCTTGGGTTGATATTTCCAATTACCTGAAATGTGCCAGGATGGTTCGGGCTCTGAAACGGCATCCCAGGTCACTGAAAGACAGCAGAGGAGACAGGGACATGAGCAGCGTGTTGGCCGCTAAAGCCTTGCACGGGGCTGGAGAGTCACACCAGGTGCTTTGGAATGGAGCCCTCAGGGCTCTCCTAGGTATGTGCACCTGGATAGCTTGGATTCCCCAGGAGGGGAAACAGGGCTTCGGGAAGCAGGGCCTGAGAATTGGGCCTCAAGGAAGCCACAAGGAGACGAGGCACCTGTTTCTCTCCTGCCCTGCAGCTTGGGCCTCAGCGTAATCCTATTGAGCATGATTTTTATGTCATCATCTCTCTTCGTGACATAGGTTTGTCATCATAGACCCAGGTCTCCGGAGAGCACAGCTACACATGCGTTTAGGACACAAACAACATTGCTTACCAGGGCTGCCAGTGCTGAAGAGGGCCTTGGCCGTGAGAAGGTTAGGCCCAAAGGACAGCTCGGCCTGGTGAACTCTGCTTCAAGGGATGCAGCAGAATGAGTTCTCTTCTTCCTAAGGGCACCTTTTTGGGAGGAAGAATGGGGAGGAAGTCAGGGCACTCTGGAGATGGGCCACTGATGACACTGCTCGGTCTGTGGGATGGGACCATGGTCTGAACGCATGACAAGGTTTAGGAAATCTCTGGCCAATGGGAAATCAAATAGTGTGTCCTGCCACACTGTAAGGCATAGGTGCCTTTCTCGCCAGCCCAAATTTTAACTTGAGTTTTTCCGTAAAGGCACCTTTCCCCTCGTGCTTTGACTTTTAGACTTAGACTGATGACACTTGTCAAGATACTCTACAGAGCTAATTACATCTTTTCTCCTTGTGATTCCTGCCTTGGCCCCACCAAGTCAGAGACCTCTCATCAGTTCTCCAAGTTAGAGAACCATATATATGTACAGATAAATAAACAAACAAACAAACGAACAAACAAACAAACAAATAAATAAAAAATAAATAAATGAATGATTATATATATGTATATAATGGCTGACACCGAAAGATAAATCACTCCATAAAAAAATCCATTCATTTGCTGGTCCCCAGCCTGTGTCACTAGCCTCCTCTACACCCCTGGGGAAATTCCACATCCCAGTGGTCACAGAAGTGTGTTTTTCGAGCTTTGTCGGATATGCATGGGGCTGACATTCGTTGAGAATGCCTTCGGTTGAGAGGGTCTGAAAACAATCAGGGCTCTTGGCCTTGCGGCCAGGAAGAGAATGCCTGCCCCGAAAAACAATCCCGCCTTGGCTCCTGTGGCCTTCTGTTTGGGAGGTCAATCAAGTTGCCTCTCTAAGGCACAGGGGTAGGGAACGCTTTGTGGGCCCTGTCCGTCAGTAAAATGTTGGGGATGTCCCTAAGTCCGATATGCCCAAGAAGTTGCCGCGGCTCACGGTGAGCTCTAGGGTGTGCCAGATGGCCCTTCCTGAAAGCCCCTTCATGATGGATGTGGGTCTCATGCCTTGTGTCACAGTGTGACCTTGAAGGTCTTCCCCTGCCCATCCTACCTAATCTGTATGGGAGGTGCAAGGATCCAACTAGGCGGGGCAGTCAAGTGAAGGGTAACTGGTTCTATGCCTGTGCCATGAACCAGAGAAGCTCTGGGCCTCCTGACTCCACCTATGGGTATTGCGCTGCAGTCCCTGATCAGTGGCTCCTGGCCAATTTCCTTGGAATTGTCCAGGACAGTGTATACATTTGGAATTGCCATTCTGCACCCATAGGTCGGAGGGGTAGAAGATTGCCACCATCAGGCCAGAGCCTGGAGGCCTTGCTTCTAAGGTGGAAAGGTTCTTGGGGTGTCAGAGGCTTTAGAAGGCGAGGGTACACGATGTTTCGAGATCCCAGCCCTTGGGTTGATATTTCCAATTACCTGAAATGTGCCAGGATGGTTCGGGCTCTGAAACGGCATCCCAGGTCACTGAAAGACAGCAGAGGAGACAGGGACATGAGCAGCGTGTTGGCCGCTAAAGCCTTGCACGGGGCTGGAGAGTCACACCAGGTGCTTTGGAATGGAGCCCTCAGGGCTCTCCTAGGTATGTGCACCTGGATAGCTTGGATTCCCCAGGAGGGGAAACAGGGCTTCGGGAAGCAGGGCCTGAGAATTGGGCCTCAAGGAAGCCACAAGGAGACGAGGCACCTGTTTCTCTCCTGCCCTGCAGCTTGGGCCTCAGCGTAATCCTATTGAGCATGATTTTTATGTCATCATCTCTCTTCGTGACATAGGTTTGTCATCATAGACCCAGGTCTCCGGAGAGCACAGCTACACATGCGTTTAGGACACAAACAACATTGCTTACCAGGGCTGCCAGTGCTGAAGAGGGCCTTGGCCGTGAGAAGGTTAGGCCCAAAGGACAGCTCGGCCTGGTGAACTCTGCTTCAAGGGATGCAGCAGAATGAGTTCTCTTCTTCCTAAGGGCACCTTTTTGGGAGGAAGAATGGGGAGGAAGTCAGGGCACTCTGGAGATGGGCCACTGATGACACTGCTCGGTCTGTGGGATGGGACCATGGTCTGAACGCATGACAAGGTTTAGGAAATCTCTGGCCAATGGGAAATCAAATAGTGTGTCCTGCCACACTGTAAGGCATAGGTGCCTTTCTCGCCAGCCCAAATTTTAACTTGAGTTTTTCCGTAAAGGCACCTTTCCCCTCGTGCTTTGACTTTTAGACTTAGACTGATGACACTTGTCAAGATACTCTACAGAGCTAATTACATCTTTTCTCCTTGTGATTCCTGCCTTGGCCCCACCAAGTCAGAGACCTCTCATCAGTTCTCCAAGTTAGAGAACCATATATATGTACAGATAAATAAACAAACAAACAAACGAACAAACAAACAAACAAATAAATAAAAAATAAATAAATGAATGATTATATATATGTATATAATGGCTGACACCGAAAGATAAATCACTCCATAAAAAAATCCATTCATTTGCTGGTCCCCAGCCTGTGTCACTAGCCTCCTCTACACCCCTGGGGAAATTCCACATCCCAGTGGTCACAGAAGTGTGTTTTTCGAGCTTTGTCGGATATGCATGGGGCTGACATTCGTTGAGAATGCCTTCGGTTGAGAGGGTCTGAAAACAATCAGGGCTCTTGGCCTTGCGGCCAGGAAGAGAATGCCTGCCCCGAAAAACAATCCCGCCTTGGCTCCTGTGGCCTTCTGTTTGGGAGGTCAATCAAGTTGCCTCTCTAAGGCACAGGGGTAGGGAACGCTTTGTGGGCCCTGTCCGTCAGTAAAATGTTGGGGATGTCCCTAAGTCCGATATGCCCAAGAAGTTGCCGCGGCTCACGGTGAGCTCTAGGGTGTGCCAGATGGCCCTTCCTGAAAGCCCCTTCATGATGGATGTGGGTCTCATGCCTTGTGTCACAGTGTGACCTTGAAGGTCTTCCCCTGCCCATCCTACCTAATCTGTATGGGAGGTGCAAGGATCCAACTAGGCGGGGCAGTCAAGTGAAGGGTAACTGGTTCTATGCCTGTGCCATGAACCAGAGAAGCTCTGGGCCTCCTGACTCCACCTATGGGTATTGCGCTGCAGTCCCTGATCAGTGGCTCCTGTCCAATTTCCTTGGAATTGTCCAGGACAGTGTATACATTTGGAATTGCCATTCTGCACCCATAGGTCGGAGGGGTAGAAGATTGCCACCATCAGGCCAGAGCCTGGAGGCCTTGCTTCTAAGGTGGAAAGGTTCTTGGGGTGTCAGAGGCTTTAGAAGGCGAGGGTACACGATGTTTCGAGATCCCAGCCCTTGGGTTGATATTTCCAATTACCTGAAATGTGCCAGGATGGTTCGGGCTCTGAAACGGCATCCCAGGTCACTGAAAGACAGCAGAGGAGACAGGGACATGAGCAGCGTGTTGGCCGCTAAAGCCTTGCACGGGGCTGGAGAGTCACACCAGGTGCTTTGGAATGGAGCCCTCAGGGCTCTCCTAGGTATGTGCACCTGGATAGCTTGGATTCCCCAGGAGGGGAAACAGGGCTTCGGGAAGCAGGGCCTGAGAATTGGGCCTCAAGGAAGCCACAAGGAGACGAGGCACCTGTTTCTCTCCTGCCCTGCAGCTTGGGCCTCAGCGTAATCCTATTGAGCATGATTTTTATGTCATCATCTCTCTTCGTGACATAGGTTTGTCATCATAGACCCAGGTCTCCGGAGAGCACAGCTACACATGCGTTTAGGACACAAACAACATTGCTTACCAGGGCTGCCAGTGCTGAAGAGGGCCTTGGCCGTGAGAAGGTTAGGCCCAAAGGACAGCTCGGCCTGGTGAACTCTGCTTCAAGGGATGCAGCAGAATGAGTTCTCTTCTTCCTAAGGGCACCTTTTTGGGAGGAAGAATGGGGAGGAAGTCAGGGCACTCTGGAGATGGGCCACTGATGACACTGCTCGGTCTGTGGGATGGGACCATGGTCTGAACGCATGACAAGGTTTAGGAAATCTCTGGCCAATGGGAAATCAAATAGTGTGTCCTGCCACACTGTAAGGCATAGGTGCCTTTCTCGCCAGCCCAAATTTTAACTTGAGTTTTTCCGTAAAGGCACCTTTCCCCTCGTGCTTTGACTTTTAGACTTAGACTGATGACACTTGTCAAGATACTCTACAGAGCTAATTACATCTTTTCTCCTTGTGATTCCTGCCTTGGCCCCACCAAGTCAGAGACCTCTCATCAGTTCTCCAAGTTAGAGAACCATATATATGTACAGATAAATAAACAAACAAACAAACGAACAAACAAACAAACAAATAAATAAAAAATAAATAAATGAATGATTATATATATGTATATAATGGCTGACACCGAAAGATAAATCACTCCATAAAAAAATCCATTCATTTGCTGGTCCCCAGCCTGTGTCACTAGCCTCCTCTACACCCCTGGGGAAATTCCACATCCCAGTGGTCACAGAAGTGTGTTTTTCGAGCTTTGTCGGATATGCATGGGGCTGACATTCGTTGAGAATGCCTTCGGTTGAGAGGGTCTGAAAACAATCAGGGCTCTTGGCCTTGCGGCCAGGAAGAGAATGCCTGCCCCGAAAAACAATCCCGCCTTGGCTCCTGTGGCCTTCTGTTTGGGAGGTCAATCAAGTTGCCTCTCTAAGGCACAGGGGTAGGGAACGCTTTGTGGGCCCTGTCCGTCAGTAAAATGTTGGGGATGTCCCTAAGTCCGATATGCCCAAGAAGTTGCCGCGGCTCACGGTGAGCTCTAGGGTGTGCCAGATGGCCCTTCCTGAAAGCCCCTTCATGATGGATGTGGGTCTCATGCCTTGTGTCACAGTGTGACCTTGAAGGTCTTCCCCTGCCCATCCTACCTAATCTGTATGGGAGGTGCAAGGATCCAACTAGGCGGGGCAGTCAAGTGAAGGGTAACTGGTTCTATGCCTGTGCCATGAACCAGAGAAGCTCTGGGCCTCCTGACTCCACCTATGGGTATTGCGCTGCAGTCCCTGATCAGTGGCTCCTGTCCAATTTCCTTGGAATTGTCCAGGACAGTGTATACATTTGGAATTGCCATTCTGCACCCATAGGTCGGAGGGGTAGAAGATTGCCACCATCAGGCCAGAGCCTGGAGGCCTTGCTTCTAAGGTGGAAAGGTTCTTGGGGTGTCAGAGGCTTTAGAAGGCGAGGGTACACGATGTTTCGAGATCCCAGCCCTTGGGTTGATATTTCCAATTACCTGAAATGTGCCAGGATGGTTCGGGCTCTGAAACGGCATCCCAGGTCACTGAAAGACAGCAGAGGAGACAGGGACATGAGCAGCGTGTTGGCCGCTAAAGCCTTGCACGGGGCTGGAGAGTCACACCAGGTGCTTTGGAATGGAGCCCTCAGGGCTCTCCTAGGTATGTGCACCTGGATAGCTTGGATTCCCCAGGAGGGGAAACAGGGCTTCGGGAAGCAGGGCCTGAGAATTGGGCCTCAAGGAAGCCACAAGGAGACGAGGCACCTGTTTCTCTCCTGCCCTGCAGCTTGGGCCTCAGCGTAATCCTATTGAGCATGATTTTTATGTCATCATCTCTCTTCGTGACATAGGTTTGTCATCATAGACCCAGGTCTCCGGAGAGCACAGCTACACATGCGTTTAGGACACAAACAACATTGCTTACCAGGGCTGCCAGTGCTGAAGAGGGCCTTGGCCGTGAGAAGGTTAGGCCCAAAGGACAGCTCGGCCTGGTGAACTCTGCTTCAAGGGATGCAGCAGAATGAGTTCTCTTCTTCCTAAGGGCACCTTTTTGGGAGGAAGAATGGGGAGGAAGTCAGGGCACTCTGGAGATGGGCCACTGATGACACTGCTCGGTCTGTGGGATGGGACCATGGTCTGAACGCATGACAAGGTTTAGGAAATCTCTGGCCAATGGGAAATCAAATAGTGTGTCCTGCCACACTGTAAGGCATAGGTGCCTTTCTCGCCAGCCCAAATTTTAACTTGAGTTTTTCTGTGATTCCTGCCTTGGTCCCCACCAAGTCATCACCAAGAACCTTTCATCAGTTCTCTATGTTAGAGCACTATCTATATGTTTAGGGTATACCAGATGGCTCCTCTTGAATGCCCTTTCAGCTAGGAGGTGGCTCACATTCCTTCTGTAGCATAGAATCTTGAGGTACTTTACTGCCTTTCAAATCAGGATCGGAGGCCCAAGCATAAAACCAGGCAGGGAAGTAAAGTGAAGTGTATGTTTCTCTATTGCTGTGACATGAACCAGAGAAGTTCTGAGCCTCCTTACACCACCTGTGGTCATTCTCCTACAGTCTCTGACTAGTGGCTACTTTCCACTTTCCTTGGAATTATCCATGACTGGGTGTGCATTTGAAATTGTCATTCTGCATCCAAAGGCCTGAGAGGTCAAACATTGCCACATTCAGGCCAGAGCCTTGAGAATGAGTATTTAAAATGGAAATATTCTTGGTTTGTCAAGGCTTTTTCAAAGGGAAGTTATAGGACCTGTAGAGATTGCGGACTTTGGGCATATTCTTCCACTTACCTGAAATGTTCCAGCTTGCATTGGGCTCTGAAACAAATCCCAGGTCACTGAAAGACAGGAGAGGAGACAGGGACATAAGCCATGTGTTGGCAAATAAAGCCTTGAACAAATTTAGAGAGTCCCAAGAGGTCTTTTGAATGGAGCACTCATGTTTCTGCTAGGTATTTGCAAATTGAGAGCATAGGATTACCAAGGTGGGGAATATGGCTTAGGGAGAGCAGGGCCTATAAATTGGGAATCATGGAAGCCGCAAGTAGATGAGGCAGCTCTTTCTCACCTCTACTTCAGTGAGGTCATAAGCATCATTCTTTTGCACATGATTTTTTTTGTTTTTTGTTTTGTTTTTCGAGACAGGGTTTCTCTGTGTAGCTTTGCGCCTTTCCTGGAACTCACTTGGTAGCCCATGCTGGCCTCGAACTCACAGCGATCCACCTGGCTCTGCCTCCCGAGTGCTGGGATTAAAGGCGTGCGCCACCACCGCCCGGCGGCACGTGATTGTTATGTCATCATCTCTCTTCATGTCACAGGATGGTCATTATAGACCCAGGGCTTCTGCGAGCACAGCTATACATACATTTTTAATAACAACCAACATTGCATACCAGGGCTTCCAGAGGTGATGAGGGCCTTGGCCATGAGAAGTTTATGCCCCAATATAGACCATTCTGGTCAAATCTGCTTTGAATCGTCCCACTGAATGGAATCTCTTCTTCAAAGGGGCACCTGTTGCGTAAGGAGAAAGGGGAGTATGTCAGGGAATGTGTGAGATGGGCCTTTGATAAGCCTTCATGGTTTGTGGAATGTGATCATGGTCTGAAGACATGCTAGGAATCAGTAAATCTCTGACCTTTGAAAATCATTCAGACAGTGAGTCGTGCTACACAGTATGTGATAGGTATCTTTTGTGCAGGCCAAAATTTTAACTTTAGTGTTTCGAAAAGGCAACTTTCCCCTCCGCCTCTGACACTTAGCATTAGACTGATGACAATTGTCACAACACGATGGAGAGCCAGGTAGGTATTTTTCCTTGTGTTCCTGCATTGGTCCCATGCAGTCAGGGAACTTAGATTAATTATCCATATTAGAGCACTATCTATATGAAGGCTGAGACCCACAGAAAAACTGCTCCATAAAAATACATTCTTCCAGGGGCATCATTTGCTGCTAGCCAGCATGTTTAACTTGCCTGCTCTACACCCCAGGGGAAATTCAAAATCACAGTGCTCAGTAAAGTGTGTTCTTACAAATTTATAGGATATACATTAAACAAAAATTCATTGTAAAAACCTACTTTTGTGAGAGTCTCAAACAATCAACTCATGGACTTGGGACCAGGAAGAGAATGCCAGCCCTGATACACAATCCAATATTGACTCCTGTGGCCTTTCAGATGGGAGGTCAATCAAGTGGGGTCACAAGTCCCATGGGTAGGGAATGTTTAGTGGCACTGAGGAGCAATGGAATGTTCAAATTGTCCTTCTGCCCAATGTGCCCAAGAAGTGGCCAGGGTGTAGCATTATGTGAAGGTTATGCCAGATGGCTCCTCATGAAAGCCCTTCCAGCAAGGGTGTGGCTCTCAATCCTTCTGTGACAATGTGACCTTGAAGGTCTTCCCATGCTCCTTCCATTCAGGATGGGAGCCACAAGGATAAAACTAGGCGGGGAAGAAAAGTGAAGTGTTTTCTATACCTGTGTCATGAAACAGAGAAGCTCTGAGTCTCCTGACTCCACCTATGGGCATTTCCCTGCATTCCCTGATCAGTGACTCCTGTCCAATTCCCTTGGAATTGTCCAGGACAGAGTGTGCATGGAATTGCCATTCTGCACCCAAAGGCCTGAGGGGTAGAATATTGCCACAATCAGGCCAGAGCCTGGAGGCTGTGCTTCTAAAGTGGAAATATTCTTGGGGTGTCAGTGGATTAAGAAGGGGAACGCACAGGACTCATACAGATACCAGCCCTTGGGCTTATTCTTCCACTTACCTGACATGTACCAGGATGCTTCACACTCTGAAACAAAATCCCAGATCACTGAAAAACATGAGAGGAAACAGGGACCTGAGCAGTGTGTTGGCAACTAAAACCTTGCACAAGGGTAGAGAGTCACACAATGTGCTTTGAATGGAGCCCTCAGGGGTATTTGCAACTGGATAGCATAGGATTCCTCAGGTGGGCAATCAGGGCTTAGGGATATCAAGGCCTGCAAATTGAGCCTCAAAGAAGCCACAAGGAAACCAGGCACCTCTTTCTCCCCTGAACCGCAGCCTGGGCCTCACCATGGTCTTATTGAGCATGATATTTATGTCATCATCTCTCTATATGACATTGGTTTGTCATCATAGACCCAGGTCTCCAGAGAGCACAGCTCCTCATGGTTTTAGGACACAAACAACATGGCTTACCAAGGCTGCCAGCACTGATATGGGCCCTGGCCATGAGAAGTTTAGGCCTAATATACAACCCAGCGTGCTGAAATCTGCTTCAAGGGATCCAGCAGAATGAGGTGTCTTCTCTATAAGGGTATTTTTTGGGGGAAAAAGAAAGGGAGGATATCAGGGTACTCTTGATATGGACTCTTTGATGCCATTGCATGGTCTGAGGGAAGTGACCATGGTCTGAAGGCATGCTACAGAGCAGTAAATTTCTGGCCCTTTGAAAATCTGAGCCATAGTGTGTCCTGCTACACACTTAGAGATAGGTTCCTTTCTCACCTGCCCAAGACTTAACTTCAGTGTTTTAATAAAGGCACCTTTCTCCTAATACTCTGACTCTTAGCATTAGACTGATGACAATTGTCAAGACACTATGCAGGGCTTTTTATACTTTTCTCCTTGTGATTCTTATGTTGGCTCCACCAATTCAGAGACCTGTCATCTTCTCTCCATGATTGAGCACTATCTATTTAAATGTTGAGACCCACAGATAAATTGCTACTTGAGGATCTGTTCTCTCAGAAATCTTCTGTGTGTCCTCCCAGCCTGTTTTGCTGCCTACTCTAGACCCCTTGGGAAATTACACATCACTGTGGTCACAGAATTTTTTTTGTTCATGGTTTGTAGGATATGCATGGAGCTGAAATTCATTACAAATGCCTAATGTTGAGAAGGTCTTAAAACAGTGCACAGTTCATGTACTTTAGGCCAGGAAAAGAATGCCTGCTCTGTTGCATGATCATGCTTTGGCTCCTGTGGTTTGAGGGATGATAGGCCAATCATGTGTGTTCACTAAATCACAGGGATAGGAATGCCTTGGTGCCACTGTCCAGCAGTAGAATGTTGGAGTTTTCTCTATTCCCAATTTGCCCTTGAAGTGAGCATTGTTCTAGGATGTACCAAATGGTGTTTTCTGAAAGCCCTTTCAGCAAGTATGTGGTTCTCAAGCCTTTTGTCACAATGCGACCTTGAAGGTCTTCACCTGCCCATCTCAATCTGGATGGGAGGCACAAGGATAAAACTAGGCAGGGAAATAAAGTGAAGTGTAAATTTCTCTATCCCTGGGGCATGAACCAGAGAAGCTTTGAGCCTCCTGACTTCACCTATAGGTCTCCTACAGTCCCTAATAAGTGGCTCCTGTCCAATTCCTTTGGAATTGTCTAAGGCCAGGAGGGTATTTTTATTTGCCATTCTGTACCTACAGGCCTGAGGTGTAGAATATTCCCACAATCACACCAGTTCTTGAAGGTTGTGCTTCTAAGTTAAAAGATTCATGGGGTGTCAGAGACTTTAGATGGCAAAGGCATATGAACTTTGGAGATCCTGGTCCATGGACAGACTTTTCCAGTTACCTGTGATATCAGATATTGTGAGCTCTGTGTTGGCATCCCAGATCACTGAAATACAGCAGAGAAGACATGAGAACTGTGTTGCCCTCTAAAGCCTTGCACAAGTGTTGATAGTCACACAAGGTGCTTTTGATAAACCAGTCATGCCTCTCTTAGGTCTGTGCACATAGACATTTTAGGAGTTTCCATTTGTGAAACTGGGCTTTTTAGGGCTCCCAGTGCTGTTGTGGGACTTGTCCATGGGAACTTTTTACAAAAGTCAATCCTGGTCAAATCTCTTCAAGGAAACCTTGAGAATCAATTTTCTTCTTAATTCTCTCCTATGGTTGTGAACCTGAACATTATAGGATTCCTCAAATGGAGAAACAAGGCAGAGAATAATGGCCTGTGCCATGAGACTCAAGGAATTCCCCAAGGACGTTAGGCCCCATCTCCCACCCCCCCATGTAGCCCGGTCTTCTTAGTAATTTATTTAGCATGATTATGTCATCATCTCTCTTCATGGTATATATTTGTCATCATTGCTCCAGGTCCCGAGTGTGGAGCTATGCTGCATTTGAGACACAAAAAACATTGTGTGCCAGGGCTTCCTCCATAGCTCTTTTCTTCCAGATTGCTTCTTCTGAAGTATACAGTCTGAACTCATTAGGGAACAAATTAATTTAGAGAGAGTTTTCCCTTCGAAAGAATTATTGTTGTTGTACTAGTAGGTGAAGGTTATGGTACTTATTTCTTAGATTGTTTTTTTGTTTCTCAGGATTCAAGAGCACATTGAACATGTCATCTTAAAAGGGAGGAAGTATGATCCTATGCATGCTATTCCTTAAAAATCTTGGAGAATTCTTGTGCAAGCACCTAGCTCCCTTGATGTATAACATCACCTGGGGTATGATTCAAACTTGTATAGCAATGTCATTATAGAATGAAATATGAAATCCTAGAAACCTTTCCAAATGCAGATATTTTCCTGGATCCCATGCAATTCCACTCATTTCAGAGATGGGTAAGATCTTGAAATAATGTACTGTGAGGAATATTGGTTTCTCTGAAATCACACATTTTCTAAAAGAGAAGAATACATGGATGGCATGCATGAATTACTTTTGTTTCTCTACGAGAATGGTGTTTATCATTCGCAGACTTAGACAATGTTCACCATTCAATTTTCTTTCATTAAAGTTTGCTAGATGAATGTATCCATTCACCTGATCTATCATGACTTCTAAGCTTCATATTATGGTGTCCATAGGAAATAATGAATATATATATATATATATATATATATATATATATATATATATATATATATATATATATATTCCTGAGTTTATGCTGTGTTTCTATCTGTCTCACTCCCCTCTATATCTCTATATTTCTCTCTAATTCTCTCATTCCTCCATGCTCAAGCATACCCTGTGGAAACAAGTGGGAATGGGCCCCTCACAAATGGCACCATGAACAGAAATTAGAGACTTGGTGAAAGGCATGTCAGGGGGCATTGTGTTAGTCATGCTGATAAATAATGGCCATGATATTTTATTCTTGGGAGTGAAAGTTTGGGGAAATGTTGAAGTTGAAAAGTGGGGCTCCAGTGTATATTCCTTGCTATCAAGGTTTCTTCTTCTCTCTCTCTCTCTCTCTCTCTCTCTCTCTCTCTCTCTCTCTCTCCCTTAAATTCTATCTATAAAATATTAAAGAAATAACATAAGGTAAAATGTAAGAATATAATGTAAGAATAAATTTATAATAAGAGTAGAATTAGCAATATTGGATAATTGGAAGCTAAGGGTAAGTTAGATTAAGATAAGCAACAAGACAAGAAATATTTCCTTAGTTTTCCAACTATGGGGCTATGAATGCAAAATCCTGGGGAAAAGTCAGAGAAAAAGTCTATCAAAAGTGAGAAAAACTGGCAGAAAAGGGTTCCTATGGAAACTTTTGGCCTGTGGATAGCTTAAATCTAAGTCCTGAGTGTTAGAGGAAAGAAATTTCCCTGAGACAAATGTGGATGAAATAAAACTTTTCACTCTGCTGATGCTGGCACTGTATGAAAACATCATACCAGCAAAATTAGTCTCCATTTGGTCACGAAGTCAAAATTAAAGAAAACAGAAGTTTTCAGGAAAACTTAATAATGTTTCTCTCAAAAACTGAAAGCTTTCTTGGGAAAGACATAGTAATCTCTCTCTAAAAAATTAAAAGCTTTTCAGACTTTTTTTCTCAGATATTTTCTCTTTCTGTAAGGCAAAAATTTAACTCACCTGTAAGAAACATCCATCAGAATTGGAAAATTACCTGCAATTGTTCTAGAAAAAAACAAAAAAACCTCTTGAAATATGGCAAATCCTGTCTGCTAGTCCTGTTTCTCCTTCCAATTAGAGAAAAAGAGCAGCCACCATCCCCTGCAGCTACAGCCTAGCCCTAGATGCTTGGGAAAGTGTGGGCAGAGAGCCACAGAGAGCCTATTGGGCAGCTTCCTCCCTGAAGTGTGGAGACACAACAGAGGCAGTGTGGGACCTGGGGAGGGGCTCCTGGGATGAATGAAGCAGTGAAGCTGAGCCTCAGTTATGGCATTAGGGATTCTGTATCTGGGAAAGGAGATAAGCCAGGACAAGTCCAAGATCTGCCTGGGAGGGAACCTCTCTGACAAGGCTAAAAAGAGTTTTATTTCAGGAACTTTCATTTTTTTCACTGACCCAGTATGGCAGAGGAGCAAGCCCCAAGGGGTTTTTACTTCTGGCACCAAAATGCCTGTTTGCATGCTTGCAGACAGTTGTGACCAGCTCCAGAAAGAGTGGCTGGTGAAAATACTGATCAGAGTGTGACAGTTATCAAATGGTAATACAAGTGTCCTAATTCAAGCTTAGGGGAAAAAAGTAAAACAGAAATGGGAGTGCAGAACTACATGAAAGGCAGCATGGGAAATGTAGTCTGTAACATCATCCATAACCATGGGATGATATAGAGAACGGCAATATGGGAAATGTAGTTTTTCAGCTCAAAATGGTGATACTGCTCAAAAACTGTTTTTTCCCCCTGCTTAAAATGCAGTTTTTTTCCAAGTCCTATTAAAAAGCTTAGTCTTAACTCTTGAGAACTAAGAGGCCAATAGCTTGTTGTTTATCAACAAGTCACCTGGAAACCCTTAAGAAAGCAAGGAAAATTGGCTCATACACTGGAAAACTGCTTTAGGCATGAAAAACACTTATGGGAAGATAAAGAAATTCTTTGTCTCTTGAATAATAGCCTGCAGTGAGTGATTGCTTTGCCAGTCTACTGGTGGAACAAGGAAGCACATATTCAGAAAGGAATGACTGCTTTGTAGATGGGGACGAAACTCCAGAAAATCTAGCTGTCTTTCAAAATAGAGTTACTTCACTTGAGAGTGCCCTATAAGTAAACAATGCTAAATTCGAACACGCGCTTAGTGATTGCTCTGATGTTAGTGAGGAGTTAGTGAACATAGTGAAAACGCTAAATCATGGAAACAAATAAGACGACACCTCTATTTTCTTAATTCCTTTTGGCATTAGCAGCTTCTATGAACAAATAATCTTGTCAGAAACAGTGGGCTAATAAAAATCTGTCAAAGACAAGGTATCCTTAAAAGGGCTAATGGCAATTTTAAAAAGCAGCTTTAGAAAATTAAGAAAGGGGAACACTGTACAATCAGAAACTTGCTGCCTCCCTGAGCATTTGGTTAGGAGTATGGAACAGAGGAATTTCAACACCAGTGAGGCTCCTCTAGATACTTAGGTTCCTGATATTTAGGTTCCATCCTGCAGTCTGGGGAAAGAGGAGGTTCAGACTGCTTAGGAGTTTGGGGACAAACATTTTGTCACTACTAAGTAAAAACTGAAAGGAAACAGAAATTGGAGCCACACTGCCTTTGTTTGACTAGCAGCAAATCAATGCAGGCTCCTTTGAGATAGTGCTGAACAGCTATGGAGGAAGTTTTTTCTAAGAGCTTTATGGCAGCTCAGTGTGGTAATTCCACCCTCGCTCTGAGGTGAGGCTTCTTGGTAGAGCTAACCAAAAGTTGTGATTTAGATGAGTGAAGTTTCAGCAACCTTTACCTGAATTGTGGCACTCAGGGAGCTGCAACGAGTTGAGTGAAGGGACAGACCCTGATGGCAACCACATGATGTGTAAATATCTCCTGGTTCTGGAATGGCTAGAAGGGCCAGCAGGAAATGTGACTTTGGGGGTGTGACATTGTCCTAAGTGTTACAGCCCACCAGAACTGAGTGTTTCAGCCCTCAGCAACAAAAGTTATAGCCACATAGCAACAACACTCATGAAATTCCAGAGTCAAGGGAGTCAGATACAATGACTCTAGAGCCACTGATGAATTAGGCTCTTGTGTACAACTGTCAGGGGAACTTTCAAGGATGTTATCAAAACTGATTGTGAATTCAGAAATGAAGCAGTTTTGAGTTTACCTGCAATTTGAACTATTATGTTTCTCAATTTATGTACGCTCTATTGTTGGAAGATAATGTAAATAGTTGAGTTAAAAGATCTCTTTTAGATGTTTGCTAAGGTTTATAAAGTAGTCTTATAGAATGTAAGTTTAAATATGTATACTGATAATAGTTCTATTAAGAGATCTGTTTTAGATGTTTCCTAAAGTTTAAGAGGTAGTCCTAAAGAGTGTTTGCTTTTGATTATAAGTTTGTAAGGAGTTTAAATACATATAGTAAATAGTTATGCAAGTACTAAGTATGTATAGCAATTCATACTAGAATTATGTTGATATTAATGAACCAGTGTTTGGTGGAGTGAAGGGAATCTTTAAGTTCGATGCAGTTTATTTGATATACTTTGCATCAAGAGTCTCTTGATTTAAAAAAGAGCTTGGCATAGCATATGCCATTATAGACATCTTTTTTTTTGGTTTTTCGAGACAGGGTTTCTCTGTGTAGCTTTGCGCCTTTCCTGGAACTCGCTTTGGAGACCAGGCTGGCCTCGAACTCACAGAGATCCGCCTGGCTCTGCCTCCCGAGTGCTGGGATTAAAGGCGTGCGCCACCACCGCCCGGCTCATTATAGACATCTTAAGACCCATTCAAAACAGAACATTCTATTTTGATCATCCTCTACTTCTTTACTGTGGGTGTAGCAGCCTAGGGATCACTGGGTTGTTACTTTCAAGCTCCCTACTCAGAGTTGAGTAAAACTCTGTACCTGCTTCTGCCAGAGACTGGTAATCAGAGATGAGCAACATTCCTCTTGTTAACTGCCAACCTGAGACACAAATATGCTTAATAGAAAGTATATCTCTAAGATGGGTAAGGTTTGCCTAACTGAAGAAGATGACCTAATACAGGCACAGTCTATCTGAGGGGCCTGAAGGAATCCTTAAAAAATTAAGAGGAGGGACCTGTGGGAGAACACAGAGGATTCCAAGTGAGATCTGAGCTTGCTTTGCCCAGCAGGGCTGCATAAGGGGATGGATTATCAATGTGCATGGTTACTAGGAGGTTGGAAGGGACTGCACTTGGCTGTGCTAGGAGGAGGTATTTTGCTCCACAGCTTAGCATTACATTAAAAAACCCTTAAGAAGAGACAGAAGGGGCTGGGGGATAAGGACTCATGCCCTAACAAGGCCATCTTGAAGTTCTATATACCTCTCTCAAATCTATATTTCTATCTAAATCTCTTATCCAACACTACTCAAGAACACCCTGGAAAAAGGTGGGAGCAGGTACTCCACAGGCCACAGACCCTAATTTCATGAAATGCCCAGGTTTAGAAAAGAGTTATCAGGTCATGATAATCAAATTGAGTGCTTCCCTTTCTCCATGAAGAACAGTAGCACTACTGGGATCCTAACATGCAAAATAGCCCTTATCTTCCTGGATGTTTCTCTGCGATGGTCATAGAGAAACCTGATGGGATGCAACAAAAATATTAGCATATGTCACCAATGAACTCAGATGCATTTTCAGGAGTAGGCCATGTGGTGCGTGTGTTTGTTAAAATCTTTGTTATCATATTATATTGTATTTATTCACCTCAATTTACAAAAGTTCGGTTTAAGGCAAAACCTAAATGGCAAAGATGTTTATGTACTAATTGATACTTGCTAAATAGTCAGAGCATGGGAATTGAGAGTTCTGTCACATCCTTCTAATTTCTGCAAATGTCCAATAAGATGCTATTCTTAAATTGGAAAAAGTACAATGTATATTTTGAAAACTTCCCATATCAAAAACTTAGTGGCAACTATAACTTGCAAAGTAAACAAAATAGTATTGAAAAATCAGAGGGCATATTTTCAGAAACCACATCAACACAAGTGGTATAAACTAAACAACTTAACTTGATTAATTGTGGGATATGGACTTACATTCAGGACTGATCACTGTGGTATTACTCAGCATTAGAGATGAGAATAAAACAAGGTAGAAATAGAACTTTTATGGACGGTCTTAAAAATAGATAAAGATAGGGAATCCAGTGAGTCTTTAAGTTTGATATTGGAAATTCAATATTGTATGGAAAGCATAAGATAGGAGGTGGTCCTGAGTGTCATTAAAAATAACCTTCATACAATGGGGATATTTAAGTCAAGAAGCATATAGAAAATGGAAATATTTGTTTAGCTTGTCACTAGCTCATAAAGGAAATTTCAAAATATGACATAGAATAAAGGAGACCTGAAAATTGATAATCTTGATAATTTTATCAAGAATCCAAACATATCTCTCAAGGGAGTAAAACACAGAAATCATTTCCATGAACTCCTGAGGCCATTGATAATAATTTCATGAAATCCCAAGCCTTAGAAAAGAGTTACCAGGTCATGAAAATCAGATGTGGGGCTTACCTCTCTGTAAGAAGAATCAGTAGCCTCTGTGGGATCCTAACCTGCAACATAATAGAAATAAAATATATCAGGCCCAAATAGGTGTCCAGGTAAGAATCCATGCCTTACTAGTAAAAACATGAAGCCATCCTAGCACACAAAACATTACTGACAAACACTGAGGTGATTTCTTTGCTCTCCTAAATTTTGGCTTCTCTTGAGAGGACACATTTTCTCACCTATCCCTTCCTCTAATGAGTCAGTCTAAATCCATTAGGCAATGAAGGGAGAGAAAGAGGGAGAGAGAGACAGAGGCAGAGAGACAGAGAGACAGAGACAGAGAGATGTCTCTTTCAAAGGACAGCAGTAGTTGTACTCCAGCAGGAAGAAGACATGGCATTTGTATCTTAGACTTCGTGCTATATCTCAGGGTTCAAGAGCACATTGAATATGGGCCTTAGGAGGCAGGAAGATGGACCATAGCTAAGATATTCATTACAAGTCTTATAGAATTTTTGAGCAATCACTTAGCTCCATTGATGTGTAATATCACCTGGGAAATTATTCAAACTTGCACAGCAGCAGATTATGGAATGATGTATGAAAATCTAGAAACCCATCCAAATGCAGGTATTTTCCTGGATCTTTGGCAATTCCACTCATTTGGGAGATGGGTAAGACCTTGAAATTAAGGACTGTGAGGTATACTGTTTTCTCTGAAAACAGTCGCTTTGTAAAAGGGAAGAATGCCTTTGTGGCAAACATGAATTCCTTTGTTGATTTCTCATTAAGAATGGTGTGCATCACTGCCAGACTAGGACAAGTTTCAAGATTCATCTTACCTTTCAATACACCTTGTGAGGAGAAGGCGTCCATTCAAGCGATCTAATATGACTCCTAAACATTCATATTAATTTATCTGTATGAAAAATGACATATATATGTATATGTATGTCACATGTATATATATATATATAGTTTCATCTTTCATTTGTGGTGACTCAAATAATGACAACACAGTGCAGGTGGTTCTTCCATGTTTCACTTTAAAAATTTTGAGTGTCTGCCTTCTTATCTACTCTGAGTACCCCCTTGTCTCTTCCTATCCTCAGATGATTGTTTTCCTGATTGATAATTCTCAGTGCAATACTTGTTTGAAGTAACATGTGCAATTGTTTGAGATTTATGATGTGTGTGCATGATCTAAACTTATTAAAAACTACAAAAAATGTAAAGAAATTAAAGTCCTTACTTCAAACCTTGTGCTTCAAACAAACAATGCATTTAAGACATGGATGCTCAAAAAAAATAATTTCATGAAGAAGGAATTGTGGTGGTAAGATGTGTTGAATAATCAGGTAAAATTAAAAAAGCTGATGGATCTGGTGCCTCACGGTAACATGTTTATTAGCAGCCATAATAATACAGCTTCCAGAAAGAAAGGTATATGCAGTGACAATATATAGAAAAGGATTTTTCTCATAACATGGTGAATTATCTCACATTGTGACCAAACGGCACAAAAGAGCAGGAGAGGCACAGTCCTGTTCTGGTGGAAGTGAGTCCTGTAATCCTTTCTTGTCCTTTTGCCAATGTGGGAATGTGAAATTCCCATGGCAGTGTCAGAAGATGCTCAATGATTCTTTCACTGCTTCCATATCTTTTGATATTTTTTTCATTCAGGTTTGTATGAGTCAGTAACTTAACAGGAATGTATACCCTATGGTTTAGTACAGTATATTCCAGAGGGAAAGGAATGAAGGAAATATTAGGACAGGTTTGGCACACCCAAATATTGTGATTTCGTCCAAATTGAGGAGACCAAATCCAGTCTGCACTGTTTTCTGTCATCCTTCAAAGGGGAAGTGCTGTGGGATGGTCTGTATGTCAAATCTGTTGCTCTGATTGGCCAATAAATAAAACACTGATTGGCCAGTGGCCAGGCAGGAAGTATAGGCAGGACTAACAGAGAGGAGAATTGAGAGAACAGGAAGGTGGGAGGAGACACTGCCAGCCGCCACCATGACAAGCAGCATGTGAAGACTCTGGTAAGCCACAAGCCACATGGCAAGGTATAGATTTTTAAAAATGGATTAATTTAAGATGCAAGAACTAGATAGCTAGAAGTCTGGCACGGCCATACAGTTTGTAAGCAATATAAGTCTCTGTGTTTACTTGGTTGGGTCTGAGCGGCTGTGGGACTGGTGAGTGACAGAGATTTGTCCTGACTGTGGGCCAGGCCAGAAAACTCTAGCTACAGGGAAGAGTTTTGGCCAGGTTCTGAAAACATTGTTCTCGAGAGGATCTCCTATCTGAAATTCAGATTGCCATTGGTATGAGTTGATCACTGTCCTCAGAGACTTGGTGTCATCATTGATCCAGACAAACCCTTTCCTACCATGAGACTATTTCCACTGCCATGTGAAAGCTGGGACAGCTATTCTCTTTGTCTTTGAAAAGGAAGATCAGGATTGTGCAGCAGGCTTGTTGTTCTGGTCCTAAGCAGAGGTCCTGAACCAGCTATTGCAAGAATAAATTGTGATCTTTTAAGATCATGGATGTGTTGAGCAAGTATCAGTACTCTATTGAGCCACAAGTACTGATAACAAAAAGAAACACATTAGAGGGCATTTATGGGATGACTTTTCATCCTGAAAAAGGATTTCCATGAGAAAAAGGGCTAAATGTATTAAATAGTCATCAAAAAGACATGGGTCACCATTTAATATGTTTAGATAGGCATTCCAAAATTTGGGTTTCATGAAAATCTAATATTCAGGAGTTTTTGTTAGATTTCTCCTCTTATTCCTCCTCCTCCTCCTCCTCCTCTTTCTCAAACTTCTCTGTCTATACCAGTCCTAGAATTTGTCTTCTGTCACTGTCAAGTGTGGAACCTTCAGGTGATCATTCAAATGTTAATAGTCTACTGAATCTAGAACTTAATGTGCCAAAGCCAACATCTTCCTGGATGTTTCTCTGCTACGGTCATAATAGGAACCCGAGGGAAAGCAACAAATAAATTTGTGTATGTCACAAATGATCACAGAGTCATTTAAAGGGGCATGACTTGTGTGGTGGATGTTTGAGTCTAGATCAAATGTCTCTTGCTATCACACTGTGCTGTATTTATTCAAATCAAATTACAGAAGTTCAGTTTTTGGGATTTCTAAATGGCAATGATTTTTACATACAAATTCAATCTGGATAATTGGTCAGAGCATGAGAATCTACAGTTCAGCCACATCCTGCTCATTTCTACATCTGTCCTGGAAGGTGTTTGTCTTAGAACAGATAGAGTACAACACTAATTTTGAGTAACTTCCCTGAGCAAACACTTAGAGTCACCCGTAACTGCAAAGCAGACAAAATAGTATTGAAAGTTCAGAGCGGGTATTTTCAGAATCCAAATCTATCCAAGTTAGATAAGGTAAAGAACTAAACTTGATCCTCAGTGCTCTGGAACAGACATTCGGTACTGGTCTCTGACTGGTTACTTAGCATTAGGGAAGAGGACCAGGCAAGGTAGAGTTAGTAATTTGATGGATAGACTGTAAAGGAGAAAAAAGATAGAGAATCTGGGAATCTTTATGACTGAACTTCAGAAAATCTCTATTGAATGGAAAGCATGAACTAGGAGGTGGTCTTGAGTGTCATTACAAAATAACCTTCACACAAGTGGGATTTTTTGTTTGCTTTGTTTACTTTTTTGTTTTGTTTTGTTTTTCAACGAAGTCCCTTTTATTTATTTAGCTGTAAGAAATTTTCTTTATTAACTAAATCTCCGGGAATTTTCAGCATAAGATTTAGTATATTAATGACCACCAACACCTGGCTCTGAGGCTTGTTCAGTCTCTTCCAGTCCTTAGTGGGAGTCGAAGGAGGAGACATCATTAACAGAGACCAAGGCAGGGGACTGTGTCTTCCTTTCCTAGTTGGACAAGTTGCTCAACTCTTGTCTAGAACAGGAAAAGAGGCAGTTTCTCAGAAAAATTAATAACAAACTTGACAATGAATCAGTAAGAGCTCTAACAATTTAGATTTATCAGTATATTGGTCCAAACTCTAATTTCTTTTCATGTTGCAGTTTACTTCTTCTGTATGTAATTTTAATAATCTGACTCCCTGTGCAGAAATGAATCAACTCAGTGCAAAGAAAAAATCCCTTAACCTGGAATAGTCTCATCTTGTTTTGGGAAAAGGCTTCCTGCTCCACAATCAAGAGATGAACACACATTCCCCCAATGCTACTTATGGCCCTAGATGTACATACAGGCAGTTTTGGATGGAACTAGCAAGGGCACCTGGAGGCACTATGCAGAGAGCCTTTGCAAAGGTCTTAAAATCAACCTTGGGCGACAGTCCATGAGCGCGTGGAATGGCTCTGAGTCCCCAACAACTTCTGCTATTCCATTTCATAAACTAGGCTCAGCTGCGGCGTTGGAATTTTCAGGAGCAGGAGCAGCAGCAGCAGGAGCGGCTCCCCGAGGTAGAACTTTAATAACGCGAGGCTTGTCAATGATACAGGCTGTCTGGTTTCCCTTCTCCACGATGCCGACGATCCATGTTTGGTGACCCTCTCCATACTTGGAAGATTTGATTTCCGAACAAAAGCGGGCCACCTGTTCTCTTGACAGACAAATCAGTAACCCCCCAGAGGTTTCAGCTGATGTTCCCTGGAAGAGGCCAAAGTGCCCACTGGCTTTGCTGATGGCAGCCATCTTGGCAATGATTGGCAGGTTATGAATGACAAAGGACACTTCGCTTTTCTGTTGTTTTGCGAGGTTCTGAGAGTGTCCTAAAATGCCAAAGCCTGTGATACCTGTGGCTGTGTGAGCATTAAATGTGTGCATCAACCCAGCAGCAGTTCTGTTTAGAGTAGCCATATTGAACATAGCTTCCTGATAGACCAACTCTACTTCCTCTCTGGAAACCACCATCTTGATTTTATTCCATTTCTCAGGATTATCCAGCCATTGGTGGGCATTGGCGGCAACCTGGGTTCCCAAAGGTTTGGTCAGCACCAGCACGTCTCCTACCACTGCACTATCATGTTCTGTTTCAAGGTTCAAGAGTACATTGAACGTGTGCTCTTGGGAGGCAGGAAGCTTGACCCTATCCATGATATTCCTTCCAAGTCTTGTAGAATTCTCGGGCAAGCACCTGCTCTCTTGATGTGTAATATCCACTGGTTATGATTGAGTCTTGCATGTCACAGATTACGGAATGAAGTATGAAATCCTAGAAACCCTTCCCAATGCAGATAGTTTCCTGGATCTTGGGCAATTCCACTCACTTCAGAGATGGGTATGATCTTGAAATTATGGTCTGTGGAGTTGACAATTTTCTCGGAAAACAGGCATTTGCTAAAAGAGAAGGTTACCTGGATGGCACACATGAACTCCTTTGCTCATTTCCCTTTGAGAATGGTGTGGATCTCTGCCAGACTAGGACAAGTTTCAAAATTCTATTTCCACTTCAAGAAACTTTGCTGTGTGAACGTTCCCTTTGAGTGATCTATCGTGACTCTTAATGCTTCTTTTTATAGAATCTCTATGAAACAATGTCATATATATATATATATATATATATATATATATATGTATAAACATGTCATTGTTTCATCTTTCTTTTGTACTATTTCAAATAATCTTGGCATAGCACAGGTGGTTCTTCTATGTTTCATTTCAGAGACTTTGAGTGCCTGCCTTGTTATCTACTCTCGAATTATCTGCTTGCCTCTTCCTATTCTCAGATAATTGTTTTCCTGACTTATGATTCTGAATGTAATTCTTGTTGGAAGTAACATGTGGCAGTCTTTGAGGCCTATGATGTGTGTGCATGATCTCAACTTACTAATACCTACACAAAATGTAAACAAACTGAAGCCCTCACTTCTAACATTGTGCCTCAAAAACACAATGCACTTAAGTCATGGACCCTCATCAAAAATTATAATTTTGTCAAGAAGGCATTATGATGGTAAGATGTGATTGGTGAGCAGGTCAACATCTGAAAGCTGCTTGATCTGGTGCCTCACAGTAAGATGACTATTTGCACCCATAAAAATACAGCTTCCAGTAAGAAGGGTATATTCAGTGACAATACATAGAAAATGACTTTTTCTCACAATATGGTGAATTATCTCATACTGTGGCCAAATGGTACAAAGGAACAGGAGAGGCACAGTCCTGTTCTGGTGGAAGTGAGTCCTGTAATCCTTTCTTGTCCTTTTGCCAATGTGGGAACGTGAAATTCCCATGAGAATACCAGGAGATGCTCAATGATTCTTTCAGTGCTTCCACATCTTTTGATATTTTTTCATTCAGGCTTACATGATTGGATAACTTAAAAGCAATGTACACCCTATATTTACTACAGTACTTTCTAGATGGAAAGGAATGAAGCAATTTTTAGGACAGGTTTGTCACACCCAAATATTGTGATTTTGTCCAAATTTAAGAACCAAATCCAGTCTGCACTGTTTTCTGTCATCCTTCAAAGGGGAAGAGTTTGGGCCAAATTCTGGAAACATCATTGTTCTTGAGAGGATCTCCTATCTGGACCTCAGATTGCCATTTGTATGAGTTGATCACCGATCTCATGGACTTGTCATCGTTGATCCAGACAAGCCCTCTCTCAGCACATGACTGTTTCCACTGCCAGGGCAATGCTGGGACAGCTATTCTCTTTAGCTTTGAAAAGAAAGATCAGGATTGTGCAGCAGGCTTGTTGTTTTCATCCTCAACAGAGGTCCTTAACAAGATATTGCAAGAAAAAAAATTGTCATCTGCATTTTAGAGCGTGGATGAGATGAACAATATCAATCCTCTATTGTGCCACAGGTTCTGATAACAAAGAGAAGCACATTAGCGGACTTTCATGGGATGAGTTTTCATCTTGAAATCAGATTTCCATCAGAAAAAAGACAAAATGTGTTAAATAGGCATTAAACATGTCATGGGTTACCATTTAATATTTTTAGAGAGGCATTCTAATTTTTGGATTTCATGAAAATCTAATATTCAGGACTTTTAGTAGCTTTTTCCTCTTCTGCCTGCTCCTTCTCTTCCTCTTTCTCAAACTCCTCTACCTCTTCTGCCTCTAAATGCCTATAGATTTTTTTCTGTTTCACTGCCCAGTGTGGGCTTTCCAGTTGCTTTCCCAACTGTCAACACTACTGAAACCTCACACTTGTTTTCCAAATAAGCACCCTCCTTTTTGTTTCTCTGCTACCGATGTGATAGAAACTCAAGGAGAACATAAAAATGATAGGTATATGTGAGAAATAATCATAGATGCATTTTCATTGGCAGGCCTTGTGATGTGTGTGTTTGAGTTCTGATAAAATCATTCCTGTATTTACAAGATATTGTATTTATTCACCTCTATTTATGAAAGTTCAATTTTAGGAATCCCTTAATGCAAAGATTTCTATACATATATTGATTCTTGCTAATTGTTCAGAGCATGGGAATTTAGAGTTCTGCTACATCCTCTTCATCTCTGTATCTGTCCTTCAAATTGCTTGTCTTAAACCAGATAGACTACAAAACAAGTTTTGAGTAACTTCCCTGAACAAACACTCACAGTCACCTGTAACTTGCAAAGCAAACAAAATGATATTGAGAACTCAGAGCAGATATTTTCAGAATCTAAATCTATACAAGTCAGATAAGGTAAAGACCTAAACTTGATCCTCAGTGTTCTAGGATTGACATTCTATACTGGTTTCTGTGGTGTTACTCAGCATTAGGGAAATGACCATACAAGGTAGAGATAGTAGCTTGTTTGATGGATTGCAAAGGACAAAAAGATAACGAGTCTGCAAGACTGAGCATCAGAAATTCAATATTGAATGGAATGCATGAGCTATGAGATGGTCTTGCGTGTAATTACAAAATAACCTTCACACTTCTGAGATCTTTTAAATCAAGAAACATACAGGGAATGGAAATATTTGTTTCCCTTGTCACTAGCTTGGTAAGGGAATTCCAATCTCTGAGGCATAGAATAATCAAGACCTGAAAATTGAAAACTTGTATACTCTAGCATGAATCCAAATATAACTATCAAGAGAGTTAAATCAAAGAAACAATATTCATTGAACTTCTGGTGTCATATACCCTTCTTTAAGAAATCTTCAGCCTTAATAGTTATTCTGTCTCCAGTATCAGATTTCTTGCTTACCTCTCCCACCTGAATAATTTTTAGCCCTCTGGGATTTTAATTTTTGACAATATAGAACTAAATTGTATCTGTCATCAAAATGGCATTGTCCATCTTTACATATCTTTAAATAGGCATCCACATTTTGGATTTCATGACAATATATTTATCAGGAGATTTTTTGTTAGCTTATTCCTCATCCTCCTTCTCCTCTCGGCCTCTCAGTTTCCTCTTCCTTTTCTACCTCAATATTTTGTCCTCTGTCTCACACCCCAGTATTTCCAGTATTCCATTTCATCCTTCAATTGTCAATACTCTTCTGAATCCTGAAGCTTGTGTCCCAATGCCATCATCTTCCTGCATGTTTCTTTGAATAGAAAGCACAGGGGAAGCAAAAAATGATTGGCAAATGTTCAGCAATAATCTCAGATACATTTTCAGGGTGTTTGAGTTTGGATGAAATCTCCATGTTATCACACCGTGTTGTATTTATTCACCTAATTAAAAAAAAACTCAGTTTAGTGATCCCTAGATTGATTATTGCTAATTAGTCTGAGCATGAGCATATCATCCTCTTTTGTGCTATTGTACAGTAAGATGTTTTTCTTAAATCAAATATGCTAAAACACAAGTTTTGTGTAATGTCCCATAAAAAACGTCTAGATTCACCTGTAACTTGAAAAACAAAACAAAATAGTAGTAAAAACTCAGAGGGAGTGTGTTCAGTATCCTCTTATATATGTTGAATAAGGCAAACATGTAAACCTGATTCTCTGTGTTCTAGGAGCCTATATTCAGGACTGGCTTCTGTTGCACTACTCAGCATAAGACAGGAAAGAAAAAGGAGTCTGTGGCATAGAATTTAAAGGAGAATAAGATAGGGAATCAAGGGAGGATTTAAGACTGAATATCAGAAATTCACATTTGAACAGAAAGCTTAAATTTTCAGGTGGTCTAGAAAGTCCTTACAGCATAACCTTAACACAACTGGGGTCTTCTAAATTAAGAAGCGTACATGGTATGGTAAAATTTGGTAACTTTGTCACTAGCTTGAAAAGGGAATTACACTCTATGATACCTAAACTAATGGAAGAGTTAAAAATGATAAACTTGATAAATTATCATTAATCTCAACACAATTTTCAAGGGAGTGTAATCATATTAGTCATATTCCTTGAACTATTGATTTTATAGATCCTGATTTTAAGATATCCCTACTATATTCTAGAGTTACCAAGTCACCAGAATCAGATTTGTTGCTCACCTCTCTCACTTAAGGAATAAGTAGCTCTGCTGGACTCTAAGCTACAATTTAATAGAATTATAATATGTTAGGGCTAGAAATGTGTCCATACAACTCTGTATGCCTAGCTAGACACACCTGCAGCTGTCCTACCAATACAACCTTCCCATCAAACACTGCAGTAGACCCTTTGCTTTTCTAAAGTTTGGTTTATCTTGCAAAGAAACCTTTTCTTTCTAATCACTTCATCTAAAGCAGTCAATCTAAGCACATTTGACAATGAAATATTAGAGAGTTGTCTCTTTGAAAGTATAGTGTTGCTTATACTCAAGCAGGGAAAGGATTTGACATGCATATATTAGATACATTTGCTATGAATTCTTTTTTTATACCTTTGAAAAAATAGTGCTCCATGAAGGCCTTCATTCAACTGATCTATCATGAGCCCTAACTCCTTCCTTTTATCATAGCTCAGTGAAATTTGAAATATATTTTTTTCAATTTTCATTTGATGAGAATCAAATACTCTGAGCATAGTGTATGTGGTTTTTCAATATTTCCCTTGAAAAACTTAGAGTGTCTGCTTTGTTATCTACTCTCTCTGTGCACCTGCTTGCCTCTTTGTGTACTCAGCTGAATGTTTTCCTGAATCATAGATCTGAGTGGAATGACTATTGAAATTAGGATGTGTTTGTGTCCTACAGTGTGTGTGAAGGCGTTCAGCTTACCAATAAAGACTAATAATGTAAGGAAACTAAAGTCCACACTTCACACATTGTACTTCAAACACAGACTGCAGTTATGACATGGACCATAACAAAAAATTATGATTTTGCCAAGAAGACATTATGATGGAAAGAAGTATTTGGTAAGCAGGTAAATTCTAAAAGCTGATTGATCTGGTGCCTCACAGTAAGATAACTATTAGCATCCAAAGTAATACAGCTTTCAGTAAGAAAGATATATTCATTGACAATATATAGAAAAGGAATTATTCTCACAACATGGTGAATTATCTCACATTGTTGCCAAATTGTGGAAAGGAGCAGTAGAGGCAGAGTCCTCCTAAATTGTCAGTTATGCTTGCAGTAATTTCTATTATCTCTTCTTGCTGTTTCCCCAATGTAAGAATGTAAAATTCCCATGGGGCAGCCAGTGAGATGTTCAGTAATTGTTTTCATTACTGCCACCTCTTTGGATTCTTTCTTTCATGCTTGCATGAGTCAATAACTTAAAGGTGATTGACAACATTGTTTAACACAGTACTTTTCAGATGGAATGTAAAGAAATGCAAATATTGGAGCTAGTTTTAAACATGAAAAATTGACATTTCCTCAAAATATAGGAGAACAAAGACAGTCAGCACTGTTGTCTGTCATCCTAAAAATAGGAAGAGTGCCAGCCATCCTCTGAAAACACCATTGCCTCAAGAAGACCTCCTATCTGGACTTCAGATTGCCATTAATATAATTCTCAGAGACTTATCGTCAGAGCCCAACAAATCCTTTCTTAACACATGAATACTTCCACTGAAATGTGGAAGCTAGAGTAGCCAATCTCCTCAGCTTTGAAAGGAAAATAAGGATTGAGCACCAGGCTGGTTATTCAGAATTGCAATAGAGGGCTGAACCAGAGATAGTATGAATATATGGTCTCCTGCTTCTTACAGCATAAATGAGGTAAACAACATATTAAAGCCTCTACGGTGCCATAGTTACTGAGAAGAAGAGAAACACTTTGGACAATTTTTATTGTTTGATTTCTCATTCTAAAATCTGATTTCCATGAAAATAAAACAAACATATTCTGAAAATGCATCTAAAATGCCATGAGTTATCTTTAAATATCTTTTGATAATTATTCTATGTGTTAGATTATATTAGAATGTATTCATCAAGAACTTTTTGGTAGATTCTTTCATCACCTCCTCCTTATTCTCATTCTCCTCCAACTAGTATACTTCAAGGTTTTGTCCTCTATCTCACAGCTCAGTATGTACCTTCAGGTTCATCCTGTAACTGTGACTGTTATGTAGAATCCTGAAACTTGTGTCCCATTACCATCACTATCTTGGACATTTCTCTACTATAGTCAGGACAGGAACCACAGAGAAAACAAAACAAAATGTCTGTATATGTCACTAATAAACTCTAATGCATTTCAGAATGGCAAATACTGTGGTTTGTCTTTTGAGTCTGATTTAAGACTTCTTTGTTATTACACCATGTTTTATTTATTCAAATAACTCCCCAAAGGTTCAATATTAGGAATTCCTAAATGGCAATTTTTTAATATAAAAATGATTTTTGCCAGTATGTCTAGTCGTGGGTATGTAGAGTTCTACCACATCCTAATCTTTTGTATAAATGTCCAGTAAGATGCTTTACTTAAGTCAGATGTAGCAAAAGAAAAGTTTTGAGTAATTTCCCATAAAAAATACTTAGAGTCACCTGTAACATCCAAAGCAAACAAAAAAGTAATGAAAACACAGCATGAGCATTTTCAGAATCCACATTTATACAAATCACATAAGCCAAATCAATAAATTGATTGTCTATCCTCTAAGAACCTACAGTCTGGACAGATCTCTGTAGAATCTCTGTATGTAGTTGACATACTGATTATTATGGAACATGATCAGACAAGGTATAAACAGTAGTATGATGCTTAGAGTTTAGAGGATAGTAAGATAGAGAATCATAGGAGGCATTAAGACTGAACGTTTGAAGATCACCTTTGAACTGAATGCATGAATGTGGAGGTGATCAAAAAAGTCATTACAGAATAACCTTCACACAACTGAGGTCTTTTAAATAAAGAAGCATACAAGCCATGATAATATTTGTTTACTTTGTCACTAGCTTGAGAAGGGAATTTCACTCTATGAGACATACAATAATGGAGGACTGAAAAGTCATATACTTGATAAGTAGCCTGAATCCAAATATAAATGTTAAGAGAATGAAATCATAGAAGTCAAATTCCTTGAACTACTGAGGTCACAGATCCTGATTTTAAGAAATCTCCATTATTAGTAAAGAGTTACTGGGTCATGAGAATCATATTCGATGCTTACCTCTCCTGCCTGAGGAATAAGTACCCCTCTGGGATTCTAACCTACAAAAAATAGAAATAAAATATATCAGGAATGGAAATGTGTCCAGACAACTCTGTCTCATGAACTATACCCTACAAACATCCTAGCATATACATTCTTTCCAACAAACACTCAGGTAGTTCATTGCTTTCCTAACTTTTGTCTTATTTTGCATGGACACCTTTTCTTCATGATTGCTTCCTCCAAAGCAGTCAGTCTAAACACATTTGACAATAAAGGAAAAGAGAGAGTTGTCACTTTGAAAGGATAGTGGTAGTTTTACTCAAGAGGAAGAAAATATGGCATGTATATGCTGTACTTCTTGTTTTATCACAGGATTCAAGAGCATATTGAACATGTGTTAAGAGAGAGAAGGCCTGACATTATGATATTCCTGCCAAGTGATGAAGAATTCTTAGGCAAGTACCTAGTTCCTTTGATGTGTATCATTAATTTGGTTATGATTCACCCTTGCACAGTCACAACATTATAGAATGAAGTATGAAATCCTAGAAACCCTTCCAAATGCAGATATTTTCCTGGATCTTGAGCAATTGCACTCATTCCCAAGATGGATAAGATCTTGGAATTGTGTATTGTGAGAAATACGTGTGTCTCTGAAATAAGGTATTTTCTAAAAGACAGTGATAAGTGGATGGCAATCTTGAATTCGTTTCCTGATTTCTGTTTGAGAATAGTGTGCATCACTACTAGACTAGGACAAAGTTCTCCATTCAATTTCCGTTTCAATAAACACTGCTTGGTGAACATCTTTACTCAACTGATCTATCATGATTCCAAAATTCTTCCTGTCATCATGTCTCAGTAAAATATGAAATATTCTTTTGTTTTGTTTTAAATTTGATTTGACTGAAATATTCTGAGTGCAGTACATGTCGTTCTTCAACGTTTCAGTTGAGAAACTTAAGAGTGCCTGCTTCTTTATCTGTTCCCTGTATACATGCTTGTCTCTTTTTTTTCTTCAACTGATTGTTTTCCTGGCTCATGTAACTGTTTGGAATGCTTGTTGGAAGTAGCTTGTGTTTTTGTTCATGACTAACATTAAGTGTGTGAATGCTCTTAGATTGCTAATAAAAACAAATAATGTAATGAAACCTAAACACACCCTTAACACAACATACTTCAAGAGGGAGATGGCTGTTAGGACTGGGGAGCATAACATTTAACAAATATGTCAAAAAGACATTATCATGGTAAGATGTAGTTGATGAGTAGGTCAAATTCTGAAAGCTGTTTGATCTGGTACCTGAACAATACAATGATTATTAGCTTCAAGAGGCAATCCAACTTCTCCTAAGAAGAATGACAAATTCACTGTCAATACATAGAAAACAAATGACTCTCAAAATACATGAACTATCTAAGATTGATGAAAAAAATCAAGGAAAGAAACAGGAGAGGCACATCCTTCCAAAATTCTCCATTATACAGACAGTGAATCCCACAAACACTTCCTTGTACTTTCCCAAATGTAGGAAAGTAAATGTCACTTGCAAGGACCATAAAGCTGCTAAGGGAATACTGCAGTGCTTTCACCTCTTTGGATTCTCTGGTTTGAGACTACATTAATCAATTGCTTAAAAACAGGTGTACACTATAACATATGATACAGTGACTTTCAAATGAAAAGTAAATGAGGAAGTATTACATCAATTTTGGGACACTGAAAAAATGCCATTTCCTCAAAATCTCAGATTCAAAGTCAGTCTACACTGTCATCTGTCACTCTTCAAACAAGAGAGTGATAGCTTTGTTCTGGAAACATCATTGCTCTCAAGAGCACTTCCAATATGGACATCAGATTGCCATTTGTATTAGTTGATCACCATCCACTGAGACTTGTTGTCGTCATTGATTCAGAAAAACCCTCTCTTTTTTTGTTTTGTTTATTTATTTATTGAGTAAAACCAAAACTTATTCTAAGCCACAGTCATCCTAGGGTCCCCCCTGCCATATAGCCTCCCTGATTCCATGGATTGATTGTTCTTTGATTTATATCTAGAATCCACTTATGAGTGAGTACATACCATGTTTGTCCTTCTGGGTTTGGGTTACCTCACTCAGGATGATATTTTCTAGTTCCATCCATTTGCCTGCAAATTTCATACTGTCATTTTTTTCTCTGCTGAGTAGTACTCCATTGTGTACATGTACCACATTTTCTTAATCCATTCTTCAGTTGTTGGGCATCTAGGTTGTTTCCAGGTTCTGGCTATTACAAATAGTGCTGCTATGAACATAGTTGAGCATGTTTCTTTGTGGTATGATTGAGCATTCCTTGGGTATATGTCCAAGAGTGGTATGGCTGAGTCTTGAGGTACATCGATTCCCAATTTTCTGAGAAACCGCCATACTGATTTCCACAGTGGTTGTACAAGTTTGCATTCCCACCAACAGTGGAGGAGTGTTCCCTTTGCTCCGCATCCTCTCCAACATAGACTGTATTCGTGTTTTTGATCATTGCCATTCTGACAGGTGTAAGGTGATATCTCAGAGTCATTTTGATTTGCATTTCTCTGATGATTAAGAATGTTGAGCATTTCTTTAAATGTCTTTCAGCCATTTGTGATTCTTCTTTTGAGAATTCTGTTTAACTCTTTAGCCCATTTTTAATTGAATTGCTCAGTATTTTGATGTCTAGTTTCTTGAGTTCTATATATACTGTGGAGATCAGTTTTTTGTCAGATGAGGGGTTGGTGAAGGTCTTTTCCCATTCTATAGGCTGTCTTTTTGTCTTATTGACCATGTCTTTTGCCCTACAAAAGCTTCTCAGTTTCAAGAGGTCCCATTTATTAATTGTTGTGCAGTGTTTGTGCTGCTGGTTTTATATTTAGGAAGTGATCTCCTGTGCCAATGTGTTCAAGTGTACTTCCTACTTTCTCTTCTATTAAGTTTAGTGTAACTGGATTTATGTTGAGGTCTTGAATCCACTTGGATTTGAGTTTTGTGCATAATGACAGATATGACTCTATTTGTAATCTTTTACATATTGACATCCAGTTATGCCAGCACCGTTTTTTTTTTTTTTTTTTTTTTTTTTTTGAGACAGGGTTTCTCTGTATAGCTTTGTGCCTTTCCTGGATCTCGCTCTGTAGATCAGGCTGGCCTCGAACTCACAAAGATCCACCTGCCTCTGCCTCCCGACTGCTGGGATTAAAGGCGTGCACCACCACTGCCTGGCATCATTTGTTAAAGATACTTTCTTTTTTTCCATTGCATAGTTTTGGCTTCTTTGTCGAATATCAGGTGTTCATATGTGCGTGAATTAATGTCAGGGTCTTCGATTCAATCCCATTGGTCTGTATGTCGGTTTTTATACCAGTATCAAGCTGTTTTTATTACTATAACTTTGTAGTAGAGCTTTAGGTCAGGGATGGTGATGCCACCAGAGATTGCTTTATTATTCAGGATACTTTTAGCTATCCTGGGTCTTTTGTTTTTCCACATGAAGTTGAATGTTTTTCTTTCCAAGTCTGTGAAGAATTGTGTTGGGATTTTGATGAGGATTGCATTGAATCTGTAGATTGCTATTGGTAAGATTGCCATTTTTACTATGTTAATCTTACCTATCCATGAGCATGGGAGATCCTTCCATTTTCTGATATCTTCTTCAATTTCTTTCTTTAGAGATTTACACTTTTTTTTTTCCAGAGCTGAGGACTGAACCCAAGGCCTTGTGCTTACTGGGCAAGTGCTCTACCATTGAGCAAAATCCCCAATCCCTAGAGATTTAACGTTCTTATCAAAAAGGTCCTTCACTTGTTTAGTTAGTGTTATCCCAAGGTATTTTATATTATTTGTGGCTATTGTAAAGGGTGATGTTTCTCTGACTTCTTTCTCAGCCCTTTTATCATTTGTGTATAAGAGGGCTACTGATTTTTTTTTAGTTGATCTTGTATCCTGCCACTTTACTGAAGGAGTTGTTTAGCTGTAGGAGTTCCCTGGTAGAATTTTTGGGGTTATGTATACTATCATATCATCTGCAAATAGTGAAAGTTTGAATTTTTCTTTTCCAATTTGTATCCTTTTGATCTCCTTTTGTTGTCTTATTGCTCTGGCTAGAACTTCAAGTACTATATTGAATATGGGGAGAGTGGACAGCCTTGTCTTGTTCCTGATTTTAGTGATATGGCTTTGAGTTTCTCCCCATTTAATTTGATGGTGACTGTTGGCTTGCTATAAATTGACTTTATTATGTTTAGGAATGTTCCTTGTATTCTTGATCTCTCTAAGACCTTTATCATGAAAGAGTATTGTATTTTGTCAAAGGCTTTTTCAGCATCTAATGAGACGATCATGTGGTTTTTTTTTTCAGTTTGTTTATATGATGTATTACACTGACAGATTTTCATATGTTGAACCATCCTTGCATCCCTGGGATGAATCCTACTTGGCCTTGATGGATAATTTTTTTGATGTATTCTTGGATTCGGTTTGCCAATATTTTGTTGAGTATTTTTGCATCAATGTTCATGAGGGAGATTGGTCTGTAATTCTCTTTCTTTGTTGTATCTTTGTGTGGTTTGGGTATCAGGGTAATTGTAGCCTCATAAAAAGAGTCTGGTAGTGTTCCTTCTGTTTCTATTGTGTGGAACAATTTGAAGAGTATTGGTATTAGTTCTTCTTTGAAAGTCTGGTAGAATTCTGCACTGAAACCATCTGGTCCTGGGCTTTTTTTTGGTTGGGAGACTTTTGACGACTGTTTCTATTTCTTTAGGGGTTATTGATCAATTAAAATGGTTTATCTGGTCTTGATTTAACTTTGGTATATGGTATCTATCCAGAAAATTGTCCATTTCTTCCAGATTTTCCAATTTTGTGGAGCATAGGTTTTTGAAGTATGACCTGATGATTCCCTGGATTTCCTCATTGTCTGTTGTTATGTCCCCCTTTTCATTTCTGATTTTGTTAATTTGGGTGCTTTCTCTTTGCCTTTTGGTTAATTTGGTTAGGGGTTTGTCTATCTTGTTGATTTTTTCTAAGAACCAACTCTTTGTTTCTTTGATTTTTTGTATTGTTCTCTTAGTTTCTATTTCATTGATTTCAGCCCTCAATTTGATTATTTCCTGGCATCTATTTCTCCTAGGTGAGTTTGTTTCTTTTTGTTCTAGAGCTTTTAGTTGTGCTTTTAATTTATTGGTGTGAGATTTGTCCATTTCCTTATGTGTGCATTTAGAGCCATGAATTTTCCTCTTAGCACTGCTTTCATAGTGTTCCAAAGTTTGGGTATGTTGTACTTTCATTTTCATTGAATTCTAGGAAATCTTTAATTTCTTTCTTTATTTCTTCCTTTGTCCATTGATGTTTCAGGTGGGCATTATTAAGTTTCCATGAGATTGTAGGCTTTCTATGCTTTTTGTTGTTGTTGAAGTCTAACTTTAAAGCATGGTGGTCTGATAAGATACAGGAAGTTATTCCAATGTTTTTGTATCTGTTGAGATTTGTTTTGTGACCAAGCATGTGGTCAATCTTTGAGAAGCTTCCATGGGGTGCTGAGAAGAAGGTATATTCTTTTGTGTTAGGATGGAATGTTCTGTAGATATCTCTTAAGTCCATTTGAGTCATAACATCTGTTAGGTCCTTTACTTCTTTGTTAAGTTTCAGTCTGGTAGATCTGTCTTTTGGTGAGAGTGGTGTGTTGAAATCCCCCACTACTAATGTGTGGGGTTTGATGTGCGCTTTAAGCTTTAGTAGTGTTTCTTTAATGAATGTGGGTGCCTTTGTATTTGGGGCATAAATGTTCAGAATCGAGACTTCATCTTGGTGGATTTTTCTTGTAATAAATATGTAATGTCCATCTTATCTCTTTTGATTGATTTTAGTTTGAAGTCTATTTTATTAGGTATTAGGATAGCTATGCCAGTTGCTTCTTAGGTCCATTTGCTTGGAAAGCCTTTTCCCAGCCCTTTACTCTGAGGTAGTGTCTGTCTTTGAAGTTAACGTGTGTTTCTTGTATGCAGCAGAAGGATAGATCCTGTTTTCTTATCCATTCTGTTTGTCTGTGTCTTTTTATAGGTAAGTTGAGACCATTGATATTGATGGATATTAATGACCAGTGATGGTTAATTCCTGTTATTTTTTGTGGCCCTGTTGCATTTTCCTTCTTTGGTGTTTGTTGGTGTGGGATTATCTGTTGCCTGAGTTTTCATGGGTGTGTTTAACTTCTTTGGGTTGGATTTTTCCTTCTAGAGCTTTCTGTAGGGCTGGATTTGTGGATAGGTATTGTTTAAATCTGGTTTTATCATGGAATATTTTGTTTACTCCGTCTATGGTGATTGAGAGTTTTGCTGGGTATAATAGTCTGGGTTGGCATCCGTGGTCTCTTAGTGTCTGCATAACATTTGTCCAGGACCGTCTAGCTTTCATAGTCTCTATTGAGAAGTCTGGTGTTATTCTGATGGGTCTGCCTTTATATGTTACTTGGTCTTTTTCCTTTTGCAGCTCTTAATATTTTTTCTTTGTTCTGTATGTTTAGTGTTTTGATTATTATGTGGCAAGGGGACTTTTTTTTGCATCCAGCCTATTTGGTGTTCTGTAAGCTTCTTGTATCTTCATAGGTATTTCTTTCTTTAGGTTAGGAAAGTTTTCTTCTATGATTTTGTTGAATATATTTTCTGTGCCTTTGAGTTGATATTCTTCTCATTCTATCTTTATTATTCTTAGGTTTGGTCTTTTCATGGTGCCCCAAATTTCTTGGACATTTTGTGTTACAACTTTTTTGTCTTTAGTGTTTTCTTTGACTGACGAATCTATTTTCTCTATTGTGTCTTCAGTGTCAGAGATTCTCTGTTCCATTTCTTGCATTTGTTTGGTTATGCTTGCTTCTATAGTTTCTGTTCATTTAGTCAGGATTTCTATTTCCAGCATTCCCTCAGTTTGTGTTTTCTTTATTGTCTCAATTTCAATTTTCAAATCTTGAATTGTTTCCTTCATCTATTTAATTACTTTTTCTTGGCTTTCTTTGATTTCTTCCAATTTTTTGTTTGTTTTTTCTTCCATTTTGTTAAGGGAATTTTTTTATTTCCTCTTTAATGGAGTTTTTCATTTCCTCTTTAAGAATCTCTATCATCTTCTTAAAGTCATTTTTAGGATTGATTTCTTCTGTTTCTTCTGCCTTGGTATCTTCAGGTCTTGCAGGTGTAGAATCGCTAGGTTCTGATGTTGTCATATAGGTCTTTATGTTGTTGTCTATATTTTTGCACTGGCGTCTACTCATCTCTTCTTCTGCTGGGTATGGGTGGTGTCTGTGTCTGAAGGTGCCTCTCTTGTTCTAATTGTTAGTCTTGGTCCACTAGGAGTTCTTGGTTAAATCAGTGCTGTTGGGCTCTGTTTCTTTGGGAGCAGCTGTGCCCAGTTGGTGTAGTGTAGGCTTATGATTCTAGTGATCTGGTTCAGTGGCTGGTCAGCACCCTCTTTTGTGTTCTCAGGTCACATTTTGCTCATTCATCAACTCCTCAGCTGATCTTGTTTCCTCAGCCTGCAGACTGTAGGATTCTGACTCCTCTCCTGAATGGATCTCAGCTGAGTAGATTATTTAGTAGGGTAATCTCATCAACACTTCCAAGTTGTTGAGTTTCGCAGGTTCAGCAGCTGGGCCTTGGATTGGCCTCAGACTGAATGCTGGTATCCATTCTGGTCACATCTAATGGAGATGGCTCCTTCCCTGGGTGCTGGGTTTAAAGGCGTCCCTGTTCCAGGTTCTTATTCTCCTTGTTTTCACTAACTCCTCAGTGTGTAATAGCTCAGTTTCTGGTCTTTATTACGACCGAGTTTATGCCACCGCTCAGCCTGTCTCTGCCGTAGCTACCTTTACCGCCACTCCATCTGTCTCTGTTGCCACTCCATCTGCCTCTGTGGTCTGCCTCTGAGGCTTCTCAGTCTGCCTCTGTCCAAAAAGCCCTCTCTTAACACTTGAGTTTTTCCACTGGCCAGTGAAACCTGGGATAGCTAGTCTCAGTCTTAGAAAAGGGAGATCAGGATAGTGCATCAAGCTTGTTGCTAAGTTTGGCTATAGTGGTTCTTGACCAGAGACAGCAAGAACAAATTGTCTCCTGCATCTTATAACACATATTAGTTGAACAACATTAAATACTCTATTGTCCCACAGTTACTGATAAGAAATACATTAGAAGATTTTTATGAGGTAACTTCCTTTCCTGAAATCTGATTTCCATGACAAAAAAGAAAATGTCCTAAAGCATTAAGAATACCATGTACCATTTCTAAGCATCTTTTAATAAGCATCCTATGTTTTGATTTTAATGAGAATCTATTCATCAAGAGAAATTTGGTAGATTCCTCCTCCTAACCCTCCTCCTCCTCCTCATCATCCTCTTCTACCCCAAGTTTTTTCCTCAGTATCACAGTCTAGTTCATCCCGCAACTGTCAGTAGTATGTAGAATCCTAAAATTGTGTATTGTTACCATTTCCTTCATAAGTGTTTCTCTGCTGTAGTCTGCATAGAAACCACAGAGAAAGCTCCACAAACATTCCTAAATATCATCAATATTTAGGATGCATTTCAGAAAGGCATGTCTTGTAGTTTGTGTGTTTGAAGGATTAATCTCTCTTTGTTATTACACCATGCTGTATTTATTCACAGAAATTTTCAAAGGTTCAATTTTTTTTTGCTGTTGTTGGTTTTTTTTTTTGGAGACAGGGTTTCTCCGTGTAGTTTTGGTGCCTGTCCTGGATCTCACTCTGTAGACCAGGCTGGCCTCAAACTCACAGAAATCTGCCTGGCTTTGCCGCAGGAGTGCTGGGATTAAAAATGTGTGCCACTATCACCTGGCACAAACAAAGGTTCAATTTTAGGGATCCTAAGTGGTGAAATGTTGTATATAAAATATATTCTTGCTCATTTTTTTGCACATGAGCATCTACTGTTATAGCACATCCTGCTCTTTTGTACAGACTTCCAATAAGATGCTTTTGTTAACTCAGTTATATGAAAAATGGAAGTTTTGAGAATTTTTCCATAAAAACTAAGATGCACCTGTAACATGCAAAGATAATTACAGAGCAGTAAAAGGACAGTGGGTGCCTTTTCCCAGTCCATGTCTATGGAAGTCAGATAAGACAAATATCTGAACTTTATACTCTGTGCTCTAGAGACCTACATTCTGGACTGGTCTCTGTTGTCATACACATCATTTGGGAACAGGATCAGACAGGGTAGAAATAGGAGTGTGGTAGACACTTGGAATTTAAAGGAGAATAAGTTCACACTCAGGGGAGGAATTAAGACTGAACTTCTGAAATCCACTTTTAAACAGAAACTTTCATTTAAGTTCAATACTAAAGTCATTTCAACATAACCTCCACACAATTGTGGTGTTTTAAAACCAACAACTATACAGATAATGGTAATATTTGGTTACCTTGTCACTAGGTTGAGAAGGAACTCCACTTAATGAGATTTAAAATAGCAGAGGCCTGAAAAGTGGTAAACTTGATATTTGTAGTACAATTCCAAACATAGCTTTCAAAAAAGTGACATTGCAGAAATCATATTCCTTGAACTTTTGAGGTCATAGATACTTTCTTTAAGAAATCCCCAGTCTTAATACAGAGAAATCAAATTTGCTGAAGCAGAACCAGATTTGCAGCTCGTTTGTCATACTTGCAGAATTAGTAGTCCCTCTGGGATTTTAATCTGCAACAAAACATAAATAAAACATATCAAGAATGGAAATTTGTCCAGGCAACCTTTTCTGCCTCATGAACCACAGATTGCAAACATCCTACAACCTAAGCATCTAAGCATACTGTGTTTTAGATTTCACAAGAATCCATTAAGAGCATTTTGGTAAATTCCTCCTCTTTCTGATGTTCATTCTTGTCCTAGGCCTCCTCTTCTGCAAGATTTTGTCCTATATCTCAAAGCCCAGGATTGACTGCCCAGTTTATCTTGTAACTTTCAATATTATGTTCAGTTTTGAAACTTGTGTCTTATTTCTGTGTCCTCCCTTGAAGTTTCTCTGCTCATGTCAGGAGAGAAAGCACAGAGACAATTATATATCACCAATAATCCCATATGAATTTGAGAGGGTCACATCTTGTGGTTTCTGTGTTTGAGTCTGGATTCCTCTCTCTTCGTTACCATACTGTGTTATATTTATCACCTTCTCCACTGGGCTCTTTACCAGTGACCACAGTCCTGGCAGCTTTACTGGGGATAAGGCTGGTCCTATGAATTCCAGAACATCATATCCCAGACTATCATTTCAGAAGTAGACTTTGGCTTTACCAGAGCACAAGCCAGCTCTAGGAACCACAGCACCAGCAGCTAGTTTGGGATAGCTAGTCTTCCCAACTTTGAAAAACAAGAGCAAGATTGTGTATAAGGCTTGCTGTTCAGTTTCTCAACAGAGGTACTGAACCAGAGACAGCATGAATAAATTGTCTTCTGGATCTTATATCATATACGAGCTGAACAATCTATCAAATACTCTATTGTGCCACACTTATAAGAAAGAGTAACACATTGGTGAAATATTCTGAATTGACTACCTATCATGAATTCTGATTTGTTAACAAGAAAGGGAAAATCATTTCAAGCATTAAAATGTCTTGTTTTCTTTCCAAAGATCCTTTAATAAGCACCCCAATTTACTGATTGCATACCATCAATTTTATTAATATCTTATGCTCAGATTCTTCCTGCTCATGATCCTTTCCTCTATTTCTCAGTACAGTACTCAATTTCCAGTTTATGCTCCAAACATCAATACTTCATTCAATTCTGAAACATATCTATCTTGTCCATCTCCTTCCTCATAGTTTTCATGCTCCTGTTCAGATAGAAACCAGAACGAAAGCTACACTAATATTACTTAATGTGACTAATAGTTCCATATGAATTTGAGACGTACTGGTCTTTAGATTTGTGTTTTTTGAGACAGGTTTCCTTCTCTCTGTATTATCACAGCCAGATTTATGCACCCAAAAGGTGCAGTTTCAGGACTTCCTCAAATACAAAGCCTTTTTATAATACTTATTCTTTCTAATTTCTCTAAGGATGGGCATGTAGTGTTGTGCCACATCTTTCTGTTGTTTACAGTGTTACATGTAAGTGGTATTTTTTTTACCATAGTTGTAGGAAGACTGACACTTCAGAAATGTTCTTGTGAAATAGAGGAATCCTGTAACATACAATGCAAGTTACAAAGTAGTGAAAACACAGTCGGTGCATTCTGAAAATCTACAACTTTGGAATTCTGATGGGCTGAACACTTACGAATTATGTTCTGTGCTCTAGAGACCTACACTGCAGAGATGTTTCTGTTATCATACTCATCACTTGGATACTGGAATTGCCACTATAGAAATAGAATTTTGATCTGAGATTTGATGGGAAAATGAGATGAAAAATCTCAGGATGAATTATGTTTGAATATTTGAAATTCAAAGTTGAAAGAAAGCCTTAGTTTTGCCCTGGAGATGAAAATAATTACAGCATATACTATATACCACTCTTTTAAAGTCAACAAGGATACAAGAATTGGTCACATTAGCTTGGTGTGTCATTGGGTTTTATCAATTATTCTACACTATGATAACTAGAATACAAAAGGCTTGAAAAACAATAAAAATAGTCAGAGAATATAAAAAACAATGATCAAGAGAGTAATAACATGAAAGTCATATTAATTGAACTTCTAAAATCACAGGTGCAGAGTTTCTAAAAACCCCAGTCTTGGAATACAGAGCCAGAGACATTGCTTACCTGTTATTCCAGAGTAGAAGTAGTCTTCCAGGCTTTTGTTGTGCCACAAAATATAAGTATACAAATAAATTATATCAAGAATGAAAATGTGCCTTTGAAAAGTGAGGTAATTTCCAACTTCCTCTGCCTCACACATCATACCCTGCACATATCTGAGCACATACAAACTTCTTATAAAGCATCAGGTGAGTTCATTTTCTTTCTTAACATTGCACTTGTTTGCAAGGGCTTATTTCCTTTCTAATTGCTTCCTCTAAAGTAGTCTTTCAAAGTCCATTGAACAATTCAAGAAGAGATAGACGCTTTATCTCTCAGAAAGGGTAGTGGAAATTGTCTTCACTAAAGACTGGTTGATTTATCTTCTGTGAACCATAATTGCTTATCTTAAATTAAAGCATTTTTACACACAATGAATGAAATATGAATTCCAATCTTGATTTCTTTTGACACGTTTCTATTGAGAATAATACATATCACTACTCATCTGGGGCAAAGCACTCTATTCTATCTTTTTCTTGCACCAGAATTTGCTTGGCATATATGTTCTTTTTATCCATCCCATTACTAGCCTTAAAGCATTATTTTCTTCACTATTGCAGGGTAAAATGTTAAATATGTTGGCTTTAATTGAACTTTGATGTTCCTGTGATACTCTGAAAAGAATCCATGTGGTTCTGGAATTTTCTGTGTTCAGAAAAATTATGTATTTCTTTTATTAGCCATGTTCCATGTGTATCTTCTTTCATCATTTCTTCTTCAGAAGTTCATTTTCCTATGTTGTGTGTCAGGTTCATGAGGTTGTGGAAGTAGGATATAGTTTATGTTTGGAATCAGGAAAACTTTGTTAAATATACTATTCTTGCAAATAATACATGATGTAATGAACATGAACCACTCACTTCAAGCATGCTGGTTCATGAGAAATAGCTCCAAAGAGCCTCAATTAAATAAAATTACTTGAAAAAGACAATGTGACATGAAGGAAGGATTGCTAATTTGAGCAAATTCTGAAACTCTCTTGATCTGGTGTCATGGACAATAAGATGACCATTAACATTGAGAGATAATTCTGCTTCCCTGAACCTACACAAATTCACTGTCAATAGATCTGTACCAAATGCACCTAACACCATACTCAATATCTTAAACTTTATGAAGCATAATTGATGAAGAAAAAGGAAATATAGAGTCCTCAAAAATCACTCGGTAATCAAAGCAGTGAGCCCTCCAATCTCTTCTTTGCAGTTTACCTTATATAGGAAATCAGGATTCTGGTGACAGTGGTAATGAGCTGTTAAGTGATTTTTTTTCCACTGTGTACACCTCTTTTGATTCTATCCTGTCTAGACTATATGATTCTTTACAGTGTTACTTGGATTAAAAGCAATTAAACAAGTATTAGGGCACATTTGGGGCACTGTAAAAATGACCATTTCTTCAAAATATAGGGTCCCAAAGCCAGTTTGAAATGTTACCTGTCATCTGTCAAAATTGAAAAGTGCTAGTCCAGCTCTGGAAACCTCTTTGGTCTTAAGAGGACCTCGTATCTGGACCCCATATTTCTATTGGCATGAGTCATTCTGCATCCTCAGACAATTGTTCTCATCATTGATACAGACAAGCCTTCTTTCAACATGAGTATTTCCACTGCAGGTAAAACCTCAGAAAGCTTGTATCCTTAACTTTGAGAAACAAGAACATGATTGTTCAGAGGGAATGTTGTCAGTCTTTAACAGAGGTACTAAAACAGTCAGCATAATCAATTATAATCTGTTGGCTAACACAAATGAGAAATAAATAAGATATCAAATGCTGTATTGTGTGACTTTTACTAATAAAAATGTGAAAAAAAAGCTAATCTAAGTTTAATTTCTGTCCTAATACTGCTTTTCTGGATATAAATGAAAGTATTGTCAATGATATGAAAAATGTATAGGATATCACAAAAAGATCCTTTCATTATCATACTAAGTTGATGTATTTTCATGTTCATATTCATAAATAACTTGTTTGGTAGGTTTCTGTGAATTTCCAGTTCACCCTACAATTGTCAATACTGAGTTCAATTTTGAATCTGTGTTCTCTGTCCATCCCATTACTCATGGTCCCTATTCTCCTTTCAGGACATAAACCAGAAGCATTCCTACATCAATACAAGTTAATAGCACTAAGAACTTGGTGGGGGTGGGGGGGGGGGTCGGGGAATCTTGCTGTTTGTGTTTTATACCTGGATTCATTGCCTCTGTATCATTAATTCCAGAGATATTTTTTTCTCTAGCAATTACATAGTTGCAAGTTTGAGGCTTTCTAAATGGCAAATGGTTGGACATAAAACTTATTCTTCATAATTTAATCAAGTGTGGTGGTGCACAGCTTTAATCCAAGAACTGAGGGGGCAGAGGCAGATAGATCTCTGAGTTTGAGGCAAGCTTGGTCTACAGAGCAAGTTTCATGACAACCAGGACTGTTACACAGAAAATCCCTATCTCAAAAAACCAAAACCAAAACAAAACAAAACACACACAAAAAAATCATAATTTGTCCAAGATGGACCTATAGTATTTTGCCAAGTATTTCTTTCATATTGAATGTCTTACATGAGATGTACTTGTTACCTTAGTTGTATGAAGAAAGACTACTTAAAATTTTTCTGAGGAAATATTTCAAGAAACATTTTTATATCATGGTATTGTAACATGGTATATTCTTTACAAAGTAGTGAAATTACAAAGATTTCATCCTGAAAACTTGCATATATGAAACTCTGACAGGTCAAAATCCTAAGTATGATTGTGCTCTAGGGGCCTATACCCTGTACAGGTCTATGATGTCATACTCATCACCTGAGTACCAGACCTGGCAGTATAGAAATATTATATTAATCTGGGATCTTAAAAAAAAGTGAGATAGGGAATCTGGTAATGCTTTATCTTTAAATCTCTACATTAAAAAGCTAAAAAGAAAGTCTTCCATTTGAACTTGATACTATAGTCATTTTACTGCATGCTACACCTCACTGGACTGATTTATAATCAAAAAAGATGCAGGCATTGATAATTATTTTGCTACAATTTCATTAGCTTTCATCAGGTATTCAAAATTTGAGGCCTACCATAATAGAGGCATGAAAGGGGGAAATTGACATTTAAGGAAAGAATTAAAGTAAAACAGTAAAAAGAGTGACATAATAAAAATACTATTTAGCTGATGTTCTCACAGACACTAATTTTATGAAATGCCAAATCCTAGATCACAGAAAGCAGATCAACAGTAACAGGATCATTGCTTATCTGTCTTCCCAGAAGTATAAGCAGCCCTCCTTGATTTTAACCTGCAGCAAAATATAAATAAAATATATTAGAAAGGAAAATGTTCAAGAAAGGGGTATATAATATCCCACTTCCTCTGCCTTAAACGCAAGTACATAAAATCTTCCCAACAAACATAAAGAGAGCTAAATTCATTTCATGACATTGAATGTTCTTGCAGACACCTTTTCATTCTTAATTCTTTCCTCTGAAGCAATCAATAAATAGGCAATGAATAATACTATAAGAGTCAGATATGTTATCTCTCAAAGAGACTAGTGGAAGTTGTATTCAAGGACAGAATGAATATCAGGCATATTCCTTTGATATTTTTCATCTGTCTTCTGGGTTTCCTAGAAGGTTCAATACAACATTGAATATTAACATGAGAGTGTACACTTGAACCAAACCATAATATTCCTGGAAACACTTTGATTTTTTCTTCTTTAATTACTGTGGTTACCTTAAGACGTATCACATACTAGGTTTGTTCTGTGTTACTATACTTCTTGACAACTCATGAACTGTATTATGGTATATTAGATGAAATAGAAGATCTGCCTTCATGATCAGTTAGGATTCAAGGTCATGTGGTAATGCATCCATTCATATGATAGTAAAGATTTGTTGAATCATATTCTGTGAGCTGTGTTTGTCAAAAATTAAGGCATTTTATGTAGAAAGAATGATAATTGGGTAGCAATCTTGAATACTTTTGAAAATTTCTTATTGTGAATATTATACATCACTCTTCATCTAGAACAAAGTATTCTATACTCCTGTAAGACACTTTTATTTGTGTTTGCAATCATTCTGTTTTCTCTCAGGAATCTTAAACCATTTCTTTCACATTTAACTTAAGAGTCAAACATTGATGAATCATATGAGATTGAAAAGGGGGTAGAGACAGAGACCACAATACTGTAATGTGCTCAGTAATAAGAGCAGTGATCCCTACTTTCTTTTCCTTGCATTTTGTCTAATAAAGGAAAGTGATATTCTGTTGAGAATGCTAGTGATCTGGGAAGTGAATTGTTCAGTGCATGCCCTCTTTTGAGTCCACCCCTTAAATACCTGCATTTATCACTCATTTAAATACACAATATGGTGCACTACTAATCAGAATGCTGTTCAGTTTGGAAGGAATGACATGGAAATTATGATACATTTGGGACACTATCAAAACACGCTCAAAATCTAAGATCCTAAAGCCAGATTGTACAGTTATATGTCATCCATAAAAACTGGGGAGTGTAAACCAGGGTTTGAAACCCTAATTGGTCTTATTAGAGGATTTCATATCTGGACCTCAGATTCCCATTGACATGAGTCACTCAGCATCCTCAGACAGGTGTTCTCATCATTGATCCAGATAAGCCCTCTCTCAATACATAAGTATTTCCACAACCAGGAAAAACCATATAAAGTTTGTCTCCTTGGCCTTGAAAATGAAGAACATAATTGTGTAGAAACATGTTTCTCAGTCTCTGAACAGAGGTATTGAATGTGAATCAGCAAGCATAAGATTTTTTTTGTACCTTAATTCAAATCTGAAATAAATGTGATATCAAAATACTCTATTGTGGCAGACCCCAGTAGCCAGCCAGCAGATGAGAGAACTGTGGGCAGACTGGATCACCACTGCTGTGACCCACTGGTCTGTGTTCCTACAAGACCCACTCTGACACCTACCTCCAACTATCCTGTCTTCCTGGCCTTGGCCAAACATTCCCTGCAACATCAGCAGCCCATATAGGGACAAGAACCACCTACACCAATTGGAAGAACAGGTGAGTGACTGGTCTCCCAGCTAAACTGCCCCAATCTCTAGACCATAAACCCCAGGGGCATCCTGTGATGCTCCACCTCACAATCCATGGCCCAGCAAGGCAGCTGATTCCTCACCCAAACTCTGGGGGAACTCTACTGCTCTGGTGCAGTCCCTAGTAGCCTGCCATCCAGTGAGAGACCTACAGGCAGGCTGTTCCACAACTGCTGCCACCAACTGGCCTTTGTTCCCACAAGACCCACTATCCCACTCAACCACACCTACCCCATCATAATCCCCAAGGACAACCCTCTCTGGCAACATCAGCAGACCCTATAAACACAATTTGAAACCAATTGAAAGGACAGCAGTCCTTATATGCACAAGCACCACTTAGACCAGTTGGAAGAACAGATGGTTAAATGCCAGTCTAAGAATACATTCAGCAACATGAAGGGAAATATGGCATCACCAGAACCCATTGGTCCCACAACAGCAAGACCTGAACAATCCAAAGCAGATGAAGCAGAAGAAAATGTGCTTAAAAATGACTTTACAAAGATGATAGAGGCTCTTAAAGAGGAAATGGAAAGTTACCTTTAAGAAATCTAGGAAAAGACAAAAAATTAGAAGAAATCAATAAATCCCTTAAAGAGAGATAAGAAAAAACAATCAAACAGGTGGAGGAAACAGTTCAAGTCTTGAAAATTGAAATAGAGGCAATAAAGAAAAATACAAACTGAGGTAATTCTGCTAATGGAAAATCTGGGTAAGGGAACAAGAACTACAGATGCAAGCACCTCCAGCAAAATACAAGAGATGGCAGAAAGAATCTTAGGTACTGAAGATACAATAGAAGAAATAGATTTATCTGTCAAAGGGAATGTTAAATCCAAAAAATTCTTAACACAAAACATCCAGGAAATCTGGAACACCATAAATAAGACCAAACCTAAGAATAAGATGTATAGAAGGAGAAGAATTACAGCTCAAAGCTACAGAAAATATATTCAACAAAATCATAAAAGAAAACTCCCCAACCAAAAGAAGTGCATGCTGATGAAAATACAAGAAGTGTACAGAATACCAAGTAGACTGGATCAAACAAAAAGTCCCCTCACCACATAGTAGTCAAAGCACTAAACATACAGAATAAAGAAAGAATATTAAGAGCTGCCAAGGAAAAGGACCAAGTAATATATGAAGCAGACCTATCAGAATTAAATGTGACTTTTTAATGGAGACTCTAAAAGACAGAAGTACCTAGAGAGACATTTTGCAGACACTAAGAGACCACAGATGCCAGCCTAGACTACTATACCCACTTTCAGTGACCATAGATAGAGAAAACAAGATATTCCATGATAAAACAAGATTCAAACAATACCTATGCACAAATACAGTCCTACAGAAAGTACTAGAAAGAAAACTCCAACCCAAGGATGTTAGCTGCACCTAGAAAAACACAGGCAATAGGTAATCTCACATGAGCAAAACCCAAAGAAGGGAAACATATACATACTACCAACAACAACAAAACTATAAAATAACAGGAGTTAACAATCACATGTAGTGTGATATTTTAATTGTGTTCTGACATGAAAAGCTTGCTTGGAGTCAGAGGGTGGGGCCAGCCACTAGGGGACCAAAATTAACCATAAACATTTGGAGGACTGTAGACAGAAAGGAGACAGGAAGTAGTAAGGTAGGGCAGAGAGGGGATTCTGGCCCTTTGGGACTGAGGAACTGGAGTGCTAGGAAGCAGCTATGTCTGCTCCCCTGCTTTTCTGATCTTTCAGGATTTTACCCCAATATCTGACTCTTGGTTTTTTATTGATAAGATTAGTTAGATTAACATTTCATCTGGCACCCTACTCAGATGGTGAATTCATCAGATAGCTGCTTGCCTGGGTCTTTGCAGCTGCTGGAACCTGCTGGGGCTGCATGTGGGAACTGCACCTAGCAGAATCACCATGTTGGTGGCTGGTTTTTTCTTTTCTTCTGCAAGCCCTCTGAGTGAGTCTGGGATTTTGCTGTTGCAGCCTCTCCACAGCAATCTCCACAAGCCCCAAACTCCACCGGTACCTGTGTTCCAAATGCTGCTGGAGTTAGCCCCTTACCACCTGCCAGCTCTGTCTTAGCAGCTCTGTGCTTTCACTTCCCATCTGCTTATTACATATGCTGCTTTCATATGTTCCCCATGCATGCCTTTCAGATGGCTTACTCTTTGGCCTCTTTTCCTCATGGGTTTTGAGCTTCTCTGTGAATCTTTGTTCAGGCTGTTGACATGCAATCAGTGGCAGCTGTTCTCATACATGCTATGCAGAGACAGTTAGCCTCACACTTCACAATCATTGTCAGCAGATTTGCAGAGACAATTGTATCTTTTAAAAGGGGTGAATTAGATAAAAAGTAGGAGAGAGAAGAGGTTGAAGAGGTTTTCCCCAACATTAAAAATGAGAAACATTATAATGCATGGATTTAGATCTCTGTATAGTTCTACAATGGATGGTTTGAAAATGGAACAATTAAATGAAGGGATAGTCAACTTAGTTGGGATTCACATGATGTCAATTATACATTTGGTAATTATTATTTTATCCCTAAAATATTGTTTGATATCAGTGCCAAATACAAAACATTGACTAATAAGATAAAATACTCAGAAAGACAGACTAATAGAACTAAAAAAAATATTCACACATAGACAGAGGTATTTAGAGCAGAAGTTACCATACCATGGCATTATGAAACTGAAGGAGAGTGACCCTAAGATATTAGGAAGCCAACATTAATTTATCCAGCTTCAATTCAAGAATGACAACCAGATGACAGACATCATCAAGGCTATTCAGAAGTTAAATGAGACTCTATAGAAATGTAAAGAAAGCAATAGTTTCATATGGCATCCACTCACATTTTATGAAGCAGATGTTAAATCCATGGTTCATTTAGCACAGAATTATTCCAAAAGACAAGAAAGATCTAATTAAATCAGTATTGAGAAGTAGTCCTCAACTATAGTGTAACAATTGTTGGAGAGATGGAGCTAGGCACATAGAACAGCAAGGTAGGGTTAGAGGTTACAAGATTTCCCAAGATCAAATCCTTGGTAGGGGCCATTATGCTGATGTGGAAAGACAGATTACATTTGATTATCACACTTTGTCCCTATGCCATACAGCAGCTTTGAATACTTAGGACAAAATTCAAGAATCAGGAAAGAGGACTAACTCATTTATTAAAACTATACAAGACCCAAAAGAAGTCTTCAATAAATTTTTGCAAAGATTGACTTCAGCTGTAAATAAAAGGATATCAAATCCGGAAGATAGATGAATATTACTTGAACCTTTGACTTTTGAAAATGCTAATTCACAATGCAAAGGGTAATTCAGCCTTTAAAGATAAGAGCAGCACCCATAAGGGAATGAATCCAACATACAGTCAACATTAAATCTCATAACCATGGTGATCCTTGGATAGGAGAGTTGATTTCCAAAGGCTTGAAAAAAAATCAAAATGTCAAATGTTTTAATTGTGGTAAATAAGACCATCTAAAAAGATCTTGTAGGCAGGGTGTTCCTAGAAACAATGTTTTTTTCTAGAGATGACCCAAACAGAAGGCCCTATTACTCAAAGGATGGTCTACTATAGTGACTGATTTAAAAGAATGCTTCTTCAATATACCTTTACAAGAACAGGATAGAGAAAAATTTGCCTTCACAGTCCCTACCAATTATAATTCTCAGCCTGTTAAAAGATATCAGTGGAAAGTTCTCCCACAAAGGATGCTAAATAGCCCCACCCTGTGCCAATATTTTGAACAATACCTGCTGGAAATGATTCTTGTACAGTTTCCTTAATCTATAATTTACCATTATATGGATGATGTCATAATAGCTAATTCAAATGTAGATACCTTAGAGAAAATGTTTGAGGAAGTAAAGAAAAATTTACCTTTTGGGGGATTACAAATTGCTCCTGAAAAAATAAAAAAGAGAAGATTCAATTAATTACCTAGGTTATGATATTGGTTTACAAAAATTAACCCAAAGAAAGTATGAATCAGGAGAGATTAATTATGAACTCTCAATGATTTTTAAAAATTGCTGGGAGATATTAACTGGCTATGGTCCATAATTGGATTTACCACTGAAGAACTAAGTGATTTATTTCAAACTTTACAAGGTGATAAGGATTTAAATATTCCAACAAAATTATCAACTGAGATGTAGAGAGAATTGCCTTTGGTAGAAAAGGAATTGCAGGATGTTTCATGTGAATAGTTTGGATCCAGAGCTTGATTGTATTCTAGTTATTTTACTTTCTAGGTTTCTCATACAGAAATTTTAATGCAGAGAGAAGATAATATCTTAGAATGGATATTTTTACCACACAAACAGAGTAAAAAATTAAAGACCTATGTAGAAAGGGTTTCTGAGTTGATTCTAAAAGCAAAATTAAGATTTTGTCAATTAGCAGGAATAGATCTGGCAGAAGTCATTCCTTTTACTAATGCTGAAATTTCCTCTTTATCAGAAGAAAATGGATATTGGCAAAGAGCTTGCAATAATTTTGGGGGAGATATTAACAACAAATATCCCAAAAGCAAGATAATTCAGTTTATAAAGAAAACTAACTGGATCCTTTCTCACTTGTATGGGGAGCAACAATTTCTGGAGCCCCTTCATTCTATAGTTATGCCAAAAAATCAGGAAAAACAGGTTATAAGACAATTTACTTAAACTGATTCAAAGCCCTTCTGATTATATTCAAAAGTAAGAATTACATGCTATTCTCATGGTATAATTAGATTTTCCAGAACCTCTTAATATAGTTACTGACATTCAATATGCAGAAAAAAATTGTATTGGAACTGCTGAATTTATTCTAGATGACTCAGAATGGAGTTTACTTGTTCAATTACAAGAAATAATCAGAAATAAAAATCATCCATTATATATAACACATATCAGATCTCATACTCATCTACCAGTCCCTCTAGCACAAAATAATGATAAAATTGATCAACTATTGGTAGTAAATGTGCTAGAAGCCTCAGATTTTCATAAGATACACCATGTTAATAGCAAGGATTTGATAAAAGATTTTTCCATCATCACTTGGTAACAAGCCAAGGAAATAATAAGGAAATGTCGTACTTGTTCTTTGCATAACCAAACTCCACTACCTGCAAGAAGTAACACAAAGGGTCCTCAAGAAAAATGAAATTTGGCAAATGGATACGTTTCATTTTGCAGAGTCAAGAAAATCAAAATGTGTACACCATACCATGGATACATATTCAGGATTGCAATGGTCAACTTCTTTGAGTTCTGAAAAGTATGATTCTGTAATTACATATTTGTTAGAGTTTAAGACCATCATGGGGATAGTGGTACAAATTAAGAATGGCAATGCTGAGCATATTTCTCTAGTAAAATGAAACAGTTTTTTGCATATTACAACATAAAGCATGTTACAGGAATACCACACAATCCTACAGGCTCTAATGTAACTCTGAAAGATAAGCTTCATAAATAGAAAGGGGTAATAAAGACCCCCAAAGATTGCACAATGCTTTATTAATTTTAAATTTTCTAAATGCTAATGAGAAAGGAACAGCAGCTGCAGAGAGACATTGGATGATAGAAAAAACTGCTGAATTAAATCAGCCTGTATACTTTAAAATTTGTTGACCTCAGAATGGAAACCAGGATATGTGTTAAATTGGGGAAGAGGTCCACAGGAGATATCCTCAAAACTTAAAAATAATAGATTCGAACAAGAGAGACCTCTTGATTAGAAGCAATGATGTTTTGTCAAACAGCATAACCATTCAGTCAAAACTAATTTATAAGACTAACAAATGTTTTTCATTTGATTAGAAATAACTTGCCAAAAGGGAAACACTACAAAGTCAGGATTGGGGAAGGGTTTTGTATTTGTCTTTCCAGGAGTTTAAAGGCATACAACTAAAGAATCTGAAGAGCACTGGACAAGTGAGACATCAGAAGAAAAATGATGAATCATCAAGAGAAAATGTCCCAAGAGAAAAAGTTAGCCTATTGGCTATTGGCATATCACATTTCCAGCAGTATAAAATTTCATAAATCTTCTCAAATATTTGTTTCTGTTGTTCTCTGCACAAAAATAATGAAAATGGTCTTTTTGTAGTCCCAGTTGAATTAAATTTTAAAGCTGTTTTTGGAGTTGGAGCATGACTCTCTTCTTCTCTAAACTCAAGCATGCTTGTTAAAGGAAAATCCAAAATCTCTGTCTATTGTCAGAAGAGCCACCTGGTATGGGACAAAAGAAAAACCAAAATGAAGAGACTATTCTAATACCATTAATCTCATAATTCTTTGGTTTTATTTTGACTCTTTAAAACTTTTCTTGAGGTATAAATATTGCCTCAAAATGTATAAGATATATATATATATATATATATATATATATATATATATATATATATATATATTTAAACTTTTGTTATGTTATTAATGATTATATAGAGTACTAATTTTAGAATTAGGCATCCTCTTGCTTCTTGTATATGATTTTGGCTTTAAGTCTTTATCAGGTAATTAGGAATTAAGTTTTTGTACTCTGGGTGTACATAAGAAATTATGGTCTTTAACCTCTTTGAGATTTGTTGCATATGACATTTAAAATGTTGAAGTTTTCTGCAGTGAACCATGACCATTCCTAACAGTGATGCATGAAGTCTCCAAAAGGAGGATGGGGCCCCACAACAATTCCACCAGGATTGTGGTAACAACAATAAGCTGACAATCACCACTCAAAGGTCATCTTGGGACTACAAACTGCTCAGGAAATTTCAAGGTATTTAGCTGAGATAGCCCAACCTCACTGATTACTATAGCTAGGACTTGAGATAAACCCTGTAGTTTCCCATTCCCAAAGCCTAGACTATAAATGATACAACTAGCTCTTCCAGGACTTGATAGTTATCCTAATTTTTTTCAGGGTTCCCTCAATATGTCATTGCCTCCAGACAACAGGAAGTAATTTTAAGAACACAATACACACATTACCAAGAGTTGGGTGGGCAGTTTTTGGTTGTTCAGTAGGTTATGGATATTTGTCATCATTTAGCAGGGTTGGAGTCAAGTTGTTATTGGTAATTATCAAGAAAAAAAAAGCTGAACAAAGGTGATTAGATGCAGGGATCTTGTTCTAAAAAGATAAAGGGGATGTAGAAATAGGATAAAATGATAGATTATTGATTCTACTTTTAAACCAGAAAAGCCACTACTAGTCTTAAATATTTTACATTCATATGGATTTTTGTATATTGACAGAAATTTGAGGTTGTTTTTATGATACTGGATATAGATTTATACTCTTGTTTAAGATATTTTTGTATATTGACGAAAATTTAAGGTTATTTTTGTTAGAAGCTAATGTACCTACATTTCTACTCTTGTTTAAGGTATTGCACCTATACAGATTATTTAACAATGTAATGTAAATTTCTAGTCCTTCAAAATTATTATTATAACCTATTTAGGAAAATAAAGAAATGCAGGTTAGTAGTTAGTCACCCATTATAACCAAATTTTTGGTCATGTTACATATGTTTTCAAGGTCAAATAGATATACAATTTAGGTAGACAGGTGGTTTCCACACACTTCAGATATCTACAGAATATGGCATTTAAGAAATTTTAATAATATAAAGTTATTTTTTATGACAATGAGACATGTCTCCTCCTGGTGGCACAAATCTACTTCAGAGAAGATGAAGGACATCAGAGAAACTGCATATGGAAATTGCTTTGTGGCAAAAGTTAGCCCCTAGTCAAGAAACTGCCTTTGCTTGACTGCTGAGAGTATGCTGTCCAAATTAGACAAGCAGGACACACAAAAAAGAAGTTGCCAAAATTTGTCAAGACAAGGTGAGATAGTCATTCAAAAATCCTACTTTACAGAAAAATATGTCAGATATTCTAGGCCTGCAGGCCAAAGATAGAAGCACCAACATTACAGAGAAACCATGGATGACTGTCCAGGCAGCCAACTGCTTCTGTTATTTCTTAATTTTGGAAGTTGTTTGCTCTGCACTTCCTGTTTACACAGGTAATATTATATCCTCTCAGGTCTCTGATGTAATTGAAGACTAAATAGCTATAATTATAGTTTTCCTTGTTATAACATTCACAAAAGACACTCACAAAAGAGCTGTCAAGTGTATAAGGTTGAAAGACATAAAAGGTTATCCTTGAGTTGGTCATACAAGTTAAGATAGAAAGTGAACTATGTACAATATTTTGGACTCACCAAGATAGGATAGTTAATGAAATATTTCTCTGAATTTGCCAAATGCAAATATACTGGACATTGTTAATGTAATTCTTGCCTATATATTTTTGTATAAATTTATTGTACTTACTGTATATAGTTTTATTTTGCTAGTTAAAATCTTCACTCTTTATTTAGAGAATAAGGGGGAAATGTTGGGTGATATTTTGATTGTGTTATAACAAATAAAACTTGCATGGAGTCAGAGGGTGGGGCCAGCCACTCATTGATCAAAATTAAACATAGAAGTTTGGATGACTGTAGATGGAGAGGAAACAGGAAGTAGTAGTGTGGGGCAGAGGGAATTAGAGTCCTTTTATTGAGAGAAACTGTAGAGGTAGGAAACCATTGTGGCTGCTCCCCTGCTACACTGATATTTCAGGTTTTTACCTTGATGTATGACTCTTGACTTTTATTGATAAGATTAATTAGATTCACACTTCAATCAATGGTCATTAATATCCTTTATTATCAATTAACTCAATTTGCCTATAAAAAGACATAGGCTAATAGAATGGATAAAAAACAGGATCTGTCCCTCTGCTGCATAAAAGAAACCCACCTCAACCTCAAAGACAGAAATTACCTCAGAGTAAATGGTTGGGAAAAGATTTTCCAGTCAAATAGATGTAACGAATAGGCTGGTATAGCTATTCTAATATCTAATAAAATAAACTTCAAATTAAAATTAATCAAAAGAGATAGAGAAAGACATTTCATATTCATCACAGAAAATTCCATCAAGATGAAGTCTCAATTCTGAACCTTTATGCCCTGAATACAAATACCCACATTTGTAAAAGAAACATTACTGAAGCTTAAATCACACACCAAACCCCACACATTAATAGTGGGAGACTTTAATACCTCATACTCACCAGTGGACAGCTCAGCCAGACAGAAATTTAACAGAAAATTAAGGAAACTAACAGATGTTATGACTCAAATGAATTTAACAGACATCTACAGAACATTTCATCCAAATACAAAACTATAGACCTTCTTATCAGCACCTCATGGAACCTTCTCTAAAACTGACCACATACACAGGCACAAAGTAGATCTCAACAGATACAAAAAATGGAATAACCTTCTCTATTTTTTCAGATCACCATGGGTTATAGTTAGACAACAAACTCATGGAAATTCAAAAACTCTTAACTGAATTACTACTGATTCACAGAAGAAATATAGAAAGACATTAAAGACTTTCTATATTTCAAGAAAAATGAGTGAAAACATACCCTAACTTATAGGACAATATGAAAGCAGTACTAAGAAGAAGGAATATACCTTCTTCTCAGCACCTCATGGAACCTTCTCTAAGACCACATATTCAGGCACAAATCAAATCTCAACAGTTATAAAAATATTGGAATAAGTCCCTGTACCTTATGGGATCACCATGGGTTATAGTTAGAATTCAAAAACAACACAAACTACAGAAAGTCTACAAACTCATGGAAACTCAACAACTCTCAACTGAATTACCACTGAGTCACAGAAGAAATAAAGAAAGAAATTAAAGACTTCCTATATTTCAATGAAAATGAGTGCACAACATACCCAAACTTATGTGACACTATGAAAAGAGTGCTAAGAGGAAAGTTCATAGCACTGAGTGCCTACATAAAAAATTTGGAGAAATGTCAGACTAGTAACTTAACAGCATACCTGAAAGGCCTAGAACAAAAAGAAGCAAACTTCCCCAGCAGGAGTAAGAGGGCAAGAAATAATCAAATTGAGGGCTCATATCAACAAACTAGAAACAATGAGAACAATACAAAGAATCAATGATACAAAGAGTTGGTTCTTTGAGAAAAATCAACAAGTTAGACAAACCCTTATCCAAACTAACCAACATACAGAGAGAAAATATCCAAATTAACACAATCAGAAATGAAAAGGGGGACATAGCAAAAAACACTGAGGAAATCCAGAGAATTATTAGGTCATACTGCAAAAACCTGTATTTCACAAAATTGAAAAATCAAAAAGAAATGGCCAATTTTCTTCATAGTTACCACATACAAAAATTAAATCAAGATCATATAAGCAGTTTTAATAGACCTATAACCCCTAGTGAAACAGAAGTAATGAAAAGTCTACTAACTAAATTAAAAAAAAGAAAAAAAAAGAACCCAGGGCCAGTTGGATTTAGCATAGAAGTCAGAATTTCAAAGAAGAGATAATGACAATGCTCCTTAAATTAATCCACAAAACCAGCCCAGAGATCCCATCCAGACCAGAGGTGAGTGTCTTGGGTCATACCCAGGGAGGCCTGCCCCTGGGTCCCATCCCTGGGCACCAGCCATTCCGGGGAACACCTGCCCAACTTGGCCCCAGTTTCTGGTCATCAGGAGGGGCCCCAGCGGGAAGGTTCCCCTTCCCAAAGACCTCCTGGCAGACCCTGCACTCTACACCCCCGCCACTTCCTGTGAGTTAGAGACCAGTCCCCAGCTCCCATCTGGCCTGCAGCTCCCATCCGGACCAGAGACCACCAGAGGACCCCACAATCTACAAGCCCTTCCCCTATACCCATCAACCCGAGACCCCACACACACTTATTGAGAATTGAAGACCAGCTCCCAGCTCTCATCAGGCTCAGAGCTCCCATCTGGACCAGAGGTGAGTGTCTGGGGGTCATACTCAGGGATGCCTGCCCCTAGGACCCATCTCTGAGTACCAGTCATGCCTGGAGAAGACCTGCACAACTTGGCCCCAGTTTCTGGCCATCGGGCGGGGCCCATGAGGGAATGTTCCCCTTCTCCAAGAACCCCCCCCCCCCGGCGGCAGACCCTGCAATCTGCACGACCTGCCCCCACACCCATCTGCCCGAGACCCCGCCATTTCCTGAGACTTAGTGACCAGCCCCCAGCTCATAGGGCCCATAGCTCCCATCTGGCCCAGAGAGCTCCCATCTGGCCCAGAGAGCTCTCTTCAGACGCAGAGAACTCCCATCTACCCCAGAGAGCTCCCATCTGGCCCAGAGAAAAAGAGAACTCTCATTGGACAAAGAGCTGTCATTGGACCAAGAGTAAACTCAGGAGACAGGGAATATGCCAGCCCTGATTAGACCAAAAGTGACTTTCTGAGAAGTAGAATCTACCACCTCTCATTGAACCAAGAGATGCTTCCTGAAATGCTGAATCTGTCAGCTCTATCTGGACCAAGAGCACTGGTAAGACCAAGAACGAATCCATGAGGATATGGGCAGACGTCAAGACAGAAGTACATTCAACAAAATAAAGAACAATACAGCATCACCAGAACCTAGCCCTCCTCCAACAGCAAGACCTGAACATCACAAAATGGAAGAAGCAGAGGAAAGCAACCTTAAGAACAACATCATGAAGATGCTAGAAGCTTTTAAAGAAGAAATTAAAAACAGCTGCTGAACCTGCGAAACTCAACAACTTGGAAGTGTTGATGAGATTACCCTACTAAATAATCTACTCAGCTGAGATCCATTCAGGAGAGGAGTCAGAATCCTACAGTCTGCAGGCTGAGGAAACAAGATCAGCTGAGGAGTTGATGAATGAGCAAAATGTGACCTGAGAACACAAAAGAGGGTGCTGACCAGCCACTGAACCAGATCACTAGAATCATAAGCCTACACTACACCAACTGGGCACAGCTGCTCCCAAAGAAACAGAGCCCAACAGCACTGATTTAACCAAGAACTCCTAGTGGACCAAGACTAACAATTAGAACAAGAGAGGCACCTTCAGACACAGACACCACCCATACCCAGCAGAAGAAGAGATGAGTAGACGCCAGTGCAAAAATATAGACAACAACATAAAGACCTATATGACAACATCAGAACCTAGCGATTCTACACCTGCAAGACCTGAAGATACCAAGGCAGAAGAAACAGAAGAAATCAATCCTAAAAATGACTTTAAGAAGATGATAGAGATTCTTAAAGAGGAAATGAAAAACTCCATTAAAGAGGAAATAAAAAAATTCCCTTAACAAAATGGAAGAAAAAACAAACAAAAAATTGGAAGAAATCAAAGAAAGCCAAGAAAAAGTAATTAAATAGATGAAGGAAACAATTCAAGATTTGAAAATTGAAATTGAGACAATAAAGAAAACACAAACTGAGGGAATGCTGGAAATAGAAATCCTGACTAAATGAACAGAAACTATAGAAGCAAGCATAACCAAACAAATGCAAGAAATGGAACAGAGAATCTCTGACACTGAAGACACAATAGAGAAAATAGATTCGTCAGTCAAAGAAAACACTAAAGACAAAAAAGTTGTAACACAAAATGTCCAAGAAATTTGGGGCACCATGAAAAGACCAAACCTAAGAATAATAAAGATAGAATGAGAAGAATATCAACTCAAAGGCACAGAAAATATATTCAACAAAATCATAGAAGAAAACTTTCCTAACCTAAAGAAAGAAATACCTATGAAGATACAAGAAGCTTACAGAACACCAAATAGGCTGGATGCAAAAAAAAGTCCCCTTGCCACATAATAATCAAAACACTAAACATACAGAACAAAGAAAAAATATTAAGAGCTGCAAAAGGAAAAAGACCAAGTAACATATAAAGGCAGACCCATCAGAATAACACCAGACTTCTCAATAGAGACTATGAAAGCTAGACGGTCCTGGACAAATGTTATGCAGACACTAAGAGACCACGGATGCCAACCCAGACTATTATACCCAGCAAAACTCTCAATCACCATAGACGGAGTAAACAAAATATTCCATGATAAAACCAGATTTAAACAATACCTATCCACAAATCCAGCCCTACAGAAAGCTCTAGAAGGAAAAATCCAACCCAAAGAAGTTAAACACACCCATGAAAGCTCAGGCAACAGATAATCCCACACCAACAAACACCAAAGAAGGAAAATGCAACAGGGCCACAAAAAATAACAGGAATTAACCATCACTGGTCATTAATATCCATCAATATCAATGGTCTCAACTTACCTATAAAAAGACACAGACAAACAGAATGGATAAGAAAACAGGATCTATCCTTCTGCTGCATACAAGAAACACACGTTAACTTCAAAGACAGACACTGCCTCAGAGTAAAGGGCTGGGAAAAGGCTTTCCAAGCAAATGGACCTAAGAAGCAACTGGCATAGCTATCCTAATACCTAATAAAATAGACTTCAAAACAAAAGACCCAGGATAGCTAAAAGTATCCTGAATAATAAAGCAATCTCTGGAGGCATCACGATCCCTGACCTCAAGCTCTACTATAGAACTACAGTAATAAAAACAGCTTGGTACTGGCATAAAAACTGACATGTAGACCAATGGAATCAAATTGAAGACCCTGACATTAATCCACACACCTATGAACATATAATTTTTGACAAAGAAACCAAAACTGTACAATGGAAAAAGAAAGTATCTTCAATGAATGGTGCTGGCATAACTGGATGTCAACATGTAGAAGGCTGCAAATAGATCCATATCTGTCACTGTGCACAAATCTTAAGTCCAAGTGGATCAAAGACCTCAACATAAATCCAGTTACTCTGAACCTGATAGAAGAGAAAGTAGGAAGTAGTCTTGAACGCATTGGCACAGGAGATCACTTCCTAAATATAAGACCAGTAGCACAGACACTGAGAGAAACAATCAATCAATGGGACCTCTTGAAACTGAGAAGCTTTTGTAGAGCAAAGGACACAGTCAACAAGACAAAGCGACAGCCTAGAGAATGGGAAAAGATCTTCACCAACCCCACATCTGACAGAGGGCTGATATCTAGAATATATAAAGAACTGAAGAAATTAGACATCAAAATGCCTAACACTCCAATTAAGAAATGGGCTATAGAGCTAAACAGAGAATTGTCAACAGAGGAAGCTCAAATGACTGAAAGACATTTAAGGAATTGCTCAACATCCCTAATCATCAGGGAAATGCAAATCAAAACAACTCTGAGATATCACCTTACACCTGTTAGAATGGCTAAGATCAAAAACACTGAAGACGGCTTATGCTGGAGAGGATGTTGAGCAAGGAGAACTCTCCTCCACTGTTGGTGGGAATGCAAGCTTGTGTAGCTACTTTGGAAATCAATATGGTGCTTTCTTAGAAAACTGAGAATCAATCTCCTCCAAGACCCAACTATACCACTCTTGGGCATATTCCCAAGGAATGCTCAATCATACCACAATGGCACATGCTCAGCTATGTTCATAGCAGCATTATTTGTAATAGCCAGAACCTGAAAACAACCTAGATGCCCTTCAACTGAAGAATGGATAAATAAAATGTGGTACATATACACAATGGAGTACTACTCAGCAGAGAAAAGCAATGACATCATGAGGTTTGCAGGCAAATGGATGGATCTAGAAAAAATCATCCTGAGTGAGGTAACCCAGACTCAGAAAGATAAACGTGGTATGTACTCACTCATAGGAGGATACTAGATGTAAAACAAAGATGACTAGACTGCTACTCACAACTCCAGGGAGGCTACCTAGAAAGCAGGACCCTAAGAGAGATCAGTGATGCAAGGATAATAATAATAATAAAGGCAATAAACAGAAAGATGATTGCCAACATTAAATTAAATGGAGAGAAGCTCAAAGTGATTCTGATATAATCAGAAAGAATACAAAACTGTCCACTCTCTCCTTATCTATTCAATATAGTACTCAAAGTTCTAGCTAGAGCAATAAGACAACAAAAAGCGATCAAAGGGATACAAATTGGAAAAGAAGAAGTCAAACTTTTGCTATTAGCAAATGACAAAATTGTATATAAAAGTGACCTGAAAAGTTCTACCAGGGAGCCCTTACACCTGATAAGGTACTTCAGTAATGTGGTAGAATACAAGATTAACTAAAACAGATAAGTAGCCTTCCTATATACGTATGATAAATAGACTGAGAAAGAATTTAGAGAAACAACATCCTATAATACAGCCACAAAATATAACATACCATGGGATAACTCTAACCAAACAAGTGAAATATTTATATGACAAGAACTTTAAGTCTCTGAAGAAATAAATTAAAGAAGATATCAGAAAATAGAAAGATCTCCCATGTTCATGGATAGGCAGGATTAGCATAGTAAAGATGGTAATCTTATCAAAAGTAATCAAAAGGTTCAATGCAATCCCCCATCAAAATACCAACACAATTCCTCACAGATCTGTAAAGAACAATACTCAACTTCATGTGGAAAAAAAACATAGGATACTCCAAACAATCCTGTACAATAAAGGAACTTCCAGAGGTATCATCATCCCTGACTTCAAGAACTACAGTAATAAACATAGTTTGATATTGGCATAAAAGCCAACATGTGGATCAATGGAATTGAGTCAAAGACACTGGCATAAACCCACTCACTAGTGAACACCTGATTTTTGACAAACAAGCCAAAATTATACAATGAAAAAAGAAAGCATCTTCAACAAATGGTGCTGGCATAATTAGATGTTCTTGGTAAACTAAGGGCAAGGAGTCATGGGAGGATGGGAACTTGAGGGAATTGGTGGAGTGGACTGAGCACAGGAGGCAAATTGGGGACAGGATACAGGGAGAGTATAACAAAAGAGATGTTTTGATTGGGGGGAGCATTTCAGGGTTAGAGAAAAATTGGTGCCAGAGAAACTTCCAGGAATCCATAAAGATGACATCAGCTAAGACTCCTAACAATAGTGGAGAGGGTGCCTGAACTGGTCATCTACTGTAATCAGACTGGTAACTACCCTAATTCTTGTCAGAGAGTCTTTATCAAGTAACCAATGGAAGAAGATGCAGAGATCCTCAACCAAGCACTGGGCCAAACTCAGGGTATCCTCCTTAAGAAAGGAAGGAGGGATTGTATGAGCCAGGTATGTGTGGGGGGTCCAGTTCATGATGGGGAACTCACAAAACTGCTGACCTGAGCACATGGGAGCTCATGGACTATGGACTACCAGTTAGGGTGCCTGCATGGGATTGACATAGGCCCTCTGCATGTGTATGACCATTGTGTAGCTTGGTCTGTTTGTAAGGCTCCTATCTGTGAGATCAGGATCTGGCCCAGGTGCTTAGCTAATGTGTTGCCCAAGCTGGATTATCTTGATACAAAAGGAGGAGCTTGGTTCTACCTCACCTTGATGTCTCATTCTTTGTTCAAGCCCATGGGAGGCCTGACCCCTTTCTGAATGGAGACAGAGGAGGAATAGATGGGGAGGGGCTTAGAGAATAGGTGGTGGGGAGGGAATGGGAGGAGAGGAGGGAGTGGAAACTGTACTTGTTATGTAAAATAAACAGGAAAAATATTAAGTAAAATAAATTTAAACAATGTATCAGGCATGGGAATGTGCCAAGCAATGGAAAGTAATATCCAACTTCGTCTTACAGGCAGAATTCTGAAAGTATGTGAGCACATACAACCACCCCTATAAACATTAAGTTGGCTGAATTTCTTTCACCATATTGAACTTCTTTTTCATGGTCTTGTTTCTTTTCTAATTGTTTCCTCTAAAGCAGTCAATCAAAGAACACTGAATAGTGCTAGAAGAAACAAAGGTGTTATCTCAGAGAGGATAGTGGAAGTAATATTCAAGTAGAGAATTTATATTAGATATATCCCTTTAATAATTTCCTTCTGTTTTCTTGCTCCATCAGATTATGAAACAGAGTGGATACCTTTCCCTATCCATGAAAGTCCTTGGAAAATATTGAATTTTTCTCTCTTAACTATGTGGTTCCTTGAGGCATAACACACATACTATGTTTATTATGTCAGAAGCCATATTTGCTTGACATAAGTAATAGCATTTTGTTTTGTTTTGTTTTTTATTCTTTTTTATTTTCTCTTGTTTTTGAGACAAGGTTTCTCTGAGTAGCCCTGGTTGACTTGGAACTCATTTTATAGACCAGGCTGACCTTAACCCCGGAGATCTCCTTTCCTCTGTCTTCCAAGTGTTGGGATTAAAGGCATGCACTACCACTGCCCCATGAAAGCATTTTGTACACAATAAATTATAAGCCAGTTCTTACCTTTAATTCTTTGACAATTTCTTATTGAGAATATTGTATACCACAATTTATCTGGGACAAAATACTTCTGTTTCTTTTGTATCTTTGCTTTGCATGTGTATTCATTGTATGCTTCATATCAAGAGTCTTAAAGCCTTCATTTCTTCACTCCCTTGGGGAAAAATATTAAATGTGTTGATTTCAATTGAACCTTGATGATCTGGTAATATTTTGAAATGAATCTTTGTGGTTATGTAATTTTCTTAGTTGAGAATCTTCATGTGTTTGCTTCATTATCTGTGGTCCTTTTGCATCTACTTACTCAATTTTTTACTCAGCAGCTATTTTCCTGAATTGTGGGTCAGATTCAAGAGATGATTTGAAGTAGGTCCTACAGTAGGTTGTGGTTTCTGATTTTGACCATTCAAAGTTGAGTGAATACACTCAGTTTGCAAACAATAACATATATTTCAATGAACATGAAGGACATACTTCACACATAATCATTCAAGTTTGGCATAGCTTTAATGACAATGATCATAAATTAAAGAAAATATATGAAGAAGAAATCATGATGCTAAGAAGGCTTGATTATTTCAGCAAATCATGAAAGCTTTCATGGTCATTAACTATGACCGATATGATTGCCATTAGCATCCACTGATACTCTTGCTTTCTTAAATCTTGACAAACCCAATGTCAGTTACTATTGAAGAAAGCTTCCTCACTCAATAATCAAACGTTGATGAACATTATAGAAAAAGAAAAAGGAAAGACACAGTCCTTGAAAATACTCATTATGAAGGCTAAGAGCCCTGCCAGCCCTTCCTTGCAATTTAGTTAATATAATAAGGCCATATTCTGTTGACAGTGCTAGTGAGCAGGTAAGTGCATTTTTCCAGGGCTTACATCTTTTTTGATTCCATCATTTCAACATTTGCACTTTTCTATCAATTATTTATAAATCTATACTGTCCTATTAATTACAGTGCTACTCAGAGTGAAAGAAATATAGCAAGTATTAGGGTACAATTGAGAAAAGATTCCCATTTCTCAACAGCTAGTATACTAAAGCCAGCCTGAACTGTTATATGCTATTGGTGAAAACTGAAGAGAGAAAGCCAGGATCTGAAAGCTTCATTGATCTTATCAGAATATCCTACATCTGGACATCACATTGCTATTTGTATGATCTACTCAGCATTCTCAGACAGTTATTGTCATCATCATTCAATCCAAGATCTCTCTCAACATGTATTTTCATAGCCAAGCAAAACCTTGGAAAGTCTATCTACTTTGTTTGATAAGGAAGAAGACGATTTTGCAGAAGACACGTTGCTCAGTTGCTGAACAGAGGCACTAAATCAGTCAGAATGAATAAATTGTCATTTGTTTGTTAGAAATGAGAAATAAATAAGTTATCAAAATACTGTACTGTGAAACCATTACTAGTAAAAAAAACCCTGAAACTCCTTCTGAATTGACTTTCTGTCCTAAAATCTGTTTTTCTTGATGTAAAATGAAACTATTGCCAATGATTGTCAAATGTTGTGGTTTCTTTATAAAAGATCTTTTAGTCAGCATCCTGTGTTAGGATATAATGAGACCACATTCATTAGTGTCATGTGTGAGTGAATCCTCTACTTTATATTCCTCTTGCCCATCTCCCAGCACAGTTTTTCTTTACTATTTCTACTTGCAATTATCAATACACTCTTCACTTTCTGAAACATGTATTCCCTGCCTACCTTCTTCCTCGTGGCTCCTGTTTTCCTTTTAGGACAAAAACCTTAGGCAGCCCTACATCAATATACTTAAATGGACTGGCTAGATACCAGATGTGTTGTTTTTGTTTTTGAGTCAGGATTACATGCTTCTGAATCATCAATTCCATATGAATTTGTTCTCCTGAAACTATATATTTAGAGATGCATGGCTTCCTAAATGCAAATATAAAACATTTTCTTCATTTGCTTATGGATGAAAATATAATTTGTACCATGGCCTTGCTCTTATGTAGATTGGCATAAGTATAATGAATTTTTTATGTATGTTATAAAAAGAAAATTTATTAATTCTTAGGAAATAATTAGAGGAAATCTGTAAAATGGTATGCTAATTTCAAAGTATTCAAAATACAAAGGATCGGCCGGGCAGCAGTGGTGCATGCCTTTAATTCCAGCACTAGAAAGGCAGAGCCAGGCGGATCTCTGTGGGTTCAAGGCCAGCCTGGTTTACAGAGTGAGGTCCAGGACAGGCACCAAAACTACACAGAGAAATCCTGTCTCGAAAACAAACAAACAAACAAACAAAAATACAGAGGATCCACTCTTAAAATACATATCTGTGGTTCTTTTCCATTTCAGCATGCAGTAGTCTACTTATCGGGTGAATCATGTATTCTTATATTATACTGCTCTAGTGTTCATCTGCTTTCTTTCTCAACCTACTTTCAAGATCTCAAACACCAGGTTCTTTCTTAATATATCTACATATCAAAAGGAAGCTCATATGTGCTGATAAGAAACAACACATGCTGTTTTTGTTTTTAAGTACTATATTACTTCCCTGAGTATCATCAGTTTCAAAAATCCATTTTCCTGATATTGTATAATGTTAAATTTATGGCTTAATCATTAGCAAATGCTTATATATAAAATATTGTCTTCGTACATTTATCTGTGGATAGACATCTAGTCTGGTGCCAGATCTTTGGTGTTGTGAGTAGTGTAACAAGAAACATGAATAGTAATACCTCTGTTTTATGTTAGAAAACCTCAAAAAATGTCTTGGAAATAATGTGAAAAAAAACTGAAACATGGTGTACTGATTACAAAGTAGTTAATATATAGTAGATCCAATCTGAAAATACATTTCTAAGGAACTCCAATAGTACCTAAAGCCCATGTGCTTCATTCAAGAGACCTATACTCTGCCTAGCTGTAAGCAATTTGGTATGAGTCCTAGCAAGGAAGAAATAGAACATTAATGCTGAGATGGCAAGATTGAATGAAATAGTGAAAAACCTTAATGTTAATTCTCTGAACTACATAGCTGAAGAGTGAACCTTCATTTAAAGCTGGATACTTAACTTATGACTGCATATTAATCACCAGTTTGTTATCATCAGTCAGAAGCCAAGCTTCATAGATACCTGGTTTCCACGTCACTAGCTTATGCCAATTATATAACAATATGTGTCCTGGAAATTCAGAGTCTTAAACAAAGGGGAAAATAAAAATGTTTGTTGAAAGAAGAAAGAAGCACCTTTCAAATGAGAGACTTCATTAAATGTGCATACATTCAGCTGTTGATCTCCCAGACCCTGAGTTTATGTCTCGTTTAGTCAAGTAACTACAGCACTATTCAGAGTAAAAGAAATGAAGCAATTCTTGGGTCACATTTGGGACACTCTAAAGATATCTATTTCTTCAAAAGCTAGGATCATAAATCAGGCCTAGGTCTAAATATTCTAAGCCAAGCTTTGAAAATATCACTTGTCTTATAGGTGGGAATTTTTAGCTCAGACTGAAAATTGTATGAATTGGTTAGCATCCCCAGATACTATCCATTAGAGCTCTCTATCAGCAGATGAACATATCCACAGCCAGGCAAAGTATGGGCAAACATGTCTTCTATGATGTGAAAAAAGAAGACAATTGTCCAGTAGACTTTTTGCAATCTGTACATTGTACCTGATAAATTCAGCATAAATAAATGTGTCATGGGTTGCTCAAGGTAAATTAGAGATAAGTGAGGCAGTATAAATAATAGAAAACTTGAAGTATTCATCTGAGATGACTGAATTGTTATAAAAATATGCTTTACATAAAATGAAAAAAGGGGCTTTTGATTGGAAAATGTTACATGTTCTTTCTAAAAGGAACTTTCAACTAGCATACAAAGTTGGAAGTTTCATGAGATATTTAGGAGTACTGTGTTTTCATAGTTCCTCCATTCCCTGCTCCTTTCCTTCATCACTTATGTCCACTTACACTTTCTCATTTCAGGCTGCAACAGTTAGTAATCTGTTCACTTTCTAAAAGATATGTTCTCTTATCCTTCTGGCCCTTTATATTTCTTCCTTCATGGTTCCACTTTTATCTTTAAGATATTAAACCACCCTCACCCATACATTAACATGTATATGTATCAAGAGGACACTCAGATGTGCACGTGAGAGACAGCATATCCAATTTGTATTATTTGAGTCTAGATTATTTGCTTCAGTATCACCATAAATTATATAAGTTTAGGCTTATGCACTCATCAAAATAATATAATTATATATATATATATATATATATATATCACATTTCATTTGTGCCTTAGTCAGTGGATGGGCACCTAGTCTGGTATCATGCCTTTGCTCTAGTGACCAGTGCAACAAGACACATGCATGTGCATTATCTCTGTAAGAGGAAGGAAAATGCTTTAAAGCATGCTTAGGAAATAAACAGAGAGCACTTCTAATGTGGCATCCTAATTACAAACGAGTTAAAACACAATTGATCCAGTTTGAAAATTCATTTCTAAGGATCTCTGACTCCCCCAAAACCTATTTATTTATGTCAGTGTTCTTGGGGCCTTCACGTTGTACAGTGATGGTCCTTGCTTTCATCACTGGGGATACAGAAACCTATTGGAAATTGAGAATTAATGTTTGCATGCTAGATATGAGTGAGATAGGGATCTTAAGAGGCTTTAGCATTGATGATGCAAGCTCCAAAACTGAAAACCTCACATTAGAGCTGAACACTAAATTTAGAACTGCTTTCTGTACACCAGTGAACTGTTTTCTGTTTAGGAAGATTAAAGCCTGAGTAGATGTTTGATTTAATGACACTACCTTCTCTCAGTTATTCCTCGATTACTGTCTCATAAATCTAGAACCTTTTCTAAAAGAAAAATAAGAAAAATGATGCCTTGTTGAAAGAGGGGATGGTACTCTTCACAATAGAGACCTCAGTAAAAGCATTCTCACATGGTCACTGATCTACATCTCTGAGTATATGATATCAAGAACCTGAGAAAACAAAATGGACATCAACAGAAACAATGTCATGGCTTACCTGATTTCTCTGAAGTACAAGCAACTCTTCAGGCTTATAACCTGAAACACAATACATATAAAATAAGTCAGTAAAGACAATGCCTCAAGGCAATATAAAGTAATATCCAAGTTTGGCTACCTTATATCTTTTTTCTGTTTCATGGTAATTTGTAATGTACTGGTTTCAATTCTACTTTCATGTTCTGGGAAATTCTGTAAGACATGCATGTGGTTCTGTTTTTGTTTTTGTAGTTCAGCATCTTTTTGTATCTGTATCTTTATTGATGGTTGTTGTGGATCTGCTTATCTTGTTATTTTATTAACAGTTTGTATTTCGGAGTTGTAGATCAAAGGGCAGCTTACACCCATGCCCCAAGAGGTTTATAGATTGTTTGTGAAAATAAGTGCTGAAGTCCTTGGATCTTCTCCAGACTTGGAATTGTTGACAATTATTTTCAATTTCCTGTTAGCAGTACACCCTCCTACTAATACTTATGTTTGTTACAAACTTCTACTTCTCTTGCACATAGTTGAGTATGGTCATTGTTGAATCTTAACTGTCCCCATTGTCATTTTCCTGCTGATCCACATTTGTTTTGATATTCATTGAATGGTTTCACTGTGCTGGAAATGGCCCTAATTGTATCTTGGGACTAGGAGGCATTGAGTTACAGGATAGTGTATGCTGTATAAAAAATAAAACTTGGTCCCTTTTCTGATAATAAAAATAAATTGTCAATGATTCTCCGATGTTATTTGTTCTTTCTAAAAGAGACATTTAATTTCAATTCAAAGGTACTGGTTTCATGATGTCATGCCTATACATTCTTATCTTGGTGGTTCCTCAAATTCCTGCTCCTCTTCCTTATCACCCATCCTAACTTTCAGATTTCTATGTCTACCTAAAACAGTCAACTCTCTATACTTTTTCATGTCACAATTATCTCTTATCTTCTTCACTGCTGTTTATTTCATCTGTTATGGTTACAGTTATCTTTTTGGGAACTAAACCTATACTCCCTCCTACATAAATACACATTTATAACAAGTAGAAGCTCAGGTGTGCAGGTGAGAGACAAGATATGCTGTACTTGTTTCTAGATAAAATACTTTTCCTGAAATTAAATAATTTTTGGCTTTACAGCTTTCAATTTTACATATACCATGTTTTATTTATGCTTTTAGTTACGTGATAGCAGTTTTCACTCTGTTACACTAGTGAGCATGTCTTACCTTTCACTCAGTATTTCAACATAGAATGTCTCCAGGTGTAAGAGCATTTGTGTGTTTTCTTACCTATCAATCTACATAACACCATCTGGCAATAGTAAATCTGGCAGGCAGGTTAAAAAGAAAAGTTTCCTGGACTTTTTGAGACTGTTTTATCTTCATCCTACAACCAAAATGTGTGGAATCTTCAGCAATACAGTGCTACCATGTAGTTAAGGATGGTAACTGTGGGCAATGGCAGCATCCTGCTCTTTTTGGTACAATCGAAGTATCAGTGACCAATTGCTTATATGGATGGATCCCATGCCTTGAAACATAATTCATAGTATGGAAGCTGTATTATCTACCCACGAAGATTAATTTTACTATCATCCTTCATATTTAGTTATATGTTGAGATTAGTTTACTAACTAATGCTCTTCAATAAAGCATTAGTTATATCTAACCAAAAACATCTGCTGTTTGGAATACTTTTCAAAGTATCAGAAGATGGTATGCTATCTACCAAGAGCAAAACAATCAATAGTCCCTCCCATGCCTGGATAGATGGCTCAAAGATTCAGAGCATTGACTGCTTTTCTAGTTCTCCAAGTGTTATTCCACATGATTGCTCACAACTGTCTGTAGCTCTAGCCTCAGAGCAATGCCCTGTTCTAGTCTCCTTGGCATGAGGCATGCAGGTGGTGCACACACATATATGCATGGAAACATGCATACACATAAAATAAACATAAAGGAAAAAATTAAAAATAGTCTTACACAGCTATGATACTCATGAACTAAAACCATTACCATTATGGTAATTTATTCTAAAAGATAGAATAGTGGCACTTATGTACTGACAGTAGTGAACAGCTGTCTTATTGGGAATCAACATCCTCTTAGTAGGAAATCATTCCTGCTATCATAAACCTAACCAAATGCATGTGGACAATGAAGTCATGGATCAGAGGATAGTACCTACTATCTCTACTTTCCTAAACCAGTTTAATTCCTAACTGCATTCTAAATACATATTCTTATACAGAGAGATTATTGTATATATCATCCTTCACAAGAGATGATTCTTTTTTCAGTAGAGGACCATTACAGAAAGCCACCACTAGTCAAAATTCAGAGAACAATTGACAATAGGGTGCCTTTTTCCATTTGATACATCCACAACACAATTCCTATAACTAAGATTCAGAGAACACAGTGAAAGAATAAAGAGAAGGATTATAAAAGCCAGAGAATTGGGACATCTAGCTACAAAAGGGAACTATATCCACAAAATAACAACAATATGCTACCCAACAAGACCTTTACAATAACAACACCAGCTGACATCCCAGTATAGATGGGTTAAATGTTATAAGACTTGCCTATTGGTTACAAGCTATAGGAAATTAACACCTGCTGAGAGAGGGAGAATTTGTTTTCCCCAGGGATTGGTCCCTGAAATATTATCTAATATCAAGTGGTCTGCCCTAGAAACATATGCATGCAGGTAACACTAAAGAAACTCAGCTAGTTATATTCATATATTCATTCATTTATATGTACACATAACAAGAATGGTTAAAGAAAAGGAAGCTCTGAATTGGTGAGGCAGCAGGGGAGTCCAAATACCCATGGGTTTGTAATTTTTAACAATAAATCCAAGAAATACAAGCTGGAAAAGGATACTATCTTCACCAAATGGTACTGGTCAAACTTGATGGCTACATGCAACCAGATCCATATTTATCACCCTTTACAAAACTCAATTACAAATGTCTCAAGTACTTCAATATATAGCCAGATACCCTGAATCTGATAGAAAATAAAGTAAAGGATACTAATGAACTCATTGGAACAGGAAAAAGACTTTCTGAATGGGACACCAATGACATGGTCATTAAGAACAACATTAAATGACACTTCATGAAACTGAAATGATTCTGTATGGCAAGGACACCATTATTTAGACAATGTAGAAGGCTACCAATTGAGAAAAGATGTTTTCCAACTACACATATAACAGAGGGTGAATATCTGAAATATATAAAAGAACTAAAGAAAATAAACTGGACAACTAGAAAACAAATAACTCAATTTTAAAAGTTGATGTACAGTTCTAAACAGAATTCTCAAAGGTAAAATACAAATGGCTGAGAAAAACTCAAAGAAAAGCTCAACAACTTAGTCCTCAGGGAAATTCATATGAAAATGACTTTGAGATTTCTTCTTACATGAGTGAGAAGGGCCAAGATCAGTAAAACAAATGATAGTTCATGCTGGTAAGGGGAAAACTCATCCATTGCTGATGGGAGTGCAAACTTCTACAGCCAATCTGGAAGTCAATGTGGTGGTTCCTCAGGAAGTGTAGAATAAATTTACCTCAAGTTCAATCTATGCCACACTTGACATAGATCAAATGACTATATATCCTACTACAGAAATATTTACTCTGTATGTTCTATTCATAGCAACTGGAAATGAAAAATTGCCCAGATGCCCATCAACAGATTAATGGATAATGAAGATGTGATACATTTGCACAATTGAATTTCATTCAGCTGTTAAAAAATGAAAACATGAATTTCACAGTTAAATGTATAGAGCTAGAAAAATCAAACTGAATGAGGTAACACATACCTAGAAAGACAAATATGGTATGTACTCCCTTATATGTAGGTGTAAACTATTAAGTTGTTGATAAATAAGCTACAATCTATTTAAACACAGAGGTTAAGTATAGAACAAAGGACTGGGGTGAATAGAGGATCCCCAAAGAAGGGGGAAATAGAGTATATAGCTATGGAGAGAGACAATGAGGAGACTGAAATATGAGGAGGAAATGGAGAGGGATGAAGACGAGGGTAAATGAGGGGAAACCAAGAAGGATGGCTAACTCTAAGGAACATTTCATGGATTATATGGAAACCCACAACACCAAAAGAATCTAAAAGTATGTCCATTTACAAAAGAAATTTAAATACAGTCATCAAATAATGGGAAAGACAAATCCCTAACTCGCTATCTATCTGTCACTACCAAGTGAAACCTCCAGTGCCAGAAATAGAGTACATCTAATTGAAATTTTGATCACATGAAGAAATCAAACCACTGAGGCAACTGTTAAAGCTATTGATTGTTATCCACAAACGGATGATAAGGTGCTATTTCTGAGGACAACACCTACATATCTGATTGAACAGAGAAATTTAACTGGTACCTAACTTGAGCCTTTGGTTGCTACTATTGACTAGTATTCACCATATTGGAAACTATTCACATTACAAGATGTGAAAAAGGAAGGAATTTATTAATATAAATCAGTAAACCAGAAAATATCTAAAGTGAAGAGGAAACTAATAATACTTATATTTCAACAATAACCATAAATGTAAGTGGTATTAATTTTCAAATCTAAGACACAGACTAATTGGCCTGTTGTTTATCTGCAAGAAACGTGGTTATCAGCCAAAGATTTACGCAGACTGAAAGGCAAAGAATTACAAATGATATTTCAAGAAAACAAAATCTGACAGCAGAATAGAGTTCCATGCTTATATCTGAAAAAGTAGATTTCAGGTTAAAACTGTCAGAAAAAAAAGAGGTCAATAATTTAAAATTAAAAATGGGATGAGGGATGAGGGAAATGGCTCAATAGTTAAAAGTACCTGTAGCTCTAGCAGATAACATGTACAACTGAAAGAACCCACATGAAGACTAACAACTGTTTGTACCTCCAGTTCCAGAAGATTCAATTTTCTTTTCTGACCTCTGCAGACACTAGACATACAGGCAGTACACATGCACATATGTAGAAAAACATACATATACATAAAATGAAAACAAAAATAACTTTGAAAAATGAACAGTTTATCAAGAAACTCCAATAATTATAAACATGTATTATTGGGTATCCCACAAAGACCCAGATGATCTAATGCGGACTTTCAATGCCCTACTCTAATCAATATAGAGTTCATTCATAGAGAAAAGAAAGGTCAAGAAAGAAAATTCAGAGTTTAAACTATGCCATTGATCAAATGGGCTTTAAAAATATCTGAAGAAAATTCTATATGATAATATTAAAATATTCATTTATCTCAGCACATCATGGAACTTTCTTTAGAGCAGAGCAGGTTTTATGCCATGAAAGAAGTCTTAGCAAATGGAAAGAACTGAGATAATTTCTTATATCTGATCAGACTGTCATGAAATAAAGAGAAAAATAAAGAAACTAGAAAAGATATGGAAACATAAAGGAATGGTGCAATGTACTTTTCAAAGCTAGGCGGATTACTCAAGAAATTGCAGGGTGGGGCATGTTTAAACACTTGGAATCAAAGGAAAATGAAACACAATTTACCAGAACCTTTGAGATTCAGCAAAGGAAATTGTAAGACAATTTTTGTATCTTTGGCAGCCTATAATTTAAAACAAGAGAAACCTCAAACAAATAATCCAGTAGTATACCTAAAACTCTTATAAAAATGAGAACTAGACAAATACAAAAGTAATAGAAGGAAAGAAATAGTGAAAATCAGGGAATAAATTAATGAAATCAAGAATAGACTAGAAATTATCAATGAGACAATGCTGATTCTTTGAAAAGACAAACAATAATAGCAAAACCTTATTCAAACTACCCAAAAGAAAAAAAGAGAAACAATACAAACTAATACAATTATTCATGAAAAGGAGATTATTGCAGCTTATACCATAAAGCCATATTATGAGATATCCTGAACACATATTTTCCAATCAATTTATCATTTTAGAAGAAATGTTTGCACTTAATGCCACATATGACCTACTAAAATTAAATTGATTTGATATAAGCAACTAACACATTTATAATAACTTTAAAGCAATAATAGTCTTCTCCAAAAGAAAAGAATAGGACTGGAATATTCACTGCTCAATTCTGTAAGACCTTTAAAGAACTAATTTTTCAAAAATTATTTCACTGAAAGAACATGGATCTCTGGATAAGTTTGCAGAGAAGAGTATGTCTCTGTGATCAGGTAAAGGAGACAGAACAAGAACAAATACAAATTACCAGTTGTAGTGGTGCAACCAGATAACCCCAGCACGCTGGAGACAACAGCACATAGATATCTATGAGTTTAAAGCCAGCCTGATCTACATATTAAATTCCAGGACATCCAAGACTACATAGTGAGAACTTGTCTTAAAAACAAAAACAGCATATGTGTGTGTGTGTGTGTGTACACATATACATTTGTATGTATGTATAGGTGTGTGTGTGTGTGTGTGTGTGTGTGTGTGTGTGTGTGTGATACAGTTTCAGAAATTGATTAATGAAGTGTACCAGTACCTAAAGACAAACAAGAAAAAAAGAAAGTGCAACCCACAAAAGTAAGCCACCCACTGCCTTGTGTGCACAGTTCAGAGGTAGCAAGGGGAGGATAACAGAGTCTGCTTCCAATAGGTAAATAAGATGAAGTGTGGGCAGCATACCATCATGACAGGCAACAGCCCTCACAAGTCTTAAATCTAGATACAATTTTTGGTGACACAATGATTCATTTGATGTATGTGTTATTGGCAGAGAAAAATCCTATTTTATGACTCTGAGGACAGTGGCCTGTGCTCGTCTGAGATGAAATAGATTTAAAAACTGAGCTATTATCAGGGCCTGTGATCAGGGAACATTCACAGGCATGCCATAACTTGTGGATTATAGAAAACTCAGCAAGGAAATCATGTACAGAAGGAGAAATGGACTCTGAAAAGCCAGTGTTTACATGTGCCAAGAGCTTTGCTCAAGTTGGAAAGTGTATGGGGAAACATGATCCTATCTTCAGTGGACAGTGGCAGATCATATCAATTGATAATTAAAATGTGTTAAATAGCTCTGCTGCTAAGGAAAATGGATATATTAAATTCTCAAATTATCTTTCTCTTGTTCACTGAGGTAGAGCACAAGCACTAGAAAGATGTAGAAATATGCATGATTCCCACAGCTCCATCTTCCCAGAAAGGTGGTTACTGCTCAAGAGGTCTTCTTCACCTGTATTGATCTCAGTACTGTAGTTACTTCCTACACTCCCAGAACTTTTGGCAGGCATCTACATCAAAAACGTTATCCACTTCATAGTGGGCCCTGGGGAGTTATGAGAAAATCTGCTTGCACACAAAGTGCAAAGCTAAGTGTGGATAACAGAGACCTCCTCCTACTCAAAGAAGAAAAACTATTGAATTTAAAGACGTCTTTGGTGGATATGACACTTGTCCAATATAAACTCAGAAACAAGCATAAAGATGTATTCATAAGCACAACTAACAACATTTGTGCTCCATGCAGTCTCTATTTTATGAGGACCCCAAAAGAACCTACTCTAACAAACTTTCTTTATCCCTGATGATTTGTTTGTCTTTCTACATGATTAGCAAAATTCTACTTTATTGTAATTTTAAGTTTAATTTTTAACGTGTTATTCCTTTTCACATATACATCTATGTTTATGTATTTTTTCCATTTCTTCTTTTTAACTCCTGTCTTCTTCCCTCATGTCTACATTAGAGGTATTTTGATTTTACTGTATTCTTTCCATGATATTTTTATGTCCATTTTTACATTCATCCACATATTTTGGACTTTTTCATTGTTGGTATTTATATTTTTTCTAATCACTTGCTCTTTCTTTTCCTCTCTATGACACTCTGCTCTACCCACTTCTCTTACTCCTCTTATGAAACCTTCCCTCTTCTCTATTAATTCTCTTATACCAATTCACTTACCAACTATTTCTAACTTACTTTTAATATTTTTAAAGACTTGTTTTTTATTTATTAGGTATATGTATCTATACATGAATGTAGATATGGATTGAGTGAAGTGACCATAGAGTCCATAAGAGGGCACTGAATCCCTTGGAGAAGGATTTATAAGTAGTTGCTAGCCACTTCACATGGGTATTAGGAATTGAACTTGGGTCCTCTGAAAGAGTATCACATGCTTTTATGAATAGAGCAGCATAGTTGAGCAAATGTCTCTGTGGTAGGATATGAAATTGGGAACAGCCTAAAAGTGGTACAGTTATTCAATGAAATATTACACAGCTGTTAAAAATGAAAATATGAAACTCACACATCGCTGAGGCAGGAGAAGAGGCTTAGACCTGCCTCTAATGAATGTACCAGGCTCTGCTAACTCCCCATGGGAGGCCTTAACTTCTTGTAGGAGGAAATGGGGTATGTTGCGGGGCAGGCTGGAGGGCCTGGAGGAGGGAAGATGAGGCTCTGTGATTGGTATGTAAAATGAATTTAAAAAAATTCTTAATAAAAATTAAAAAATAGCCGGGCAGTGGTGGCGCACGCCTTTAATCCCAGCACTCGGGAGGCAGAGGCAGGTGGATCTCTGTGAGTTCGAGGCCAGCCTGGACTACCAAGTGAGTTCCAGGAAAGGCACAAAGCTACACAGAGAAACCCTGTCTTGAAAAACCAAAAAAAAAAGAAAGAAAATATGAAGTTCTCAGGCAAATGCAAGGAGCTAGAAAAAATCATACGGAATGAGGTAGCCTAGACCCAAAATGATAAATATGCTATGTATTTGTCTATTTGTGGATGTTAGCTGTTAAGGTTTTGTTAAGCAAACTATAATCCATATAACCACAGAGGTAAGGTATAGAGTAAGGGACCATGGAGGAAGATGGGTTCTCCCTAGAAAGAGGAATTAGAATAGACAGTTATTGATGGATAGGGGTGAGATCAGGAGAATAGAACAGGAGAATGAAATAGGGAGGGAGAAGGGAGAGTGGGATAAGGAAGGGAATACAGGGAGAGAGATAAAGCTACAGGTCATTTGAAGGATAGTATGGAAACCTAATGCAGTATAAGCTTCCTAAAATACATACATATGTGAAAGAAATCTAAAGGGAATCATCAAATAACAGGGGAGATAAAGTCCCAACTAGGCATCTCTCATCACCAAACGAAACCTTCAGTTCTGGAAACAGGTTACATAGAATAGAGTTGTTGGCCAAAGGACTTGATGGACACCATCAAGCATTCATGGCTATTACCAAACCTGCTGGTTGCTCTCCATAAACTAATGGTATGGGCCTATTGCTAAAGACAACATCTACACTTGTCATTGAACACAGAGAAGTCAAGCTGCTACCTACATAAGAGCCTTCACCCCTATGGACTAGTGTTCATGATATTAAAACATATTCCACCCACTACCAGAAGAGACAGGTAAACACCAACCCAGATACAAACCCTTTGTTCTACAATGGTGACCGGTGCATTATTAGTTTGTGCAATAGTAGCCCAAAGCTTGTGGGGATAACCAACAACTGCGTGATTGGATTTAAATTCCACTCCATGACATGAAACCCATGCCTGACACTGCTCAGGTGAACAAGAACCTGAGACTAGAGATTCCAAGGACCTGGTCAAATCTAAATACAACTGTTCTACTAAAGAAACAAGGCAAAAATGACTTCTAACAACATTCTGCTATACTTATAATTTTGTCCTTTGCTCAGAGAAGTTTATTCCTGAAGAAGAAGAAGTAAACAAATATGAAGACTCACAAGAGAACAAAGTACAGAGAGTGGGAGAGCTTGGTGCACTCAATACTAAATGGGTTGTCTTGATCAAATCCATCCCATCATAGCTTAGGGAAGCCTGTGGAAGAGGAAGCAGAAAGATGGTAAGAACCAGTGAGGATGGAGGACATCAAGGAAAAAAATACTTTCTAAACACAGCACGATTGATACACATATGAACTCAGACAGGCTGCGGCAGTCCTTATACAAAGATCTAAACCAGATGGTGTCTCAGTAATGAAAGAAGAAGTGGGCACAAGAATCCATCCAAATCAAAGAAGCTATCTCTAATTGCTAATCACTCACAAAGAAAAAATTAATCTTCTCCAAGTGAATTTCACTGGTATACAAACCACCCATAAAGACAGACCACATGCTGAACAGTAGATAAAAAACAAAGTGAACTCGATTGCATTTTTGGAGGCTCCTTGTCTCATAATTCAGTGTCTGGACATTATTTTTCTTTTTGTCCATTTTTCCTTACAGGTCTTTTGCATATGCATTATTGTTTCTGATGATCTCTTTTTATGCAATTTCTCTGTGTTTTAGTGTGTGTGTCTCCTTGTCTATATGTGTTTCTTGTACTCTTTCTTTGGATCTTTTTCTCCTGGTAGTTCACTTTGTCCTTTTTTAATCTTATCATTAATTTTTCTTGTCTGTTTGTACCCAAATGGGAGAGAGAAAGAAAGGGTATGGATTTGGGTGGATGAGGGGTCAAGGAAGATCTGAGAGGATTTGGGGGAGAAGAAACCATAATCAGATTATATGGTATGAAAAAATATATCTTCAACTACAAAAGTAAGTAATCCATGCTCTTAGCCACTGAACAATCTTTCCAGATCACCTTTAAAATTTTTTAATTTCACAGAATACTCTGCATGAGTTTTGTGGGTTTTTTTCACTTTTATGATCACAGGTAACGTGTTTATTTTCCCCTTGCTGAGTAATATTGAGATTGAGCCTTTATGAGTAGGCTTCTCAATCAGAGATTCCTCCCCATAAATCTTGAAAAGAAATCCAAACAAACAGATGTACAAATAATGATCTACAAATTCCAGAACCAAGAAAACTCAAATCAACATGACTTTTTCAAAAAATGATAACCCCTCAGCTAGTAAATTTAGAGCTTCTGAAATGAGTAAAATGCCCCATGAAGAATTCAAAGATTTGGGGGCAAAAATGGTCAATGATCCAAAAGGAGATACAGACTATCACATTAATTCAATCTAAGACAAGAAAGGAGAGTTAGTAACACAGAGGAAAATAGTCTTAAAATGAATAAGAAAACAAGCAACATGAGTGAAAATGTCAATTGAAAGAAAAAAATCAACAAGTAAATTGAGATTCTTAAAAAAAAAACAGACTTGAGATTAAAGACCTCAAAACTAAAGACTAAAGGTAACAAGTAAAAAAATAACATAGCAAAGCATCACCAATTGTCTTAGTTAGGGTTTCAATTGCTGTGGAGAGACACCATGATGAAAGCAACTCTTAAAATGGAAAATATTTAATTGAGGTGGTTGTTTAAAGTTCAGAGATTCAGTTCATTATCATTAAGTCAGGAAACATGGTGGCATGTAGTCAGACACAGTGCTGGAGAAGTAGTTGAGAGTCCTACATCTTTCAGGAAGTAGGCAATCAACTGAGGGTCACACTCAGCAAAGCTTGGGCAAAAGAGATCTCAAATCCCACCCCATAGTCACAATTCCTCCAACAAGGCCGCACCTCCTACTAGTGCCACTCCCTGTGAGATTATGTGGGCTAATTATATTCAAACTACTCCACCAATATATTTGGCCAAATAGAGGAAAAAATATCAGCAAAGGCAGATAATATTGACAACATACTACATTTAAATATCAATAAAGAAAGAAAGAAGAAGAAGAAGAAGAAGAAGAAGAAGAAGAAGAAGAAGAAGAAGAAGAAGAACTCTTGAGATACAGCCAAAAGACTAAACCTAAGATTATGTAGGAAAATACAAAGAATAGAGGTTATATTCAATGTACAACAGAAATTTCCCAATCTAGAAAAAGAGAAAATATTTAAATAAAAGAGGCATTTAGAATCTCAGATAGATGTGACTAGAGAATAACTTATTTGACATATAATACTCAAACCATCAAGCAGGGATGGAATGTTGTCTCTGGTTTAGAACACTGTTGCTCTTGAAGAGGACCTGGGTTCAAATCCTGGCAACTATGTTACAACCATCTGTAACTCCAGTTCCAGAAGAACTGATGCCCTCTTCTGGCCTCCATTAGCACCAGACACACATGCAGTTTACATATGTACATATGGTCAAATATTCATAAAATAAAATAAAATAAACTCTAAAATAATTAAAAATACAAAGTGAAAAAACAGTTTTGTAAAATATTGGGGAAAGCATCAACTCAGCTACAAAGACAGAATATGTAAGCAAGCCTCAAAGCCAAAGCATGGAGTGCTATATTTTTAAGTACTGGAAAAAACAATAGCTGATAATCAAGATTCCAATAAACAGAAAAGCTATCTTTTAAAATGGATGGAGAAATAAAGGGCATTTTGCTGTGGGATGTCTTTCTGTACACTGTGAATATATGTTGGTTTCATTGGTTGATAAATAAAGCTGTTTGGCCAATGGTGAGGCAGAATAAGGTTAGGAGGTACATTCAAACTGAAGACAGAGATGAAGAAAGATGGAGTCAGGCAAAAACTGTGAGCCACCACCAGGAGAAGCAAGATGTGAGAGAACAGGTAGTTCCATGAAGCCACATGATGAAAGATAGATTAATAGAAATGGGTTGAATAAAGTTATAAGAGCTAGTTAGTAATGAGGCTGAGCAATAGGCCATACAGTTTGTAATTAATATAAGCCTGTGTGTGTTTACTCGAGACTGAGTGGCCATGGGACCAGGTGGGACACAGGAAAACTTCCAACTGCAGCAATTTAAGATAAGCACAAACTGAAGCTGTGCATGCTCATAAAGGCAGAAATTTAAAAGATACTTAAAGGAATGGTACATATACCAATGTAATTTAGAAAATCACAAATTAATATTTTAAAAACTATAATCTTCCCTGTAGGAAAATATAAAAGAGATGAATGAATTTCTTGCTACATATGGCCTGTGAAAGTTAAATTGAGGTGAGATAAGCCATTTACACAGATATATAACAAGTGTAAGAATTTTTTGAAATATTTATTTTTAAAGGTGCTTCAAAGCAGCTTCATCCCAGAAACAGACAGATAGAAAAAACTGGACCCCTGCTAGTGTCTGCTGGTCTACTAGACCCCCCACTCAAACTGCAAGTTTAGAGTAGAAAATTAACAGCCAAGCTTACCTGCAAATGAAAGTCATGACACATAAGATTGTCACTTTCTGATCATTTAGACAATGAAGTAAAGGAAGAAGAGACCAGCATGCAGGTCTATAAGAACTGTTCTTTGTGGAGCATCATTGTTCCCACTGTTCTAGTTAGATGCTGCCTTTGCAATGTAAAATAAACTCTCTTGGTTTTGCTACTCTGTCAGTGCTGTTATTTTGAAGTAAGGGCCTACATTTTGCACAACTAGGGCCTCTCCTTATTTCTGTATTTGGGGCAAAAGCCCTTTTGTCTCTGGAGAAGGGACAACATTTTGGACTCCACTTAGAGTGTCCTATTCTTCCAGATCTTGGTCTTTCTGCAGACCTTGAGAAAATCTCAAGAGTAATTTAAAGAGAAGTGAAACTAATGCAGAATTACTTGCAGAGCTTTCCAGAAGGAAGAGACATCACAAAAGTAAAAAGCAACTTCATGCTTGAACCAAAGTAGAAATACTGGACTACAAAGTGTGGAGTGGTGACTGGTCTTTTCAGAAGAAAAGATACCATGGTAAACAAGCAAACAGCACGCATGCTGCCAAGGCAGGAAAGTTGGCCAAAAGCAATTCAGTATTCCATGGAGCCTGGATGTTTTCAGACGGTGAGAGTGTAACTGACATGGCTGTCACAGGAGTTCTCTAAAAATGGAAGACAGTGTGTCTAGGGGAATGTGAAAATCCTCCAGTGTGGAAGGTTGACTGACTCCAGAGAAGACAAGAAATAGAAGAAGGGAAATAAGTGATTAAATTTGAAGAGACACAAGGTAAAAAGATGATAATAAAACTCCTTGGTAAATTCTCCCACATAGGTCATTAGAAAGAATGTTGAGGTTCTTAGATGACAACCCATGAACAAAGGGAAATAGGAAGGAAAAATGTTTGTTTTGAATCAACTTCATGATCAAATTATTGTTTCATATGGCCAAAAGAACATATCGATTAAAAAAATAACCTCCATTTTCTGGCTGAAGTTTGAATCAGAAATGGATTAGATAAGTCAAATTTTAATCTTTTATGTTAATGATTAAATTCCACTCTTTCAGGAGGACACAGAATGTTGTAATAAGAACAAATGTCTTCTGTACCTAAAATTTCAATTATATGGTTAACATGTAAAAAAAAAGTCACTCTGTGTAATTTATCATTGCCTGTTTCTTGTTTTTAATGAGCTTTCACTACTTAAAGTCACTGATATATCTTCAGGCTCTTGCTGAATATAAAGCTTTCTCTCCTGGGCTCTGGAAAGTTGCCTAGTTGATACAGGGATGTCCCTTTCTTCTGGAAACTTTGGCAAGTCTTTCTGCATTAGTTTTTCTTCTTGAAAAATCCTCCTGGTCATTTCTGAAGTGTTGGAGAAGAACAAAGATATAAAAGAGTGGGGCACGAAAAGAAAAAAACGGAAGGCATAGTAGTGTAAAATTCCAAGAAAAAATACTTGCCTGGGACTTGCAACAGGAATAAACATTAACAGTTTAATAATATAGATACAGGTTAAATTGCTACAATGTGCATGAATGGGATTGGGATTCAATGTTTAGAGTGATAAATAAAAAAAGAAATAGTACTCCTGGAGCTCTACCAGGGACCTGGCCGTGGATCTCTGCATCTGGTTCCCTCAGTCATTGGATGGGGTTTCTAGCATGACAGTTAGGGTGTTTGGCCATCCTATCACCAGAGTAGGTCAGTTCGAGCTGTCTCTCGACCATTGCCAGTAGTCTATAGTGGAGGTATCTTTGTGGATTTCTGTGGACCTCTTTAGCACTTTGCTTCTTCCTATTCTCATGTGGTCTTCATTGATCATGGTCTCTTATCCTTGTTCTCCCTCTCTGTTCTTGATCCAGCTGGGATCTCCTGCTCCCCTAAGCTCTCTTTCCCTTCATTACCCTCACTCACATCCAGGTTGTTCATGTAGATCTCATCCATTTTTCTGTCATTGGACGATCCCTGTGTCTTTCTTAGGGTCCTGTTTTCTAGGTAGCCTCTCTGGAGTTGTGAGTAGCAGTCTAGTCATCTTTGTTTTACATCTAGTATCCTCCTGTGAGTGAGTACATACCATGTTTGTCTTTCTGAGTCTGGGTTACCTCACTCAGGATGATTTTTTCTAGATCCATCCATTTGCCTGTAAACTTCATGATGTCATGAAAGAGGAGGGTTTGTATGAGTGAGAATTGTAGAGAACAAGGTTGGATAAAGCACAGGGACAAATAGCCAAATGAATGGAAACACATGAACTATGAACCAATAGCTGAGGAGCCCCCAACTGGATCAGGCTCTCTGGATAAATGAGACAGTTGATAAGCTTGATCTGTTTGGGAGGCATCTAGGCACTGGGACCAGGACCTGTCCTCAGTGCATGTGCTGGCTCTTTGGAACCTGAGGCTTATACAGGGACACTTGGCTCAGCCTGGGAGGAGGGGACTGGACCTGCTTGGATTGAACCTACCAAGTTGAACTCAATCCTCAGGGGAGTCTTTGCCATGGAGGAGATGGGAATGGGGGGTGAGCTGGGGGGAACGTGGGGGGTGGGTGGGAGGTGGGGAGAACAAGAGAATCCATGGCTGATATGTAAAATTAAATTAAATTATAAAATAAAATAAAAAAATTGTTAGAACACAAATTAAAAAAAAGAAATAGTAAATTTGAGTCAGAGAGAATTGATGAGAAAGGTGTAAGTATAAGTTTATAATTTTTGGTAAAAACAACAAATAAACTCCAAATAAGTTACATATAGATTGTACAAGATGGAGCAAAAGGATAACAAATAGTTTGATTAAATGCTATTAAAATTTAATTGCTCGTCATAACATCTACATGAACTAGCTTAAAATATACTTATCAAAACAATTATTTGTGGTTTTTGGTATTTTTGTTAGGCTTCAACAAATTGAGGAAAATGAGTCATAACAACATCAAAAATTTATTTAAAAGTTTTTATCTTAAAACTTTATATATAATAGCTTATTGTTTTAAACAATAGTTAAAATTACAAGACTTGAAAAGCTGAACTTTCAGATGCGCAGCAATCAAACCTTGGAGGTATGCACTAATAAGGACAAGTATCAATGAGAGTACCTAATATTTTGCCCTGCAAGTTCACCCAGTACCAAAGGGATGGTGTACTTGAACTTACACTTAAAAAAAAAGATTTTACTAGACTAAGTGCCTTCATGAAGCTTTGCTTAGCATTAGAACATCTCCATGAAGCGATAAGTGCCTGTCTCCATATTAAATGTTGTATAGTTTCCCATATCTTAGTGGGTCCATGGACCTCTCTGTAGGCAGAGTTTTCCTGTCCCAACTGCTTGCTCTCATAACCAACATGGAGACTTATTTTAAGTATAAATGATTGGTCAATAGCTCGGGCTTGTTACTAACTATCTCTTACAACTTAACTCATTTCAATTAATCTTTGTGCTGTTCTGAGGCTCATGGCTTTTACCTCTATCCCATTTTGTGTGTCCTGCTCATTCTGTGTCTGGCTGGCAACTCCTCTGACTCCACCCTTCTTCCTCTCAGCATTCTCTTAATCTGTTTTTTCCATCTAACATCCTTCTGCCCAGATATAGGCCAGTAAGCTCTTTATTAGCCAATGAGAGTAATATATATATATAGTGTACAAAAAGGTTATTCCCCAGCACCTCTCTATTATGAAAATTAAGGATCAACTTTTAATAAAGTATGTGCTAGCTATATCTTCCTCTTTATCATCCTTCACAAACAAGTAATGTCTTGCTCATATCCTGTCCTCAGAATATCAATCCTAGGCCAATGACATGGTCCTGAAAAAGTTGGGAAAATAAGATACGTTCCAACTGAATTGAAATGGCCCTGGCAGTGGGATCAGGATCTATCCCTTGTGCATGAACTGGCTTTTTGGAGCCCATTACCTATGGTGGGATGCCTTGGTCAGCCTTGATGTGGGGAGGAGGGGCTTGGTCCTGCCTCAACTGAATGTATCAGCCTTTGCTGACTCTCCCTGGGAGGCCTTACCCTTTTGAAGGAGGGGATGGAAGAGGAGGAGGAGCGAGCCTCGGGTAGAGCAGGAGGAGGAATGAGAGGGTGATCTGTGGTTGGTATATAAAATGACTAAAATGTTTTAAATAAAAAAAGAAAAGGCCCCTTTCAAGTGCTTCAGACAACTGATACTGCCAAATGTCAGCAGAAAAGGATGGACTCTTTCCTTTTACTTGAGCTAAGAGGTATAATTTTAAAGGTTCTAAAAGGAAAAAGAAAAAGACTGGTGGGAAGTAGGTGGGGTACCCAGGGAATCTTTAAAGTTAACTCTAAGAATAAAGCTACTAGAGAACCTCTGGTAATTTCAAGAATTGTGTTTTATATGCTTGTCTATTTATCTCATCCAATGGGGGATCTTGGAGCCTGTACCCATGTCCTAAGTGTCTCAATGACAAGAGGAAAAACCACAAGTGCTCTGTGCTCAGTGTTTCTTAAGATAACTCATGATGGCACTATGAAAGACAAAACCTTCACTATAGCTTACTAAAAAGCTACTGTGGGACCAAAATACTAATACAATTGCCATACAGTTTCCCCTGGATTTCAATGCTCTTAATGAAACTGATTGTTGGACTAAATGGCCTACACCTAAGTCCTTTGTTCTCCATGTCTACAATGACTTCATAGAAATTTCAAGAGAGCAACCCAAATATATTTAAGGCTAAGGTCAAATACTACAAAACATTAATCAGATCTATTCTGGTGCTCAAATATCAATAAAAGTATAGACATGATAAACTGCATCTATTATACTCAAGAGAATGAATTGATACTTCCAGATTGTAAAACAAATATGTTTTATAATAAAGATATCAAGAACATATAAATTAATTTTAAAGAACAAAATAAATATGAGAAGGAACTAAAAATAATAAAAAGAAAAAGAATGGAATTATAATAAATAAAAAGTAATGGTTTTGGTCATAGTGTTTTATGAAAGCATTCAAAACTCTAAAACATCCTTCTACATCTGCTAATAAGACATTCCCCCATCCAAATTCTAATCTAGCCAATAATCAGCCTTTCTCTGTGGCTTCAGCTTTAGTTGCTGCTTCTAGGTTCCTGTTGTGAGTTACTATCCTGTCTTCAATGATGAACTATGATAAGGATGTGTGAGACAAATAAACCCTTTCCTCCCCAAGGTGATTTAGTCATTGTGTACTTATTACAGAAATAGAAAATTAGGATCATATGTATCTATATGACCTACCTGGTCTTTTGGTTAACTTGACACAAACTAGAATAAGACCCAATGATAATTAAGAAAGTATCTCCATAAAATTGGCCTGCAGGTAAGCCTGTGAGTCATTTTCTTAATTAGTGATAGGTGTTTTTTGAACCCAATGCATCATCGGTGGTACCAATCCTAATCAGATGGCCCCATGATATGTAAGATAGTAGGCTAAGCAAGACATGGTAAAAAAAAGTCAGTAAGTAATGTTCTACCTTGTTTTCTGCTTCACTTCATGGCTGCAGGTTCCTGCCTATACTTTCCACAGTGATGGACCATGACCTGAAAGTTGTGAAATGAAATAAACCCTATCCTAGCCAAGTTTATTTTAATCATGGTGTTTTTATCAGAGCAATAGAAACTCAAACAGACAGAAATTGATACTACCAGGTTTATGGGATATTGCTGTGACAGATATAACCATGTTTTTGATGGATTATGGAAATACTTTAGAACTTAAGGCTAGAAAAGCCATTGACTAGTCAGAGCTTAACGGACTATTATGGGAAGTAAGAAGACAGTGCTAAGAATCCTGACTTATATGGGAATCATTTAGAAATTCTCTCCAGGCCATTCCATAATTTGAATTAAAAATATGTTCAGAAAAACTGGGGCTGAAGAAACAGTTATGATTGACAAGAGGCTAGCATCATTGGGGGCAAATGTGGAAATATTTCCACAGTGTCATCACTCAGAAGCCATGGTCCAGAGAAGGCCAAGGCTGTACCTAATATGGAGGTTGTCAAACTCGGTAATGTGCAAAAGTCTCCCAGAAGATACCTCTTTGAAGGGCTCATGTAAAGGAACTAAGACTTGGCACAATGAGAGGACAGAAGAAGCCACTGATGAATGTGCAGAGCCAGTTGAAGTAGAAGTCCCAGGATTAATGGATCATGGAGAGAAAATGATGTTTTTCACCATGCGCCAGAACCATAGTCACCAAAGAGAGTTCAGGAAAGGCTATTGATGGAGGTGCAAACTTGTAGATACTACATTTTGAAGATGCCGTATCATGGCTTAACAACCAAGTAGTACAGCAGCAACTATTAAGAGATGTTCTATGCCTAAATATATTTGTGACAATATATGTGTGCTGTGGAAAATGATTAGAGAAGCAGCATTATAAAGACCTTTATAGCCCAGAGGATCATGAATTCATGCCACACACTTTCTATAATGCTGAATAATGAATTTAATTTAGATTGATTATGACCATGTCCTGGATTTTCACTGTTGGAGTAAGAAAAGTATTTGACTTATTATTTAATTTTATAGTACCCTACATTTGGGAGACTTTGGATATTTTAGAGTGTTTTGAACTTTGAAAGGACATTGGATGTTTAAAGCATCAGTTCTCAACGTGTGTGTTGCTACCCCTTTGGTGGGATGCTGAATAACCCTTTCACAGTATATACCAGATATACTGCATATTAGATACTTACTTTATGATTCAAAACTGAAGCAAAATTACTGTTTTAATGTGGTAATGAAAATAATTTTATGGGTATGGGTCACCACAACATGAGGAACTGTATTAAAGGGTTACAGCATTAGGAAAGCTGAGAATCACTGTTTTAAAGAGACTGAGCTTTTAGAGTGTTTGAATTTTTAAAGACTGTGGGACTTAAATTTTGAAATGTGTTTTATATTGAGGAATTGATATTAATGTGAGATCTTATAGATGATCAAAAAGAGAAATGCTATAATTGGATAGTAATGTGTTTGTGTGTGAATTTGATGAGAGGTCGATTGTTCTGATTGGCTTTTATCAACTTGACATAATCTAGAGTTTTCTTAGAAGAAAGAACTATAACTGAGAAAATGTTTTCTTATGACTCCCCTATAGGCAAGCTTGTTGGGCATTTTCTTACTTAGTAATTGATGCAGGAGGACCCAGCCAGTCAGATCTGGTACCACTGTTGGGTAAGGTGTCAGCAGTGTATGAAAATGCAGGCTGAGCAATCCACGAGGAGGATACTAGTAAGTACCGTTCCTCCATGACTTCTGCTTCAGTTCCTGCTTTCATGTTCCTACCTCAAGTTCCTATCTTGACTTCTTCCCCTGATATCTTTAACATATATCTTTACCAAATAAGGTAAAAAACAATAACAACAACAAAAATAGACCAAGGAACTAAATAAAATTCTCAAAAGAAGAAATGAAAATAGCCGATATGCATTTTTAAAAGTTACTACTTTGAGATTCTATCTCACCCCTGTCAGAATGCTTATCATCAAGAAATATAATGGTAACAAATTCTAGCAAGAGGTACCCTTATTATCCCTTGGTGGAAATGTATACTGGTTCAACCATGGTGGAAATCACTGTTACAGTTTCTCAAAATATTAGAAATAATAACTAGCAAATGCCCCAGTGTAACACCCATACGCATATGCCCAGAGGATTCCACAGTCTACTATAAATGATACTTGTTTAGACATGTTTATTGATGGTCTTTTTAAATAACCAGTAAATGTAATCAGCCTAGACGTTCATCAATAGATGAATGGTTAGATCTAAACAGACAATTCACAACAAAGAAAACTCAGGTGGCTGAGAAATACTTAAAGGAATGCTGAACATTCTTAGGGAAATACAAATCAAAGTTACTTGAGATTTAATCTTATACCTGTCAGAATAACTAAGATAATTAATACACATAACAGCTCAAGCTGGCAAGGATTCAGAGAATGTGAAACATTCCTCCATTGCAGGTGGAAGTACAAATCAGTATGGAGGTTCCTCAGAAAGATGGGAATTGATATACCTCAAGATTCAGTTATACCACTCTTGGGCATATACCCAAAGGATGCTTCATCCTATCACAGGGACACTTGCTCAATGATGTTCATTGTGGCTTTATTCATAATAACCAGAAATTGCAAACAATCTAGATGTCCCTCAACAGAAGACTGGATGAAGAAAATGTGGTACATGTACAAAATAGAGTATTATTCAGTTCTTTTAAAAAATGACATCATGAAATTCCCAGGCAAATGGATTGAACTAGAAAAAAATCATGCTGAGTGAGGTAACCCAGACTCAGAAAGGTAAGTGTGGTATGTATTCACTTATATCTAGATATTAGCCATTAAATAAATGACAACCAAGCTACAATCCATAGACCCAGAGAGGTTAGGCATAGAGGAAGGGACTAGAGGAGATACATAGATTTCCCTGGGAGGAGAAAATAGCATCGATTTTATAGGTACATTGGTCTGGGGGAGGTTAGGGTTGGATGAGAAATAGAACATTGGTTGGAAAGTAGAGATGGGATTTGGGGGAAAGAATGAGGAGAGAGACAGCTAGAATGGAAGAGCATTTGAAGGGAAGTAGGGGAAGCTAGTGTAGTAGAAATTTCCCATAACACATGAAGGTGGTCTTAATGAAGTCTTCAAATAATGAGAAGGATAGAAAGCCTATTTGCTATCTTGTTTCACCAAACAAAGCATTTCAGTGCCAAGACTGGGTTTCATTCAATTGAGTTGTTGTCTGAAAGTGTTCCATAGAAATTCCCAAACAACACAGGTTGTTGCCAAGACAGGAAGTTACTCTCCCCAAACTGTTAGCTAGGTGCCATTGCTGAAGACAATACCTACACAAACATGGAGAGGTCAAGTTGGTGCCTACATAGTACCTTCACCCTCACATTCTAGTGTTTTTGTCCCAGAAAGGCACTTTGCAGGTTACCAAAAGGGAAAAGTAAACACCTGCCTAACCTCAAAACCTTTGATCTTTCATCTGTGCTACCCATAAAAAATGCTAGGACAATGGTGGCACAAAACTTGTGGGAGTAAGCAATCAATGTCTAATTTGATTTAAGGCCCACTCCATGAGATGAAATCAATACCTGACACTGCTTGAATGACCAAGAGCCTACATCTACATAGCCCAGAAACCTGGGGTAAAACCAAATACTACTGGTCTAAAAATAACAATAACATTACAAATGATTCCTAATGATATTCTGCTTTACCAATAGTATCTTATCGGTACCTTATTCAGCCATCATCAGAAAGACTTCCTCATACAACATACAGAAACAAATACACACACACACACACACACACACACACACACACACACACACACACACACACGGGGAGAGAGAGAGAGAGAGAGAGAGAGAGAGAGAGAGAGAGAGAGAGAGAGAGAGAGAGAGAGAGAGAGCTTAGAACACACAACTCTAAATGAGATGTATCCATCAAATCTTTTATCTCAGAGCTCAGTGAATCCTACAGAAGAGGAGGCAGAAGAGTGGGAGAGATGGGGAATGGAGGATTCCAGACAAATGAGGCCCTCTGAAACAAGTGAGCCAAGCTCATATGAACTCATAGATACTGAAGCAGCAATGACAGGCCTACACAGGTCTATAATTTGAATTTTTGTAGTCTGATCTAATATAGTTCTCCAGAATTATATAATATCTTCCTATAGTTTAATCTGGAATGATAGAAATAATCCATTTTTTCCAAGTCATGTTTCCTATAAAAGACACCAACCTTGCTATATATTACTGAAGCTTGATTATAGTGTATTTTTGGTAAGCTATATAAGGAATTATTAAATTACAGAAACATAGTTGTAATTAAAAAAAAAAGATACAGTTCAGGGTTCAGGTCTTAAATAAATCCACTCAAATGACCATTTCTTATACTGGCCAATAACTTATGAGCTACAATAAATTACGTTTTCTTGAAAGGTAGACAACTTTCACACACACACACACGCAAAAAATGTAATACAGTGAACTCTATTTCATTAGTTTAATGTTGATACATTTAAATCTTTTGTCTAAAATGAAATCAATCCTCTTGTGCTAACATTTAATCAACTCATAGGCAGTAATATGAGAAATATCAAATTTATTTCAGAAGTAGGTACAATCTTGTAGCTTAGTGCTTATAAATATTCACCATCATTGTTCACTTACACAAGTTAAGGCATATGAGAATTTTCTATTTTTCTGGAAAATTTTCATTCAAAATGCCCAACTCCACCTTTGATCCTGATTTTGTTCTAATTTTCTCTATCTTTATACAGATCACATCATCCTATTCATATTTAAATTATACATTTCCTCAATTTCCCCAGAGCAATTATTTTGTTAGTATTTTTATGTCATTAATATTAAATCCCTTGTTTCTCTTCCCTCAATCTAATTTTGCAATAATCTTAGTTTAGTTATACTACTGGTTTAGTGAAATATTTTCATGATATTGCAGACTATCACGAACAATCAAAATTAGTTTACTCACATTAGCGATACAATATTAGAATTTATAAGTCATTTAATTCTCCTAGAGAGACTGAATATGTTGACAGGTGGCACATAGGATCTAAAAATTGTAGACACATTCTTATCAGAGATGGTTGGGGGAGGGGCTTTTAAAGCACCAGCCCTCATCATTGGGGTTGATATATGTTCCATATCTCCATTTCCAATAGTGCTTTGTTGACTTGATTCTTGTGGCTACATACGAAAGACCACAGTTTGAGCTTTGTGATATTTTCCAGGACATTTAACTTGATACAGTTATATTCTATTTGATTAGCTAAAAATGTCTTCTATCAGTATGTTCAGTCATTTAATAATGTAACATTTATATTTATTTATTGGTATAACATTGACCTACGAGACTTGAAAAGTTCCGTTTCTTCCAAATTTGAAACTTTCATTTGATGGGTCTCATGAACTGGGACAGTGCAGAGAGGTTCTTGATCTCTTTCCCCTGTAGTCTGCCTAATGTTTAATCAATTAAAACTTCCTTCACATTGCAATACTGTTTTCAAAAGAAAGGGGATTTATTAAGATGCAGATTAAAATAATATTATATAACTATTAAATTTATAATGTCAGGATAATTAAGGCCAGGATATATTCAGTAGTAGAGCACATCCCTAGCATAACAAATCTCCAAGTTGATTCATAACAACACACACACACACACACACACACACACACACACACACACACACACACACAAACAGAGCATACAAATGAGAGAGAGAGAGAGAGAGAGAGAGAGAGAGAGAGAGAGAGAGAGAGATACAGAGATAAGAAAACAACAAGTCATTCTTATTCTGCTGTCTGTCCATTGGAGAAGCTCTTCTATTCAGCTTGCATATTATCATATCTTACCACACATTTTTTGCAGATGTTACATATGTCTTATATCTATTTCAGTTTTCATTTATTTTTATAGCACTGTAAGTTAGCAATATCTAGTGTGGCTCTGCTCAATATGGTGACAGTATGCCATTGGAACATTTTGAGATAGGCTGTGTTCCCTATTCAACATGAATGGCTTACCTTCTTGGGGAATATTTCCAGGATCTGGCCAGAATGGTGGTAAAGTGAGTATAAAGAAACCCCCAAACTAAATGCTTTATCTAATAATGAGAGTTTTCTGTTTATCTGATAATGAGTTAGGCTTAAACCCAGTTTCCTAAATCTTTCAAACTCAAAGGAGAGAGATGTTATGCCTTCTAGAAAGAGTGAACTTTATTTTAAATAGAACAAATGGTGAAGTTTGTGGGCCCTGTTAACCATTGTCTTGCTGTAAATTAGCCAAAAACAGAGTCTGCCTTACTAATTCAACCTATCAGAATTGTTTATTTTTATGACTAGACAATTTCTGAGCTTTTCAGTATATCTGTTTTGTTAGAAGATTTGATGGTAGTCATGATAAGGATATTCAGTGACAGAACAAATAAAGGCATGGTTCCATCATGAAATCCTGCTTCCCATAGACTTTTCAGTTCTTGCTTCTTAATCTTCTCAATCATATCGAGAGTTGACTATTTCTGAATGGTGAGTAAGAGTTCCTGGTAGAAATGACAGAAATGTCATCCAGTTTGTCTACTCTAACTTTAATAGCTTTTCTCAGGTTTGTTTATAATCTTTGAAATCTTGAGAGAAACTTAATCTTATTTTCCAGAGTGAATACTGTAATAAACACATGAATCTCTAATAAAACTCTCATCAATTAGTAGGTTTCCTGTGTCATGACTTCATTTCTACTGATGTCAGAAAGCCTACTCATATTCTTCCAAAGTTGGCCACTCACAGAACAGACCACAAATATAAATTCTGTCAATACAGACAGTCACTATAAGACTCCAGTTAATTTAATAACTAGTATAATGTTTGTGAGTTCTGCCACTTGAGTTTTATGTTTAAGAGAACAAAATCCTTGAACATTTCACAAGGACTGCTTAAGGTTCTTTTATGATGCCTTCTTGGCCTCACAAAGAATTTACCAGTGAATATTCAGTCATCATTCAGAATTGGAATATTAGATAGCTCAGATAAAGTCCCAAGATCTTTATCTCTGACTAAAATACATTCTACCTGTTCTGTTGGTATCTATCCTCAGAGAAGCTGTCAAAAACTCACACCTCATAGAATGTTTTTGGGCTTAAACTGTACAATCTCTGTATAGTTGGTGGATACACTCAAAAGTATTATCTGTTATACATTTGTAAAATAAGTAAATAAATAGTCAGTATGAGTTATCTCTAAGTTAATTTTCCAGAGTCAAAATCTAAACATTTTTAATTAAGAGAGAGACTACTGGTATACACTGTAACAATGGCATCCCTAAGTGACAAATCTAAATCCAGAAAAGCAAAAAACATTACTGTAATCAAAGCCTAATTTTTGAGTAAGCACACCATTATAAAGAATCTCCTGACAGAAAAAGTAGAAGTTTTATTAATGTTACAATATCCTAATCTCCATAGGATTCAACATCTAGTTTAGGGGTGTGGAAGACTGCTGTTTATTTTGACTACAGCACAAAAAAATTGTCAAGAATTTGTGTAATATCTCAAAGAGAAATTTAGTCTTATAAATGGTGGAAATTCACAACTGACAGTTGTTTCTTGTCTGAGTTTACAAAATTGGAAATGTCTTCTTGAGGAGGCTCTAAAATGAGGTTTAACCTCTAACATTTTACTCAATATTCTTCATGATTCCTTTTCCTAATTCCTTGGCTTTTACCATAGTTACTAGTGGCATTCCATTAGCTTGTACACTCTAAATAATGCTTTGAGCAATTGTAACTGGCAACTAATACAGATATTGGGTTTATTTTGTATTATCTTTCTCTATAAAGTACCAAAGATGGGTTGCAACCACCTGTATGTTAGGAACTACCTCTAACTTCACCTACATAGGTTTAATCTTACTCATATTTAAATGTGTGACAACAAAAGCTTCATATCAATTGAGAATACGAAAGGTTTTCTAACCTCTTTATGGATTTATAAATTTAAGAACACCCACATTAAAAATCAATAAGGTAATTGGCCAACTTCCAAGTTTAGTATTTAGTTTTTCCAGCTTATCTTGTCTAATAAATTCAGCTATCAATCTCTCTTGCTAAGCTTCCAAGGTAAAAAAAAAATACAGAGTTGTTCAATAATTGTTTTTCCTTTAGCTCTTGTGCACATCCTGTTAGTAAAATAAAGGCAACTGGAGGGATTTCCCCATCAAAATCTAGGGCTCATTTGCATGTGTAGTGCTCTGAACTGAAAAGGCACTGCAAGCACCTTGGGAAATTTTAGTGGATAGCCTCCCACAGCACACTGGAAAATAGATATGAACATAGCCTATGCTGGCTCAATAAAAGGACTCATAAAAAATAACATTATATATCCAGCACTAATTACATAGTTTTTAACAAAGACTTAAGGTGGTGGACCAGTATTCTTCATTTTCAGATGAAAACTGTTTTGTTTGGTTTCTTTTCCCATTTTTCAGTTAATATCTCAATTCTGTTGGTTTTTTTCTCCTTTTATATCAGACTAATACCTTCACATAAAGACAGTTCTGTATCTAATTTTTTTAAGTTTTAGCAAGTTTTCAATGCTCATTTCTTTTCAGAATATCATACATGATTGCTGTATTTATAAATTTTCCATCCCCTTCCTCTTCCCAACACCAACTTCTCCTGTGCCCTATATAAATGACATGGACCCTGCAGCCATGAACTTTCAACAGTACAATTGACTAAATGACTTGGACAATGACAACACAAGTTGACAAGATAATGTGTGTGGAGGCAATCTCATAGGACCCCATCAGTTAAAAAGCAGATTAGTTAAAAAGCTACACACAATTAACTGTTGTTAAGAGAAGGAGAGTTATTCTCCTCCTGAAATGAGCCCCATGATATGCGATCCAATCCCATTTGAAATTCTTGGCAGCTGCTTCATCTGGTCTATCATTTCTTTTTCCTTAGCTATTTTTCACAGTGCTGAACACCTAAATATCCCTTCACAAAAAGGGATGACAATGTGACGCTTAAAGCATAACCATCATATTACCAAATATCCTCAGAGTTTAAATTGTGAAATTCCCCTTAAATGTACCTATTTCTAGATAACTTTGATCAGTGTTGAGGCTATCTGGAAAACAGGACCCCAAGAAATTGGGATCGCCCAATGACAGAGAAATGGATGAGATCTACATGAGCAGCCTGAACACGAGTTGGGGTAATGAAGGGCAAGGGTCAAGGGAAAGAGAGCTTGGGGGAGCGGGAGATCCCAGCTGGATCAACAACAGAGAGGGAGAACAAGGAATAGGAGACCATGGTAAATGAAGACCACATGAGAATAGGAAGAAGCAAAGTGCTAGAGAGGCCCACAGAAATCCACAGATACCCCCACAATAGACTGTTGGCAATGGCCGAGCAACAGCCAGAACTGACCTACTCTGGTGATGGGATGGCCAAACACCCTAATTGTCATGCTAGAAACCCCATCCAATGACTGAGGGAACTGGATGCAGAGATCCACGGCTAGGCTCCGGGTGGAGCTCCGGGAGTCCAATTAGCGAGAAAGAGCAGGGTTTATATGAGCAAGAATTGTTGAGACCAAGGATAAAGCACAGGGACAAGTAGCCAAACAAATGGAAACACATGAACTATGAACCAATGGCTGAGGGGTCCCCAACTGGATCAGGGCCTCTGAATGGGTGAGACAGTTGATTGGCTTGATCTGTTTGGGAGGCATCCAGGCAGTGGGACTGGGTCCTGTGCTCATTGCATGAGTTGGCTGTTTGAAACCTGGGGCTTATGCAGGGTTGCTTGGCTCAGCCTTGGAGGAGGGGACTGGACCTGCCTGGACTGAGTCTACCAGGTTGATCTCAGTCCTTGGGGGAGGCTTTGCCCTGGAGGAGGCGGGTATGGGGGGTGGGCTGGGGGGAAGGGGAGGGGGGCAGGAGGGGGGAGAACAAGGCAATCCGTGGCTGATATATAGAACTAAATTATATTGTAAAATAAAATAACATTAAATTAAAAAAAAGAAAAAAGAACAAAAAAAGAAATCATTAAGAACTCATAGTAACATTCATCACAGTTTTGACAGATTCAGTATAGCTAGTTTCATTTTATATAATGGTCACATATTCTGTTAGGCCATGGAGTCTTATTCTTCTGTAATATTTATCTAAGAGTGCACAGAAGTTGGAGAGTAGTTTAAAGAATTGTATTTCATGGATGTTTACTTCTAAAACACAAGTCAAATACCAAGCTCCTAATTTATCAAATGCATATATATAGACCAACAAATATATGGGTGTCAGTCCTCTGAGTGCAACCACCAATAATCAGTTCATCAACCATCAATTACAGACATTATAACATATTACAAATTTGAAAAAATGTAACAAGGTTGAACTTGTCTACTTATTTTATTGTAGAAATTATACTAATTATACTAATGAACTAGAAATTTTCTTAACTTTAAGTCATAGAAAATTCAGGTAGAGAGTAAGAATATTGAGTCTGGTGATTTGATTCAGCTGGGAAAGGCACTTGCTATGAAGCCTGGCAACTGGGGTTCTATTCCCAGGACCCATACAGTGAAACAAAAGAACCAGTTTCTGAAAATTGTCCTCTGACCTCCACAAGCATGCAATGGTGTGATTACAACCCCCCAAACACACATACACACACACACACACACACACACACACACACACACACACACACACACAAATACATGTAATAAAAATTAATGTGAGAATCTTCTAAATGGAAATCAATGCATGATAAGAACATATAGTAGTATTCATAATATCAAAGAGGATGAATTTGTATACACCAGAATCAAGTCTTCACTGAACCCAAAAATGTATTTGGAATGCCTAAGTTATCAGCAGAATACTTGATTCATACAATGGTCTACATTCACAAGCTAGATTTACTGCAACACATCAAAGTCATTAAAAGAAAACTGAGAAATGTTTTATGAAATAAAGAATTTCCTATATGGGAAGAAACAAACAAAGTAAGTCTACCATCAGATGTTTATCAGCTGAAGTTCACAAGCTGTTTGCATGATAGTGGAGCTCATATGTGAATTTGGATAGTAATATGCCATATAAACAGTGCCAATTAATCAAATGTTTCCTAATTTTCAATGAAAGTCAAGTTCAAGTATAAAGTTAAGTTTCTTATTTAGGAATGGTGGCATGTGGCTATAATCACTGTTCACAGGAGGCTTACACACAAGGATCACCTGGGCTCAGGAGCCTGAGACCAGCCTTAATTTTGTAGGAAGACAAAATCGCAAAACTGAGTAAAATAAAATAAACTCTGCCCTCTACGTAGGTTAGTCTCTGAAAAGAACTATCCATAATAATACTAATATTTTCTGAATGCATGAGTATATTCTGAGATTTATTTTTTTCTCTTAACTCCTTATAGCTCCTTAGCTTTGAAGTTTATATATAAGAAATTATTGCCGGGCGGTGGTGGCGCACGCCTTTAATCCCAGCACTCGGGAGGCAGAGCCAGGCGGATCTCTGTGAGTTCGAGGCCAGCCTGGGCTACCAAGTGAGTTCCAGGAAAGGCGCAAAACTACACAGAGAAACCCTGTCTCGAAAAAACAAACAAACAAACAAAAAAGAAATTATGCTACTATAACCATTCATATGTAGACAAAATTATGCATCTTGTTAACTCTGTGCTTAAGAGTAAGATGTCTCCATTCAACTTTAGCATTTAGTAAGAATATTCTGAATAGACTGTTTAAAACTGGATTTTAACTTGAAATTAGGTAGTATTTTGCCTGATTATTTGAAATAGTACTTTTTTATGGCCAATGACCACTTCATATGCTAACTGGTTGTTTCAATATCTTCCTTTCTGAAATAGGTATTTAAATGTTTTGTTTCTTACTTTGTCCTACATAAAAGTTTATTGACTGTTTTATATAATGGTCCTCTACTGAGTAAACACTATATTTTGACAAAAGTATTTTAATTTTGATGAAAATTACTTCATCAATGATTATTTTCTTGGCAAGCACTTCTGGCATTTAATTTTGACTTTTCAACTTCCCACAAATTATAATGACACTGTTATGTTATATTCAAGAAGCTTTGATTTTTGTTATTTTTTTTTATTTTGTTGGTTGGTTGGTTGATTGATTGGTTAGTTGGTTGGTTGGTTGGTTGGTTGGTTGGTTGGTTTACAGATGAGCAATACCTAGAAATATCTTCTGTGTTTGTCTGAAAAGGACTCAGGATTTTCCATCATGAAGTTCAACAGACCTGCCAGGAGCTATTGAGTAGATAAGGCTTTCTTAACTGTCAAACAGTGATCGTTGGGTCATACGTCACAGAACTTTGCCTTTGTCACATCTAAATGGAGTATGTGGGATAGTCTCTGTCATTTGTCAATACAATGTAATTTGAGTGGCTACTATTGTTGATGATATCATGCATTGTGGAGTAGGCTGGGTTAGACCTCACAACACTCCCACCTCTGAAGCCTGACTATTGGGATTATAGTTGTGCACAACAATGAATATAATTTTATGCTGTAATTTTATAATAGAACCTCAGATTTGGTCATACAACTCACACAGTCACACTAATCTACCTCAAGAAACTCTCCTTTTGTCTTTTTCTTTCCCTCTCCCCTTCCCTTGCTTCCTTTCTTTTTTTCTGTGATGATGGTTGAAACCAGCGTGTACTAGAAAGTCATACTATCACTGAGCTAACCACCAACTCTTTTCAGTTGTAAATCCTAAATAATTCTTGAAAAAAGATTAATAATTTTGAAAATAAAAATGAGTCAATTTTGGATTTGAAACATTTTTTAACTGGACCTTTAAGTAAATTTCAGGAAGGCAGAACATTCATGCAGAAGTAAATGTATCAATCTGAATGTATTACCTCATTTGTTTGATAATATTTATTTCCTTTCAACACTGCTTGTTAATACTTCTTCAGATATCTTTTCCTGTAGTTGATGTTGTGATTTTTCTGAAAATGTTATCAGTTGCTATCTTTCTATCACTTTAAATTTTCTGTTTCACAGAGACACACTTAGTTTTAAATGTTGGTTTTAGAAGTCAGCAGTTTGTTACATTAACTTCGTTATTTTTATTGCTTAAAACACTTTTTTGTGTGAGTAATGAAATATATACATTTACATTGCCATTCCTCATTCCATGACCTATTTGGCTTATTACCAGACTCTCAGACTAGTGATTAATATAAATCACAAAAGAAGCATTTTCCTCGTTATCAGGAAAACTTTTCATATCTTTATTATCAGTATTTCACCCTTTATCTGCATTTGGGTTTTGGTTACAATAAAGAATTATTAAGAATCAGTTTACTTTATTTTTAATTACCATACAACTGATAGATTTAATTATGACTTTTTTTGGAAAAAAAAAAAGTTTTCTCTGTGCATCCCTGCCTGTCCAAGAACTCACTCTGCGGACCAGGCTGGCCTCAAACTCCTCAATCTGCCTCCCAAGTTCTGGGATTAAAGGAGTGCACCACCATAACATCACTCATTCTGACATTTTCAAACTTAATTTAGTTTTGTTGATCCTCCTTCCTTCCTTTACCTCTTTGCTCTCCCTAGACTTCCCTCTCAGTCTCAGCAGCCTCTTTTCTTTTGATGTCACATGTGTTCTATTACCCATCTTCTTCCTCAACACATTTCTTCTCCTACTTTGTGGTCCCCTTTATAGTTTCAGGATCTATATCCACACTAACACAACGTATTTACACATACATTAAAAATAATATCTAGAGGATGGACAGCTGGTAATAAGATTTGAAGTTCATGCCTCATGAATTGAGTTCTATCACTGGAACTCACAGTGGAAAGAGACAGCCTGTTCCTGAAAGCTTTCTGTTAACCTCCATACTCACACTATGGTGTCCATGCCAGGATACACACACACACACACACACACACACACACACACACACACACACACACACACACTTCTCAAATACCTAAACACATAAATTTGAAAATAAATGAGAAAGACTAGGGTCTGCATATGAAAGATTATTTTGCATTTTATCAAACGTTTTGGGGGCACAATTGTGATTTTTTTTCCCTCCCATGCATTACTTAGTTGAATTACACTGAATGTTTTTTACTCTTTGTTTGAAAATGCACTTACTGCAAAAGTGAAGAGAGCTCAGAGTTCACAAATGTTCACATCAAGTTTTTCTGATATTAATCTATTATTATGATACATTTGTAAATAAACCAATATTGGTAATCCATTATAATATATGTTTCCTTCAGATTTTTATAATCTTAACAATGTTCCCTCTTTCTGCTCCACGACCTCATACTACACTTATTTGTGTGTTTACATTATTCTGGGCCGTGATACTTTATCAAATTTTTCTTTTTTATGACCTTTATAATTTTGAAACAAAATATTCAAATATTCTGGAAAGTGTCTCTCAAAAGATGATTTCTGATGAGTATTGAAAGATGGTTCGGGCCTTGTGGGTTTAAGGAAGACAATCATGAGATAAGTGTAATCTCCAGCACATTATATCAACAGACCTATTTCCAATATGTTTCATCACTATTGATGCTGCTTATGGTCACCATGCTATGATATTATTTATCAGGCTTCCATACTGTGTTGGCCTGAATGAAAATTACTTCCATTGACCCATATGAAATGGTACTATTAAGAGGTAGAGCCTTCTTGAAGTAGGTGTGGCCTTTATGGAATAAGTGTGTCACTAGGGTTATACTTTGAGGTTTCAGAAGCTCAAAGAAGACCGAGTGTCACTCTTTATTTTTGCCCCCTACCAATCTATATGTAGAATTCTCAGCTACCTCTCAAATACCAAGTCTGCCTGCATGCTGCCATACTTCCTGCCATAATGGCAGTAGACCAAACCTCTGAACTGTACATAAGCCCCAGTTAAATGTTATACTTTATAAGAGTTGATGTGGTTGTAGTTTCTCTTCATAGCAATATAAACTCTATGACACACACTGACAATCTGCTTTTCTTCTGACTCCTACTTTTACATTCTATCCTTTGAAAGTAATATAAAAATATTTTTTGTTGGGCAGTGGTGGCACACGCCTTTAATCCCAGCACTCGGGAGGCAGATCCAGGCGGATCTCTGTGAGTTCGAGACCAGCCTGGTCTACAGAGCGAAATCCAGGACAGGCACAAAGCTACACATAGAAACCCTGTCTTGGAAAAAACAACAACAACAACAACAAAATATTTTTCTTTTAGCATTCAGTTATCTATATTACTATGGATTCAAAGATATTTATTTAAAACTATGAGTTATCAGCCAGGATATTCTATGCATTGTTTTCAGTTTGTTCTAGCTTTGTGAGCATGGAGCTGTTTAGGCTTGTTCCTATGCCTTGTTAATGCAATTCCATGAATGAAGGTGTCTACATGCTTAGTACCTTTTTAGTCTGATATTACAAATTGTTCTGGGTCCACTATAAACATTCCCTACCAATTGAAAACTGAGCTACTTTTCCAAGGGTCATTGATTTGGTTTCCTAATTATGAAGGTGTAGATCCTGGTTATGCCTATTGTTATTAGAATATCACATGATTTCTCAGATGATAGAGTAAGATAATAGTATGTATGCATGTGTGTGTGTTCCTGAGTGTTTACAAGGCATATCTACACATTATACTTAATTATGTACCATTCTATTTACACTGATTTCCCAACAACAGTACATTACAATGTGGACTAGTCTTGTTTTTAATCTTTGCTTGTCTATAACTTTTTACTCTAATGAAAAATTATATCACTTTGAAACTCCCTAATAATATAAAGATTTGAGTATTTTTATATAAGGTTGGCATCTACATAACTTTTATAAAGCTTCTGTTTAAATCTTGTCTATTTTTAAAGTAAATTTTATGACTTCTCATTGCTAAGTTTAATGAGTTCTTATTGACTTGAATAGATAAAAGATATATTTAGAAAATATTGTCTCCTGATCTGTGCCTTCTCTTTCCATTAATTTAACAATGTTTTTAAAAGACAGACTAGAAAAAGTCCAAGTTATATTTTTGCCCTCATTAGATTTAATTAATGCATGTGATTTACTTAAAATCTCTTCATGGAATCTAAGGTCACATAATATTGTTTTAAGTTTCAAATATTTTGCTATCATACTTAGTTCTGTGATGAAGTTAGTGTACTCCTTGTATACATAGTTTGAATCTAGGATCACTTGTTTGTGTATGTATATCACCTTGCTCAAGAAACATTCTTCCTTCATTTTTAAATCTGTTTGACGACATGTTCTTATGTAGCTCAGGCAGGTCTTGGACTTATGTAGCCAAGTATAGCTTTAAGCTCCTGTCTTCACCTCCTGTGTGACAGCATTACAGTTGGGCCACCAAGTCTGACGACACCAGTGTCCTTTGAAAACCTATTCTTCAGGCACTGGATTTGCACCCCTGTCTCCTTCTAATCCTGGCTTTTATTCATTCTGTATTATACTTTATTCTTTTCCAATTGTAAACTACTTTCATTTCTATGGTTTCTAATAAAATATTTGAAACCAAGTCATATATATCGTTTACCCAACTTTGATCCACTTCAGTATTTTTCTGACTCTTCTGGATCTTTATTTTTCATATAAACCTTAGAATTAATCTGTCAATATTGAATTTGTGCTTAAATAGGATTACATTGAATCTATAGATCAAGTCAGGAAGAATAGCATCTAGACAACACGGAGTCTTCAAATCCCCAAACACAGATCTTTATTTAGACCTTTGATTCCTTTCACCAAAGTGGTATACTTTATGTATGTAGAAAAATGTGCCTATACCTACTTACTTATATTTTAAACCTATTTTTTTCTTTCTAGCATAGAGTTTTTTACATTTTGTCTTCAACTGGTATTAGGGAAACAACTGGTTTATGTATTTTAGTCTTATGATTTGAATCTGAGATATCCTTTATGGAAGGCTTCCATTTAGGGCCCTGGTTGCCAGATAATAGACTTTTGGGAAGTGAATGGATCTTGGGAGCTCTTACTTAATTTATGGAGCAATGAATTAATAATATGAGAGTATTATTAGGAGATGGGTCTAGTTAGGAATGCTTGGTCACTAGGAGCATGACCTGGTTCTTTCTTGTCCCTCCATTTCCAAGCCACCATGAACCAAGGTGCTTTATTCATGATGTTCTGCCTCCCCACAGGCTCACAGCAAGACTGTAAAACACCAAAGTCTAGGAAACTAAAAAGAAAAATAATTGTTTTGCAATTCAAATTATTTCTTTTGAGCTGGTGAGTGACTCAGCAGGTAAAGGTACTTGTAGCTGAGCCTGATGGACTAAGTGTGATCCTCAGATCTCTTAGATGTTAAAGCAAAGGACCAATTCCTTGTAAGTTGTTCTCTACATCTGTGCTGTGGAATGTACATACACACACAAACACACATACACACACACACACACACACACACACACACACACACACACACACACACGAAAACTTTTAAAAATTAAATTGCTTCTTTCAGTATTGACACAGCAACAAGAAATTGATGTACCTCATATCCTCTAGTCTTGATGCACTCCATTACTAGCTCTAAGGGCTTTTCTTTTTGCAGATTCTTTGGGAGTCCTTTTCATAAACAGTCATATCACCCAGATAAAGGCAGTTTATTTCTTTCCTTATGACCTGTAGGGCTTATTCCTTTTTCTCAAAGTGATGAACTAACTGAGACATTCAAAAAGATCTCATAAAATAATGCTATAAGAAACAACATTCTGGCCTCATTTATAAGAGGGTCTTATGCTGTAAGTTTGATGTAAACTGGATCTTGTATTTGTAGATATTTTATCAAGTTAAGGAAATTTCCTTGAATTATTTCCTTGCTCAAAATTAATATTGCTAATAAATATTAGATTTCATTAAATACCTTTTCCACCTATCAATATTATTTTGTAATTTTTTTCCCCTTGGGCTGTTGAAATTTAAATGGTGAAACAGATTTGTATACCTAGAATAAGTTAACAGCTTGCTTTAATATCTTTTGTATATATTGGTGAATTCAATTCAACAATAATGTGTTAAGAATTTTCTTGTCTTTCCATAATGTCAGAATTTATTGAAAAACAATAAACTCAAAAAGCTCAATAGTTTCAATGATAGCAATTTTTTATATAAGACTACCTACCTTGGTAACCTAACCAAGGAAAACGCAGTTTCTTTATTCCAATATTTTATAATTTTTGTTTTTTCTAAATCTGAATATTTCATAAACACATATAATCTTTTGAACATAGTCACACCCATTCCCTTCTTTCTAGTTATACATCCATTTCATTCTGAACTTGATTTGTTGTCTTATTTCAATTTTATTGAGTCTAGTAAGTGCTGTCTGTATGTGCAGGGAGTATGAACCACTCCAACATGGGTAGTCTTTCAAGGACTGTATTTCTGAAGAGAACTGACTGTCCTTCTTCCAGCAGCCACAAATTGCCAATAACTTTTCATCTATGGGTGGGACTTCCTGATCACCTCCCTGTTCATGCTGGGATTTGGGGTCGCTTGATCTTTCAAGTTGGTATCTAACTGGATGCTTCAGCTGTATTTACTAGTTTCTAGTGCTAGAAAATTCTGCTTGTATTACTAAGTGAAAAGGTAATCAACAATTTTACACAGCTGTGAGCTAAAATAGTTACTGGCCCAATATGACATTCCTACTGGTACAATAGTAGCACATATTTTATGGACATAACTACTCTCCTGCTATGTCTATCTTAATTAGTAATGTTAACTCTCATAGCACACAGAAAATATATCTATATACACATATCTGAATCCTGCCATTGTTAAAAATTTTAGGCTGAAATTCATAGGACATATTGGTCCATAGTTTCCTTTTAATGTCTGTCTGACTGCTGTGTATGCAGTGATCTAGTAAGTGATCCCTCTATGTCCACATTCTGGAAATAATGATAGAGAACTGATATTCCAAATTTTGATTAGGATTTTTGCATGAACTTATTAAAAATGAATTATAATCTCTCTAATGAGTAGCTTTAAGTATCATACCTGAAGGGTTATATTATTTAATTTCCAAATACTTGATGACTACTGAGCTGTTTTTTATTTATTTATAAATTATTTTTTTCTGAGAACTGCTATTTTTTACACTTTTGAATCTATTAAGACATATTTCATGACATACAACATGATTGATCAATTGGGTGAACATTTCTCATGTGAATTAGAATAATTTATAGTACCCTGTTGTTAGATGAGTACTCTATCAGTGTTAAACAAATCAATACATAGTGCTGATCAAGTCATCTCTATTCTTATTGTGATTTGACTACTTTATTGGTTCTTGGCAAAGATCTTGACACCTCTAAACTGAATTCTACTGTTTCTTTGTCTATTTCTTCTTTCAATAATAGTAACTATTATCTCATGTGGCTGTACATTCTTGTTATTATGTATAGACAGGTTTATAACTAGTATCTCATTTGTTTAATGATCTGTTATGCTGTGGATATCTGTATACTGTGAATGTGTTGCTCTGATTGGTTAATAAATAAAGTGCTGTTTGGCTAATAACCAGGCAGAAAGTATAGGTGGGACAAAGAGAGAGGAGAATTCTGGGAACAGGAAGGCTGAATCAGGAGATGCTGCCAGCTGCTGCCAGGAGAAACAACATGTAAAGATACCAGTAAGCCACGAATCACATGGCAAGGTATAGATTACTATAAATGGGTTAATTTAAGATATAAGAACTAGATAGCAAGAAGCCTGCCACTGCCATATAGTTTATAAGTAACATAAGTCTCTGTGTGTTTACTTGGGTCTGAGTGGCTGCGGGGCCCTTGTGGGACTGGAGAAATCTCCAGCTACACTGTAATCATTTTGTAATAACATTCTTTATGTCTCATATCTTTCTTGTTCTGAAATCTGGTTTGTCTGAAATCAATATAGTAACTTTTGCTGGGATCTTTTCCTTTCTCTTTACTTTGAATCTGTTTAAATCTTAAAAGCAGATTTCTTGTAGACACTTAGAGATCATACTCAATCCATTTGACAATCTTTATATTTTAAATGACTTAATATTTAAAGTGGTTGTTATGTAGCTGAACTAATATATTGTATGCGTTTTCTAGTCATCACATTACCATTTCTTTATCCCATCTCATTTTACTCCATTATCTACTTTTACTTGAGCACTTTACATGAAGGGTATATGCATTTTACCTCTACTGTGGCATCATTACAACAGAATATATTTAATTTCTTTCTACAATCATTTGTAGCATTGTTGACAATTATTTTACATACTTGTATGCCATAATTACCCAGGAAATTGCTTGTATTCCTTTAATAAAGCTTTTAGATTATTTAAGAACAGTGGGCCCATGAGTAAATGGCTGAAAAACATGAAATCAGTGGTATTTTTGTCTCATATTGCTTTGTTTGGTCATTTGTGTGTGTGTGTGTGTGTGTGTGTGTGTGTGTGTGTGTGTGTGTGTGTGTCTTATTGTTCTTTGGCTTCAAATTCCCTCTCCCTTTCTCTCTCTCTCCCCCTTCCTCCTTCCCTCCCTGCTTTCCTGGACCCCATGTATGTGTGTATTCATGTATGTGTTTTTGTATTTTTTGGGCTGTGTTTTATTTGTTTTATGAGGAGCATGAGCAATAAAAGACATGGAATTCTGTGGGTGGGGAGGTGGGAAGGATACTGGAAGGGATAGGAAGGGGACACAAGTATGATCATACTATATTGTATGAAAATAATTTCAGTAAAATAATGAAAGAATGGACAATGTAAATAATAGATTTTATTTTACCACTTTTATTTATTCAATAATGCTATTTCTTACTGAAACATTGCTTTTGGATTAAAACTATTTTTCTTTTTCCTGAAGAACTTTAATTAACATGTATTAAAGGGCATGTATGCTGGGAAATATATATGTTTTTGTCTGTTCCAAGAACATATGGAAGTTGTTATTGCCTTTTACTTTTGAATAACTTATCTGCATATAGACTGCTATGTTAATTAGTTTCTTCTATTCTTGAACAATTTTAAGCATTTAAATATCTCCTTCCTTCATGATTTCATGATTTCAATGGAAAAGTTATTTTATTCTTTTTATTTTGTAGATGAGGATTTTTTCCTATGGATTAATTCAAGTTTTTCCCCTTTTGGTTTCTCTACTGACTATGACACACCTAGGTTTTGCTAGGTTTTTTTTCTATTGTTTTATTTGTTCTCTGAATTACATGGATCTTTGGATGCTACTACTTTTGGACACTTTATGCCTGCTATTGTTTTGATTTTTGTTTGTTTGGTTTTTTGTTTTGTTTTGTTTTTCTTCTTGTACTCTCTGCTTCTAGGACTTCAATTATACTAAGATATAGTAGGTTCTACTGTTCTTAAATGTTCTGGTATATTCTATTGTTATTTTGTTTTCTTCTTTGCACCGAAGTGTGTAAAATAGACTTATAAGATTGTTGATTGATTCCTGCACTCTGTTTAGTATACTGATGAACCCAGTGAAAGCATCCTTTCTTTCTGTTTGAAGGGCTTTTCATTTCTAGTATTTTCTTTTGATTATCAAAATTCCAATGTCTCTGCTTATATAGCTCATTCTTCAAGCATAGTATCTCCATTTTCCATTCTGTTCCCTAAACATGTTCATAATAGTGGTTTAGCATTCCCCTTTGATAATTCTAACATATATGTTCTGGGTCTGGTGTTATTCACTGATATCTCCCTTTTTTTTAATTGTTTTTTGACATATGACACTCACTGCCATTTTGTCTGTAATAAGAAACTGGGGTAAATAGTCCTTTACAGTGAGATTTATGGCCATCTGAGCAGGAGCTGGATGGTTAATGTTTGCATTTACTAGAGGAACAGAGTGTCAGACTCCTTTAATATCTTTGTTTTGATTTCTCATTTTGACTTTGGGCTTCACTAAATAGTTTGAGACAACTAATGCTTTGCAGCTTCTTCAACCATAACCCATTGTTATTATATGCAAGTCTGTGGTGTGGTGAGATGTCAAGGAACACTGGATATTCTGAGAACTGTTGAGTAAGTTTGTATAGTGTACTAGTCTGTGCAGAAATTTCTACAGTTGCATATCTTCTTTAAATTAGATGTTTTCAATGTTTATTGTTTGGAAAGAGGTGTCTGTGTCACCATGTGCATCTAGAGTTCAGGTGACAACTTTTGAAGCAGTTGTTTCTCTCCTCTCATCATGTGTGTTTCAGGAACCAAATTCAAGTCATTGGGTATTTAGATAAGCCCTTTTACCTGCTGAACCATTTCACTGCCTGAAATTATTTTTTACAGTATTTCTTTATTTACTTATTTATGCGTACATTCAAACATGGTATATGTGTGTGTGTGTGTGTGTGTGTGTGTGTGTGTGTGTGTGTGTGTGTGTGTTGACATGTTTGTCAATGCTCCACAGGGAGAGATCAGAGGACAATTTGCAGAAATTGTTCCTCTCTTTTCACCATGTGTGTCCCAGGGCTCAAACTCACATCATCATGATTAGAGTCAAGCAGCTTTATGTCCTGTACCATCTCACTGACCCTCAATATTTGTTTATATTTGTATTTATTTGTTTTTTTATTCATGAATGTGTGTGCCAAGGCCCACATTTGAAGGTCAGAGGATAATTTGTGGGCCTTGATTTTCTTCTTGTACCATGTAGGTCCTAGGTTTTGAACTCAATTCATCAAAGACAAGAGGTTTTCTTCCATTGAGTCATCTCTGGATACATGCATAGCTTTCTTCTCTCCCCAGTTTCCTTCTATTTTCTTCTTTTATTTTAGTGACCTTTTCTTAGTTACGGTTTCTATTGCTGTGAAGAGACACCATGACCATGGTAATTCTTATAAAGGAAAACATTTAATTGGGTATCTTAAAGTTTCAGAGATTCAGTCCATTGTCATCATGGTGGGACATGGTAGAATACAAACAGACATGGTGCTAGAGAAGTAGCTGAGAATTCTACAGCTTGATCCCAAGGCAATAAGAAGTGAATTGTGTCACTGGGTATAGTTTGAGCACAGAGCACCTCAAAGCCCATCCTCACAGTGAAATGCTTCCTCCACCAAATTCACACCTACTCAAACAAAGTCACACCTCCTAATAGTGCCCCTCCCTGTGAGCTTATGGGGGCCAGTTACATTCAAAATACCACAGTCCCTAATGCATTTCTCTAAAGCATTGACCTCTGTTAATCCTTGTGGGATTATTAGTTTTTGACTTGTAAGACAGAAAGAAATTGGCTAGAAAAATAATGCCCAACTTCCAAATGGAATATTACTTTGGTAAAGTATTTTGATTGAAGATGGAAACTGCTATGGGGATACTCTGGGTGTATTTCACAAGCTTTTCTCTGTTCTTTTTCGGAATCACAAGGGAATCATTCTTTGACATGGACCTTGAGACATGGGTGAGGTTCCTGTACATAGGTTGAACACACACTGTGAGGTCCCCCAGAGTCTTTTCCTCTGATTCTTGTCACGTTCTGCTCAGTTATTCATTTATGTTTTAACCTAAGCACTTCTTTTAATTTGTGTCTCCAATTTCTGTTCCATATACCTAAGTATTAGTTTTAGACTCTCCAGATTTTAATAGGTAGCTTTCCTGAAGCTTCCATTCTCTGATGGTTTCAAGGGAAAATTTTTTTTTCTGTTTTATCTTGATAAGACAGAAATGATGGCATGTAAGCTCTTCCATGTTAGAGTGGAAGCCAGAAGTATTGAATGCTGTTTTATTAAGTACAAAACAAAAATGTTTCTCATTTCTAAGAAAAAAATCTTAAATCGTCATAATGCAGAATTCTTTATTTTTTGAAGTGTAACATAATTTAATCTTCAATCCCATCTATGGCCATAATAGTCATATTATTTTACATTTGTTAGTAAAATTTAATATTCTGAAAATTAATTCTGTAGTTTTCCTCAAGTACTTATAAAATTTTACTAATGGAACATTTAAGCATGGAATATTATTATATGTAAATGTTTAACAGTTACAGGATGATATTTTCAACAGATACATGACTGTATATTTTCAACAGATATTATACTATTTATATTTCCCCTTTTATTATTCTTTTCATTATTGTGTTATTTCACCATTTTTAAATGATTGACAGAAAGTTGCCTTTTAAATTATCTTTGTACTTTAGATGCTTAAAGTTAGAGGAAAAATCACTATCACTTGATATCTAGGTTGCACAGTAATGTGTATTCACCTCTAGGCTTTAATAGTAATAATAAAATCTGCCAACCTTGCTTAAAGGACATCATCCTCATGTACAAAAGAAGTGGGAATTACTGTTCTTCCATGAAAGATCTAATCACGAAGCATACAGATAGTGGTGAAACTGGTCAAAACTCGTTTTCATCTATTGTCATATCACAACATAAAAACATTGTATGAGCTAGCCTTTCTTCATTATTTCTTTCAGTGATCTCCCGTTGACTTTGACTGAATCAACTTCATCACATTAATTTCTGGCTTTGTTCTCATCAAAACCCTGCTTATATGCAGTTTAACTTAGGCTCTACTTTGCCTTAATTTTCTGTTAATTTTCCTCTCTTTTAGGAAAGAAAGAAAGAAAATTTGCTCTCACTATTTATCTGTTACCACAAAAATTCTTTCAAAGCATAATTCTCTGTTTCAAAATTTTGAACCTGATTTAGCTCTTTTACTTTCAAATTTAAGGGAGTTTTTGAAATTTTCTTTCTCACTTAGGGAATTTGTATTAGGACAGTGAAAACTAGCAAATATTGAAAGCTATACAATGTCAATGAAAAAATTATATAGGACACTCCAGAATGAAAAGACTCTCCATGTTTATGACTTGCAAAAATATAGCTAATATTTCTCCTATTCCTCACAACAACCTACTGATTCAGTGAAACTTCCACAAAAATACTAATTACATTCTTCATGTTAACAAAAAAAACCCCGAAAAATTCACATAACCACAAAAGACCCAAGTAGACAAAGCAGTCATAAGCTAAAAGAACAAACCTAAATTACAAAAAATTCCAAACATTCCTCAAAGCTACAGAAATCAAGCAGCAAACTGGTAGAAAACCTGACAACAGACTAATGAAACAGAATTGAAAATGTAGAAAACCATCAAAATATTTATAGCCAACTTGCTTTGACAAGCTATCAAGAACAAATATTGGAAAAACAATAATCTCTTCAATCATTGGTAGTGTGGAAGCCGGATGCACATATTGAGAAGAATGAAACTTGTCTCCTGTCTCTCACTATGTACAAATAATGTAAAAATATGCAAAGATCTGTAGGTAAGGTTCAAATCTAGGAAAGTACCAGAAGAAAATATGTGGGAACAGTTCAAAGCAAAACCACAAAACGAAATTATATATATATTTTCCATATATGTGTAAATATTGTTAAGTGTTTATATTTTCACCAAATTCATTCAATTATTTAATAAAACATTTGTGAAACTAAGGAATTTATTAAAAATCTTGTAGACTTCTGACCTTTCTAAGAAGAACATTGTGACTATGGAGAGGGAGAGAAAATGAGAGAGAGAGAAAAAAAATAAATAGAGAATTAGAATATGCATGTTATAGGTCAAGAGTGAATTTTATCTTCTGTTATCTTAGTTCTTTTAGGAAAATAGTCATTTATTTTAAATTTTGTATCTAATATGTTAGCTTTTTCAAATGTATTGTTGAACCAAAATGACTGCTTGCTGCCACCATTCCTATAGCTCTATGTGCATCAATATGTTTGTGGAATGTACTGATTTCTGTCTGTCTTTACTGGCTACAAAAGCTCATTTGCCCTATTTCATGCAGAAGAGGTCATTCAAGGTAGTGAATCCATGTTCTCTAGGAATGCCCACTTACTTATGGCTCCAAATAAACTATTTTTTATTTCCTTTAATACATAGTTAATTTACATCAAAATATTCACAGTATTGAAACTATGTTCAATGAGCACATACCATGATCAGAATGTATAAAAAGTACTAGGGTCAAGGTACAAAGAGATTCTGAGGGAGCTCACACTTTATCAAAGGTAAAAAGAATAGGGATTGAATAAAGTGAAAATGGCAATTCAGTAGAACAGTATCAGTTATAAGAACAATGCTGCTGCTTCTCTCTTAAGCCTAATTTAGAAGAAAATATGTTTTCTAACTTTACTTTCAAGTTTGTCATTGATGAATCTGACTTTTACATCACACTAGAAGAAAGAAGTTCAGTCCTGCCCAGTATGATGCAGAGGCAGGACACTCCTGAGAATACTCACTGTGGTTTTTAACTACATGTGGTATTAAGTAGTTCAGCCAGGAAACATATCAAACAGAAACACCCAGAACAGAATTACTTGTGTAACATGCAGTTCATACTGTTTCCCCTGGTCCCTGTGGCCCACCAGACACACCAGTGGCTGCTTCTTCAAGGTGAGAGCTGCTGATGACATTAAAAGTTGACTACAATTAGAGCAACAGAGGGCTATGACAGCTTCCTTCAAGCACTTTCCTCCTAATACGGATACATTTTTCCATTTGTGCTACAAGGTTAACAGTCCATTTTTCTATCAAGGACACTGTTCTTCCATTTGACAAATATTAACAAGACAGATGCCTGATTAATTTTATATGCTGGATTCTAAAACAGACAGATCAAGCATTAGTGAGGGAGCAAGTCTCAATGGGGAGCTACACACAACTCAGTAGAAAAGAAGAAAGAATCAATAATTTAAATGCCTAACATACTTTAAGTCCTCATTCATCTAATTCTATTATATGATTATTCTTCCATGGGGTCAAGGTTGGGGTTTGGGAATTAAAAACTATCAAATGTTTTACATGATAGCAAAACAGAGCCATAACAGCCTTTGTGGTATTATGACCCAGAAACATTAAGTCTTTATGGAAGTAGATTTTACACTTAGCATTTTGTGTGAAGTGTCTTTGTACACTATAAATTCCTAAGCTGTCTATGTTTGGAGTTTCCTTTTCCTGTTTCTTGGGAAACATTCTGATGCTCAAAGATGGATAGCTGTGGAGTACTGCTGGAGATATACCAGACCTACCCTGAGTTTCATCCCAGGTTATTGAATGGACGAATGACTCAAACCAAGCCCACTTTTTCCACCTTTGACTTTTATAGACAGAGAGGGTGGAAAGTTCAAATCTTGTAAAGACAATGAGAACTAAATTCTGAGACTTCAAATAGACTTTTTGCCAATTTACCAACAGAAAATACTTGACTGCAGAATTAAGTCAAACCTAGAATTGTAGATCTAAGAGATGAGGAAGGAACAAAAGGCTAACTGCTCCTTTAGGGCCCATCTTCACTGAGTCTGAAACCAGGATCACAATGGCTGAGAGTCTCTTTAATGTGCTGCTTGTCTTTTAACTATGAGATCAGACTGATCAAAACAGTTACAGGGAATAACAAAAGAGCAATTAACAATACCAAGATCAAGGAATACAATATTTTAGGAGTGCTTCTTAAATAATTCTTGAAAAAAGTACTACCAGTGGAAAAAAGATATAAATATGTGAATGTGATATCAAGAAAATAACAGTGACAAATGAATTTATATATGCCACTGTTGACCATGTGGTATATGTTGCTGTGAAACATAAAGCAGTGATGAAATAAGTCCAAAAATTTGACTTTGTGCACTTTACAATACTTGTATTAATTGTGCAACTGAATGTAATTATGCCAATGTGGTATGCAAAATTAAAATTTCAGACTATACAGCAAAGTAAACCTGGCATGTGAAGAACATCAAGACATAGTGCCTACTAATATTATTTTTCAAGAACATGTAACAGCGTCAAAATATTGTTTTAATGAACTATGTCTTCCCTTATTATTGCAGTTTCTAGAAACTGATGACTACAGTATTATTCCAAATCTTTCCATGAAGTTTTATCTACATAAAGCCTGTTTTTAAAAATACCAATTTGAGGCAGCCAGAAGTTGTGGCACACACATTTAACCCCAACACTTGGAAGGCAAAGACAGTTGGATCTTTGTGAGTTTAAGGACAGCCTGGTCTACAAAGCAAGTTCTAGGACAACCAGCGCTATCATACAAAGAAAACCACTTGTATCAAAAAACTCTAAAGAAAATAAAATAAATAACAATTTGAGTACTGGCATCTGAGCAGCATTGTTAGGTAAACATATAGATATGTTTCATATGCTTTATGTCAAATTCATAAAATTATGATATATGCATGTCATGAGATAAATGACTACTGTGGGATGTTCTGTATGGCAAATGTGTTGCTCTGATTGGTTAGTAAATAAATCACTGATTGGCCAGTGGTGAGGCAGGAAGTGTAGGTGGGACAAGAAGGAGAATAAAGCTGGGAAGTGGAAGGCTGAGTCAGAGACACTGCCAGCCGCCATGATGACAAACAGCATGTGAAGATGCCGGTAAGTCACAAGCCACGTGGCAAGGTATAGATTTATAGAAATGGATTAATTTAAGCTGTAAGAACAGTTAGCAAGAAGCCTGCCATGGCCATACAGTTTCTAACCAATATAAGTCTCTGTGTTTACTTGGTTGGGTCTGGTAGGTGAGAGAGATTTGTCCTGACTGTGGGCCAGGCCGGAAAACTCTAGCTACAAATGACAACAATTATTAAAGACAAAATACATCGATATGCTGGTGCATGCTTATAATCCCAGCACTCGGAAACAGACAATAATATCTCAGTGAGAAGCAGCATGGAACACAGGTTTAGAGCCTGTCTCAAAAAAACCAAGAACTGGAGATAGAATTCAGTTGCAAAACACTTGTGAGGCATTTGCAAAGCTCTAGAATAAATTCTTAGCAAGGAAAAAAATTAATAAGTTCTGTTATAATTTGTTGTAACTTGCTAATCTTATTCACTGTATGAATAAAAAATTCTCATGATTGCTTTATTACATGAACAAGAGATTTCTGTATTACTATCTTCTTTTACACAAAGAAGTCTCTATTAAGCTGATAATTTTTTAGAAGAATAACTCATCATAAGACACATTGGTAACCAAAACTTATCAAACACCATATAACTTTTCTCCTAAATGATTTTCAATGGAGGAGAGGATATAAATACATATTTTAATAAGTCAGCAAACAAAGAAAATTATGTAAGTAATTTACAAAGGAAAATATAATACGTGTATTTATACCACATTGGAAGTACCCATAGAAGTCAGGGAATTAGGAGGAGGCTAGAGAGAGGAACTTTCAAGAGAGGAAAGACATAATTCATTAGTGTTAAGTTCCAAATGGAGCAAACAGCTGAGGTGCCTATTTAACATATCAAAGCTGGATGTGGCCACCAGGTTCCCCAAGCATCCCTCAGTCCCTACCTGTTACAGGGTATGGCTCTTGCATACTCCTCCCTCTACCCTGAACTCTCCAAGCTCAGAGGCTCTTCCCTATATATTCCAGACATTTTTGGATATGCTTCCCATTTTGGACCTTTGGCTCTTGGCTGCTGCACATGTTCCCCTTTCTCTCTTCTCCCCTCCCTTCTCCCTCTCCCACATGGCCTAGCTCAATCTGGTTATGTCCACTCTGGCCTCTTCCAGATATCCCTGCCTCTGACTATGTTCTCCCACACATCTATAATAAACTTCGCCTCCACCATTCCTAGGAGCAGTCATGTCCATTCTTTTCCTTTTTCTTTCTTTTTTTTTTTTTCATACATCTGGTGCTGAAACCCGGGAATAATTTAAATGAATTCCCTGCCCAAGGAACTCGGCTGCTCTGAACAAAGCTGCTGATCTGACTCTCAGAAGTTATGTACAGATCATTTGCTTCTGTAGACTTTTGTCACCCACAAAAGTTGACTCTAGAGTTTGCCTCTTCAGCTGCTTCTTCCCTTGATCTTAACTAACCATCTATCTCTCCTTGCCTGCTAAATAAGTGTCCTCTCTCCCAGTTATGCCCTTTTGGACTACCTACCACTTGGGGATCTCCCTTCTCTGCACTTTTGGGCCATCTTCAATGTGGGCATCTCCCTTCGATGCCCCTTTTGGGTTGGCCACCACATGGGCATACTCTCTGCAATGTCCTGCAGGGCCCCACTACATGGGCAATTCTATTTACTAAGACACTTGCACCTTTCCAGATATTTTCTTTTCTATTTGCTCTGACCACTGGGTAATAATCACTACAGAGCTCCTTGCTTTGTCTACTTTTACTATGAAAGCCACACCAGTGTGCCAGGAAGCTTTCTTTCAGGCTCAGAGCTACCTGTTCTATCTCTCCTATTGCCCTCCTAGGCTTACATGTTTCGGGTTCCCTTGCCTGCCCCTAGGAGCTGCCTGCTAAGTCCCACAGTTTCTCTATGTCCTTGTGGTTCCTTCGATTTGGAATCCTCCCTCTGGTGGAATTTCTGCTTATTCCTGTTTGTCCCTTAGGTTGACATTCTTCTCTATCTCCTAGTTGCCTAAGCCTCCCTGTGGTGGATTTCTTTTTCTTTTGTAACCCTTCCTACTTTTCTCCTAGGACTTGATTCCTTTCTTGGACTCAGATTTTCTTAAAGCCTCACTGTCTTACTGAAAATGGCTTAGCCTCACTATAGCTTGATGGTCAAAGATGGCACATCTGAGTTTCAAATTGTAACAGAATGTAATAACTTCTGTCACTGCACAAGCAAATGATCCTAAAGTTTCTTATTCCTAAGGTTCTACAACTTCCCACTCAAATCTTTTATTTCTAATATTTCTCTGGGCTTTGCTTTCAAGTAATCTTTAAAGACTACTGCATAAACAGTCTTTATCTTAGAATTGATTTGTAAGTTCATTGGATGTGGTTAAAGAATCTGTAAAATCTGTGACAAAATGTGGCTTAAAACTTAGAGAAAAAGGCTTATAATTAAAACCTATACATAGGAATTGTAATTTGCTACAACATCGTATGTGTATCCACACATGGATATGTCATCCAACTCTTATCTAGAATATATTGTACACATAGATTCAACTTTGTTTAGGAGGACAGATGTTTTAAATAGTAACTGTGTGGCTCTCCTTCATATTGACTGATGGCTTTCAAGACATAAGCAGCCATTTAGCTGGCAACTATCCTTAATAAGGTTAAACAGTATGTGATTTCATCATCTTAAGATGACTATATGGCATAAAGCAACAATTATAAGACTTCTCGGTCCTATCGAGCCTTTAGTTTTTCATTGTATTTCTTTGTAGACTAAGGAAGCAATGTCTCAAATATTTTGGATCAGTATGGAATTTTGTATGATGATAAAAAAATTAAGGTTATATTTGGTACAACATACTATACATGTGATTCAACTCTGGTTTACAGTATACTCTATATGCTGATACACTTTTAAGGTTATGAAGGTCTATTCAGATTAACAGAAGTTGATTAAAGATGTATGTCTAACTACTTGTCTCTGGTAAATGTTTAAAACCCAGCTACTAGAAAATTTAAGTAAGAAACATTTGTTTGATAAGGTATATTTAATAAATAAGATTTGCTTGATAAATAAGGTACATTTGGTAATCAAGATTTATAAATTCCTAATGTCTTCTCAGGCTCACATTAGTATTTGTGAGTCAATAGCTTCATCTTTGCTCATTCAAGCTTTAGCTACTTGGATAAACTAAGCCACACACACACACACACAAAAAAACAACCAAACAAACAAAAACCCTGCAATATTCTATAATGTTATGTCTTGTCTTCCAAGAAAGTCCTTTTTCCAAGGTCCCTTTTCCCATTCAGACAAAGGCTCTAGTTCCCTCAGGGGCTTGAAGAAAGTTCCTGGTTGCTAAAAGGGAGTCATTCTCCTTATCCCTGGAAAGAGGAACTTGTGGCCCTTCTCCATTAACATATGACTGTGGTGTCTATTAACTTGTCAAGGGAAATACTTGCCCCTTGGTTTGCTTAATCCCTGCTCACAAGCCCAACCCCAGCTCACAAACCCCCTTTCTCATATTCCCATTTAACCCTGAAAAGCTTTTCTCTGTGTTTCTACTTGCTTTTCTGAGATACAGCCTTTGGCAGTCTGAAATAAACATTTTTCCCCCTTTTACCCATGGAGTGGCTATTTTTGGTTTCTTTACTGCACCCATTTTCATTCATGGTACACTTTAAAAGTTTCAAAAAAGTTGCCAATCTCTCTATGGACTGTATCTATGATTAAAGGCTTTATTTTGAACTAGAAGAGCTTCAATTCAAAAATCATTATTTTTGAGGCTAAACCTAATAGGGCTAGAACATAACGTTCTAGTTTTATGAAAGCTACTAACTTACTGTAAACTGTTAAGGATAATTAAGGAATGCAAGTTAATGGTGAGTCACTTTAAACAGGGATGGAATGTAAAGTCTTAGTCTTATAAAAGGTACAAATTTATTGTAAACTGTTAAGCATAATAAAAAATGCAAGGTCATAATCAGTCACTTTATAAATGATCAAGTTCTTGAATGTGCTCAGACCGATACTTGTAGTTATGCTAAGTACTAATGTAATTAATTACAAGAATAAACCTTACATAGCCCCCATATATGTTTTCAAAGTTAAGCCTAAAACAAGTAACTAGAAACAAAATTTGGCTATGCAGATATATCGAATAGACAGGTGGTCCTCAAACACTTCAGAGATCTGCAGAATATGACATTTAAAATGTTTAAGCTTCCATTATAGAAAGAACTGACCCCTCCTTGTGGGAACCCCTTAAAGTATCCAAAGAGAGATGGAGCATGACAACTCCACCTGGATTTGGGCAACACTAACCACTGGTAAGCACTGCCCCATGCCTTGCTTGGTGCCATGGATCTATTCACACCATGGACACTTTTGGGTTGATTGCCCTACTTTGCCTGGCCAAAGTAAGATCAGTCCCCCAAGTTGTTCCTCCACAGAAATTTCAGACATGAATCTGAAAACCAAGGCCTCTGCTGCTCTTTGTGACAGCTGAAGACCTACAATTACTGCACCCAGTGAAACTGTGGAGACCACCGGAGCCTAAGATAACCTGTCTAGGTAAAGGTTCACTGTCATTTTAACTGATACATAGACCATTTAGATTATATTTCCAGTTATGATTTATCTTTTTCAGATATCTGAGGATATTGACTAACTGTAACTTTAGCAGCAGCAAGCACACAGCTCATTTCCCAAGGTTTCAGCTGTCTTTTCAGTTCTTTCATATGCAAAAATCAGGTCACAGGCCTCATTTTCCTAGAGCTACTACTAGATCTAGGCATAGTTTACCTTGTTACCATATATATATATATATATATATATATATATATGTGTGTGTGTGTGTGTGTGTGTGTGTGTGTGTGTGTGTGTGTGTGTATGTATGTATGTATATGTATATATATGTATATATATATATTTCCACAAAACAGATTTCAATGTAAGTTTTTGCTATTCACTTATTTAAAGAAACTCACTTTACAATACTGCTCTCAATAATCTACCACCTGTGTCTCATGGTGAATGCCTGGAGAGAAAAAAAAGATGTAAAGTTTATGTCAGTTCTGAGGATATGAAAGCTTAAGCTGTGAGGATCTAAGAAAATGTTTTAAGGTTTAAAAAGGTGTTTTAGGTGTAAATCCAAGTTTATGTAAGGTCTGAGGATGTGAAAACTTTAGTTGTGATAAGAAAACAATTAAGTGTACATAAGAAAATGAAAAATGTTTCAGATTTCTTTCCCCTACTAAGCTACTGTTGTATTAAGACTTCAAAAGTTCAGAGTCTTAACATTATTCAATGGAGTTCTGATTGTTAGCATTCAGGCACTATGCTGGCCTGCACAGGGTGCTTACCTACAGCCACTAACAGCATCCCCTGTGTGCATGCACTTCCTAACATTTAGGCAGGTATGCTGGCCAGGCCAGGGTCCTACAGCCACTATGTCACTACATATTCCCTGTGTGTGCGCTAAGCCCCCTTTAAAAGTAAGCTCCACCCATTCCCATCTCTCTTTCCCACAGCTTCTCCCCAAAGGTTGGTCTCTGAAATTTTCTCTTTCCCTTTTCCCAATAAACCTCCCATGTGAGTTTTTTGTTTGGTGCAATTCCTTCTCTCTGCTGCTAAACTACAGCACTAATAAGCTATTAATCTAGTTGTGGTAATGCACTACTACTATTATTGTTAGCATTTACACATTACCTGGCAGGCCCCTTGGGGACCTAGCCAAAGCAGGAAGTACCTTGGACTGCTCAGGGTCCTGACAGTGTTATCTTATGTAGCCCATTTGTTCACGTGCTATGCCTGCTTTAAGAGGTGGGCTCTGACCACCTCTCTCTCTCTCTCTCTCTCTCTCTCTCTCTCTCTCTCTCTCCCTCCCTCTCCCTGGAAGAGGCTGCATCTGTACCTCCTCTCTTTGCTTTTTCTGTCTCTTCTTCTTCCTCTTCTTTCTTCATCTCCCCTCTCTCCCTTTCCCCCCAATAAAATCCTCTACATGAGCACTGTCTGCATGGTGTGAGTGACTTTATGCCATGCCCCTTGGCTCCCATCCACCAAGACTACCACCCACCATTTTTAAATGAAACAATTATCATAGTCACAAAGTCAAGAATTTTGAATTCTCTTTAGCTGTCATCGAAGTACAGACTTAAAAGTGCTTCTCATTATGCTAAAAAAAAATCTGTCTAATCTATATATACCAAGTCTCCTGGATAGGAAAGACATTTTAAGCTTTTACTATGACTCAAAAATGTGAGTCTGCTGGCTTTTCTACAATGTGGATTTTAGTATAAACAGTGTCAATGATGGACTCCCCTCCTCTACCTACCAGGACCATGTACCTAAAAAATTCAAATGTACACCTAAGAAAATTTTCCTCCTAAATGTAACTTTATCTTTTGCCTTAATGGATATTTGTTCCGCAGACTTAACGTCTGCAAACTGCTCCAAATGCTGCCTGCATATCCCTAGATCTTGCAGAGCCTGGAGAGGGACTGAAACAGCCTGCTTTTCCCAGACTTAGCCAATATTCCAGATTTTTGGGTCCCCAGCTACAATGCCCCACTGTCAGCAGGAAGCAGTCATAGATGGTTACATTGTTCATTATCATTCATGTATTGTCAACAAAAGGCTGGCGTGTTAAGTTTCAAACCAGGGACACACAGCTGAGGTACCTATTTACCTTCTCAAAGCTGGATGTGGCTACCAGGTTCACCCAGCATCCCTCAGTCCCTATATACCCAACCTCTAACCTGAACTCTCCAAGCCCAAAGGCTGAGCTGCCCTCCTCCAGAGGCTCCCCGCTATATAATCCAGACATTTTGGCTATGCTCCCCTTTTTGGACTTTTGGCTCTTGGTGCTGCACATGTTCCCTTTCCCCCTTTCTCCCCTCCCCTCTCCCTCTCCCACATGGCCTAGTTCAATATGATTATGTTCACTCTGGACTCTCCCAGATCTGCCTCTGACTATGCTCTCCCACACATCTACAATAAACTTTCTCCTCCACCATACCTAGGAGCAGTCATGTCCTTCCTTTCCTTTTTATTTCTTTTTTTTTCAAACAGTATAAAGTGTTAGAATGGAAAAATAAAGCAGAAAGTGTTAAATTGAGGTTTGGAATGGGAGAGAAGACAGGATGGAAGAAGAAATACAGGGAGGGATAAATAATACTAAATATCTTTTTTTTTTTTTTTTTTTTTGGTTTTTCGAGACAGGGTTTCTCTTGTGTAGCTTTGCGCCTTTTCCTGGAACTCACTTGGTAGCCCAGGCTGGCCTCGAACTCACAGAGATCCGCCTGGCTCTGCCTCCCGAGTGCTGGGATTAAAGGCGTGCGCCACCACCGCCCGGCCTAAATATCTTTTTTTAGAAAAAAAAATCATATATAGTAATCTACTACTGTGGAAACTTCCATGTATGTATGTATGTATTATGTATGTATGTATGTATGTATATACATATGTGTGTGTATACATAAAAAATTACAGTTGAGTTACCTTGTAATGTGTTAACAATGTTCCTACTAGACACTAGAGATTAACAAATAAATATAAAGCCTAGTGTCGAGAATGAGATACTTCTTGTGTAGCTATTGACCACTAAGGGCCTCAAACTGAAGAGTTTTGGATTAATATTATTGGCAGAACAGATTTCAAGAAAATCTAGTATTGGCTGAGTTGCAAAGTTATTAGTGGTCACTTTCATGCATATCTACAATAAAAAAAATAGGAGGGGCAAAATAAAATGCAAAATGGAAATGCACAATTTTAGGAGAAAAAAAGAACAACAAAGAATATAATGTTAGAGTCTTAGTTTGCGCTGAAAGAGATAAGGAGAAACAAAATAAAGGGAATGGTATCCTCAGAGAAAGACCCCATCCAGCTAATCCTTCAATTTGTGAAAAGAAACTGCCTAGGGAATTTTCTGCTCTTAAAACAAAGGAAAGCTTATTAAACAAAGAAAAGCATCAACAAATCAAAGCTTATACAAATGTGATTCAGGAGGGGCTAGATTTTATACCACATTGGTGGAAATCCTAGGTAAAATCAGCAATGTGTTTTTGGCTTTACAGTACCAGAGGCAACAGTAAAGGAGCTGTGGAAATTTCCTTGAAGTTAAGGAAAGCTGCTGAGGTCAGGCTTGTGGAGGCAGAGTTTCTGTATGGAGGCACAGAGGAAACATTGCATGAAGCTATGAAGGTGAAGCCTAGATTGTGTTGGATCCCACAAGATGTTGTAAATGCCACAGCCATGGGATGTCTGCTAAGGACATAGAAAGTGGAAGCAGCCCACAACAGAAGTGTGCTACATTCAACAAATAGGAAAGGAGTGGGAGATTTGAGGAGCAAGCTAAACCCTTTGAGATTATATATGAGAATTAGAGGATTTTGAGATTGCCTTGCTGGGTTTCAGCCTTGGTCTGGTTCACCATTTCCTCACTAGCCCCCCTTTCCTTTCTTATATATATTTTGTGTTATTAGAAGCATGAAATTTGCTGTTTGGTTTTGGTTTTACATGGGATTATGATTAGAAGATTGACTTAAGCCTTAGATGACTGAACCTTTAAAAAAATGTTATTTATTGAAGTTTCAAATAGTGTTGACTGTGAAAGACTGTAGAGAATTGAAAGTGATTAAATGCATTTTTCATTATGATATGACGACAAGACTCTGGGGTCCAGGGAGTGGAATTTGATGGTTTGTGTGAGAATAAACTACAAAGGCTCATATACTTGAATGCTTGGTTCCTACTTGATACAATTGTTTTGGGGAAGGATTAAAAGGTGTAGCCTTCTTGGAGAAGGTATTTCACTGAGAGTGCACTTTGAGGTTTCAAAAGCCAACACAGCTGGGCAGTGGTGGCGCATGCCTTTAATCCCAGCACTCAGGAGGCAGAGCTAGGTGGATCTCTATGAGTTCGAGGCCAGCCTCCTCTATAGAGCAAGATCCAGGACAGGCACCAAAACTACAAAGAGAAACCCTGTCTCAAACAACAACAACAACAACAAAAAGCCAACACACCAGACAACTTGCAATCAGGAAGTGAGTTTTTGGCTACTGCTCCAGTGCCATGCTTACCTGTCTATGTCCATGTTCCCTGCCATGACAGCCATGATCTTACCCCCTGGAACTATAAGCAAGTCCCCAATTACATCCTTTCTTTTATAAATTGCCTTAGCCATGGTGTCTCTTCAGAATAATAGAAAAGTAACTAAGAAAAAGGGGGGTTAACATGATAAAATACACTATATAAAATTCTCAAATAACTAATGAAATACTAGGGAGAAAAAAGAAGAGCTCATAATAAGTGGGCTATTTAAAGATGCGCAGCTAAATTCCAGTCTCTTTGGAGATTAGTAAGTGGTGGCGATGGGGAAGAAGAAAGTGAGCCAAAAGTTGAGAGCTGCTGAATATCATGTAATGATGCAAAACCCTGTGACTCTTTAGATGCATACTTTTGTAAGTTTGAAAAACATAGCCTTGAAATAGCTTTAGGAAAGGAAAAACAATATAACAGTTAAACTAACAGAAATGGAATAAGCAAAGTATCACAACATATTAGTATAACACTGTAAATTTTAAGTATTGGGGAAAAAAACTATAGCACCTTTCACACACACACACACACACACACACACACACACATACACACACACACACACACACACAAAGATTATGTGAGACAAAAATTCCTGTAGAAAAACCATGTTCACAGCTGGTCAAAAAGATAATCCACAAAGAATCAAATTTAATTGAGCTTTTAAACTAATTTAGTCAGTATTAGAGTAAATTTTCTGAATTTGAGCTAAATTTACTAAAAAGTGTCAGCTTTTTAAAAATGTTTTTTAAAACTTTCATACATTAACTGAATGAAATATGATGGCATCCAAACCCTATTTTTCTCTTCCAACTCGCTCCTACTGGGTTGTCCTTACTTCATGTCATTAGTGGAAATTATTCATGCTGTTGTTATGTATGTCACTTGATTAAGATAGTGTCTGGCAGCTTTCTCCACTGAAAAGTAACTTCTTTACTATTGTTTCAATTAATATTTGTCCGTGTCTATTTTTTTTCCTCCTTTGCCATTCTCTCCTGCAACACTCAGGGATAGGATGTCATGAACAGGACCAGTATCATGGGAACCTGCCTCTGCAGCATTACATCTGCAGGATGACTGGCTCAGGAAGGGTGCAGAGGCAGGGCCAGAATAAAGTCTGGCAGTCAGGCAGAGGCTTGACAGGCTATCCAGAGAGCCTTTGGACCAAGAATCTTCCAGTCTTCCTGATCTGTGACTCACTGTGATGTTCCACCCTGTGTGGTCACCTTTTTTGCCACAGTCTTCCTCATGAGTGTGGGGATTCATGTTCACTGAAGATACCACCCTGCATATTAGTTAATAAATTATTTTAATCATAATTTCATGACTTTAATAACCATAAGTAAAAAAATATTATAAGAGATTATATGATATGCTAGTATAAAATGACTGAATGAAAAACATAAGAGGGTGGGAGTATAGACAAATAACTCAACTGGTCACGTCTTGAATGGTCTTGATAAACTGAATTTAATCTCTAGAACCTATCTAAAGTTTGAGGATGGGAACTGACTCCCAGAAGCTGTCCTCTGACCTCCATGCATAGTCATGGTACATGCACCCACACACGCAAACAAGGCACACATATACATGCATTCACACATTCACATGTAAATAATAATAACAACAATAATAACAATAATGATAATAATAAAATCATTTTTAAACATAAGTATGCTACATAGGTGGAAAATGATCTCCCCAGAGGGCACAGGTTATTAAATATCAATCTCAGTACCAGGCACAGGATACTTCTATGTGAGCTATTAATCAGGGAGACCCAGAGGCATTCAAAACAATGAAGGATATTGCCATTACTCTTGGTTTTCCACCATACCACATGGTCAGACCCTATTGCCAAAGACACCACTCATTGTGGATGCAGGATGTAGAGAACTCATCCTTAAAATGAACCAGGGAAACACACTATTGGCTAGTTTACATTGTGCCAGAAGATACAATGCAAACTGACTGGGAAGGAAAGACCTCAGTGGATGTATCCTTCACTATTACAATACTAGCCTGCTTGGTCCCATGTGCCTGCTGACTAGTACAATTGAGGTATAACAGGTAGAGGGATGTTGGAGCCTGACCGAGGACTGTTTGACCCAGGACTGTTATGTCTTGAGTTTTTCTGCTTCATGGAGTCTTGCAAAAACAGGGCGTCCTTGGCCTAACCGCAAAATGTACGTTTAGATAAACCACCCGGCATAAACTGTAATCGGCCAGCTGCAGAAGTCTGGGACCAAAGAAACACCCCACCCTGACCACCCTGACTTCTTCTCAAATATTTTCCACTCTCCTTCCCTTGCTCCCCCTCCCTGCCTGAAATCCTGCTTATAAGCTGCAACATCCTGCCAATAAACGAGACCTTGACGCGACTCAGACTGACTCTGTCTTTCTTTATGCGCCTGGTCTCCTTCTTCTCTCACCCCCATTGGCTTTCAGGTGGTTCCCTCCTCGAGACCCTCGAATAACCTGACCTGCTGGATGGGTCAGAGGGATAATCAACTGCTTTCAGATTGGATATGGACTGAACAACTACTGGATCCTTGGCCTTCCTGTCAGGAGGCAGCAATTGTTATACTCAGACCACAGCCCATATGCCATTCTAATAAATTTCTTTATTATATATTACTTTATATATATATATATATTATACTTATTGTATTATATTTATTATAGTATATTATATATGTGTATATTATGTATGTGTTCATTCCATCAGTTCTGCTCATTAGAGAAACCCCTAATACATGCTCATAACTCTCTAACCCCATCACACATATACATATATACACATAATTAAATATAAAATACATTCTTTTTAAACTCATAACCAAGGAAGCCATATGCCCTTGTTGGAAATCTATTGCTCTTGTTTTCCTAAATGGCCATGTTGTCAAACTGCCTTTTAAATATTTATGTTTTTATCTAAATATTTGTGTTGATTTAAGTTTATGTCACAAAACATCCTTTTACAATAGGAGATGCTTAATGCAGAAACTCAAAACTGGTCAAAGTACCAAATATAGGTATCTGCAAGTACTCAACTGTGGATGCATTATCTATATTAACTTCCCCAATATGATGGAAGATTGAGCAGAAAGAATAAGAGCCAGCAAACAGAGGGTTGGAGCACTGTGAAATGCTGGTTCTGGACATAACATTGCTATTGCTCACATCTACACACATTTGTAGTTTCCTGTATAAGAACAAGCCAGTCAAAAGCCTAGCAGGTATGGTGAAGGTTCCCTGAGTCCTCATAACTAGCAGAGGACTATGACAGTTGATGGCTGCTAAGGGACAAAGAGTCACTGTTCCTTGGGTATTTGACTAACAGTCGATTTCTCATGCCACATGAAAGGCCTCACACTCATGTGCATATGGACTATGGTAACTGGACTCAGGGCTTATTGATAAATTTTAAAAAGAAGGTGTTAACTTGAGAGGACTATGTAGTGGAGGGATTAGAGGTAGTTGGAGAAAGGTGGTGGTGGATAGATATGATCAAAATACATTGTACAAATGTGTACAATCTTCAAAAAATATTTTTAATAAAATATATGAAGATTATTACATTTATAAGTTTCCCATTAGTCTATAATTATAAGCATTACATAGATTTTCAACTGAATAATCTCATGAAAAGTTACCTAATAAAGTGAATAAATTTTATTTTAAAGTCATGATAAAATACTGCCTGGCACTCACATGGACATTATTTAACTTGGATTGACCTTGCACTAGAGATCCACATTTCTCTGCCTCCCTGGATGCAGTGATTCAGGCATGGACAACTGGACCTGAGCTACATAGTGAGACCCTCCCTTAATGAGCAGAAAGACTGTTAGAGTCAGAGGACCTGGATATCTGGGGGTAGGTAGCATCTTCTAGATTAAATAGGGAAGTGCATTTAGGAATTCTCATGAACTTGGTTGCCAGACACAAGACCAATAAAATGAAAACACCAATATTAATAGGTATGTTAGAGAGGCCGGGGAAATTCCACATGGTCCCAACCTTAAGCAAAGAGATCCAGGAGGTTAAAGGCTGCTGAGAGAGGGAGAAACAGTTTCCTCCAGGGACAAATTCTCACTAGATTTTCCATTCCCAAGTTGTCATCCTTGGACACATGCACATATGAGTAAAGATAAATGTACTCAGTAGGTTATATATACATGTGTATATACACATACAACAATAATAGCTTTTAAAGAGATTGTGGATTGGAGAAGGGGGGGGCAGCTGGAAGGGGAGGAGTGTGGGGTCAGAGTGAGGTAGATCCAGTGCTCATACATTAAGTATTCAAAAAACCTATTATGATTTTTAAATGAAAAAGATAACCATAAAAATTATCAAAAATTTAAAAGATTGTCAATTTCCCATGTATCTGACAATGGATTGTCGAAGTTTCATATACCATTAATTGGAAAGGAAAACAATTCTAGAAGATTCTTTGGCAACTATAAAGTTAAGCAAAATTCTATTCTATGATGAAAAAAATCCACTTTTTTAGATAATTATATCAGAGATATGTCAACATCAAAAAAGCTGAAAACTAGGTACTACTCAGATATTTATCAGTAGGAGACTGGATTTAAAAAGTTATTAATATGCCCACCTAATGGATTATATTAAAATTATGAAGAACATATTTAAAAACCTTATGGGTAGAACTGCACAAATGAATGTCAATACCACTATGACACACATAAGAAGCCAGACACACATTGTGATTTTAATCATGTTAATTGAAAAACAGGCAAAAGTAATCTATACTAGTGGAAACAAAACACTATTCCCTTTAGAGAATTAGCTTTCCAGGAAAGAATAACCAGCAAAACTTTAATAATAATAAATATTTTATCCATGTAGTGAGGTTGTAATTGATGAATAATGCCCCTATAGGCTCATATATATAAATGCTTAGGCACCAGGGAGTGACACTATTTAAGAAGGATTAAAAGGTATGGCCTTATTGGAAGAAGTGTGTCACTGGGTGTGAGCTTTGATGTTTCAAAAGCCTGTGCCAGGCCCAGTCTCTCTCACACTGCCTCTTAGCCTAAATATTAGAATATAGCCCTCAGCTACTTCCCCAATGCCTGACTGCCTGACATCATGTTCTCTGCTATGATGACAATAGATTTAGCCTCTGAAGCTGTAAGCAAGTCCCAAATTAAATGCTTCCTTTTAAAAGAGATGCCTTGGTCATAGTTTCTCTCCACAATGACTAAGACGGAAGTTGGTACCAGGGACTAGGGTATTGCTTTGACAGGTCTGACCCTACTGTTTTTTGGAAGGATGTGGAAGACATTGTAACTTTGGACCCCAAAAGCCACTGGACACTTTAAGAGAGCTTAATGGGTCATCCTAGTAGGAGCATGCAAGGCAAGGTTGAGGGTGATTTGAACAATAGGGGGCCAATCCAAGAAGTTTCAGAGAGGAAGAATATTAGTTAAGTATACTAGAGACCACCCTTGTGATATTTTGGCAAAGAACGTGCCTGGTTTGGGCCCTTGTTCTGAAAATATGTCTGAGGCTAAACTGAAGAGTTTTGCATTAATAGTGTTCAAAGAGAAGATTTCAAGACAGCTTATTTTTTTACTGTGCCATATGCTTATTTGTGGCCAGATATATAATGAAAAGAAAAAAGCTGAGTAAGCAAAAATACAAAATGTATTGTTTGAGGAGAAAAGGATTACCAGAAAATATAATAGAGCTAAGTCCTATGTTCTAGGAGACAAAATGTTTAAAGAAAAGCCTGATGCTAAATGGAATAAAGGAAATGATGTCCTGAGGGCAAGACCCCACCCAGCTAAGCTTCCCAGTTGTGAAAAAGAACTTTTAAAAAAGCTTAAACAGTAAAGGCAACCATAAAAAACAGAAAACTGATTAAGATGTAATTGAAAAGGGAGGCCATGTTCTTACCCCAGCAATCAGCAGAACTTGAAGCTTTGGTCACATGGTTCTGGTTTGAAAGTCAAGAATACTAGAAAGGGCTTGTGGAATCTCCCTCTGTGGCTAAGGGAAGTCGCTGAGGCCAGGTGTGTGTCAGTGGTGACCCCGCATGAAGGATCATAGAGGCCATTGCATGAAGATGTGAGGGTGAAGCCTGGTTTGTGTGGGAGAATGAAACATTTTGGAGATGCCAGAGTCATGGGATATCTGGAAGGAAAACTATGTGGAATCAGTGAAGTGTGTTGCAGTCAACAAACCTGAAAGTAATTGAAGGTATGAGAGGGCTTTGACATCAAACATGGAGATACAGAATCTGGAGTTTACCCACTGGCTTTTCTTTTTGCTTTGGTCTAGCATTTCCTCATTATGCTCTGTTTCTTCCTCTTTGGAATGATAATGTATATTCTGCACTGCTGTATGTTGAAGGTGTGTGATTTGCTTGTTTATTTTTTATTTTATAGGGGGTTACAGATAAGTTATTGCCATGAGACTCAAAAAAGACTTTGAACTTGTGGCTCTTAAACAGTGATGAGAATGTGAAAGAATATGGGAACTTTTAAAGTTGGACAAAACACATTTTTTTTTTATTATGATATGACTGTAAGCCTATAGGAGCTAGGGAGTGGAATGTAAATAAGAATGACCCTGGTAAGTTCATATACTTGAATGCTTAGTCACCGGGGAATGACACTATGGGAAGGTATGGCCTTGTTCGAGCCAGTTTGTCACTAGGGATATATTTTAAGGTTTCAAAATCCTAGGCCAGGCCCAGTCATTTTTGCTCTGCCTCTGCCTCCAGATCAGGATATAGTTCTCAGTTACTGCCCCAGCACCTGCCTGCATGCTGCCATGCTTCCTGCCATGATAATACTGGACTAAGCCTCTGAAACTTAAGTAAACCCCCAAATAAATGCTTTCTTTTATAAGAGTTGACTTGGTCATAGTGTTTCTTCATGATAATAGAACTGTAACTAAGACAGAGGTAATATTTTACGACATAAAAACATTTAAGACCATGAAATTGAGTGAGTAAGAAAATGGGAGTGGGTCTGGAAGGAGTTGGAAGAGGATGTAAATATGATCAAAATACATTATACAAAATCCTCAAGCAACTTAGAAGATATATGCACTTAAATATGTAGATTTTACCTATGAAAAGGTATAAATTATTAAATATGATAAGAAGCTTCTAGCCAAGTGGTGATAGTACACACCTTTAATCTCAGCACTCTGGAGGTGGAGGCAGGTGGATCTCTGTGAGTCTGAGGTCAGCCTGATCTACAGAGCAAGCTCCAGGAGAGCCAAGGCTATACACAGAAACCCTGTCTCAAGAAAACAATACTAAAACATTTATAATATGGTTTTAGTATACAAAAGAAAGTTACATAATAATAGAAAAGTATCTGTTGTATTTACATACATATACCTTGGAGATTTGAGGGTGGATGTACAGGGGTGTGAATGAGAGGAAGACAGAGACAAAGAGAATGATGCAGTAACACTAGCTGTCTTTATGGAGATGAAGACACTGCATGGCCAGCAATGCTGGAATTAAGAATTAGTTTTATTTGAATTTACTTTTGTAAACTATGAATTTTGTAATATACACAGTCATTTAAATATACATTTAAAATGGCCAGTGAGATGACTCAGCAGGTAAATGTGTTTTCTGCAGAGCCTGGTGACTGGCACTCAATCCCTGGAACCTAGATAGTGGAAGGAGAGAATTGACTCCAAGTTATCCTCTGGTCTATACATGTGAACTATGGTAAACATGTGTTTCTTCTCTAAAATTAAGGAAGAAATGAATAAATAAATGCATTTTAAGTTGTCTCTGAGGAAAAACTGCTAAGATTTACCTGACTCATTTAAAAAAATATTTGGTGAGTGTGTTTGAGTTCCTAGGCATATGTGTGTATGGTGAGGGAGGGAGTGCCGGGTGTAGGGCCAGAACAACTGTGGTTGTTATTGCTTAGCATGTTTGTAGTTTTTTGTTTGTTTGTTTGCTTTGAGACAGGGTCTCTCATTGGTCTGGAGGCCACTAATTAAGATGGGCTGGATGCCTAGTGAGCCCCAGGGATCAACCTGGCTCTGATTTCTAGCAAGGAGATTATAAGCATGTATCACCACATCCAGCTTTTCAAACATAGGTTCTGGGATTTGAACTCAAGACCTCACAACTAAACCACCTACTCATCCTCTCATTTAAAAATGGTTTTTTAAATAACATGAAGAATATTCAGCGAAGATTAATCATGTTGCAACATGGGCTCTTGCCCTGGCATGTACAACTTCACCGTCCTTTCCTCTCCTGCTCCATGGTTATAATTTCAGAGAGTACATGAGAAAGCACATTTTTAATTACTAAGAAAAAAATAGAAATGAATAGTTTACAAGTGTTTAAGCATTTCTTACTAAAAGAGGCAAAGCACACGGAAAACACACACACACACATACATATATGGACCTTTCATAAACTTAAAAACTATGCTAAAGTCTTGATTGTGGAAGAGAGGGAAAAACCTGGCAATTCTAAAAACCCATTTTGTAACTTGCTCCTTTAAAAAGGCACAGTTTAAACAGTGTGATAGAAAGTCTGTGTGCACTGTGATCCTCTATGAGAAAAATGTTTAACAGAAGACACCAGATATGAAACAAACAATAACTAGTAAGATGGGAGCAAAACTATACAGCCTTATTTACATGGACCACCACTGCACAGCAGCTGATTTCACTGATGTGCTCAAGTTATCATGGTACCAACTCATTGAGCATCATAAAGAAAATTCTCTACATTGTTTAAACATAATCAGAAATGCTAACACCAAAGTAGAAAAGAAAAGTCAATGGAAAAGTAATTTCATATAATGATATACACTCAATAATTTCAAATCAAATTTAAGTGCCGATAGCTCAGCAGTAAATAAAAAGAATTAAGCAAGAGTATGCTCACTCATGGAATAAAAGGATTTCTAAAAATTGAAAAATAAATATTGTACAGCAATTAATAATTCAAAAAAGAATAGTACAATTATTTGGGTAAAAAACAACAATTACATCTTCCACCTAGGTTTGATTCAAATTCTTTAGAAAAATATAAAACATGGAAGGAAGAATTTTCTAACAGAATATACCAAATATCTCAGAGTTAAAAGTTATAATCTTACATTGATACTTAAAACCATTCACATTAAAAAAAAATAACTTACCTTTTGGGAATAAGACCTGATACCAACCCTAGTAAGTCCTGCTTAGCAAGACAAAACTATAAACTGATAAATTCTATTTCTCTCATAGGCAATAGCTCTTCTGTCATTATAAATATCTATTAAGAGAAACAGCTCACTTAGATAACAGTTTGATTATCAAGAAGCACATTAAGAATCTCACCATACCCCCATTCATTTTAAAGTATCGCATGCTGAACAATGTATTCATAATCATGTCTGTGCTTTAAACCACAGAAACCCAGATCCAAAGGCCCTTCTTTTTTGCCTTTCAACCACTACTAAACCCTGTTAAGGTGGTGTTTTCCCTTGCTGCAGTAAGTTTAATAAACTCAACTTTGCTTGATCATAGCTCTTTCAGGTGGTCTTTTGGAAGCATAGACCAGCAGCAATATAGGTGCTATTCAACCTAAGAAGCACTCGTTAAATATCATTTAAATCAAGTGTGAGTAATATTTCCGCAAATTTTTTAAGTGCTCTGAAAGTACCAGTCTGGGGAAATTTTATCAAAATAACCAAAATCAATATCAATTGGAAGGAGTAAAATCAATATTTGCAAAGAATTTGGGGTACATTCTGAAAACAATCAGTAGTAACGTGGCCACTTAACCTCCCCAAACAAAACAAAATCTGAAAAACAAAATAAAACAAAACAAAAACAAAAACAAAACAAAACTTTCAGATACATAAAAATGAACAAGCAAATAAAAGAAAAGAAAAACCCAACATCACGGTGAAAATATAAACAGTAATCAAATGTTTAATAAAAGAGACATACCTTGTCCTTAATTATGAAGACAATAATATTTAAAAACAGTTTCCCCAAATTAATTTATTAAGGTTGATGAAATTGCAGTCTAAACTGTAATTTCTTCCAACAAGAAGACACATGAGACAGGAGGCAGAAGAAGAGACACACGTACCCACAGAACAAAAATGGAGCCATTCACGGATGAATACAGCACATGTGCAAGATGGCATTACAGATAAATGGGCAATTATTGGCAAATAATCATAAGTAATGGCAAATAACTTGCAACTTTAAGATTTTAAAACAAAATTCTTTTCATGACATAGAATTTGAATTAAAAAACACAAAAGAATTAGGATTAACAAAGGAAAGGGGCTTTATGGGCTCAGAATATATTTTTTTTTTCAAAAATGACATGAAACTCAGAAGCCATAAAAGCAAACATGGTTATAGTTGGACATGTAACAATTATACACATTCTTATAACAAAACAAAGTTCAAAAGTGTGAAAAACATGTAATGTTTGACAATCCAAAATCTTATTTTTCCCCAATTATAAATATGATTTTTAAAAGAGACTAAAACCTCCACATACTCTCAAACTTTGACATAAAGAAGAAATCAAAAAATACAGATGGCTAATAAACATGAAAATGATCAAACTCAAAAATAAAATAAATACAATTTAAGACAATAGGTTGGACTAACACATTGGAAGAGATTTCAAATATTTGTAAAATCCATTGTATGTGGATTATGAGGATGGTATTCTAAGGCATTGCCATTGAGGAGAAAGCTATTGAGCACATTTAAAAGTAATTGTGATGATTTAAAAAAATTAACTATTAATATATTCTTAATTTTAATAATTTAAGTACTAGGTAATTTTACTGTAATAGAGGAGACAAATACAGAATTATTGATAATATATGTATGTGTGTATATACATATATATGAACATATATATACATACATATATACATGTATACATATACATATATATATACATATATACATGTATACATATATATATATGGCAGTTCATTGCACAAAATTTGGCACCTACATAAATGTCTATGAATGGGCAATGCTTAAAACATTTCATTCTATTTCATCTACAAAGCAGTCATGCAGTCATTCAAAAAATGACATAGATATTAATGTAGTACTGAAATAGAAAAGCTCATTAAAAAGACTCTTAAATAAAAGTAGCAATTTGCATAAGAATATGGCCCCACTGCTAGAAGTCCCCCCAGAAAGTATGCGCATTTTTGCGTATATTTATCTGCTTAAGAGCATGTATAACCCTTCCTTAATGGGGGGAAACTGTAGGAAACTTTCAAATCTCTTGAAAGAGAGAAGGCCCATAATTTATGTATCATATAAGTATACTTTGAGTTTTTTTTAATCATGCAGTTCTTTTTGATATCTCGTATTTTTAAAATTAGCAATGTATATTTATAGGAGCACTGAATATTTCCACCATTTTGAGCTTCTCGTGCAATATTATTTCCTCTACTGAGGCTCCTGGGATTGAGTCAAGTGGCAGCAAGGGAAACAGTCACCATGCCCAAATTAAAGTTTCATCGATGATATCCCAACATGAGCATTTCTCAGTTAAGCATTTCTTATCTGCAGGTGGTATCTGCTGCTACACAGGAAAAAGGCATCAGCTTGTGTAGTGAAGACTGTCTTGGTGAATCTGCTGGTAGAAGAGATGGCACCATCTATTATGTTTCCACCTTATCACAGCTGGTATCATCTGCCAGGACAAAAAGGGAAATTTGATAGGTTAGGAACACATATCCTAAGAAGACAGAGAGCTGGAAACTACTTGACTGTATACCAACATGTGCTAGAACAGATCTTCATAATACATGAAGAAAGGCTCTTGGGTAGAAGCTGGGATTCATTCTGTGGCCAGAAAAAGTGATTTTGAAACTTCTTAAGAAAGGCAAATGCTTTAGGAGGGGACTGGACCTGCCTCAACTGAATCTACCAGGCTGGGCTGACTCCCCAGGGGAGACCTTGCCTTGGAGGAGGTGGGAATGAGGGGTGGGTTGGGGGGGAAGGCTGGGGGATAGGAGGAGGGAGGAGGGAGGACAGGGGAATCTGTGGCTGATATGTAAAATTAAATTAATTATAAAATAAAATATTTTTTTAAAAAAGAAAGGCAAATGCTGGTGTGTCTTCTTCTTCTTCTTCTTCTTCTTACTATTATTATTATTATTATCCTTCTTCCTCTTCCTCTTCTTCTCCTTCTCCTCCTCATCTTCCTCTTCCTCCTCTTCCTCTTTCTCCTCCTCCTCTTCTTCCTCTTCTTCCTCTCTCTCTTCCTCTTCTTCTTCTTCTCCTCCTCCTCCTCCTTCTTCTGGTTAAAAGTAACAGCCACCATCCAGAAACTTTGGGTTTCTTTGGACTTTGTGCTCTCTTCTTTTCACCTTTATTCTATAGCCTAAAACTCTAGGTCAATTATATCAGACAACATTATTTGTCAGGTCTTGTGAGGTTTCTATTTTCCACTTACTAGAGATTCTATTGTGTCTCACACATAAAGTAATTTTCTAGTGACACATGGAGACAGCCTTCAGTAGGAGTTTAGTCTATTTGATAGGAGCAGAAAAAAATCAAATAAATCCTTCATAGTGACAAAACATGAGCAGCAGAAAGTCAAAGAGTTCCTTCACAGTGACAACATAAAT